>NW_027266319.1:38548230-39260730 GCF_022045235.1 Haliotis cracherodii
GAATAATCAAGCATCAGTTCTTAGCAGGTATCGTGGACAAGACGAAATATGGTGTAAATATGTTTGTGTTTGGATCTGTGATACTAACAGTCTGTGTTTTTCTCTCCACGAATTGAATGTCACAGGACGTACATCGTGCGCTGGATCCGCGACACGAACATGATCCTGGTGGTGGCAGCCGCCAACTGCAGCTGTGGAGAAGGGGATGAAACGTCCATCACTCCAGAGAAGATTAAATATATCCTTTATGTGGTGTGCCTGTGGGCATTCTGGGTCAGCATTGTTCCCAGTACCCAATGCTTGTTGTAATAGATGACTAAAGAGGATTGAGTGGTCCATATAGTCCCAGTACCCCATGCTTATTGTAATAGATGACTAAATAGGATTGAGTGTTCCATATAGTCCCAGTACCCAATGCTAGTTGTAAGAGCAGACTATAGAGGATTGAGTGTTCCATATAGTCCCAGTACCCAATGCTTATTGTAATAGATGACTATAGAGGATAGAGTGGTCCATATAGTCCCAGTACCCAATGCTTGTTGTAATAGATGACTAAAGAGGATTGAGTGGTCCATATAGTCCCAGTACCCAATGCTTGTTGTAATAGATGACTGAAGAGGATTGAGTGGTCCATATAGTCCCAGTACCCCATGCTTATTGTAATAGATGACTAAAGATGATTGAGTGGTCCATATAGTCCAAGTACCCCATGCTTATTGTAATAGATGACTAAAGATGATTGAGTGGTCCACATAATCCCAGTACCCCATGCTTATTGAACAGCAGACTAAAGATGATTGAGTGGTCCATATAGTCCCAGTACCCAATGCTTGTTGTAACAGGTGACTATAGAGAATTGAGTGGTCCATTAGTCCCAGTACCCCATGCTTATTGTAATAGATGACTATAGAGGATTGAGTGGTCCATTAGTCCCAGTACCCCATGCTTATTGTAATAGATGACTATAGAGGATTGAGTGGTCCATATAGTCCCAGTACCCAATGCTTGTTGTAATAGATGACTAAAGTGGATTGAGTGTTCCATATAGTCCCAGTACCCAATGCTTGTTGTAATAGATGACTAAAGTGGATTGAGTGGTCCATATAGTCCCAGTACCCAATGCTTGTTGTAATAGATGACTGAAGAGGATTGAGTGGTCCATATAGTCCCAGTACCCCATGCTTGTTGTAATAGATGACTATAGAGGATTGAGTGGTCCATATAGTCCCAGTACCCCATGCTTATTGTAAGAGCAGACTAAAGAGGATTGCGTGGTCCATATAGTCCAAGTACATGTACCCCATGTTTATTGAACAGCAGACTTAAGAGGATTGAGTGGTCCATATAGTCCAAGTACCCAATGCTTGTTGTAATAGATGACTAAAGAGGATTGAGTGGTCCACATAAACCCAGTACCCCATGCTTATTGTAAGAGCAGACTAAAGAGGATTGAGTGGTCCATATAGTCCCAGTACCCCATGTTTATTGAACAGCAGACTAAAGAGGATCGGCTGGTCCAATTAGTCCCAGTACCCCATGCTTGTTGTTGAGAGCAGACTAAAAAGGATTCTGTTTCCCTTAACACTGATCACATTCACCAGAGGAGAAGTGTAAGCGAGTGTCCAAACTGTCACATCCACCCAGACAGACAAGGTGTTACGACTCAACAATAGAGGTAAGTCAATTTCAGACATGGAGCTGAGTTTTGCTCTATTTTCAGGGTGAGTTAAAATTAAACGTTGCATGTTAGTAATATCTCATTTTATCGTCTTCAAGTAGACAGACAGAAATATGACAGAGTGCTGCCTTGTTTCTTCACTTGATGAAGTTATTAAGATGCAGTCATTGTTATGATTGTTGATTGTTGTCAATTCACAGCTAAGCAGTGAAATACTTTTGCTCTTGAATCAACATCCTATCAGTATGAATCTTTTGAACAAGTGTTGGGTTAAGACCTATGTTAAAAAACAAGGCAGACCTCTAAATGTTTAACTAAACGAGCTTGATAGGCCTGGATATGTTTAGCTAATTAAGCTTGATAGGCTTCAATGTGTTTAATTAAAGGAGCTTGATAGGTCTCGATATGTTTAGCTAAAGGAGGTCAATAGGCATCAATGTGTTTAACTAAAGTAACTTGATTGGTCTCGATATGTTTAGCTGAAGGAGCTTGATAGGCCTCAATACATCAATCAGTCAATCACAGTTGCATTGAAGTTGCATTGAAGACAGTATGCAACATGACAAGGAAAGTCATATAGAGGTATCTGTTTTGGCCAAAAAACAGTGTAACTTGATTGGACACCTACCTTTGGTCCCGTGTGTCGTTCGAACATGACTTGGGTAGTGACAAGATACACTGATAATCAATAATGATAAGATTGTCATTCACCTTCTCAAACGACTTGTATTTTTTTACAGGAGGGCAACACTTGTGGAGGAAGGAGGCATCGAGTATCATCACTACTTTTGGCGCTGCTGCTTTTAAAAAGTTTTCTGTCTTAGCAAAGAAGGAAAAGGCAAGCAGTTAGCCAGGCGCCATCTTGGATACAGGAATCTTGATAATGGCTAAAACACAAGAGAGTACCAACAAGAGTTTGGCCATGGAATACATGCCTCGTCCATCCCTACTGAGTCCATGTCAACACATTCACAACAGACCCTTGTCTGGTTATCCATGGATAATGTTGCCTGTACATCTTCAAGGTTGCTGAGGATCAACAAGTGTTTTTAAAGTGATATTGTAGCCAGTTCCTCAAGTGTCAAGAAGTGTTGACGTGTGAACGTAACGGATGTTTGTTATAGCCAGCTGTTGTTTTTGCTTGATTCTTCAAGAGAGGAAGGATATTTGCAATGAAATAATGGAAACAAATATAAAAAAATATATACCTGATTTTGTTAATGCTAATGATATATTGTTTAACTATACATATTCAAGATGATTGATCTTCAAATCAAGTGATGTAGTTCTCCAAAGATCAACTCTTTCAGTTTCCATACAGATTGCATGCATGCTTAACTATAAGATGTTTCAACATTCATGAAGTATGTGTGGATTATAGTCCTCAAATCAATGTCAGGGTCATTCCTGATGCCAAGGTCTTGTCCCCAAAGTGGATATTACACATTTATTGTATTTGTGTGAAAGGAAAAGCAACATTTTGGCAGGATGTGTTCAACACTGCTGACTAAGAGCTTAGAAAAGTCAGATTTTGTCAAACAATTGGCCTTCCATAATGTACATACTGTAAAATTGTTGTTTTTATTCACTGAGCCTTAAAGAGGTGATGATTTCTGTGAGGACATTAATATTAGGGATCATGGACCTGTAGAATGTTGGAAAGAAATGTTATTCTTCTTCAGTGAGGAATCTGTTTGGGGCAGTCACTGATAGTCAAGGTGTATGTTGGAGGGAGCACATGCAGGATGTGTCGACCTGTTGCATGATTCATCGATGAAGGCTGGGATGTATCGACCTGTTGCTAGATACATCAAAGAAAGCTCGGATGTATCGACCGGTTGCATGATTCATCAATGAAGGCTGGGATTTATTGACCTGTTGCATGATTCATCAAAGAAGGCTCGGATTTATTGACCTGTTGCATGATTCATCAAAGAAGGCTCGGATGTATCGACCGGTTGCATGATACATCAAAGAAGGCTCGGATGTATCGACCGGTTGCATGATTCATCGATGAAGGCTGGGATGTATCGACCTGTTGCATGATTCATCGATGAAGGCTTGGATGGATCATCCTGTTGCTTGATTCATCGATGAAGGCTTGGATGTATTGACCTGTTGCATGATTCATTGGTGAAGGCATGGATGTATCGACCTGTTGCTTGTTTCATCAATGAAGGCTTGGATGGATCAAGGTGTTGCAAGATTCCTCAAAGAATGCATATGTGCATCGACCTGTTGCTAGATTCTTCGGATAAGGCATGGATGGATCAGTGTATGACTAGATTCATCAAAGAAGGCATGGATGATAGTCTAGGTGTATGTTTAAGGGAGCCCTGTTGCAAGGTTATAAAGGAATTCTAGGATGCATCGAACTGTTGCTGGATTCATTTGGGAAGTTTTGGATGAATCAAGGTATTGCTAGATTCATCAAAGAAGGCATGGATGCACAGACTCATTGCTTGATTCATTGGGGAAGTCTAGGATGTATTAATCTGTTTTTAGATTCATTGGGGAAGGCTTGGATGAATCAACCTGTTGCTTGATTCATCTAAGAAGGCATGGATGATAGTCTAGGTTTATGTTGGGCCGAGTACTAGCCTGTTGCTAGGTTACCGAGGAAGTCTAGAATGCATCAACCTGTTGCTAAATTCATCAATAAAGGCATTGATAGATCAGCCTGTTGATAGATTCATCAAAGACGGCATGGGAGCATCGACCCACTTGTAGCGTCACTTGTAGCGTGATTGATCAAGGGGAAGGCTTAGATGCGTTCATCTGTTGCCAGACTGCAATCAGGGGACATTGATGAAGTTCTCAGTCGTAGGAATGCAATGGAAAGAAAGATATTTCACAGAGACAAACTGATGTTTTGACCAAGTGGAGAATACATTGAAGAAGAAAGAGTTTTGCATGGATGATAGTTTGGCCATATGCAGTGGTTTCGGGTGCTTCAGGATAGGAAATGAGTCCAGTTTCTTGTATGACTTTGGTCCTTCTGGACTCCAACATATTCAAGGTCACAATTCTGGCAACTGGACTGATTTCCCACACTTCTGCTTTCAACATGTTCAAGGTGACAATTCTGGCAACTGGACTGACTTCCCCCACTTCTGCTGTCAACATGTTCAAGGTGACAATTCTGGCAACTGGACTGACTTCCCACACTTCTGCTGTCAACATGTTCAAGGTCACAATTCTGCCAACTGGACTGATTTCCCACACTTCTGCTGTCAACATGTTCAAGGTGACAATTCTGCCAACTGGACTAACTTCCCACACTTCTGCTGTCAACATGTTCAAGGTGACAGCTCTACCAACTCGACTAACTTCCCACACTTCTGCTGTCAACATGTTCAAGGTGACAATTCTGGCAACTGGACTGACTTCCCACACTTCTGCTGTCAACATGTTCAAGGTCACAATTCTGCCAACTGGACTGATTTCCCACACTTCTGCTGTCAACATGTTCAAGGTGACAATTCTGCCAACTGGACTGATTTCCCACACTTCTGCTGTCAACATGTTCAAGGTGACAATTCTGGCAACTGGACTGACTTCCCACACTTCTGCTGTCAACATGTTCAAGGTGACAATTCTGGCAACTGGACTGACTTCCCACACTTCTGCTGTCAACATGTTCACGGTGACAATTCTGGCAACTGGATTGACTTCCCACACTTCTGCTTTCAACATGTTCAAGGTGACAGCTCTACCAACTGGACTGACTTCCCACACTTCTGCTGTCAACATGTTCAAGGTGACAATTCTGGCAACTGGACTGACTTCCCACACTTCTGCTGTCAACATGTTCAAGGTGACAATTCTGGCAACTGGACTGACTTCCCACACTTCTGCTGCCAACATGTTCAAGGTGACAGCTCTACCAACTGGACTAACTTCCCACACATCTGATCAATTCATGAAGGACTTAGTGACCAACATAGATAACAGATGAAGTACATGTGAACAATTGCTTGAACTGAGGTGAAGCAACAAGCCTATTTCCAGAGGTCTAGGACCTGAGCTCTTCTATGTGATGGCACAAGACTGTTTGTGAGAGGAGGATCAATGTCTCTGATTCAAGACTAATGTGAATTCTGGAGTCTGGGCATGGTCATGTGGTGGTGCAAGCAACTTTGTGATTTCCTGGCTGGAAGACACTTATGATTAATCAAGTCATGTACACAAGATGAAGATGAGCCTTGCAGACACTCTGAAGTGCACTTAGCATTACAAACACCAAAACAGACTCTGCAAAACATATTTTGAACAGAACACGCAAGTTGAATTGATTTGCAGGATGATCCATTATTCATCCTGTAAAGTGATGACAGAACCAGACACACTGCAAGTTCAATAGTGTGGATATCCTAATCGAAGTGTGCCACCAAGAGAGGGCCATTTTATACAATTAGACATTCACAAGGACATCGGATTGAAATGTGTTTTGATGTGGCTGTTTCAGCTCTATATCCAGCATGTTGGGTTGTTGTTTACATGGTAACATGATGAGCAGGTTAAACTCGCTGACTATCTAGAGAGTTTCATGGATATTTTGTTTTGTTTTGTTCCTCACTCGGCTCATACATCCATTTCTCCATTTTGATCCTTGAAATCAGGGTTACATGGGAAAAATATTTGATCCTTGTTATCAGGGTTACATGGGACACAATATTTGATCCTTGACATCAGGGTTATATGGGAAACAATATTTGATCCTTGACATCTGGGTTACATGGACACAATATTTGATCCTTGACATCTGGGTTACATGGGACACAATATTTGATCCTTGTTATCGGGGTTACATGGGACACAATATTTGATCCTTGACATTAGGTTTACATTGGGGGAACAATATTTGATCCTTGACATTAGGTTTACATTGGGGGAACAATATTTGATCCTTGACATTGCGTTTACATTGGGGGAACAATATTTGATCCTTGACATTAGGTTTACATTGGGGGAACAATATTTGATCCTTGACATTAGGTTTACATTGGGGGAACAATATTTAATCCTTGACATTGGGTTTACATTGGGGGAACAATATTTGATCCTTGACATTAGGTTTACATTGGGGGAACAATATTTGATCCTTGACATTAGGTTTACATTGGGGGAACAATATTTGATCCTTGACATTAGGTTTACATTGGGGAACAATATCTGATCCTTGTAATCAGGTTTACATGGGGAGGTAAATATTTCTGCAGCTAGCTTGACATGGTGAGTTTTATTTGTTGTAAATTATTCTCTTAAATAAAACCAGATTTCAAATGAATACCTACGAAATACTCTGCAAATACAATGTGAAGTTCTAGTATATTTCATTGAAAATCTATCTTTCACTATATTTAATTCAAAGCCTTTTCAATAGAGAATCTCCTGTTCAACCTTTCTGTAAGAGTAATTTCTTGTTGTAAGAACAGTGGTGGTTACAGCAGATTTAATCCTCTGTAGGCCATTTTCAGGAACTGTCCTAAACTCTGTAATGGGGGTATGAGCTGTGGTGAGGTGCCGTCAATGATCAGGAAGAGACAAGCCTCACTGTGATTACAAATATTTTGTTTGAAAATTGTTTATTTTGTCATGAGACAGTGAAACATTGCATTTGACATTACTTCCAGTGATATTCACATAATATATAAATCATGCAGAACCCATATCTGTTTATTCATAAGAATATGATGCTACGTTTTCAAAATATTTCTAGTCACAGTCTGATGTTGTAGTGTATAGTAAATTGGTTCAAGCTTTTGAGCAGTTTAGAGACTGTGCAAAGAACATTTTGAAAATGTATTCTATTTATCATGGTTGTGTGAGTGTGTTAGTATGTTGTAGTGGATTTGTTTGCAGTTTTTATATGACCTTGACTCTAGTGTAGTAGATTTATCGTAATTTGCTTACATGGATGCCTGCTACAGATGCTATTGTTACATTCTTACATTGTTACATTCTGTCAGGGTTGTACATTGCGTGGTATTTTAAGCCTTCAAATCATATCTTACCGGTTTGTAATTTTATCTTTAGAATTACGTGTATAGACATGTACAGAATCATAAATACTACCCAAGAGAAGTTAATGAACACCCGATTTTTTCCTATGACTATAGTTAACCTCTCAAGGCCAGATACACTGAGCGAGCGATAAGAACAAGGACACCAATCTCTGTTGTCGGCTTGAGTGGTGGCTCTCCTGTTCAAACCTTGTTTTCATGGGAAGTTCCTGAACAGAACAGACTAACTATAGTCAAACTAAACATCAGGTGTTCTTGAACTTCTTTTGAGTAGTATAGTCATAGACATTGTACATTCAGTGGTTTATGAACTAAGGAACAGTGTATACATTACATTTGATGGAGGGACGATGAGAAAAGTTAACAGCTATGAACATTGGTAACCTGTGACCATTGATAGTTGATGTATTGCTGGACCAGGTGGCGTTTTCCTCATTCCAGGGTTCCTTGGAAATGCTTTGGTGCTTCTCTTCATGCCACAGACAAATTCGTTCAATATGTTCATTCTACTTGATGGACATCAATTAATATTTCATGTGTTCATGTTGCCATCAAATTTATTTACTCTAAATCTCACATATAAGGTCTACAAAGAACAATGGTGAAATAAGGGTTTTAGTTTTATTTGAATTTAGGCGCCGGTTTTCTTGTTGCTTTTTTGGGGTGGGGTCAGATTGGGATCAAAGAACTCATTATGTTTCTATCAATTGTAACAGTAGGGGATGCAGGGTCGGGAAACGGTATATGATGGAGAACAAACTTCATCACTATCAAGTCTACAGGAGTATTAGCAGTGATGGGATCATCCATTATGAGTTAGTGCCTTTCACTTTTCTACTTTTGTATGGTTATGGCCGACCAAGCACGAGCAGATATATACTCCATATTCTTTAACTCACCTTATTTCCTCACTCACTCTTTCCAGCAGTCTTGTTGTTTTCGAGTATAGTCGTCCTTTCAAGTTAGCATCAATGCAGTGTTTGGCAATATTAATGTAGAATGGCCAGACATTTCATCTCAAATTCTGACAACAAAACATGTTTATTTTTTTTAATTCTTTAGCTTCGTAATTTTTATCAAAGATGCATTGCCTCTGTAAAATTGTGAAAGAATCAAGTAAGTGCATAAATTGTGATGTGTAAGGTTAATTCTATATGTACGAGAGAGGACATTCATATAATGACAGTGAAGACATTTGAGAAATGGAACTGTCAATGCATCTTCAAAGTAATTAATATTGTGTTCATCCGAAAGAAATTAACTGACACAGAGTGAATGAGTGAGTGAGTGAGTTTGGTTTAACGCCCCTTTTAACAGTATTCCAGTTATATCACGGCGTGTCAGCTTAATGTGGGAGGAAAGCCCCAAGTAATGCAGGTTTCAGACGTTTACCACTTTGGTGAAACCTATGAGCACAGGTATGGTTCTGACAAACATAATCGGGGTGAACTGGGATTCGAACCCACAATCATAGGTTTCTGGCGTGCCCAAGGGACACAACTCTGCACAGCGAATCGCGGCGCCTTAGACGACTGGGCCACCCGTGCCCCCAAATTGACACAGAAACCTCAGGTAATTTCACAAGTTGTAGTTTTTTCCTTCACCGTGAGAAAGATCTTGCATTTAGTGTTAGACCTCTGTGTACACTCCATAACAGTCCTCACACTATTACCCTAGACGATAGAACTAGTTACCTCCCCTTAGAACACGTCACAAATTCTTAAAATCATATATGCAATATTATTTCCAATCTTCCAGTATTCAAGGTTTGCATCATGTTCACGAACATTATTGATATTTCTACAGTAATATATGATCATGTTGGTAGCAATCTTAATCAAGGTCTGATATAAATGGTCAGAAACGTATAATGTTTGACAGGATGACGAGACCTGTGTTCGGGAGTAGAGTCTATTATTAATAAAGCGAGTGAGTTGGGTATAACACTGCTTTGAACAGTGAGTGAGTGAGTGAGTTGGGTTTAATGCCGCTTTTAACAGTATTCCAGTTATATCAATGCATGTCAGCTTAATGTGGGAGAAAAGCCCGAAGTGATGCAGGTCTCAGACGTTAACCACTTAGATGAAACCCATGGGCACGGGTATGGTGCTGACAAACCTAGAAACATAATCTGGACGAACTGGGATTCGAACCCACGATCATAGGTTTCTTGCGTGCCCAAGGGACGCACTTTTGTAAGAGAATCGCGGCGCCTTAGATGACTGGGCCACCCAGTCCCTGCTTTGAAAAGTATTCCTGTTATATAACAGCATTTCAGCTTAATGTGGATGCCCCAAAGTGATGCAGGTCTCCGATGTTTTTCACTTTGGTGAAACCCACAAGCATGGGTATGGTGCTGACAGACCTAGTAACATAATCAGGGCGAACTGGGATTCAAACCCACTATCACATGTTTCTGGCGTGTCCAAGGGAGGCAATGCTGCAACTGGGTCACTGGGACCACTATCATTACTAGACCACAACCAATTAATTCATCATTTGTGGTAAAAATGATGATTGAAATCAGATCCATCTTCAAAGCAATGTCAATGAATTCTGTTCAGTTGTATTGTAAGCATTTGAAGAGCTAATCTTATAGCTAATTAAAGTAATAGTAATTTGTAAACTGAATTTAAGATAGGTTAAACCAAGCGATGAAACAGCTTTCATAAGAATGTCACCAGATGCAGCATCTTGAGTTTCACCAAGGTGGTAATTGTCCGAGACCTGCATCACCTCGGGCTTTCCTCCAACATTAAGCTGAGATGCTGTGATATAACAGGAATACTTTTAACAACGGCATCAAACTCACTTACTCACTCACTATCACTTACTTTCTCTGGCTAATAAGTGTCTTGTGATTTGACAGCTATTTTGTATCCCTGTGTCATTCAAATTGGGCTCCAAACAAAACTATGACGGTCAGAGTGTCCATGATGTTTGTCAGGACTCACTCACTCATAGAATGTAAAAATAAAACGTCAAAACCAGACAAGTACCAGTCTTGATTATCCGATAAAACAGATTCTAATGGGCATACAAGGCAAAATCAATCTCATTAAAATCAGATCTTAGCTCTCGCTACCGCTAAACAAAGATCTGAGGACATCCTATTACGGGTCACGTCAGACTGACCTTGCGCAAACTTTGACCGACCAATGGAATGACCAATCAGAAGGCAGCTTTCTCGTGCTTTACGGCACTAAACATATTTTGACAAATTCTCGATTACAGATTTGAAACTTGAACAGAAGAACATTCTGGAATGGCTAATAGATGGTCTAGATTGTATGGATTCAGTCATTAAACCCGTAACTATCGTTCAGAGTTAAAGTTTTCGAGGATGCATGATTAGAAATCACATTCTGACTGTCACTTTCATAATCTGGTAAGCGATGCTCTGATTGGTCGGATGAAAGGTCGTTCTGACGTGACCCCTAATTATTAGGGCCTTATGGGATGTCCTCAGATCTTTGTTTAGCGGAAGAGAACTGAGGTCTGATTTTAATGAGATTAAGGCAAAATTGCAGTGAAATTTATGAGTAGATCACTGAAAATCAGCGATGACACCAGGTGTTCTTAAAAAGGGTAAGCATGATGGGAGAACGATAAGAAAGTTACTGACTGCCGATAACTAGCTACAGATCTTTTTCTTGTCGTCGTCTTATATGAGGTTGATGTGAAATATCCCTTTTGATTCCCATCAAATGTCCCTTCTGAAGTTATTCTGAAGGATGAAATACATGACTACTACATACATCCATCAAGCTGACACATTATCACTTGCCTTAAACTCAATGGAGAGCCTTGAAACTAGATATCTCGTTGGTCAGTCGACCTTACATCTTGTATATTATGGTATACTTGTAAATTATTCATCTTGTTCATGTATATCTTTGTAGATATATTATGTTTTTGTTTGTTTTTCTCTGCACTGTTGTTATGGCTTTGTGACAAACTATTTCCCTGGGAAACACAAACATATTGCATTGAAGATTTAGTATACATATAAAAAATAATTATTAGATGCACTGTACAGTCATACCAGGAAAACTGAATTGAAAAAAGTACAATTATTAAATATTGTCAATGAAGAAATTAGTTTCTCTAATGGAAAAGTTGACGACTTCTAATGGTGGTGGTTCATTAGGGCAGATTAAGCGACTGGTCATCTATTATGGAGAGGGTGTGGATGTGAGAATATGGGAGGGGGTCATGACATTGCAAGAGAGGGAGGGTTGGCACTGTTAATCACAACAAGGGGTGGCAGGCATGAAAAAATGACAGTTCTTTGAACTTTATTTACGGACAGGCAATTTATAATTGAGGGGGGGGGGGCATGAAAAAAAAAAATGTTACAAAAAGTTGTGTATGCTGGCAGCAAAATAGGATACAGTCCTAGTGAGTGAGTTGGGTTTAACACCGCTTTTAACAGTATTACAGTTATATCGCAGCGTGTCAGCTTAATGTGGGAGGAAAGCCTGATGCAGGTCTCAAGACGTTTACCACTTTGGTGAAACCCACGAGCACGGGTATAGTGCTGACAAACCTAGAAACATAATCGGGGAAAATCGGGACTCGAACTCACAATCATAGGATTCTGGAGCATCCGAAGGGACGCAACTCTGCACAGCGAATCGCGGTGCCTTAGACCACCCGTGCCCCCGGATTCAGTCCTAACAGTGGTGAGGTGAAATTATGTGTAATGTCGCATCCAAGATTATTGCACTTAAATAGCGTGTGTGGTTGGCTGCTTGTACTAGTCCAGACTAATGCCGATTTATAGTGCTAGCCCACTGAGATATCATGCCGCAGTTGAACATGAATACCCCACTCAGACACAGTATACTGACTCCGAGCAATTTAACGTCTTTTGGTTTGACGTGGCCTGGGATCGAACCCAGGACCATCCGTTCTCCGGGCACAACCAATCTCTCCCTATAACAAATGACCAGTTACTGAGCTAGTATTGTATTTAGACTGTTCAGTTTCCACCCGTACTGATCCTGTGAATGTTTCTTCATTATCACTGTCCACATGGTGTCTCTCAAGGCTCAAGTCATCCTTGTTTTGTCTTCATGTGTTTCTGTTGAAAGCCTGCATCATCTGGACACAACATTGCAAAGTGAAAACACAAATGCCAAGCATTTTATCTCCAATCAATCTTATTTGCCTATATGAGAATGTAGTCAGGGAAGAGTGGCCATCCATTTTCGACCAGATGCCTTGTTGTGTTCTGATGATCTGGCTCACGGAACATGGAGATGAAACTATCCTCAGAAACTCAAGGATGGGCTAAAGTGTGCAAGCTCATTTGCGTTGTACACAAATATGTACATGTTATTTATGCAAAATATTCAATAAATTATTTACCTTATTTTTCAAGTCATGAGTTTGTATTTTGTTTTGGATGAAATACTAAGCCAATAGCCGATATTTAACAAATAATACACCTGTGAAGATCTGGGTCAGATGCTTGTCATAAGAGGAGGCTAACTGGATTGGGTAGGCAGCCACTGGGTTGATGTCATCATATCCCAATTGCATAGATCCATCCCCCTGATGTTCATCATTGGATTGTCTGGTCCAGACTCAATTATATACAGACCTCTGTCATACAGCTGGAATATTGCTGAATGTGGCATTAAAACAAACAAATAAACATTTATAATACATGACTTCAATCAGACACCAAAGTTAATAAATACACTTTTATTTCTATAAATTAAACATTAAATTATGACAATTATCAATCATCAATTAAAATTTGAAATGTATTGAAAACATTGCATGATAAATACAAATCAATATTTTGATATCTTAAAAACACACGATGGAGTATATCATGTTGGTATGGACAAATAAAAAACTTTCATGCCATTTAAGACGAATCGTTACATTTTGATTTATATCTAATTTGCATTTCATCGGTACGATATTGCAACAAACAGACTATAGCCGGTATAGTAATACCATGTAGCAGTACTCTCTAAAATGTTTGAAATTCTACCAGCCCTTAGGATACCTTTAACAATAACAAAACTGGTCCAGGATAGCTTATTTCTATCCCTGTGTTCAGGAATTTCTCTCAGGTTAACACTGAGTAACAAACCTGAATAAATCTCTGAGAGTTCCTACACTCATGAAAGGTGTTGGCAGTCCCTAATACAGATACTTCACAGGACTAAATAATGTTTTGGGTATGCAATGAACTTAACAATGCTTAAGGAGTAATTCCTTCCATTTATTTCAATTTTATATTTATTTGGTTTTAATGTGACTCTAAAAAACTAAAACAGATGAGGTAACTGTGTGTGTATCCAATAATGATTAAACAATCCAGTATACATTTACTGTAATTGTATGGATAAACAACAGGGGCTCAACGTCTAAGTGAGTGAGTTTGGTTTAACGCCGCTTTTAAGATTATTCCAGTTATATCGCAGCGAGTCAGCTTAATGTGGGAGGAAAGCCTGAAGTGATGCAGGTCACAGACGTTCACCACTTCGGTGAAACCAACGAGCACGGGTATGGTGCTGACAAACCTAGAAACATAATCAGGGTAAACTGGGATTCAAACCCATAATCATAGGTTTCTGGCGTGCCCAAGGGATGCAACTCTGCACAGCGAATCACGGCGCCTCAGACCACTGGGCCACCCGTGGCCCCTCTACATGTAAGAAAACATGTCAGTTAAATTGGTCACCACATTGTAGAGACAAAGGCAAGAAAAACATTGTACCTGTTGCACGAAATGTTGCGGAGGATACTGAGGCATATGTAAGACAATGCATAAACATGATATGGCAAAGTGTCATTCATCTATCAATGGGCTTCAGATCCACTAGAAATCCTAAATTGAAAATATATGTGTGGATCGACTGATACAGGTAAATAGCTTCTACAGAACTGTCACGGAACAAGATTAACTCATTAATGTCAGAAGTAATTATTTATCATTTCTATTGCAAAACTTGAAAAAAAATAAAATAAATAAAAACATTTGTGCTTAATTCTAATAAACAAAAATACTTCTTGGCACCTACACTAACATTTTGTTACCATGGTTACAGAAATAAGGTTATTTTACTTAAAAACATATCTACAAAATATAATATAAAATCCAAATGGAGCCCAGAAAAAGTTTAATTTAAGGCTAAGGCAAAATAGACTTGCCAAATTATTCTGGACTTTAGTTGGATTCATTGTTGTATTTATCTCAAGATTCAGGGAGACTAGTTGACATCATAAGATTTCATTTGGTCCTTTTTAAGAATTCATAAATGACAAGTTACTTTAACCTGAACCAAACTACAACATCGTAACAGTTAAATAGTGATATTGCAAAATCTACCAATGTCTGTCAACTGTATTGTACACAGATGAAAGATCTTGATATACAACAAAAATTGGACAAACCCAAAAAAGTCTAACTCAAAGTAGGTGTGAGTGAGTTGGGTTTAATACTGACAGCTTAATGCTTGAGGATATCCCAAAGTGTTGCAGGTCTCAGACGTTTTCACTTTGGTGAAACCCACGAGCATGGGTATTGTTCGAGAAACATTATCTGGACACACAAGACTGAGCCCCCAGTGTCCCCTCAAACTCAAAGTAAGAGTGACATACGGACACACAAGACTGAGCCCCCAGTGCCCCCTCAAACTCAAAGTAAGAGTGACATACGGACACACAAGACTGAGCCCCCAGTGCCCCCTCAAACTCAAAGTAAGAGTGACATACGGACACACAAGACTGAGCCCCCAGTGTCCCCCCTCACAGTAAGAGTGACATATGGACACACAAGACTGAGCCCCCAGTGTACCTCTCACAGTAAGAGGGACATCTGGCAAACAAGAATGAGCTCACTCAAAGTAAGAGTGACATATGGACACACAAGACTGAGCCCCCAGTGTCCCCCCTCACAGTAAGAGTGACATATGGACACACAAGACTGAGCCCCCAGTGTACCTCTCACAGTAAGAGGGACATCTGGCAAACAAGAATGAGCTCCCTCAAAGTAAGAGTGACATATGGACACACAAGACTAGGCCACCAGTGCCCCCTCACAGTAAGAGTGACATATGGACACACAAGACTGAGCAACCTTAAAGTAAGAGTGACATATAGATACACAATACCATGATTCATAAAAACGCTGCCTTGTCCAAGATCAGTAACAGATCTCAGAGTTGAGCCCCTATATGCACACACAGAAACAACCTATATTCATTAACATTATCGCTTCTTCTTCTTATCATGCCTTGCCATCGCTGCCTTGTATTCACTGGCTTTCAGCTTATCCACCTGAGCCTGGGATTTGGCCAGTTTGTAGCAGGACTGGCATATTAGACACAAGGGTATAACAATCCAAAACATATTCATGGTCACAAAATAGAACCAGAAATACTGGGGATGGAACATATAGCCATGGGAGAAGCCTTCAAATATTTCCGTCATGAAGTACAGAGTGTCTCCATACAGTTGGCACAGGGAGACCACGAGTTGGATGATGTAGCGGTAGGGACTGTTCCGAAAGTACAGCAACACCGTCACAAAACTCAGAGGTCCGTCAACGAAGGCTGTGATTCTTTCCATGCTCACCACGAATGCATCGGAACTGAAAAAACAAATGTGTGACAACCATGAGTGAGTTGGGTTTGACACTGCTTTTTAACTCTCAGTATTCCAGTTATATCTTGGCGTTTCAGCTTAATGTGGAAGAAAGCCCGAAGTGATGCAGGTCTCAGACGTTTTCCACTTCGGTGAGACCCACGGGCACGGGTATGGAGCTGACAAACCTAGAAACATAATTGGGGCAAAACCAGGAATCGAACCCACAATCATAGGTTTCTGGCATGCCCAAGGGACGCAACCCTGCACAGTGAATCGCGGTGCTTTAGACGACAGGGCCACCCGTGGCCCCCTGACTACCATTAAAACATGTAATCATGGTTATACAGGCCTCAAAACCATAGGTACCAAACTCAGAGGTACAGTAGCTCACCTTTCCCCACAGACCTAAAACTTCAATTGTGAGGATGTTTAATCACTCCTTAAACTTCACATTAGATCCAGACAGGTAGATGGACTGTCAACTCTGAGAAGTTGGGGTGAGGGTGTTGGATGTATGGCTTTTGATGTAATATTTTTCACTTCAATAAGACATACAAAATATTGAGTTTAAAATAGGGGACCCGGTGAAGATCCGGGCTGGAATAGGTCTTCAGCAACCCATGCTTGCCGTAAAAGTCGACTATTCTTGTCGTAAGAGGCGACTAACGGGATCAGGTGGTTAGGCTCACTGACTTGGTTGATGCATGTCATCGTATCCCAATTGTGTGGATCGATGGTCATGATGTCAATCACTTGATTTTCTGGTCCAGACTCAATTATTTACAGACCGCCGTTATATAGCTGGAATACGGCATTAGACAACAAACAAACAAACAAACAAACCTCATATATCTACTGTCACCCATGCTGTACTCTTTAACAAACAAACAAACAAACAAACAAACAAACCTCATATATCTACTGTCACCCATGCTGTACTCTTTCCCTGAAACAAAAAAACATTGTTGATGTAATAATTCAATTAACCATCATATACACAGTATAAATACTTATCGCAATATTACAATATATTAACCATTGTTTAGATAATTTGCATTCATAGTACATAACGTGGTATTTCTTGAAGTGTCCAGCACCCAAGTTTAGTTTCATTTGCATGACTTGACTCATCGTTATTCATGTCCCAATGAAAAATATGTATGAAAAGAGTATGAAAACATACTAATTAATAATATTTCTTGGATTAAACACATATTTCACTTCTTGTAGATGAGATTAGTAAATAACAACCTCTAAACAAACATAATACATGTATGATACATATGTATATATTGACAAAATCATAATTCGTGATAAGAGGAGACAACTCTTCCCAAATTCTACAAATTACCTCCCTTTGACCGTACTTACACAGTTGACCGAGGAAGGACATATCGCCAGCAAGAACGTCATGGAATACACCGAAGTATCCTTCCAGGAAAGTGTGGATTAGACCACAGAGCACAAACCAACATAACACTAAACGCTGTGTGAATGTAAACCTCGGATTTTTCGTTGTTCCAGAATAAACCCATGTCAACACTATAAACACTCCGACGACACCGAAGAATACTGACAGGAGTTCAACGACTCCTTTGTCGTTCGGACGATAGTGAGGTAATTTCAGGTCTTCTGGTATATAAGGGTGTTCTGCTGCCATGACTGCTATTATAACTGTATTTACTGTACGTCTTTGGACCTCTGTCGCATGTTTCTCAGCTGAGAGAAAGACCACCAATCAGAATTTGCATCAAGCTCCTCACAGTGATAGTCCGTTCGCGGAGCTCTCTATACTTCACTGGGCTCCTGTCTACCTAAACTAATAAAAGCGCAAAGCTTGTGACTCGTACCAGCAATGGAACCAGTGTACATGTGCACTGGTTTTCGGCTCTCTATGCGCGTGGTCAACTTGCGATATGAGAGACGGGGCCCAGTTTACTAGTGGACTATGTCGCAGGCTGGAATTTTCCCTGCTCCTTCCCAGCGCGTGACACCTTCGTTACACTCTCGGTAACATCGCTGCCACCAGTGTGGGCGCGGCTATTACAAGAATCTTTAAATTTGCCCTTTAACCCCAAATGTAGTAACTTTCATACTTTTGTTTATGTCTTTGACAAACAAAGAAAGTATTTTAGCAGGGGTAATTATTCGGCGTCACGACAGTCGTCACTTGTTTGTAAACATAACGGTCATTCGGTTTCGAGTTCAACTCCAAGCATGGTTGTGGCCACCTATCACAGTGCGAAGTTGTTGGTTTTTTTTGGGGGGGGGGAGTATTTGTACAAGTATCACTTGACCCCAACTTGATTCAAATAAAACTGTTTTTCTATAAATAAAAATATCTGGGGGGGGGGGGGGGGGGGGGGGGGGGTGGAACTGCCCTCCCACCCCCTCATCTCAAAACATACGACCCGTGAAGATCTGGGGTAGAATAGGTCTTCAGCAACCCATGCTTGCCATAAAAGGCGACTATGCTTGTCGTTAGAGGCGACTAACGGGATCGGGTTGTCAGGCTCGCTGACTTGGTTGATGCATGTCATCGATCCCAATTGCGTGGATCGATGCTCATGATGTCAATCACTGGATTGTCTGATCCAGACTCGATTATATACAGACTACCGTTATATAGCTGGAATATTGCTGATTGCGGCGTAAACAACAAACAAACATCAAAACACGCACAACGTCGCGCGCACGCACGCGCACACACACGCACACACCTCTATAACGGACAGACACTCAACCTCACCCTTACTAATACATGATACTTGAAATGAAACAGAAATCCACCTTGATCAACAAAGGCGCCACGACATTAATCATGTGGACTGATCAAGTACTAGTGTACTTTACAAATACATGTGATGAAACCTACATATCGACCTAGATAGATTGTTTTCTGTTAAGTTTAACTGCACCGAGATAAAACACGTAGGCCTTATGCGGGGAGCGTAGATCTAGTTCAAGGTTGTGCACAGGGAGTATGGCGACCTCGTCACGTTGTTAAAGCAAAGAATAAATCTTCAAACAATTGTACACGGTTGAGGTGGAAAACAAGAGTCAATGTTTTTTTTAAAGACATGCCGATTACATATCTTAAATAAAACTAATGTGGCAATGCGGCATCATGTTGCTTCCAAGGTTTCGAGTACATCCAAGTGAGTGAGTGAGTGAGTTGGGTTTAACGCCGATATATCACGGCGTGTCAGCTTACTGTGTGAGGAAAGCCTGAAGTGATGCAGGTCTCAGACTCAGGTTCGGAGTCAGTAGACGGTGGTCTGTAAATAATCGAGTCTTGACAGGACAATCCAATTATTGACATTATGATAATTGATCTACGCAATTGGGATACGCCGACATGCATCAACCAAGTCAGCAAGCTTGACCACCCGATCCCGTTAGACACTTGTTAAGGATCCGTTAGACAATGGTTTTAGGCATCCTAGACTATTATTATGATAATGATGCCAATTATCCCAGTAATTTGATCCCCGATGGTCAATTCTGACTCGATCGCCAAGAGACAAGGGCGACGCCATGTTTGTAAATTCTGAAAGTACCCACCTGACCTCTTATTACATATGTATGTATCCAAAAATGACCCAACAGGATACCGTATTTAATCTTTGGCTTTCTCCTGCAGAGAAACCTCCCCATTATATGACAAACTATCTTGTTGACTGTTGGCCAAGTCGTTCAAAGCGCCGCAATTCGCTGTTGCCTCCCTTGGGCATGCCAGAAACCTATGATTGTGGTTTCGAATCCCGGTTCGCCCCGATTATGTTTCTAGGTTTGTCAGTACCATATACCAATGCTCGTAGGTTTTACCAAAGTGGTAAACGTCTGAGACTTTCATCACTTGGACTCTCCCTCTATTATCACACAGTGATATAACTGGAATATTGTTAATTGCGGTGTTAAACCCAACTCACTCACGCTTCCCGAGGTAAGGGACTTAACTGACTAAAACCTACCTTGACATGAGTTATCTCCCTTGCCTTTGGAAGATGACTAAACGTGTGTTTCCTGCGATGAACGTACAAGATATAATTAAAAGATAATACATTAAAAGAACAAAAAAACCATCCTGATTACAAATAATAAATCTCCATTCTCAAAAATGAACATTTTCTTCTTGTAAAAAGGTAAACTTATACAAGTAACTGCAATAATTTCCAACTTTGGGTCATACAATGTACTTTCTTTTCACCTTTCCTTGTGCAGAATAAACTGTTGTCCGTTTATTTAATCAACTAACCACGGGAAGTAACTCTTGCTGGAATACGACGAAGACTGACTGTTCCCCGCAGTTAACAGTTCAACCCACAAGTCTTATCACACTGTCTCGTCCATACACAGTGTACTCTACTATTCTCCGGAACGTCTGGACATATGACAATCGACGGGCATAGTTCTGTATTCATAACTTGTAGCGAAACATTTTCGCATTATTTGAATAATATATGTTTAAATCAAAACCCAATATTCACAACGTGTTGTGTATCAATAGGACTAGAAAGTTGACTAACTATTTGTTCAAAACACTTAATGCACCACGTAAGATATCATTCCACAATAAAGGGGGGGTAGGGTAGCCTACGGGTTAAAGCGTTCGCTCGTCACGCCGAAGACCAGGGTTCGATTCCGCACATGGGTACAATGGGTACGATTGTTTACAGACCGCCGTCATATAGCTGGAATATTGCTGAGTGCGGCGTAAAACAACAAACAAACAAACCAACCAACCAATTATCAAATACAATTGAAGAAATCCTCTTTATCTAAGTAGCCGAATACCAAAAATCATGTTGGAAAGTACTGTCGCATTATGTTTAGTTTGCCAATAGTGTCTGCCAAGGTAAACTTGACCTGTACAACGAGAACGTCGCGTCACTGAGGAAAGATACCATGTAGCCTTGACCCTTGTACAGACAGGGACATGCCTGTCATTCATACCGACAAAAGTGTCGAGTCACTGAATACCCTGTCCTACTTGAAGACTGAAGAGTACACTCGGGAGAAACCCCTGAACTACACTATCCAGGCATAAGTGTTAGTGCGCTTGCGTTAAAGCATCGACAGTCGGCGATATTTTGCAGTTGTGCGTACTTTTAATGGGACAATCAGCCGACCTAAATTCGGATTCTTATCAAAATATGATGTTAACTTATTTATTCCAATGGTGGTGTAAAACGAAAATGGAAATATCAAATATCGGTAACCGTTGCTTTAATATGTAGAGATTATTTGACCTTTAGTTTGGGTCAAATTACATGTTTATCTGAGCGAGTGAACTGACAAAGTTCATATTTCACGAGTGGTGCCGACAATGAAAATGTCAAATGTGTCAGGTCACGAGAAAAGAAATGTTCCATTTGTTATGTATCGATCTGCTTATCTTTAAGTCAGGGACTTTGTTGATGCATGTAATCATATCCCAATTGCTTAGATGGATCTTCATGCTGTCAGTCATTTGATTGTCTGGGCCAGACACGATTACTTACAGACCGCCGGCAAAGAGATGCGATATTGCAGCGTTAAACAAATAACAATGGTATATGTATGGAGTTGCTATCACAACCACATCCTCACTGAGCCAGCTACATTTAGGCTAATCGTAGTCAGTTATATCACAGTATTTCATCACAAACACACACACTATAAAAGATTAAGACGTGAATGAATCAGCAATATTCCACAAAAGAAACCATACAACTATCCCAAACATACGACTCCACCACTGCACTCCGTACTCGGGGTATAGAACTTTTCGCACAATATACCGAGGTTCAGTTAATACAAGCGGCACATATAGCGAACCGCAGCCACAGTTGACATGGGTCAAGATCTGGAACACCACTCTGGATTGCGCAAGGCGATAAAAAACCAGCTGTCACCTGCTGGAGGCAATTCAGAGCAAGTGGGATGAGTCAGTCGCACATTGCATCTTATCGATACGCACACCCAACTTTTACAGATGTTCGGGCAACTTGGCCTATTTACAGCTTGTCCATAATAAAAGTTTGCCAAGTACCTAGATAAACCAAATACGATTTTATTTGCGTCCAGCGTACCACACTTCTGAGTCCCGAATATCCTCTAAATATACTGATGGAAACGAATTCGGCGTGACGATCGAACGATTTAACCACTAGGCTATCCGACCGCCCCTATAAGGAAACAGTAAAACATAAAGGGAAATAAGATTTACTGACAGTACATTTGAAATAGTGCACATATAAATTCGACGCACGTCAGGATTAAATGTTGTGTTTGTGTGCAATGATTCCAACACGTATTTGGTAGACAAGGCTGGGAACCTATGATAGCATACATTTTACGGCGGCTAAAACTAAGCGTTCCCTTATCTATTTCCAGCAGTATATACCCCCGCATCCAGCGTACCAAAAGAGGTTAGCAGCCTCGACTATGTGCTGTCTCAAACCTAACTGTCATCTAATCCCCATGACTCAGCTATTTTCTTTTCAACAGCGTGGAGTCTGGCCAAGCAAGTGTTCCGTCACGCATGCTTAACAGTACATTTATGAATGAACAACATGGGTCGGAATATTCTGGGCCGTATATACGCACCGCCAGAAGAAACGCGAACCATAGAACATGTAGAGAAATATGTACGTTAAGAAGAGATGTTTCCCATGTGTGACACTAAATGACAGGTTCGATCCCCGGCCGCGTCATAACAAAAGATGTTTAAAGATGGTACTTGTTGTTACCCTGTCTGGCGCTCGGCAGAAAGGGTCTAAAACAAGGACTGGTTGGCTCGGAGTCAGTATAGTGTGTCTAAGTGGGGTATTCATGTTAAACTGCGGCATGGTATCTCAGTGAGCTAGCACTATAAATCGGCATTAGTCCGGACTAGTATATAGAAGCACAAGCACAAGCACAAGCACACACGCGTGCATGCACGTCGCTAAAAAGTGCAATAATCTTGGACGCGACGTTGAACCCAATTTCACCTCACCTTAATGACAAAACTAACATTCAGTCAAGTGTTACCACAGCGTGTCTTTAATCTTATCACGAGGTGCTGCACGTGATTTCCAAACTTTACACGCTAATCCTGCACGAGACAAATGGTATATCTCGAGTCATGGGTCTATGACGTCCCATGTGATGCGTTAATGAGCGTCAGTCCATGCAGCATAACACTACAGTATGTTTGTTTGTGCGTCGAACCAGTCTAATATCTCTTGAATATCAGTAATTCTTCGTATATTAACCAAAATGTATGGTATTCGCGTTTCTTTTGGTGGTGCGTATATATGGACCAGAATATTCCGACCCATGTAATTCATGTACCGTTGTTTATCTGAAGTAGAGACCTGTTTTTACTTCTGGATAGATTGAATATGTGGAGCGGGTACGTGCACAAGACACCTGGTACCATCAGTATTAGACAGTGTTTCAAAAACACATGCTTATGCTTCCAGTCGGATTCGTGCAATGGATTGTGGAAAGGGTTTCGTGGCTTTTATTCAAAGCAGGATTTGGATTTGGACATAAATGTTACATTTGACAATACAAATTAAAATTCGAGTGACTGATATATAACATGTATAATGTTCACATTGTATTTTAGCTCACCTGACTGAAAGTCTGGTCTGGTATGGTCGGGTTATGTAAGACTGATGCATTCTGTAGAACGTATCTTAATAGAGTTCCCACAGTTGGTAATATTTCTACAAACTTGCAGAAGTTGACACAAAATTAACATAGCACTTGGAGAGAAACAAACATGCATCTCGTACACTCATTGTGCTCATCAGCTCAGAGGCAATCTCTATTTTTTCAACATATTTTTTGAAGCATTTCAGGGACAATATATACTTATACCACTTTGATAACCCCACGAGCAGGGGTACATGCAAGTAAGGAATACTGTAAGGGACATTCTCGCGATCTCGCATTCTCGTGATTTGGGCATATTTAGCTCGTTTCCAAAGGTCGAGATCGCGAGAATGTCCCTTACAGTATTCCATATGCAAGACACTAACCATGCAACCAATGATCATAATTTGTGCAAATCCAGGAATCGAACCCACGATCACAGGATCATGACACAGAAAAGGGACGCAACTTTTCACAGCGAAGTGCGGCGCCTAAGACGACTGGGCTACCCGTGACCCCTTATTTCTATAAACCCCGGGGCTTAGGACGAGACTCCGCCCACAGACCGCCATAATCCACCCGTCCAAAGATAGTGACATGAGTGTGTTGTCATTGAGCCCCCTCGCCTGACCTAATTCACATTGCTGAAATGTTTGAAAGGTCAGAGGCTCTGGGTGTAAATGGAAATTTCCACAACTGAATGGGCCGTCACCGTGACTTCGCGTTTTAACCTACGCCAATGCGTAACTCTCGGTTACAAATGTTATGGGAAACACCACCCACCGTAACCGGTTATTACTCCAACCCGGAGGTAAAAAAACACCTTTATTGATTAAAAAAAGGAGGATCTCTGTCAACGGACATATATACGACTTAAAGAATGTTAAGGATTACCCGATTCTTTAATATTACTATTATATATGTCACCCATGACAGAGAGACCGGAAAGAATCGGATGAGTGAGTGTGTTGGGTTTAACGCCGCTTTTAACAGTATTCCAGTTATAACGCAGCGTGTCAGCTTAATGTGGGAGGAAAGCCCGAAGTGATGCAGGTCTCAGACGTTTACCAGTACGGGAAAGGTGCTGACAAACCTAGAAACGTAATCGGGGCGAACCGTGATTCGAACCCACAATCATAGGTTTCTGGCGTGCCAAAGGGACAGCGAATCGCGGCGCCTTAGACGACTGGGCCACTCGTGCCCCCAGAATCGGGTGATCTTTAACTCTTTTTGGTGGAATATTTGAAGTTATGGACCAGGGACCCGTTCCACAAAGCTACAGTAGAGCTACGACAGTCGTAGTTGGATGCCATATAGACATAGGTAGTTTGATGCCATACAGACATAGATAGTTAGACGCCATACAGATATAGGTAGTTGGATGCCATACAGATATAGGTAGTTGGATGCCATACAGACATAGGTAGTTGGATGCCATACAGACATAGGTAGTTGGATGCCATACAGACATAGGTAGTTTGATGCCATACAGACATGAAAGTTTGATGCCATACAGACATAGATAGTTTGATGCCATACAGACAGAGGTAGTTTGATGCTATACATAGGTAGTTGATTGCCATACAGACATAGCTAGTTGGATGCCATACAGACATAGGTAGTTTGATACCATACAGACATAGGTAGTTGGATGCCATACATACAGATGTAGTTTGATACCATACAGACATAGATAGTTGGATGCCATACAGACATAGATAGTTAGACGCCATACAGACATAGGTAGATGGATGCCATACAGACATAGGTAGTTGGATGCCATACAGACATATCTAGTTGGATGCCATACAGACATAGGTAGTTGGATGCCATACAGACATAGATAGTTAGACGCCATACAGACATAGGTAGATGGATGCCATACAGACATAGGTAGTTGGATGCCATACAGACATAGGTAGTTGGATGCCATACAGACATAGGTAGTTGGATGCCATACAGACATAGATAGTTGGATGCCATACAGACAGAGGTAGTTTGATACCATACAGACATGATAGTTGGATGCCATACAGACATAGGTAGTTGGATGCCATACAGACAGAGGTAGTTTGATGCCATACAGACATAGGTAGTTGGATGCCATTCAGACATAGATAGTTAGACGCCATACACACATAGGTAGATGGATGCCATACAGACATAGGTAGTTGGATGCCATACAGACATAGGTAGTTGGATGCCATACAGACATAGGTAGTTGGATGCCATACAGACATATCTAGTTGGATGCCATACAGACAGAGGTAGTTTGATACCATACAGACATGATAGTTGGATGCCATACAGACATAGGTAGTTGGATGCCATACAGACAGAGGTAGTTTGATGCCATACAGACATAGGTAGTTGGATGCCATACAGACATAACTCGTCGGATGCCATACAGACATAGGTAGATGGATGCCATACAGACATAAGTAGTTGGATGCCATACAAACATATCTAGTTGGATGCCATACAGACAGAGGTAGTTTGATACCATACATACATGATAGTTGGATGCCATACAGACATAGGTAGTTGGATGCCATACAGACAGAGGTAGTTTGATGCCATACAGACAGAGGTAGTTTGATACCATACAGACATGATAGTTGGATGCCATACAGACATAGGTAGTTGGATGCCATACAGACAGAGGTAGTTGGATGCCATACTGACATAGCTAGTTGGATACCATACAGACATAGGTAGTTGGATGCCATACAGATATAGGTAGTTGGATGCCATACAGACATAGGTAGTTGGATGCCATACAGACATAGGTAGTTGGATGCCATACAGACAGAGGTAGTTGGATGCCATACAGACATAGCTAGTTGGATGCCATACAGACATAGCTAGTTGGATGCCATACAGACATAGGTAGTTGGATGCCATACAGATATAGGTAGTTGGATGCCATACAGACATAGGTAGTTTGATGCTATACATAGGTAGTTTGGTGCTATACAGACATAGCTAGTTTGATGCCATACAGACATAGGTAGCTGGATGCCATACAGACAGAGGTAGTTTGATGCCATACAGACATAGGTAGTTGGATGCCATACAGACATAGCTAGTTGGATGCCATACAGACATAGATAGTTGGATGCCCTACAGACATAGGTAGATGGATGCCATACAGACATAGGTAGTTGGATGCCATACAGACATATCTAGTTGGATGCCATACAGACAGAGGTAGTTTGATACCATACAGACATGATAGTTGGATGCCATACAGACATGATAGTTGGATGCCATACAGACATAGCTCGTCGGATGCCATACAGACATAGGTAGTTGGATGCCATACAGACATAGCTAGTTGGATGCCATACAGACATTGGTAGTTGGATGCCATACAGATATAGGTAGTTGGATGCCATACAGACATAGGTAGTTTGATGCTATACATAGGTAGTTGGATGCCATACAGACATATATAGCTAGTTGGATGCGACAAAGTTCAACTTTCTTTCCCACCAAACTGCCTTACCTCTAATGTTGGGCGGGAATACAACCAGACATTGCCTTATAACTTGTGCGAAGAGTCATTAATTGCCTGGCAGAGTTGGAATTTGATATGTAGGCATTCAAAATATAAATTAAAGAATTCAAAATCTCCAGAAAGCCAATGGGGGTCCATCTTCAGCCTAATAAAACATCACCACACTTTAAACAGGCAAAATATGATAAACGGGTTTTGTTTAATTTCTGTGTTTCTAAAAGATAATAATATGTTGAATACAAACATGTTCACCGCGTAACTGTATATCAGAGACACTTGTGCCGGCGATGCGAGCGGCCTGAAAACAAACAGATATGCCCCAATTTCTATCAAGTACACCTTGGCATGTTTTAACTCGTTAACAAGAAGTTGAGTTAACTTGTATCTTGCAAAAAGTAACTCCGTGGGGACATTTACGTTTCTCATGCTGAAGACCTTGGTTCGAATTTCTATATGGGTACAATTTGTGAAGTCCAGGTCTGGTGTCCGGTGCGAAAAAAGTGTTAGTATCGACTAACTCACTCCTATCCCCGATATAAGGACGGGCATTGTTTCTATACCGCTGGCAGACATGTTCTATGTATGAAGTTTCTAACGTCAGTTGTGTCGTTTAACGTTAAAAAGAGCGGATGTTGGACAGGGATATATATATTAACTCGCGAAACTGTTAAATGTTACCAACGTTTTTTATTTTTGCATAAACTAGAGAAACATATTCCTCGACATGTGGAAGTGTGCGGATGATATATGGAAATAACACTGAATATTGTTTAAGGCCGCAGGTAGCAATTTTAACGTTGCATCCAAGCGACCTGAAAGTGATCGCGTCTGGACCAGGCAAACCAATAGCGGGAGCAATGTCCCACTAAATAACCACCTGCCATTTCAAATGACAAACTTTTGGTAGCAGAGATTTATTCTACCTCGCAATCCCGAGGGGGTCCTGATAGGACTCGTGAGCCGTTGGAATGAGGGCGACAGTATAGAATGCTTGCGACTTGTCGACGGGTTAGTTGGTTGGTAGGTTTCTGTTTAACGCCGCACCCAGCAATATTCCAGCTATATGACGGCGGTCTGTAAATAATCGAGTCTGGGCCAGACAATCTAGTGATTGACGTCATGAGCATCGATCCACGCATTTGGGACCGATGACATGCATCAACCAAGTCAGCGAGCCTTACCACACGATCCCGCTAGTCGCCTTTTACGGCAAGCATGGGTTGCTGAAGACCTATTCTACACCGGATCTTCACGGGTTGCTAGCAATTGAAAAAGAGTTTTTAGAAGTGATTACACATAAGGAAGAGAATTTATTGAGGTCAACTTCTTTGTTATTCGGAACACCACCAGTACAGTAAACTACGTTTACAATGAACTGGCAGATATAACGAACAGTTTTTTTTGGTTCCCGGACATTTGCTGTACATATGCTTATAACCAACTACGGTTATAACGAATTAAACATTGTGGTCCCTTTGAGTTCGCTATAATCGTAGTTTACTGTATGTAGTTACTCCATCAGATATAGAATTCGTTTAGCACCTCACGGAATTGTCCCTTACGTTTTCAGGAATAGACAGATGTGCGGACTGAAATGTCTCCAATACGCCATGGAGTAAGCAACAGCCAAACAGTAATGTGTGGTTGACACTCGGAGTACATTTAAACATTTACCGCAATCAACCAAGTCCCGTTAGTCACCTCTTACGACAAGCGTGCGTTGCTGAAGACCACTTTTAATGCGGATCTTAAAGGGTACTCTGTACTGTTACAGATACAAAGGGGATCTTAGTCATATGATGGCCACCATATGCATGATACTCCAAAGATGAAATCTAAGTACATCTGCAGGGGCCTGTAATATAATCGAATCTTTACTATAGGCAAACCAGTGGACGATAGCATGATCAACAAACGACCACCTCGGGGAGGGACCACCACTGACACACACTATTCTAGTTCCCACATAACCCGAGCACGGGGCCCCGTCTCACAAAGTAACGGTAGAGCTACGACCGTTTTTAACTTAAGTCGGTCGTAGCGCTGTGATCGCTTCGTGAAACAAGCCCTGCAGATCCATCCATTGGTTAGTTGTTGTTTTTTGTTTCACGCCATACTCAGCACTATTCCAGCGGTCTGTAAATAATAGAGGCTGGACCACACAATCCAGTGATTGATATTATGAACATCGATCCACGCAATTGGGATCGATGACATGAATCAACCAAGTCAGCCAGCTTGACCACCCGATCCATCCATTGGTTCTGGGACCAAGCCTCTATCCTGGAATAGCCTCGTGGTACCTGATAACTGTCTTATTTAGGTGTTTTGTTTTTGTTTTTTGTTGTTGTTTAACGCCTCACTCAGCAATATTCCAGCTATATGACAGCGGTCTGTATATAATAGAGTCCGGACCACACAATCCAGTGATTGATATTATGAACATCGATCCACGCAATGGGGATGGATCACATGCATCAACCAAGTCACCGAGCCTGACCACCCAATCCCGTTAGTCGCCTTTTACTGTCTCATTTAGGAACTCAAAACTGTTACTATATTGGTGTTAAATTTTCTATTATGCAAAGAAACTTGGTCTGTCATGTTCTATTGCTGATGAGATTTAGCATGTGAATGTCAGAACGACCTTTCGCTAACTTTGACCGACCACTGAAATGACTAACAAGAAGTCGACATCAGCCAATTAGAAAGCAGCTTTCTCGAGCTTTACGGCACTCGTTTCAACCTGGCGACTTCCATTTGAGACTACGCTTGAAAAATATGTTGACAGTTCTCGATTAAAATTTTGAAAACTGGACAAAAAAACATTCTGGAATGTCTAATATATGGTTGAGATTGTATGGCAGTGCAACGCTTCTTCCGTTCAAATGTTTATCCCATGGAAACGAGAGATAGACCATAATTGTGACGGAATCAGTCGTACGGTCCGTAACTATCGTTCGGAATGCCCCGTGTTAACGTTTTCGAGGTTGCATTTATTAGAAAACCGATACGACTGTCACTTTCATGATCTGGTAAGCGACGCTTTGATTGGTCGGACGAAAGGTCGTTCTGACTTGACCCGTAATGGGATGTCCTAAGATCATTGTTCAGCGATAGCGAGAACTAAGAGCGGATTTTATAAGATTGGACATTTGTGAAATAGGTGGATTATCTTAACGAACTATTTAACCTACTATTTCAATAAGTGTACAGGTACGCCAGACCACGTCATTCGAAGTAAAAAAATTTCCACCACAATTTTAATGGTAGAATATGTGTTCCTTTAATCTGACTAAATTTGTCAATAATCGCCAACAGCTGAGGGGATGATGTAAATCCGACTGGGGTCCATGCAGGTAGCAAAAGTACTGTAAGTGCCCATGGACCCTAGCATGGTGATCTACCTTCAGCTGCTGGCGATCTGTAGCCTTTTTTATATTGTACCGTTATTTATAGTGATATCTTTTTGTAGTTGAATGCTAGTTTTAAATATTAATCTGTGATATTGTAGTAATTTTACTGTCCATCGATGACAGGTTTTAATTTAGTTAAAACATGTATTAAAAATGTATAATTTCTGGTCACGATATGGCTGAAATATTGCCGATGTGACGTAAAGCATAAACTCACTCACTCACTCAATAAATGTACAAATCGAACCAAGTGATAATCATTTTAATATTCAAATGTGTCCATACATCGTAAAATAGTGAGTGAGTATAGTTTTACGCCGCTTTTAGCAAGAGTCCAGCAATATCATGGCATGGGACACCAGAAATGGGCGTCCCACATTGTACCCATGTCGGGAATCGAACCCGGGTCTTCGGCGTGACGATCAAACGCTTTAACCACTAGGCTACCCGACCGCCCCACATTGAAAAATATTTGAGAAAATAAAGTGTAGATGACTGTCAACCACAAACAAACAAAGCTGCCACAAACAAACAAATACATCACATCATGCACATTTTAACGAGATAATGGACAACGGAATAATTTCATGTCCTTAACTACGCCAACAGTATTCGTAGCAGAAGTGCTTGGCCTGACAACGTTTTAAGAAACGATTTAGTTTTCTGTTACGGGCCGTTTCTCAACCCAGGCCTTGATTTTTTCGTTGCTGCCGACATGGTCAATGCACTTCTTGACCAGGGGGTAATCATCAAGGGTCACCATAGACTTGATTTTCTCGTAGAGGTCAAACACATACAGGTCGGCCAGAGTGATCTGAAAATAAAATTTACAACTCATCAATACCGAGCATATGCAGAGAGACTTTTATACGAGCATGTGTGTCATAGGACGCGTTGCAAGCTAAGAATCGCTTAGAGAAAGCAAATTCATCGCCCATCCCGAGGTCTGCAACAGTTCGAATGGTGGCGCAACTACCGCTTGGTTGCCTTGACGTAATGCAGAACGAGCTGATGAGCTGATGAAATTTATGACTACTTTGAAGATGTGGAACAGACTGAGGATGATGGGGTGTTAGCTGCATTTTTTCATTTCCTCGTTGATCCGGTCAAGAATTTCTTGTTCCGCTGTCAAAGTCGGCGGCCATTTTGGTTTCAGAACGAAGCGACCTTAGCCAGCGATTGTTTCGCTTGCAAGCGGCTGAAAGTTAGCGCATTGTTGTAAGGCGAATCGCATTACATCGCTTTGCAACGCACCCATATTGATTTAACGAAACGACGTCAATCCGATCAACGTTGCCACTCGGGTGACTTAAACAATACGCTGGTGCGCCTGAAGTGATATTGCACAAGTACACACGATTTTTTAACTCGGTTATTTCAAACTCTCTAAGTAATAAAATTGATAATCTGGCGCCTCTGAGTAATACCCGTCTAACCCACAATAACAGGTTTGTGGCGTGGCGAAGGGACACAGATCTACATTGCGAATTGCGGCGCATGTCGAGGCCTAGAAATAATGGAGGCGCGTGAATGGTGTTTAACGCTACAGTCTGACAAACTAGTGTAGTCGGGTACGATGGACGATGACACGCAATTAACCATGTCACAGAGCTTGACCATCCAATCCCCATTCAGTGGCCACTAACGACAAGCGTGGGGAACATAGTTTGTGACGATATATGTATTAATACCCTTTTTTCATATATGGTGAAAATTTATAAATGGAAAATTGTCATGAACACTGTGTTTGTCATATTGAAGTGACACAGAGCTAAATGGTTGCAGGGCTGGTTGACAGATGGTGGCCACGTGACTCATGTTTCATCAAAATCCATCTTTGTATACTGCCTTGGGAGCTGAGAATAAAATCGAGTGAACACCGATCGCGGTAATGGTGGTTTCGCAAACACAATTATAGAGTTTAGGCCTACATAAAAAGCATCATCAAAATCATTATTATCATCATTACTGAGTAAATACTATCTTACCGATTCTCCAACAAAGAAGCCAGTTTCCTTGTTATTTTTCAGAAGTTTCTCAAACATTCCCATGTACACGGGGAACTTCACTTCCTTGTTTACCTTGGCGTACTCCGCCTGCAGCAGAACATACACCAACACTGGTCAGGCCGTAATGTGAGTGAGTGAGTGAGTGAGCGAATTAGGTTTAACGCCGCTTTTAACAGTATTCCAGTTGTATTAGGGCGTGTCAGCTTAATATGGGAGGAAAGTCCGAAGTCATGTAGGTCACAGACTTTTACCACTTCGGTGAAACCCACGAGCACGGGTATGGTGCTGACAAACCTAGAAACATAATCGGAGCGAACCGGGACTCGAACCAACAATCGCAGGTTTCGGGCGTGCCGAAGGGACGCAACTCTGCACAGCAAATTGCGGCGCCTTACTTGAGGCCAACCATGCGCCTTCAGGCCGTGGACATTCAAAACAAACTCAACTCAGTTGTAATGTGGTCTAATGTTGCTTTGAACACTATTTTAGCTATATGATAGCGTGTCAAGTTAAGGGAGTAAAGCCCGATTGACGCATTCCTTTAACGTTTACCATTTGAAGACGCAAATGAGCACTTATGGTGCTAACAAACCAAAGCTCTATCTGAATGAATGAGGGATTCGAACCCAAGACCACAGCGAGTGAGTTTGGTTTAACGCCGCTTTGAACAGTAGTCCACTTATATGACGGTGTTGGTTTAATGTGGGAGGAAATCCCGAAGTGATACAGGTCTTGGACGTTTACCGCTTTGGTGAAACCCATGAGCACGGGTATGGTGCTTAAACATGGCACCTCTGCAAGCGCATTGCGGCATCTTAAAGGACTCGGCCATCCGTATTTACATATTCCCCACCATTACGACATAGGGACCGATTATTTGATATTTTTGAAAGGACTTGGATCGGCCCGAAAAAGAATGGAGAAATATGAAATTCATTGGTTGGTTCTGAAGAAAAAATATTGGTTTTAGGTTCCAACATTATTATTTGGTTCCTCCTTCAAGAGAGAAATGCGTGCGTATCTATTGATTAGCCTTACCTTCCTAGCTTCATCCTTCTCATAGACAGACTTGATCAAGTCCGTCATGAAGTCTGTGCCGATACCCAGAACCTGGTCCACCTCAAGGGCTTGCATGTCATCCTTGCCATAGTACCCTGAAAACATCCAACCATAGTCTTACAAGGTGTGGGGGCACGGGTGGCCCAGTCGTCAAAGGCGTCGCGATTCGCTGCGCAGAGTTGCGTCCCTTGGGCACGCCAGAAACCTATGATTGTGGGTTCGAATCCCGGTTCGCCACGATTATGTTTCTAGGTTTGTCAGCACCATACCCGTGCTCGTGGGTTTCACCGAAGTGGTAAACGTCTGAGACCTGCATCACTTCGGGCTTTCCTCCCACATTAAGCTGACACGCCGTGATATAACTGGAATACTGTTAAAAGCGGCGTTAAACCCAACTCACTCACTCACTTACAAGGTGTTGTGCACTATTTGTAGCTTTGCAGTTAGTGAGTATGGTTTTACGCCGCTTTTAGCCATATTCCAGCAATATCACTGCAGGGGACACCAGAAATGGGCTTCATACATCGTACCCATCAGGGGAATCGAACCCGGGTCTTCGGCGTGACGAGCGGACGCTTTAATCCCCGAACTTTTGAGTGAATGAGTTGGGTTAAAAACCGCTTTGAAGATATGGTTTTACGCCGCTTTTAGCAATATTCCAACAATATCACGGCGTGTGACACCAGAAATGGGCTTCACACATTGTACCCATGTCGGAAATCGAACCCGGGTCTTCGGCGTGACGAGCGAACGCTTTAGCCACTAGGCTACCCGACCGTCCCTCAGTCATATTGAAGTGAGCGAGTCTGGTCTTACACCGCTTTTAGCAATATTCCAGCAATATCATGGCGGGGGACCTGAAGATGAACTTCACATATTGTACCTAGGTATTATCGAAAAGGAAAGTAAGTCGGCGCTTTGAAATTGCTATCACCAGGTTGGCAATTTCCTTGTCTGAGTTGAAAGCGGCTTAACACCAGTCACGACTTAGCCTAACCCAACCTACTCACGCAATTGTCATTGGGTTTTGAAATGAATACATTGTTGGTGACATTGATTTTTGCGCGTAATATTAAAACATGTTCAATGCAATACGTATGAGATTTGCAGATCTGATGTGGCGCATATTGGTGCTTACAGCTGTTACCGCCATGGATTGGGACATGATGATGATTAAGATGATGATGATGATGATGATGATGATGTAACATGTGTTAACTCTTATTACGTTTATTCTTGTTGCAAATATTCCACATGTACTCAGATGTCTTGTAGCTCTACTTCCACAAAAACTTCCTATACCCAGGATACACGTTTCATAAACAAGTTACCACTATGACAATCTAAACCCCTTCATTGTCGCTGGCTTCATGCTACGATGGTTAACTTGGCGCCGTGCGTAATGACTTGCGATTTCTAGGACACACCTATGTGAAGTCGCATACATTTTCTGTGAAGTTGACATAAACAGCAACCACTTATAAATACACTAACAATTACGTAACAATACAAAGGTTTAAGCACGAAATAAGTACTTTCTATATGACAAAAGCTATGCAGGAAAGCACTTGGTGAAGACCTTATCTTTCGTGAAAAATATGACATGAATGGAATTCTCAAACCGATTACATCGGCCCTACGTCACAAACAGGGACATTATTTTCAAGACGAAATATACATTGCATGCAAGTGAGCTGGGTTGAACGCAGCTGTGATCCACTTATATCACAGTGTGTCAGTTTAATGTGGGAGGAAAGCGCGGAGTGATGCAGGCCTAAGACGACTTTGAGGAAACCCACGAGCCAAACCTAGAACAAACAGAAACATAATCGGGGCGAACAGGAATTCGAACCCACAACCATAGCTTTCTAGTCTGCACAGCGAATTGCAGCGCCCGAGACGCCAATTTAGGTTGGAGTGTGTAGAGAAGAGCAGGACGGGCATAATTGGTTGGTTGATTTGTTGTTTAACGCCACACTCAGCAATATTCCAGCAATATGACGGCGGTCTGTAATAATCGAGTCTGGGCCAGACAATCCAGTGATTAATATCATGAGCATCGATCCACGCAATTGGGATCGATGACATGCATCAACAAAGTCAGCGAGCCTGACCAAACGATCCCGTTAGTCGCCTCTTACGACAAGCATAGTCCCTTTTACGGCAAGCATACGTTGCTGAGGACCTATATTCTACCCCAGGTCTTCATGGGTCGGACGTAGCATAGGATTACTGCCGTATAGTGAATGCAGTCTCAAAGGGCAAGTTCACGCGACAATGAACCTATTAGTCATCGAGTGTTCATTCCAAGCGCTGCCTCATCCCCAAATGTAGTACAGCTGCTGGGGATCTATTTTGACCTGGAATCCCAACAGAGATGTATCACGTCACGTGACGTGTGTCGTATACAATATAATGTTTAACACTTATACATAGGAAACCATTTCAGCATTTGACCACAGCAACTGTTGCCATGCGAAAAACACATGAAAAACGTAAAAAAACAAAATGCACCAGTACAGCTCATGCCGTTTGCATAGATGAAGTCTAATATTCAAATATTGAAATGCTTATTTTGTTTTTTTTGTTTACCGCCGCACTCAACAATATTCCAGCCATATTGTCGTAAGGGGCGACCAACGGGATCGGGTGGTCATCATATCCCAATTGCGTGGATCGATGCTCATGATATTATTCACTGGATTGTCTGGTCCAGATTCGATTATTTACAGACCGCCATCATATAGCTGTACTATTGCTGAGTGCGGCGTTAAACAACAAACAAATATATGACGGCGGTCTGTAAATAATCGAGTCTGGATCAGACAATCAAGTGATTGATATCATGAGCATCGATCCACGTAATTGGGATACGATGACATGCATCAAGTCAGCAAGCTTGACCATCCGATCCCTTTAGTCACCTGTTACAGCAAGGGGTTGCTGTAGACCATTTCTAGCCCGGATCTCCACGGGTCGAAATGCTTAAAAATATGAGTTATTCTCCGTTTCATACACTAAGTTCAACTTTCGGCCTTGGAAACGCGAAATACAAACATTTCAAACCTTCCTCCGTAGCAAAAGTCACCAATACAGCACTGAGCTGCCCGTTTTGCATACACATAACTTTTACGAGGAACAACTGAACTGTTTATAAACTAATCCTCCGGAAGCGAAACATGGTGGACGGACGTATGTTCGCGAAACTGTTATACATCCTGTGTCAACTATCAATCCCACTGTCACTGGGCTATTTACGAGGGGATATAATTGTTTAAACTAGTAATGTATTAAATGGTTATACCATCCAAGCGTCGTTTACCTACGGCTTGGCACATCAAGATCTTTGAGCGGCATTTAAAAGTTGGAGATGTGGTAATGAAAATATTAATATTTCATGAACCATCCTTACCAAAAGTCCTGGCAAGGTATCTTGAAATAGCGCTGCTCTGAGAAAAGGGCTTCCCGTCAATTTCCAGAACTGGCACCTGTCCCAGTGGTGTATCTGTAAATTAAAGCGTCGTCATTGAACAAGAGTTCAGATACACTTTTGAGCTATTGCGTTTGTACTAATACGCATGTTCATTGGTTAATTATGCTTTTCTGTGAGTAGTTGATATATTTATAGCCTGTCTTTTTTGGATATTTTTTTTAATTGAATGAATAGACATTTATAAAAAAAATCATTTTTGCATAAACATGCTGTTTGAGGTGACATCTAATTTGCATCTGTTCGTGTGCTGCCCAAATTCTGTCACATGTACCAGAAAAGAAATGTATGTCTCAATTACAGTAGACCGCCTCCGATGTCTGGTGGTAGAGCGTCCGTCCGGAGAGCGGAAGGTCCGTGTTCGATCCCCGGCCGCGTCTTAACAAAAAACAACGTTAAATAGATGGTACTTGTTGTCTGGCGCTCGGCATTAAGGGGCTAATACAAGGACTGGTCGGCTCGGAGTCAGTATACTGTGTCTGAGTGGAGTATTCATGTTAAACTGCGGCATGGTATCTCAGTGTACATGTGCTAGCACTATAAAATCGGCATCAGTCCGGACAGATACAAGCAGCCACACACACGCGCACGCGCGCACATGCACGTCGCTATGTAAGAGCAAAAATCTTGGACGCGATGTTAAACCCCATTTCACCTCACCTCACCTCAAATTACAACAAGCAAAACACAGTACTTTTGAGAAGTGACTGAAGTAGAGTTAATGTTTCTGGTGTTTTCATGCGATCAGTATTTAGAAATACAAGCGAGCAGGCTTAAAGGAAAGACTATGTGTACTACCCAAAATAAGTTAAGGATCACCCAATTCTTTCATATTACTATAGTTAATTTGTCAAGGCATGTCACATGAACTATACTAATTTGAAAGGGTCGGATGGTCCTCAACTTATTTTGAGTAGTATAGTTACGCAGTGTTGTTCTTGAAGTTATTTTTGAGGATCTTTGTCAAGCGCATTTGTACAAGCAGCTTTAAGCATATCCAAATTATCAGATCCTTACATATTCACATGCCCAAAGGAATACAAAATCTCAAAATTATACAATTTACACGAATAGCAAAAAGAGTAATTAAAATTCTACGATCAAGATCTCGAATCCAAATTTTCGATTAGGCAAAATGTTTAACTAAAAAATTCTTAAATAAAAGTCAGAATGTTATTCAAATTTAACAATATTTGATGCATTTTACAAATTTGACAATATTTAATGCATTTTACAGCGATTAATCTAAGCCGTTCCATATTCTTGTCTCATTATTAATACCAGCAATTTAGCAGGGATTATACACATACAATTTTAAGAGAAGAAAATTGTCAAGAAATAATAAAATGGTTTCTGAGTAGCAAATAAACCTAAAACACAGCATAAGGTAAATCTGATCCCAAAGTTCGAAGGAGTGATGCATGGTATTTCATAACGACATCGCAAGTAACCTACTTGGCTTCTCCGCCGGCCATGTTTCAGCGGTAAACCTCACATCCTCGTAGTCTTTTCCTGCTATCGCAAACAAAAGACGCGACACCTCGCCTAGTCCTCTTGCGTTGAAGTATCTGAATCGGTACGTAGGCATTTTTGGGGTTTACACACGAACGTCGTTCACACAACTGAACCTTCTGACCAGAGACACGGCTTGCACCCTAATCATCTACTCTCGCGGGAAAACGTGTTGCTCGTCTGGCGCGAGCAGTAGTCACATGATCGTATCAGAGCGTGAACGGTTATAAATAGACACAGCCTCGTTACGGCTGCTGTATGGAAAAAGTCAGCTCGGTTATATGTTTGTAAAAACAAGCAGTTTCCGGTATCCGGATACCACCGGACACTTACCCAAAACGCGTCCGGGTATCCGGTGGCAGATACCTTGCCGGATACCAGATCTGTGGTATCCGTTATGGACACCTCACCTGAAAGTATGCCACCTGGAATCCGGGTATCCGGCACCGGATACCTCACCGGATACCTCAATCTGGATGTCCAGGGATCCGGCACCGGATACCTCATTCTGAGTTTCCAAAAACATGTCACAATTTGAGGGGTGCATTTTGTTCAATTAAGTGTGAAACACCTAAAATATATTGGAAACTAACCATGAAAATTGAACATTGCTGAAGGTATCCGGCAGGTATCCGGGTGCAATTTTTCGAGATGTCTTTCTCCTAGTAAATAATGTTAGCCTGGGTATAGCAGATAGCTGTAGTAATATTCTGTGCTATTTTAGTTGTAAATATCCCCTTGAAGTTATATCTATGGGCATGTACTTTTGGTGAAAACATTTTTCAAGTTCATATATATTTCATTTTAGATGTTCAGCGTATTAAATGAAAAGCATTCAGTCCTGGTATGATGGTATCCTTACATTTCATCTTCATATTCCAAGTTTGTTCTTGCCTAGTGGTTGAAGCGTTCGATTCACCACATCGGTACATTGCTTGGTGTCGCCCATCATGATATTGTTGGAATTTTGCTCATAAAGTGGCATAACACCATACTCACTCTGACAAAAAAAATGAAAGTCATTGGCTATGTGCTCACTTGGGCCTTTGTTCCTGGTGAGATTAAAAGATTATTTTGGAACTGTATCAGTATTTGTTACATCTAGACAGACGAGTTTCATTGAAGTTTGAAACAGAATATCATTAACCCAAATGGGTGCATAAGACTAATGGCATCCACAGAAAACACCTAATAAAGTGCTGGTACATAAAAATATCAATGTAATTTTTCTACTGACATGGAACTAAAAACTTCGTTCAGTGAGCTGTATTAATTGTAGGAAAACATTCAGGGCATTAGTATATTTGATGTATGTTAGCACCTATGTTATGAATGATCAATATCATATTTCTTTAAAGAAGCAAAACAAAAAATTTGTTAAGATAAAAAATCATATTTATTGATTTTATGACATTTCATTGGTTCAGTAACCAGAGGTGTTTGCAAGAACATTCAAGATGGAAACTTGAAAACGCGATCTTGGTTGAATTGTCCTCACTATGTGGCGAACATATCACTCTTGACAATCAGTGGTGACATCAATATTGATATTTCCGTCTACAAATGTTACAAAAACATATTATTGAAATAGCAGAAGCAATAAATCTTCCGTGCAAGTCGCCTAACCTTGGTGAAATGAGGAATGAGAAAAGGGCAAGGAAAATCAAAACAAAAACATCAAGAGTTTCAGCGCATTGTCAGAAGTACACGTTCTTGTTGGCGGTCTTTCATTTCTAAAATAAATATTTTTTTTATTATAGAAAGTTAATTTCGTGAAAGTTTGTTTTGTGCAAAGCAATAATTATTAATGGTACCAACATCGGTTCTCATATTCCTGTTATGGGAATATATAGTGTTGGTTGGTTGGTTTGTTGTTTTACACGCACCCAGCAATCTTCCAGCTATATGACGGCGGTCTGTAATTAATCGAGTCTGGACCAGACAATTCAGTGATTAATATCATGAGCATCGATCCACGCAATTTGGATACGATGACATACATCAACCAAGTCAGCGAGCCTGACCACCCGATCCCGTTAGTAAAACGGTTAACATACCAATAGTGCAATCCAGAGTTGTGAGCATCTAAAAATACTAAGAAAACACAGAACTTAAGATTTGAAACCTCACGCTGCGCGTTTGGTTCCCCATTCAATTTAGTACAGTGAATTCTACAAGTAACCTATCTCAGTATCAGATTTTATAAATGCATGGTGTTTGAAACAGGGATTCAATATATCTCAGACTGAAATATGTAGCAATGATGATTATTCGTCAAAAAATACATACCCATACCCATTCTTGCCGCAAAAGGTGACGATGCTTGTCGTAGGAGGCGACTTACGGGATCGGGTGGTCAGGCTCGCTGACTTGGTTGATGCATGTCATCGATCCCAATTGCGTGGATCGATGCTCATGATATCAATCACTGGATTGTCTGCTCCAGACTCGATTATTTACAGACCGCCTTCATATAGTTTGAATATTGCTGAGTGCGGCGTTAAACAACAAACAAAACAAAACAAATCAGAAAACCCACACCCTCTTAAATGCAATAAATTACATTCAGTCTCTTGTCATAAAACAAAAGCATATGTTTTATACAACACATTTTATTTCATGTTTTTCATTTGCAACAACACATATGTGCATGATCAGTGATAATAATAGCATATTCACCTTATGACACATCACACACCCCAGGTTACAGCATCCTCATCGGAGGGTGAGATTTACTTATTGAGGAAGATGCACAAGTGATTTGAGAATGATGCTGGTCTATCATATCTCTTCCTCAAGGTGTGTAACCTTGAGCGTGTTGTAGGCTAGATTCACACAACGCCCGTTAATTCAGTGTCATGCGTACATAATAAACTGCAATTTCTGACACAGACAAGATGCGAAGTCGCTACATTTACGGTGAATGGGGCATAGCAAGAACTGTCACGTAGAAGAAAAAGAAAACTTTCATCTTAAAAGAGAAAATACTTATACAGTAGGAATAATGTAGAAACTATTTACGTGACAATATAATCCATGACAGTTAATATCAGTATCACATATATCATTTTAGACTAACATTTAGTCCCCGAAATTAAGTTATCTTATTTATAAATATAACATCTATAAAATATAAAATATAAAACAAATGGAGCCCAAAACAAAAAAATGTTTTAGGCAATCTAGAGCTGAGTCAATTTAGACTTGCAAACCTATTCTCGACTTGATCATGAGTTGGGTTCATTTCTTTTTTTTAATATCTAAGGTCTGGGAGACAGACTAATATCACACAGAAAGGTAAATATACCCATATATACACCCAGAAAGCTGTGCACGTCACTTGGAGACGGTACTTTATTCGAAAAAATCTGACATCATGAATAGAATTCTCCATACAACATTTGCGATGCATCAAACAGCCTTCGTAAAAAAATGCAACACGTTGGATCGCGTCGATCGCGATTAGAATTCTATTGTAGTGTGTTTGGATGTTTAGCAAAACATGACGTGTGATTTAAAAAAAAATAAAATGTTTTGTTTATGAAAGCATGACATTAATATTATGGTTAAAAGTACGATCGAACTCCAGCGTTACAACGAGGGTGCAGATATTGCGATATTTGTTAAAATTTCGTCTGTTTCCTCGTTGCAATATATGCCTTTATCCTATCATTTGCTGCCACTGTCTTGAGGTTAGCCTTAATTTTGGGGTACTTGGACAATAGGCTGTCCTCAATCCTTTCAGAAATCGCATCGAACACGGCAACATCGGCAACAGTGATCTGTAACATTGAAACAAGATGTTAGCGGTCATTCATCTCAAAGTTTATAGTCAGTGATCATATTAGTATTTTATAAACATCATGTTGTGGCATATGAAAACATGTAGCATTTCATTCGTATTATATTTTTTTTCTTATTCACATTATTATATTTCTGCTAAAATAGCCTTTATCAGGATGTTATGAAGTGTGACCTAGTTCGTTGTTCATGTTATCAACCACATGTTTGTCTTCCCAGATTCGATGACTTGCAGTAGATTTGTACTTTTGACTATGGCAGACAATCAGTCATTCCATATTCTCTATGTCGGCCGCAGCATCTTTTACCCCCTTCTTTTCAAGTGTTCTTATCAACTTTATGTCAGTGAAACCACCATGTCTACATCTATTACAGCATAGCCAGAGTACACCAGAGAGGACGCGACTTGAAGGAGCCTAGCTTCACTAACTGGTTCAAGCGTTCAGTAATGCAGATAGGACTATGGACAGGTTCCATTTAGGAAAGATGCAAGGGTCATGATGTCGTCAAGTTGGAAGGCTCTCATGAGTTGTTTGTTTGTTTGTTGTTTAACGCCACACTCAGCAATATGCCAGCTATATGACGGCTATATGACGGCGGTCTGTAAAATATGTTGTGTACAACATACCTTCTTGCCCAAGTAAAACCCTTACAGTTGTGTACAACATACCTTCTTGCCCATGTAAAACCCTTACAGTTGTGTACAACATACCTTCTTGCCCATGTAAAACCCTTACAGTTGTGTACAACATACCTTCTTGCCCATGTAAAACCCTTACAGTTGTGTACAACATACCTTCTTGCCCATGTAAAACCCTTACAGTTGTGTACAACATACCTTCTTGCCCATGTAAAACCCTTACAGTTGTGTACAACATACCTTCTTGCCCATGTAAAACCCTTACAGTTGTGTACAACATACCTTCTTGCCCATGTAAAACCCTTACATTTGTGTACAACATACCTTCTTGCCCATGTAAAACCCTTACAGTTGTGTACAAGATACCTTCTTGCCCACGAAAAACCCTTACAGTTGTGTACAACATACCTTCTTGCCCACGTAAAACCCTTACAGTTGTGTACAAGTTACCTTCTTGCCCATGTAAAACCCTTACAGTTGTGTACAACATACCTTCTTGTCCATGTAAAACCCTTACAGTTGTGTTCAACATACCTTCTTGCCCACGTAAAACCCTTACAGTTGTGTACAACATACCTTCTTGCCCATGTAAAACCCTTACAGTTGTGTACAACATACCTTCTTGCCCATGTAAAACCCTTACAGTTGTGTACAACATACCTTCTTGCCCACGTAAAACCCTTACAGTTGTGTACAAGATACCTTCTTGCCCATGTAAAACCCTTACAGTTGTGTACAACATACCTTCTTGTCCATGTAAAACCCTTACAGTTGTGTACAACATACCTTCTTGCCCATGTAAAACCCTTACAGTTGTGTACAACATACCTTCTTGCCCACGTAAAACCCTTACAGTTGTGTACAAGATACCGTCTTGCCCATGTAAAACCCTTACAGTTGTGTACAACATACCTTCTTGCCCATGTAAAACCCTTACAGTTGTGTACAACATACCTTCTTGCCCACGAAAAACCCTTACAGTTGTGTACAACATACCTTCTTGCCCATGTAAAACCCTTACAGTTGTGTACAACATACCTTCTTGCCCACGAAAAACCCTGTGCCGTTTTCAGTCAAAATCTTCTCCAGGGCCTGCAGATACTTTGGAAACGTCTCCTCGTACGATTGCTTGTGCACCTCAGCCTGTCAGTAAAACAATCAATAGGATCTGATGCACATTATTGAACTTAATTATAGGTGGATAATTCAGATGAAATTAATTTAGTTAATTAGATGCTAATATACTTAATGCCAAACTTTAATCACATACATTTATTGATAACTGTTGAGTTGATAATAATTATGTTATTGACTGTAATGGTTACAGATTGATCAAAGTGTGCACACAAGGAAACATTTGTAAATGCAGATCAGCCACACGTCAATATTTTTCGAGATATTTCACTATTATTGTGTAAGAAAGTGAAAAAACCCAACATTTTCATAATCAGAAGAAATCTCTTTTAGACATCTATTGTACGACTCCGATTAAAAGAAATTGCCACTTGGAATTCGAATTTTAAGTTTCTTATTCATATAACTGTAAAATGCTTATGTTTTAAAACGTATTGGGTCAATCTGCAGCCAAATTAAACAACCGTATTTCTTAAATGATTTTTGCACTCTATGTTAACCGGACTTAAACTTGAAGGCCAATCCTACGCACTGTCCTGTACACAGTCTCATGGACACGCTGACGCACATACGGTAAACTAAGCTTATAACGAACACGCGTATAACGAACTGACGAATATGACGAACTTATTTGTTTTGTCCCGACCATTTGCTGTTCAAGTGCTCTATATGTTTATAATAAACTATGGTTATAACGAACTGAAATTAGTGGTCCGTTTGAGTTCGTTATAACCGTAGTTTACAGTACACTGAACAAATGGAACATAAATATGCATATGAACTCAGTACATAACTACTATGATGTCATAACGAAGTACCTTTTTGGATTCTTCTGCGAAAAGGAGTTTGGTGAGTGCAGCTAGTGTGTCCACTACGATTCCTGTTACCTGGTCAATCTCCAACATCTGAAGACTAGTCTCGCCACCATTACCTGAAATATGAGATGATCTATACTCCCTGGTGTCATCGGTACTCCCTGAATAAGACTACAATCATAATATACAGCAAACGTCAACGACAGAGAATAATCAGTCTCAATTATCTGCTGAAACAGATTCCACTGGGCGTATAAGGTGAAAACTATATGAATGGATCACTGAAAATCAGTGATGACCCCGGGTGTTTGCGAAAAGGGTTTAGAATGACCTGCTCTACTGGCAACACCCGCCACACACAATCTGCATAAAAAAATAAGTGTTTGTTGCCTTTTTTCACATTTGCAGTTTCAGGAGTGTGGAGGTAAAATTGCTTGCGATATGGGAACATTGTTTCGGTTTTTTGGATCAACTGACATATTTGTATCTGTCTTCAGTTACTTCATTTGTCACAGCTTTAGAGTGACCTCTGTGCGCATTAAAGTACGGCGCCCGTAGAATTGGTCTTCAGCAACCTATGCTTGCCGTAAAAGGCGACTAACGGGATCGGGTGGTCAGGCTCGCCTACTTGGTTGATGGACGTCATCGTATCCCAACTGCGAGGATCGATGGTCATGATGTCAATCACTGGATTGTCTGGTCCAGACTGAGGAGTACACCAGTCATAACTTATCCTCTCTCTTGCCATGAACATACCAAACTCCCTGGCCACGAACTTGGCTATTCCCATGCTATCACAGTAGGACTTCCCATTGAAAGTCAGGACGGGAATCCAGCCGAATGGAGTTTCTGAAAAACAACCATTTTATCAGCAGGAAAACCTGCACATTGAGAAAAAACTCTTAATTCATGTTACAAATGCATCTTACATACACATAATTGTGGATATTATATATGATATTTATGGTATATAATTCAATTCTTAATCATATGGTATGTTTCTAGGTTTGTCAGCACCATACCCGTGCTCGTGGGTTTCACCGAAGTGGTAAACGTCTGAGACCTGCATCACTTCGGGCTTTCCTCCCACATTCAGTTGACACGCCGCGATATAACTGGAATACTGTTAAAAGCGGCGTAAACCCAACTCGTCACAGGCCAGCCGACCTCAACCAAGGAATCTGTAGGGTTGCTTATTATTATGGGTGTAGAAGTAGTCAACTAAAATATAAACCAGTCGACTGAAGCTGAATAGAACGCAGAATAGTAGAAGCAGTCAACTAAATATAAGAAGTCAACTAAATAGCAACAGTAAACTAAATAGGAGCAATCAACTAAATAGAATCAGCCAACTAAATAGAAGCAGTCAACTAAAAAGGTGCAGTCAACTAAATAGAATCAGTAGACGAAATAGGAGCAGTCAACTAAGTGGAAGCAATCAACTAAATAGGAGCACTCAACTAAATAGAATCAGCCAACTAAATAGAAGCAGTCAACTAAATAGGTGCAGTCAACTAAATAGAATCAGTAAACGAAATAGGAGCAGTCAACTAAATAGAAACAGTAAACGAAATAGGAGCAGTCAACTAAATAGAAACAGTTAACTAAATAGGAGCAATCAACTAAATAGAAGCAATCAACTAAATAGAAGCAGCCAACTAAATAGAATCAGTCAACTAAATAGAATCAGCCAACTAAATAGAATCAGCAAACTAAATAGAATCAGCAAACTAAATAGAAGCAGCCAACTAAATAGAAGCAGCCAACTAAATAGAAGCAGTCAACTAAATAGAATCAGCCAACTAAATAGAAGCAGCCAACTAAATAGAATCAGTCAACTAAATAGAATCAACCAACTAAATAGAATCAGCAAACTAAATAGAAGCAGCCAACTAAATAGAAGCAGCCAACTAAATAGAAGCAGCCAACTATATAGAAGCAGTCAACTAAATAGGAGCAGTCAACTAAAGAGGAGCAGTGAACTAGATAGACGCGATCAACAAAGTAGAGCTGTATACAAAATAGAAGCAGTCAACTTATTAGGAGCAGTCAACTAATAGCAGCAGTCAACTAAGGCGAAACCAGTGCAAAAGTTAATTTGTGTTCGTCTCGATTATGTAGAAATGCACATTTCAGGATATAGCGAGTGAGTGAGTTTAGTACTTAAGTTTTATCACGGCGATATGCCAGTGATGTGAGTCCCAGACAATTACTTCTGTGGTGAAACCCAGGAGTACTCTTGTGGTAGAATCTACCTCTTGTGGTTGTGATTCGACCCCATGTTCATATTTTTGTTCATAGAAAGGAATGAACCTGTCGGAACTTTGATAGTGTCTAATGCACAGGCAACGAATGAAATGTCTTTGATTCAGACCAACGAGAAGGTTGTTATATAATGGACGGGATTCAACTCAAACTCACTTGACTTTTCTTTTGGCCAATCTTCACGTGGGAATCTGTAATCTTCAAACTTCTGACCACCCAGGGCAAACATCAGTCTGGTCAGCTCTCCCCTCGCCTTGAAATCAAAATAGGTCAGCTTGTACTTGGTAGCCATATTGTCTGCTTAATCAAATTTGAGTTACCACGCTTCTCTGTGGAGTGCATGCGGTGGTGTTTTGCAACTCTATATAAACGCAGGAGCAAAAGTGCTCTGTCACACAGTGAACAAACCACGTGATCGTTGACAAATACAGCTAGACGTTTTCGATATCGGTTCCTCGCGGCGTGTTGTTAATATTGATAACAGTTTTGAACGGCGACATGGGTAAACTATGACATGCAAAACGTCTGTTTATGACAACAGCCGCATGTCTACAGAAGAGGACTGTGTAAACATGTCTAAAGAGGCGCAACCGATTAGTCTTTAGTTTAAGTTTAAGTTAAGTTTAAGTATACTCTTAAAAAAAAGAAACGCAAAACCAGATTTGTGTGAGGTAGGAAATACATTTATACGAGGAATTGAGCCAAAATGTGGGGGAGAGAAAACTTGGTGATTGTAGTTATCGGTACATAGGAAAAATCCAAGGTGAAGGGCAGCTACCATCAATAACACGTATGTCCTCCGTTGGAATCGATAGCGGCCTGACAACTCCTGCCCATGGAAGGGACGAGCATGCGAATCATATCCCGGGGAATGGTAGCCCACTCGGCCTGCAACGCAAAAGCAAACTGGGGTTGTGGTTGACGGCGAAGCCGTCTATCCAATTCACCCCACAGGTGCTCTATCGGGTTCCAATCGGGGGATCTGGAGGGCCAGGGGAGAACATTAACGTTGTTGTTGTGTAGTCGGGCTCTTGTGATCCGTGCTGAATGCGGTCAAGCGTTGTCCTGCTGGAATACACCGTTGCCGTTGGCTGCAATTGGGATGACATGTGGTGGGAGAATTTAGTAATGTATCGTTGAGCCGTAAGATTGCCCTGGACCAAACCTGTCCTGCCATGATGAGAGATAGCCGCCCACATCATAACGCTACCCCCACCAAACCTGTCCACTTCCTTTACGCAGCTTCCGGCGTAACGTTCTCCCCGACGTTTGTAGACCCGTGCTCTTCCAGCCCCTCGACAGAGGAGAAATCTTGATTCGTCTCTGAACCAAACATCTCTCCATCGCAGTTGAGGCCATACCCTGTGTTGACGACACCAATGCAGTCGTTGTTGAAGATGTTGTCGACTCAATATGACGCGTCGAACAAGACGTCTTGCTCGCCTTAGTAAACCTGCTGCTCTTAAACGGTTTCGTACGGTCTGGTCGGAGATTCTGCGCAGTCCGGGTATTTGGGGTGCGGTTGGCTGTGGTCGTCGTTTCACGTAGGTTGCACAGTCGGATGTAGCGATCTTGGGCGGGGATGGTTACTCTTGGTCGTCCGGAGATTGGCCAATCACAAGTTGACCCGTGCAGTGTGTGCAGCTCCATGGCCATTTTTTTAATGCACTGGGCGCGTTTTTCCGAATCGTACGTGTTTCCTGACTAATTGTTTGCATGTCCTTGTTGTGAGCATTTTGACCCGGAAAATTTGTCACTGACACTACAACACATTAACCTCTCCATTTTGCATCTCTTTGTCCGCTAATTTTGCTTTTATTGCAAAAAATATCCGTATTGCGTTTCGTTTTTTTGAATAGTATATATCCTACAGCTCATGGGCATAATAACCAACATACAGTCAGAACCCCGTATCACGAGATTCGTTATCTCGAATGTACCGATATCTCGAACCTATTCTAATGCAGATCAGCGTTTCACATAGGCACTGCTTTTCTCCAAGATACGCTTGGTACCTTTCCTCAGAAAATAATCTAAAATCACTGTAAAATAAAGTGCAATTTGAACTTATTATTTAACCATTACTGTACCTACCCTTTAAACCAGTTGAAAAAGGTAATCGTAATTGACAATTAAACATCGGGCGTAGACATGAGTAAAAGGATGTATTTATGTTCGTGGGGAGTGAATGTCCGCAGTGATGCTAATGTAAGTCCTGTACAACTTTGGTGAAACCAATAGGCACTGGAGTTCGAGATAACCGAAGATTCGACACATCCGATTCCATTCAAGCAATGATGTAAATTAAAGGAAATTACCTGGACCATACAACCGATAAATCGACGCACAATTCACTGTTCAAAACACTTGATCGTGATTTCGAATCTCTCATTCGCCCTGATTATGTTTCTAGGTGTGATAGCACCATCCAGAGCACGTTGGTTTAACGTCTGCATGCATCATTTTCTTCCACGTCAAGCTGACACACTGTGATATAACTGGAATACACTTAAAAGCGACGATCCACTCTCTATTGATCCATCCCAAACATGCAAACAAACAAATCTCATTGTTTTGCTCACCCCAACAAACTTGCTAAGTATTTTATTACATTAAATGCAAGTCATATTGGATAATTTGAATTCAATAAATTGTACTTTTAGAAACGTACTTTTAGAATATTATTGTTCCCAAGGACACGAGACGTGTCTGTTTCCATGACTCGGACATGTTTGAGAGTATTGACAGATACTGTTTCCCTCGCAACTACGATCTAACAATGCTGAGTCACGAACGCTGATGACTCGGCAGTTTTAATGAAAACAAGGTAGACGCTGCCGGTGTACAGAAGAGAGAATCAATACACGCATGTATGTCAAAGCAGGAGACTGCTGCTAAGCTGTGTACTACATAGAACTAAATGTTCTCGGGCTTCAGTTTGATATAATTTAGAATAGTTGAAGTTAACAAATCACGTAAAAATCATTATTTTGTTAAATACTGATATTTGAATTTGATAGCCTATGACATGAAGCCACTATCGGTTGATTAAATGGATAATTGTCAATTAAACTGAGTGTTAGACTAACATATAAATCTTTTTTTTTCATAAAACATTTCTCTCCTCTTAATTTTTTTTTTTTTAAAAATGAATTCCTCATGCTGTGGAATAGATTTGCTAGACTTCCTTTTACATAATCTAGATCACCTTTGTTTCATAAAATGCATAGATTCCACATTTGTTGATTTTTAACGTTTATTTAGTAATATTCTAGCCAGTTTAACAAAGGGAACAAAATGGTCTCCACATATTGTACCCAAACGGGAAACGAATCTGTATCTTCGGTGTCATCATACAACCCTTCACCACTAAGCTATCCCACTTCCCTTGAAACCTTTTGATACCACCAGTAGTATTGTATGGATGCAGTAATGTTGCTTCAACCTGTCGTCAGTCTATTACACTATGGGCTTGGCTATTGCAATGCATCCTTAACTCAATCAGTTGTTGCATCCCTAGCAGTTAGCAGCATTCTGTCAGTAGGCTATTGACTATCCAGATTAAAGTACACTGTACAGCTAGCATTTTTCCGACTGCGGCGTTAAATAGTATTAACTTTTAAATATGAACTGCATCTGAATTCTCTTCTCTGAATTCAGAGGGACAGCGCAGTTGACTGGTTTACAACTGGGGCCGGTCTAGTATTCGACCGACATCACACACTATAGGTTCATAATCAAGGGGGGTACATGATGTGGAGGTCATGCGCTGTTGGGAGACATCAGTGGGTAGGCGTGCATTGGGTACTATCTCCGTCATGGGTACGTGACAAAAGTCACCCGCTTGTGGAAAGGAACAAGTCATCGTGACGAGTGATTTACCGTGTAAACTCAAACACAGAATTGATAGGTTTTATTTGTTTTTCAGGTGTGTCACCAGATCGTATTCAACACAATCGAGAGCTTGTTATTTGACCCACTGGTTATACATAGGGCTTCAACTATAGGGCTATAATTCATCAATTATTTTGGGGTTTAACTTCGCGTGGAAGATAATGTTGTACTTATAAACGACATGCATGCACGTGTATGTGTGTGTGTGTGTGTGTGTGTGTGTGTGTGTGTGTGTGTGTGTGTGTGTGTGTGTGTCTTTCGGTGTGTCTGGCGCTGCGTGTACTAGTCCGGACTGATGCCGATTTATAGTTCTAGCTCACTGAGGTACCGTGCCGCAGTTTAACATGAATACGCCACTCAGACACAGTATACTGACTCCGAGCCGACCAGTCCTTGTTTAATTTTTGTGTGACGCGAGAATCGATCGAACCACCTTATCCTCTAAATTACGGAGTCAGCCTCTATAAGAAACCTATGCTAAGAGCAGAGTCCGTTGTACGATTGGAACTACCACAGCACATGCACGTGTTTTATGTATAACCGCCATGACACCGAAAATGACATCAGGTGATTAGCTCGTGGGGTGCATATTCCTGGTCGCCTAAGGCCATTGTTATTAATTTTAATATTTTCATACCCACCTACCTCACTACCAAACTCCCCGCTTCACATAATCTATGTTTGCATTCATTATCGCTGTGCAGAGTTGCGTCCCTTTGGAATGCCAGAAACCTATGATCATGGGTTCGAATCCTGTTTCTCCCTGATTATGTTTCTACGTTTGTCAGCACAATACCCGTGCTCGTGGGTTTCACCAAAGTGGTAAACCTGCATCACATACACGCCATGATATCACTGGAATACTGTTCATAGTGACGTTAAACCCAACTCACTCACACTCTTTCTTTACTTACGAAATACAGTCACAATATACATATGCGTATTCCTACCAAACATTCATGCTTCGTGTTAATCATATCCGACGACATTTAATGTTCACAAATGCCTTAAACATCTAGCTTAATTTTAAAAAATTAAAATATACCCTAACATGCCTCCCCTCTCACTTTTAAGAAAATTTGGATTAAAATCTAAAAATAAATAGTTACCACGGGTACCTTTTTGCCTAGAGGTAATCGCAGTGGGAAAGACTATGGGACAATTCCTAACAACTGTGAACGAGTGGGTTAAAGAGAGCAATGCTTGAATAAAACCCTATAGACTAGACTGGTTGTAGACGATGACCTATGTTCTGAACCGCACACGCACAGGCACATTACAATGATCTTGAACAATGGTAATGTCGCTTAAACTTTATTCCAAACGTGTTTAAGTACTATCCAGGTCCCAACTGTCATCGATGATGTATGCTAAGTGTATGCCAGTTACTCTATATGAACACATGGGATGTCGATCCTGAAGCACAGAATCAAAACCCTTGGATGTCATGGAATGGTCACACTTCAGGGCTTGGAGTTAGGGTATGAGTTAGGGGGCAAGTAGGGTAGAACATGTACTTTCTGCCAGGATTTCAAAGAACGTCATACAAGTCTTGCTCAGAAGCGGTTTGATCAAGGTTACATTTATGGTCTCAGTGAAGCTTTCAAGGAGTTTTTTCATGTGAACAATTGACTTGCCTTTGCAGGTGTTTTTGACGGGTGCCATCTGCGGGGAACGACATGCTCATCTTTTTGCGAACACCTTGTATCATCAATATTTGATAGTGATTAATAAACACATGCTTATGATATAGTCGGAATCGCACAATCGACTGTGATTTTGGCAGAGATTTCCGATGTATTCAGAAAGAGTTTTGTCGCATTTATTCCTATTACGGTTCGTGACATAAACAAATATAGACATCCATTTGGTCAAGACACACAGGAGCTTAGATCTAGACATACAGGAGCTTAGACCTCGGATCTCATGAGCTAGAAGGTAATCATGTAGCAGAGTTATACCACACCAGAATACGGTCTCCAGTATACTTCCAGAATGTCATCCCTGTAGCGCACATATGTCATGGTGCCCCACTGTATGGAGATCGGTTCTTTCAGCTCTACTCTCTCCTATCTCTCCCGTAATCATAATTCAGCCACCTCCACAGCGATCATATTCGGCTATGTTGGGATCCTGAAATCTTTCTCCTTGTCTACGCCACAATCGGGCCAGACAGTATCTCGATTCATCAGTCTTGGTCTTCCAGTTGACGTGATCTTCAGGCAAATCCAAACGTGCCTGCCTGTGGTGTCGGGGCAGTGGAATGCAAATGACAGAAGATTAGCCTCATGGAGACTTACGCACTGTCTTAGAAGAAACGTTAACGCCACTGGGGTTTGGCAGATCATTTCTGGGTGTGGTGGCAGTCACGAAGTGATGACGTACCACTGCAATCAGGAGAAACCTGTCTTCCCATAGTTGGAGAGATGACGACCACCTGCATACCAGGTAGCTGATGCAGACGTCTGAATACATTCCATACCTTGCCGACGTTTGCAACGTGGCGTTGTGTTGACCAAAGTTCAAGGATGCATATGCATCTAACCAACTATTCGGTCGCAAACGACGTCTTTGAAGTTGAGGGAGCATATGTGCATTCAGGTGTTGCAATGCTCAGTAGCAAATGTTGTACTCTCTGACAATGATGTGCAACAATTTCGTCACGATGCATCCAAACACGAATCATCTCTGGCACATTGTGCCCTTGAATGCATGCTTTTGTCCGTTCATCATGATGTCATATACAGGTTACAGTCATTGTGTCATTTGTTAGTCATCTTCATTTGCTACTTATTTTTCTTATATCGCCAAAACTTGATCCTCAGCAAACATTGAGGAGTATATGCTGTAATGTTTGTCTTCTTGAATAAAAGTTTCATCCCGAGCGTCGTCCATCATTATTGAGGCAGGATACACCGGCTACAATCAGAAAAGGTACAGCGTGCTGCTGCGAGGTCAACATATGCATCCAAATAAATATACAGAAGCGACAAAAGCAATATGTACGAGTCCATCGTACAATTCCGATTATAACTAAAGCATGCGTGTATGAATCGCTATGAAGTAGAATTGATACCACTGATAAGACATTAGTCAGAATACTAGAGACTCCGTGAAGACCCTGGTTAGGATTGGCATTAAGTAACCCATGCTTGTCGTAAGAGGCGACTAACGGGATCGGGCGGTCAGGCTCGCTGACTTGGCTGATGCATGTCATCGTATCCCAATTGTGCAGGTCCATGCTTATGATGTCATTCACTGGATTGTCTGGTTCAGACTCGATTTTTTACAGACCGCCGTCCTATAGCTGGAATATTGCTGAGTGCGGCGTTAATCAACAAACAAACAATCAATCAAACAGAATGCGACAGCTGCTGACATATACTAGTATTGTAACAGTAGGGAAGACGACGACTGCTCGGAACAGGCAGATAATTGTCAAAATTGTCAGCTACTTTGACATAATAATTTGGGGTGGAGTGGGCAAGCGGTCAAAAGCGCCATGCCAGCAAGCGCCAGGTGTTGAGATTGTATCCCGCTCGTGACCGGGTTGTTATTCAGCCTTGGGCCAACATTGTTTACAGGCCGTTACAGTGTTGTCATTACCCCTAGTATACAGTACATTCACCCTGTGCACTCAAAATAACCCACTCGTCCGATGCTAGATAACCAGATGGTGAAAACACGAATACGTCCATACACCCGAAATACAAGTGAAATACAACTTGTGCTCTCACCCTGGGCAAGTGACTTAGTTCAAATAAGCCTCTGTTCACCCAGCAGGGAATGGGTACCCAATATGTGAGGTGGATGTAAAAACCTTCTAGCGCCCCTGGGCAGCTTGGGTTGTATATTCCCCAGGGAGTTGAGAGTGATAAGTGGAATGCAAACGGAACCACTGGTCGGGGATCAATTAAAACCGTATTTGACCAGATACTAGTACCTGGATACCTGCGGTATATAAATGTATAGTTTAAATATAGTTATTCGAGGATGCCCCCAAGAGCAAATATAGCATGTGCATCTGTAGGTAAAATGACCCTGCATTGTATAGTTACAACTTCATGTAGTTGGGTCCTTCATACAATAAACATATTAATTTAAAATATTTGCGGACTGGACAATACGAGATATAACATATATAACATGTCTAAGAGTGAGTGAGTTTGGTCTAACGCTGCTTTGAAGCCTTAGGGTATTTCGGTTATATAATGGTATGTCAGCTTAACGTGGGAGGAAAATATACGTACGAAGTGATGCAGGTCTTAGACATTTACCATTTTGGTGAAACCCACGAGCACGGTATGGTTCTGACGTACCAAGAAACCATATCGGGGCTAATCTGGGATTCGAACCCACTGCCAGGTTTCTGGCACGCCTCTCGACGCTTCAGACAACTTGGACAATACTAAGGGACGTAACTCTGCAATGAACTACAACACCTCAGTCGACTGCAACACCCCTCCCCTCCCCCCGTACCCCGTTATGCCAAAGAGCACAAATTCACATACACACATGGTAACTCATGAAGGTGTTCTTACGGTCAATGTCTATCATGTGTCCATGAGTCATGTGGCTATGTAAGTCTCACGATATGTTTGGCAAGTCTAGATAACTACAGTTTCAGTATCAGTAATTTAACAACTGGTTTCCCTGTAAGATATGTTCATTTGAGAAACTAGATGTCTCGTCTCACGACTTACACAAGAAGAGAATTATACCCTCTTCACTTGTTTTTTCTGTGTTTCATATTGAAATTATGTAAGTCGAGGATGGTAATACTCGAAAAGGCCTGCTACCTTGAGATAACAATATAATCCAGTTCAATACTGAATAATACATGTCTAAGCTGAAAGAAATTACAAATGACCAGTTTAATGGGCAACTCCTTCATCACGATCGTTGCAGTGTACTACCTGCAAGTACCGTGATCGATTGGAAACAGAGGGTATCCCGTTGGATTGGAAACAGTAATCAGCCGCACACGACTGACTGATCAATACAGAAACTGCTGAGTCAGGCCCTCATCGATCGCTACACCTGGGCTACAGTTTGTACCTTGCTTTAAGGGACCTTGAAGATCCTGGCTAGAATAAGTCTTCAGCAGCCCATGCTTGCCGTAAAAGTCTACTGTGCTCGTCGTAAGAGGCGACTAACGGGATCGGGTGGTCAGGCTCGCTGACTTGGTTGATGCATGTCATCGTATCCCAATTGCGTGGATCGATGCTTATGATGTCAATCACTGGATTGTCTGGTCCAAACTTTATTATTTACAGTCCGCCGTCATATAGCTGTAATATTGCTGAGTGCGGCGTTAAACAACAAATAAACAAATAAGCCTTGCCTTCAGGCTGGTAGTGATTTAACGAAAACCATTCGCTAGAATTTGAATTCAACTGACATAAACATTAGTCAAATAAGCACCATGTTCTACTTTATAAAGGGTTTTGATCTGAAAACAGCATTGTATGGTAACAAGAGATGTAAACCATAACATACTTATGTCTGTCCACGATGTTGTAGAAAATAGTGGTCGGTTTGTACATTGAGTGTAATATATGTTAAGCTTTTACGCATATGACTGAAGTGTTGGTAACATGAGTGGTCTTCTTATTATGTAATTTGTATTGTTTCTTGACCTTATGGTTTTGATGTCAACATAAATGTTATTATGCAACAGGGAGCGGTATTACATAAGCCAATTAGTTCTGCTTACCAGTACCTTTCAAGTGAAGTTGAAAAAATATATTTAAACTATCAGTCAAATATAAACTTATAGAGAAAAGCACAGTCTTCTGTGTTCATGTACGTGTGAGTTGACCTGTGTTCATGTATGTGTGAGTTGACCTGTGTTCATGAGTTGACCTGTGTTAATGTACGTGTGAGTTGACCTGTGATGCAGTACGTGTGAGTTGACCTGTGTTTATGAACGTGTGAGTTGACCTGTGTTCATCAGTTGACCTGTGTTGATGTACATGTGAGTTGACCTGTGTTGATGTACGTGTGAGTTGACCTGTGTTGATGTATGTGTGAGTTGACCTGTGTTGATGTATGTGTGAGTTGACCTGTGTCGATGTACGTGGGAGTTGACCTGTGTTCATGTATGTGTGAGTTGACCTGTGATGCAGTACGTGTGAGTTGACCTGTGTTGATGTACGTGGGAGTTGACCTGTGTTCATGTATGTGTGAGTTGACCTGTGTTCATGTATGTGTGAGTTGACCTGTGTTGATGTATGTGTGAGTTGACCTGTGTTGATGTACGTGGGAGTTGACCTGTGTTCATGTATGTGTGAGTTGACCTGTGTTGATGTACGTGTGAGTTGACCTGTGTTGATGTATGTGTGAGTTGACCTGTGTTGATGTATGTGTGAGTTGACCTGTGTTGATGTACGTGTGAGTTGACCTGTGTTTATGAAGGTGTGAGTTGACCTGTGTTCATGAGTTGACCTGTGTTCATGTATGTGTGAGTTGACCTGTCTTCACGTATGTGTGAGTTAACCTGTGTTCATGGGTTGACCTGTGTTCAAGTATGTGTGAGTTAACCTGTGTTCATGGGTTGACCTGTGTTGATGTATGTGTGAGTTGACCTGTGTTGATGTATGTGTGAGTTGACCTGTGTTCATGTATGTGTGAGTTGACCTGTGTTCATGTATGTGTGAGTTGACCTGTGTTCATGTATGTGTGAGTTGACCTGTGTTCATGTATGTGTGAGTTGACCTGTGTTCATGTATGTGTGAGTTGACCTGTGTTGATGTATGTGTGAGTTGACCTGTGTTGATGTACGTGGGAGTTGACCTGTGTTCATGTATGTGTGAGTTGACCTGTGTTGATGTACGTGTGAGTTGACCTGTGTTGATGTATGTGTGAGTTGACCTGTGTTGATGTATGTGTGAGTTGACCTGTGTTGATGTACGTGTGAGTTGACCTGTGTTTATGAAGGTGTGATTGACCTGTGTTCATGAGTTGACCTGTGTTCATGTATGTGTGAGTTGACCTGTCTTCACGTATGTGTGAGTTAACCTGTGTTCATGGGTTGACCTGTGTTCAAGTATGTGTGAGTTAACCTGTGTTCATGGGTTGACCTGTGTTGATGTATGTGTGAGTTGACCTGTGTTCATGTATGTGTGAGTTGACCTGTGTTCATGTATGTGTGAGTTGACCTGTGTTCATGTATGTGTGAGTTAACCTGTGTTCATGGGTTGACCTGAGTTTAAGTATGTGTGAGTTGACCTGTGTTCATGTATGTGTGAGTTGACCTGTGTTCATGTACGTGTGAGTTGACCTGTGTTCATGAGTTGACCTGTGTTCAAGTATGTGTGAGTTGACCTGTTTGCATGTATGTGTGAGTTGACCTGTATTCATGTATGTGTGAGTTAACCTGTGTTCATGGGTTGACCTGTGTTCAAGTATGTGTGAGTTGACCTGTGTTCATGTACGTGTGAGTTGACCTGTGTTCATGTATGTGTGAGTTGACCTGTGTTCATGTATGTGTGAGTTGACCTGTGTTCATGTATGTGTGGGTTGACCTGTGTTTATGAACGTGTGAGTTGACCTGTGTTCATGGGTTGACCTGTGTTCATGTATGTGTGAGTTGACCTGTGTTCATGTATGTGTGAGTTGACCTGTGTTCATGAGTTGACCTGTGTTCATGTATGTGTGAGTTGACCTGTGTTCACGTATGTGTGAGTTAACCTGTGTTCATGGGTTGACCAGTGTTCAAGTATGTGTGAGTTAACCTGTGTTCATGAGTTGACCTGTGTTCATGTATGTGTGAGTTGACCTGTGTTCACGTATGTGTGAGTTAACCTGTGTTCATGGGTTGACCTGTGTTCAAGTATGTGTGAGTTAACCTGTGTTCATGGGTTGACCTGTGTTGATGTATGTGTGAGTTGACCTGTGTTCATGTATGTGTGAGTTGACCTGTGTTCATGTATGTGTGAGTTGACCTGTGTTCATGTATGTGTGAGTTGACCTGTGTTCATGTATGTGTGAGTTAACCTGTGTTCATGGGTTGACCTGTGTTTAAGTATGTGTGAGTTGACCTGTGTTCATGTATGTGTGAGTTGACCTGTGTTCATGTACGTGTGAGTTGACCTGTGTTCATGAGTTGACCTGTGTTCAAGTATGTGTGAGTTGACCTGTTTGCATGTATGTGTGAGTTGACCTGTATTCATGTATGTGTGAGTTAACCTGTGTTCATGGGTTGACCTGTGTTCAAGTATGTGTGAGTTGACCTGTGTTCATGTACGTGTGAGTTGACCTGTGTTCATGTATGTGTGAGTTGACCTGTGTTCATGTACGTGTGAGTTGACCTGTGTTCATGTATGTGTGGGTTGACCTGTGTTTATGAACGTGTGAGTTGACCTGTGTTCATGGGTTGACCTGTGTTGATGTATGTGTGAGTTGACCTGTGTTTATGAAGGTGTGAGTTGACCTGTGTTCACGTATGTGTGAGTTAACCTGTGTTCATGGGTTGACCTGTGTTCAAGTATGTGTGAGTTAACCTGTGTTCATGGGTTGACCTGTGTTCAAGTATGTGTGAGTTGACCTGTGTTCATGTATGTGTGAGTTGACCTGTGTTCATGTATGTGTGGGTTGACCTGTGTTCATGTATGTGTGAGTTGACCTGTGTTCATGTATGTGTGAGTTGACCTGTGTTCATGTATGTGTGAGTTGACCTGTGTTGATGTATGTGTGAGTTGACCTGTGTTCATGTATGTGTGGGTTGACCTGTGTTCATGTATGTGTGAGTTGACCTGTGTTCATGTATGTGTGAGTTGACCTGTGTTCATGTATGTGAGTTGACCTGTGTTTATGAACGTGTGAGTTGACCTGTGTTCAAGTATGTGTGAGTTGACCTGTGTTCATGTATGTGTGTGTTGACCTGTGTTCATGAGTTGACCTGTGTTCATGTATGTGTGAGTTGACCTGTGTTTATGAACGTGTGAGTTGACCTGTGTTCATGGGTTGACCTGTGTTTATGTATGTGTGAGTTGACCTGTGTTCATGTATGTGTGTGTTGACGTGGTTAAAATATCGGCGTGGGGGAACCCATATTAAACTGCGGCATGACACTATTAAACCAGCATCAGTCCAGACTAGTACACACAGACACACACACACGTCACTATATAAGTGCAATGATCTTGAACGCGACGACAAATCCAAATTTCACCACACACCTATCTGGCGTGTTAAGAGTATTTCACAATAAAGTTTTGTCCTGTAGCGGTTTCAGATGTTCCAGATGCTCTTGACCTACTGCAGACTCATCATTGTGTAAATATAACAAACACAACCCGGTCGGCCGCTGCTCAATACTCCCATCATAGTGTAGCCGGTGTAGCCCACGAACTGTGTAGGAAAAAAACACCACCTGTGACAATGCCTGTGTATGTCCTGCGCCACTTCAGAGCAGAGATAATCCGGCTCCTGTTCGTAGCAAAAGGACAGGAATTCGAAGACAAGTTATATACATTTGAAACATGGCCAGCAGAGAAGCCAAGTAAGATTTCATTCTTTATGCCTCCTATGGATATCGATATCGTTCAGCGTTTGCACTCAATTGCCCCACAGTGAATAATGAAGGGAGGTAACTCTTATAGATAATGACAAAAATGGTCCCGCTGTTGAGCGCTTTTAATCGTTTATACAGACAGGTGCCGTCAAAAGGCGTTTCAAAGCGCAAAAATGCCCATGGACGCGGTGCTGTGGACATTAGAATCTTGTCAAGCAAGACAATGGTATAAGGATCTATACCAAAACGTCGCCTTTACAGTATTATTAAAGAAGTTGCTATCAATAAATAGTGTCTACTTTGTCATCCGTCAACTTAGTAATGCCTATCAAACAATTAATCCGACGATACTGTGGGATTACAATTACCAGTATTACAAATCAATCATAACATACTGTGAGATTACAATTACCAGTATTACAAATCAATCATAACATTTTGTGTTATTACGATTCCTAGTGTTACAAATCTATCATAACATTTTGTGTTATTACGATTCCAAGTGTTACAAATCTATCATAACATTTTGTGTTATTACGATTCCAAGTGTTACAAATCTATCATAACATTTTGTGTTATTACGATTCCAAGTGTTACAAATCTATATAACATTTTGTGTTATTACGATTCCAAGTGTTACAAATCTATCATAACATTTTGTGTTATTACGATTCCAAGTGTTACAAATCTATCATAACATTTTGTGTTATTACGATTCCAAGTGTTACAAATCTATCATAACATTTTGTGTTATTACGATTACCAGAGTTCCAATACCTATGTTACAAATCGGTCACAACATGCCATCTTTGTTGTGATTGTCAGTGTAAAAGATTAGCCATAAGATGACATGTGACTGTGATTCAGAGTGTTAGATATAAAACATAACAGACATGCAGATAAGTCTCACAGAACAATAGCACTAAGTGTGAGGTTTCACAGTGGAGGATGCAGAGATGCTGAGTTTGTTTTCAAATGTCCTGTATATCATGTATTGGGTATATTAAAATACGTAATGCCAGCATAATACATATTGTAATTTCTTATAAATGATATTTACGACACTGAAACTCAAAGATAAGTATCTCTTTATTATGTCACTCTTACATTTATGGATGTTTAAGAAGAAATGTTGTTCAATGAAGTAGATTCAGATACCGCGTATGAATACATTTTTGAGTGAACCGCCCAATTTATCATATAGTGCCAAATGACTTGCAGCTAGTCTGACTTGCAGTCTCCATGTTTGAGCGAGACACTGGGAAACCCCTATCTTAAGCATATTGTGAACGTTTGTAAATAGTTTATTGAAAAAGATGCCATCGTATTCATACATGAAGCTTGAAAGTAGTTCCTGCTATGCGACCTCATTTGCATATTTATCGGTTCATGATTTAGTTTATGGGATTGGTTTACTGCATAACACTATCTATAATAGGATTAAGTTTTATTACTTATTTATATCCATTTACTAATATTTCTTCTTAAACATCCATTGTTGGTAAGAAGCGTTACTGATTGAAAATATTCAAATACAAGTGTTTTTTATTCAATGACATACTCGATTCAAAATCAGTTCCATATATCCTAGGAATGTTAAATACACAAAGTATTGGAACATTTGATGATTAATTCCTTTAAGATACACCGTTTGGACAGCTCCCAGTTCTGACAGTCGATGGGAAAGATTACACTGAATACACGGCTATCAACAGATTCCTCGCCAGAGAATTGGGTAAATATTACTAGGCTTTATGATCCGTATCCATTATAATCAACCTCCCGAGTGTTTTCATCAACTCATAGAGTGAATGAGTTGGGTTTTTAACGCCGCTTTAACACTATTCCGGTTGTTTAACGGCGTGTCAGCTTAATGTGGGTGGAAGTGATGCAGGCCTTGGACGTTTACCACTTCGGTGAAACCCACGAGCACGGGTATGGTTCTGACAAACCTAGAAACATAATCGGGGCGAACAGGGTTTCGAACCCAAAATCATAGGTTTCTGGCGTGCCCAAGGGACGCAACTCTGCACAGCGAATAGCAGCGCCTTAGATGACTGGGCCACCCGTGCCCCCTCATATTTAGATGAACGATGAACAGAATCTCACTTCGAATTTCATTCTAAGATTTGCTGCCAGAGGAAAGAGGCGCCAAAACTTTTTCTTGTATACCTGAATTTAAATCCTATGGTGTCCGCCAAATAATTAGTTCTGTTAGTTCTGTTAGTTCAGGCGACTGTTGAGGATTGGATGGTTACTATGTGTGACCTGACTGCTTGCTGCTCATGCTGTGAGGCAGAGAACATAAATATGTACTGTAAGATCAACAAAGGAACAATATAACAAAGATGGAAACGTAACAAGGGAAGACAGCAGATAATTGGCGCTGATAGGTGCTCCCAGTGCATGGGGTTTTCGCTGCTAGGAAGGAGCAGAGTCCATTCAGAGTGAATCACTTTCAATAAGTGGTGGTTCTAGGAGATTTCAAACTGGTTAGAGTGTCCTGTCCCACCGGTGGCACCCGTCACAAACACATAAAAGAAGCCCTAAATAAACACACACAAAAACGGAACAAGTTAAAATAGGGACTTCCGTCGGACGTGATTTTGGTCACTGATGTGTTAAATTTGGAAATGTCCTCCACGTGTCTGCCATAAACATTTTGGAAGATACACGACTACCATGAATGCTGTAACCTGATGAAACCGCTTCTGAGGAAGAGCCGCGTTTTTTTTAATCTGCGTAGATATAGTAAGCTCGATTGTACCCCAAAAGTTGTGAAATGTAGACACCAAAGGTTGGAGCTTCTTATCCTTGCAGGATTGATGGGATCAAACAGCCAGGAAGAGTATGAGATTGACCGAGTTATAAGCCTGAGCAGTGGCGTGTCCGCAGAAGTAATCAAGATCTTCCATGAGCAGGACAAAGACAAGAAGGTTTGGTCCACAAAGTGAGTGAGTGAATATGGTTGTGCGCCGATTTTAGCAATATACCAGCAATATCACGGCGATATTGAAATGGGCTTCACACATTGTACCCATATGGGGAATTGAACCCGGGTCTTCGGCGTGACGAGCGAACGCTTTAACCACTAGGCTACCCCGCCGCCCCTGGAGGTCACGTGGGTTTCCGCAAGATTGGCTCAAGGTGTACTGTACAAATTCATTAAAGGCTATCATCAAGATTTAATTCCGGGAACAGACAACCTCCGTGGTGTAGTGGACAGAGCATCTGTCCGGAAAGAGGAAGGTCGTTGGTTCGATCCCCTGCCCGCGGCATACCAATTTTTTTTTAAGATGGTAGTTATTGTTACCCTGCCTGGCGCTCGGCTTTAAGGGGATAAAACATGGTCTGGTCGCTCGGACTCAGTAAATTTTGTCTGAGTGATTTGTTAAACTGCGGCAAGGTATCCCAGTGCGCTAGCACAATATCCCCGACATACGTTTGGACTAACACACACACACACGCACGCACACCACACCACACACAGACACACACACACACACAGACACACACACACACACACACACACACACACACACACACTTGGCTTGGCTGAATGCCCGTCTTCTACCTTATCCTCATGCCGTTGAGTATTACTAGTATGGTTTGTGTCGTGCAGACAAGCTTTTTTGCAGGTCGTCATGAAATAGTTGGAATATAGCTAACTTTGCATAAAACAACAAATAATAGATCAAAGCTCGACTATGACAACATACGGTGTGCACACTTATTATAACGCAGAACACAATAATATTCCTTTATCAAATGAAAGATTACTAGCATTAATACAATGCTTGTTATCTTTTAGTGACGGTGTTAATGTATTACTATTTTTGTTTTAGGCACAACTTGAAAAGAGTCTTAGAGAAAACGTGATACCCAAATTCATGAGTAACCTTGAGCAGTTAGCGCCACCTGAAGGAACGGGCTTCTGCGTTGGGAATAAGGTGAGCTTATAAGCAGACATGTCTGTTTTGTAGACGACTTACGAATAAAACGATGATGATGATGATGATTAATAATGCCATAAACATACCACAAACAGCTTCCAACAACATTATATTCGCGTTTATGTCCGTTGCGTATTGGGGCACGTGTGGCCCAGTCGTATAAGGCGCCGCGATTTACTGTACAGAGTTGCGTCCCTTGGGCACGCCAGAAACCTATGAATTTGCGTTCGAATCCCACTTCGCCCCGATTAATTTTCTAGGTTTGTCAGCACCATACCCGTGCTCGTGGGTTTCACCAAAATGGTAAACGTCTGGGACCTGCATCACTTCGGGCTTTCCACCCACATTAAGCTTACACGCCGTTATATGACTGTTAAAAGCGGCGTTAAACCCAACTCAATCACTCCGTTGCGTATTACTCATTATTGAAACATAAAAATACATTTTATATATTTCGAAATGTAATACGTCTTGCTCATGATAAATATCTCTCTATGACAACCCAATTTATAAATTTACATCTCTATTGACTTTTTCACTCTTTCAGTTGAATCTCGGGGACCTCATCATCTTTGATACAATCGACGGCAAGACGGACGATGCCACAATGAACAAGTTTCCCAGTGTCAAGGCCATCATGGACAAGGTCAGGTCTAATGAGAGAATAAAAGCATACCTGGCATCAAGAGCTCCGACACCTTTCGACTAAGATATGGAGATAGTTAGCTCGTGTGCCCCTTCCATTGCACCTTACCACAAGGCAGCGTGAAGAGACACCGCTGGAGATATGCAGAGATATATGAATATTGATGGCATCATCAGCGGCTAGTCATAGACATATCACTTCTGGTGATTAAATATCCATGCATGTTACTCAAGATACCAAAGATAGAACAACTGCACGAATGACAAATAACGCGATACATTGTATTCCACAAATTGTGACTTATCGTTTTGTACTTTGTATTTTTTGTAGATCATTCAATAAATATATTCCAAACTAGGGTTTACTCTTTTTAACCCTTGTTCCGGCCGTGCCCGGAGAGCGTAGGTCGGTGTTTCGATCCCTGGACGTGTCATAACAAAAGACGTCAAAAGATGCTTTTTGTTGTTGCCCTGCCTGGCGCTCAGATGGGGATAAATCAAAGCCTGGTCGTTTCGGAGTCAGTATACTGTGTCTGAGTATGGTATTCATGTTAAACTGCGGCAGGATATCTCGGTGGGCTAAACTATAAAACCGGCTTAAGTACGGACTTGTTTACAATCAGCCTCTCACATACAAACACACACATATGCGACGCTACATAAGTGCAATGATCTTGATAACAAAACATGGCATCCCTGACTTCCCCTTCTTCTCCCTGTGCGTCTTCCCGTATGGAACCATGTTTATTTGCCCACATTCCGCGTTCTGACATTTCACGTACAAATAGCCGTTAAGTCCTTTCCTCATCTCACCGACAATATTCCCATACGTTAATTGAATAGGGCCCAATTTGCAGTACTTGCAAGCGACGAGATTTGAGAGAAGTTCCCTGAGCTCGACGATCCTCCGCCCTTCTTTCCATCCATCTCTGCTTGCGTATTTGCCGAGTTTGATGTTTCGAAAAAAGTGGACAGTCGTCGTCCTTGCAAGGATCACCGTAGCAAACATGACAAGCTGGGTAGTTGTGGTCGATGAGCACGTTCGATTTTAATATTTTGGTGTGATTACCGGTCTTTTTCTTTTTGAATCGACCACAGCTATCTCTGTCAGTCGCCATGATTGTTTACAATAAGGGGCATAACTCTTATTTGGTATTACATCACCCGAACATTGCCGATGTTTTGAAACATCGGCAAAAGTCGTAGTTTTCACCGGAAGTGTCCCATTATACAGGGAATACCTTAATCTCAGCTCACGTTACATCGGCGGTCGTTCAGTGTACAGCCAGCCGTACTCATGTTTGGCGATTCTTTTTAGAAACAGCAACGCAACGGAATAAATTCACTGACTTACTAAAACTTGACATTTTCAGAAATTACTGATATATTTTTGTATAATACTTACACGCGCTTCGTAATTAATGAAAATGTAAAATCAAACACGAATGCAAAACATGTACATATACAAGCAGACCATATACATATTACATACGTGGAACATTGGTATACACATGTACACGACAGCTATCAAATATGTTAAACACCGTCATATATCTATCTAATGCTATTCATATGATGAACACCAGTTTGTAATAATCTGTGTATTTGTATTGCACTAGACTCCAGACACATGGTGCATGTTCTTAAAGCTATATAACATTATCACCCCGGTCAATGGATCAGTTTGCAGTCGATTTCTATCTCAGCTCCCTTGGGAGTATGGAACACAAGCTGCCTTGTCAGGAACTAGCAGGTTAACAGTCACAATGACACCTAATCCTGTAGGGCACCCAATTCACTGCTGCGTGAACAGAGGCATATTTCGAACTAAGTCACTTGCCTAAAGAGACAGAGCATGACTGGAGCCCTAGAAACTCTCAAGAAGAGTCAAGATGTCGAACACAGTCACCAACCAACTATTCCCCGCGACCGACGTTGTTCAACTTCACCTGATGTGTGATCTGTGCGCTGTGCACAGCACCACGTACCACCACTGTAAAAAACACTAATACATTTCTGAAGAATTATACCATTTATATATGTAGAACTCTCGTATATATCCAAAGAAAACTACCATTCACATAAAGAATACTGGTACATACCAGTTTAGAATGTTTTTATTCATATTAGAACACTAGTACATATATGTGTAGAATGTTATGATTCATATTAGAATACTAGTACATATCTGTGTAGAATGTTATGATTCATACCAGAACACTAATATACTGTATACCATTGTAGAATGTTAATATTTATATTACAACACTGTTACGTATATGTGTAGAATGATACCATTAATATATGGAATACTAGTACATATATGTGTAGAATGTTATGATTCATATTCTAAGCACGTAGTATTTACGATGAACACACACCCTGTGTAAGGGTTTCCTTGCCCGAAGTTTTCCAACGCCATTCCTCGTTTTCGAATGTTACCATTCGTATTAGAACACTGTTACATATCTGTGTAGAATGTTACCATTCATATGGGAACACTCTTGCATATCTATGTAGAATGGTATCATTCCTTATATACAGAATATATATTAAAAAACTATTACATAAATGTAGAATACTACCATTTATATGGAGAACATTAGTACACATCTACATAGGCCGAACTCTAATAAGCACGTGGTATTGACGATGAACACACACCCTGTGTAAGGGTTTCCTTACTCGAAGTTTTCCAACGCCATTCGTCGTTTTCCAGGCTTTCCCCGTCAATGTAAACAGGCTGAACCAACAGGCGGGCTTTCACCCGTAATACTTCCAATAATACAAAAATTGCACTTTCATCGTTCATAACCATGTTTGCCATAGTTTCAGGGAATAAACACACCATGACCAAGCAAGGCTTCACCTGGTTTGGCTAATGTAAGCGATCTGTACCATGCTTGCATTGCAATGTACATTGGTCAATGCTGTCAGGGGATAAGTGACTCAGCAGATCGGACATCTATATTAACCCCTGACAGGACCTTTTGCGGCGTCTGTCTCTGAACTCTGGAAAGAAGGTTCATTCAAGATGCCGACATACAGGTTAACGTACTTTAACGCCCGCGGGCGAGCCGAGACGTGTCGTCTTCTGTTTGCCTTGGCAGGGCAGGAATATGAAGACGTACGAATGAAGAAGGAAAACTGGGCCAAAGAGAAACCAGGTAGGGTGTGATGTTGAATATTGGCGGACAGTTAGGTGGCCTTATGGTTAAAGCCTTAGCTTGCTTTGCAACAGACCCGGGTTCGATTCCAAAATGGGTTTAATATGTAAAACTGATTTCTGTTCGTTTGTCCGTTATCAAAGCTGAACAAATGCAAGTTAATACTTACTCAGTGTTTGGAAATTGGTAAGTGTGTGCAAATGTTTGGGTTTCGCAAGCTTAGATCAAGGGATTAAAAAGTTATTTTGTTGCCAGCTTGTTCAATTCTGTTATGTATATGGAATTTGTCGTTTAACGTCGCACTCAGCAATATTCAGGCTATGGGAAAGCATGTGACGAAGAATATCTCCAAACTGTATGGGGACCAGGGTTAAGAAGAGGCCTATTGCACTGTATTGCTTGAAGAGGGGACAGATAGGATCGATGATCCGGTCAATGACTTGATTGATTACGTGACCGAAATTTCGGCGGATGGTCGAGATTGATTATTTTTAGGGGTAGACGTTTCAAGTTTACTTGAACTGTGTCGATGTTTCTACTGGTAGACTGAGGTTCACCACAAGCACAGAAGCTTTTATCAGTTATACTGAGTCAACTACAAAAATGTTTCAGCCGAGATATTTAAAACAATCTAAAAGATTTATTTCTTTAAAGTGTTTCTTCACTTACAGTCAGCAGAATCACTGCATTTGTAAACGACGTTTTCGTTTTAAAAAAATCATTAATGCGCTATCTTTTCAATAGATTTTCTGGTACGTGACTTCATTGTCTGGTTTGTCTGAAATCCGCTGTGGTATGACAGGTGTCACCCCGTCGTGCAAAAGACAAAAACTAACTTTTAATCCAAAAAATATATGGTGTGTACTGCTGGTAGGATAGGGCATGCTTACTCTTTTCGCGAGCGCCTGCAGTCATTGCTTGTTTTCAGAGGTCTATTCGTATGGTTTTTAGTGCAATTTTGACTTTCCGTGGAGTCTGTTTTGGAGGATGGTCGAGATTGGTTGTCCTCTGGCGTTGACGTTTCAGATTCTACCCTGACCTCACGTGTCATTGCGTAATATCAACTCTGGTTTGTATGTCCCAGACCTGATTATTTACAGTCCTAAAATAGCTGGAACATTGCTGACTATTGAGTACACCAACATAACATACCTGCCATATGAATCTTGCATAATTATGTTTTATTAGAATTATTTTAAGGTGCAAGTTAACACCCTTAGATTTCTTAAGAAACCAACGCCATGTGCCGGATGTTTCGAAATATATACTATCCGGGCATAATGTATATCTCCATTGTAAATAACTGTATAAAAATATCCGATGCACTCATTCCTATGAGTTCTGAAGTAATGGGGATTCAGACACGAATTCACTCGGAAATGCGATGACGTCATCGAACATTGGAAGACGCCACATGGCTCCATGGAAACCAAATGCCGTGTACAATGCCAGGATCTCTGGCCAATACAAATGAGTATGTATAATAAATACGATGTGAATGTTACCACGCGACATGCAACGGTTTTTAAAAATATTGTGATTGAGAAATGACATCGGAATCCAGCACACCCTCACTGTGACATTGCTGTGTACATCTTTTACAGATAGTTGGCATAAAGATGCCTCAGTCACACACTCAATGGCATTTAGTGTTTGATACTATTAAAACGAGAGTTGGGAATCAGCTCGCTTACAGAGGTACCACTGTTCACGACCAACCCACACAACAACACAAGACCTGAGTGAATAAACAGTCAGTTTTCAGACAGCCACAGATCTGTGACTGTCTGTCGTCCGTATTTATACCTATTCTAGCTACTACAGGTAATCTCATTGACTGGTTAAACCGACGATAAAGTTGTTATTGTTTACTTTAGTGACGCTATCTGGACATAATTACATGATTTAGTTTGACCGAAGCATTGATGATAAAGGTGTTTATGAGTGAAGTTAAGTAAATATTAGCTTAACAGTAGCCAGTATGCCTTCTGTAGATACAGATAAATAAATTAACGACTTACATTTGTTTGTATCTGACCAGCACAGTGAGAGATGCTGGTCCTGTCCGGTTGACCCTTGGCAGTCTAAAGATAATGGAACGTGGTCCGTTAGTTGTAATATTCGCTTATTTCACAATTTCCAGACCCGTGAAGAGCCGGGGTAGAATCGTTCTTCAGGAACCCATGCTTGCCGTAAAAGGCAACTATGTTTGTGGAAAGAGGCTACTAACGTGATCGGGTGGTCAGGCTCGCTGCCCTGGTTGATGCATGTCATCGATCCCAATTGCGTGGATGGATGTTCATGATATCAATCACTAGATTGTCTGGTCCAGACTCGATTATTTACAGACCGTCATATAGCTAGAATATTGCTGAGAGAGAGGCGTTAAACAACAAAACAACAACACAATTTCCAATTCTTACTTTGTGGCATGTAACGTGATAAAATATTTGTAAAAGTTTGTCCATTTTCCCCATGTTAATAATACCATATATTTCCTTTAAGGGTTTGCGCTTGGAGTCCTGCCAGCGCTGGAGGTCGATGGCAAGCAGTATGGCCAGAGTATTGCTTTGGGGGCTTTCCTCGCCAGGCAATTCGGTACGTACTACAGCAGCGCCAGGTAGTATTCTGTCAACACGATATATCAATCCTCGATCGCAATGGTGCAACGTATACATCCAAAGTATTCGTAACAGGCTTTCCTCAATCATTAAACTGACAGCCGTGATAAAACTGAAATAGCGGGGAGTCATTAATCCACTCAATCATGAACAGTGTGCATTCCCATCGTTGATGTTACCCTCCTTGTCTTCAGGTTTCCACGGCAAAACCAACATTGAGATACTGGAGGTCGACCAGGTGATAGGGATTCTCGGGGACATATTTACACAACTGACACGTGCAATGAGAGAGCCAAACGAAGCGAGAAAGGTAACCCTTATTCCAAAGGAGCCCCCTTTCACCCAAGCACATATACACACGCATATACATGCACTCAGGCACATATACAAACAGAGATATGAGTACCTAGAATTGTGTATAAATATATGACGAGCAAGCCCTTTTACAACTAAAGTCGTCGCCAGTTGAGATAGAATCACGAAATATCGCGATGACTTCTTAACGAAGATGTGTGCTTATACTTATATATCATATCATTCATTCCAACTCTTAAATGGGGGCATCGAGTAAAATCCGGTTGAGAATAATTTAATTTAATAACATATTTATAATTTAATGCTTCCCTGAAGAGAGTACCATCATTCATACACGTCATGGCTACAACAAGCCAAATTGTATTTTGTTACATTGTGTATCATGTTCTTTATTCAGGCGGAAATATTGAAAGAAAACGAGGTAAACCTCCCTCGGTATTTGGGGTTCTTGGAAAAGATCCTGAAAAACAACAAAACCGGCTTCTATGTTGGAAATAAGGTAAACGGTTTAGTCTTATCATGATCCTTGGTCGCAGCAAAGTGGCATTAACACGATTAAGCTAACACTTTAATGTGACAGCGATAATGAATTATCTTTGTACGTCCAACCGTTAAACACTCTTCAGATTTCAACAGCCATGTAAACACACCGCCATAAGTCTTTGCCGATCCATGGTAGAGCTGTCTGGTGACAAATATTGTGTGACAGTGCGCAAGGACGGCAATGTTTCCCAATATTTCCTAGCATTATGTCTATTAACATTGGCAAACTCGGTACACTCTGAGGAAATGATCTATACGTTTATAAGACACCTCAATGTTAATTGTCCATGATTTAACATTTTTTTAAACGTCTGTCTTTACATATATGCAGCAGAACCTTTTCACGTGTACAAGTACATTTCAAGTAATTAGAAAACATATTGTTTTTTGTTCAACAAAATCAGTAAATTGGCTATCGTGTCACTGCAATTAATGGCCCATCACTTGATTATCTGGTATGTTTACGTATCGCCGCGGACCCGTGAAGATCCGGGCTAGAATAGGTCTTCAGCAACCCATGCTTTCCGTAAAAGGCGACTATGCTTGTTGTAAAAGGCGACTTACGGGATCGGGTGGACTTGGTTGATGCATCTCATCGTATCTCAATTGTGTAGATCGATGCTCATGATATCAATCACTGGATTCTCTGGTCCAGACTCGATTATTTACAGACCGCCGTCATATAGCTGGAATATTGCTGAGTGCGGCGTTTAACAACAAACCAACCAACCAATCAACAAGTCGCCGTCGCATGGCAGGAGTACAGCGGTGCGGCATCAGCCAACAGACAAAATGTTTAACAGTTACTCTTTAAATGGAAATGGAGTGAAAGGCGAGTGCTTCCAGCAAGGCAGGACATGATCACCATTTTCGCGAACACCTGGTGTCATCACTTATTTTCTATCATCCATTTTTACCGTTATTTTGCCATTTTACTACCCAATGGTTGTTTGACGGATATTGGGGACCGCTTATCCTCTGGCCTTGACGTTTAGCATTTTTCGATATTTCCCGTGTATTTAGCATTCAAACCATAAACTTTTCAATGCTGTAAAAAAGACAACAAATGTCGCCAAATATTAGTCCGTTGCTAGTTAAACTATTGATAGTCATTAGACGTTTGCAAACTTAGAAAAGAGTTCATGTCCCTTGTGGAAAGGTGGGGTAAGGTGAGTTTGTGTGCGTGTGTGTGTGCGTGTGTGCGAGCGAGCGTGCGTGCGTGCGTGCGTGCGTGCGTGCGTGTGTGTGTGTGTGTGTGCGTGTCTGGTCTAGTATTCACTCCACTTATCTCGAACTGCGACAATCTGTATGTCCACGGTGTTTAGGTTTCACGTGTACGTACCCCTTCTAAGTGCTATGGATATAATATGTTTTTTGGATAACGGGTGGTTACCTATCACAAAATTATAGTACAAGTATTATATAAACATATATAAACAAACTTTCTTTTCAGCTTGGGTTTGCTGATGTCGCGACGTTCGATGCTCTGGATAATCGAGTGAAGTCTGACGTGTTAGGTCGCTTCCCATTGGTTCAAGCAAACATACAGAAGGTCCGCACTAATGACAGAATCTCGAAGTGGTTGGCCAAACGACCCGAAACACCTATGTGATTAAATTATTTCAAAAGATAAATGATAAATGAATTCATGTAAATGTGTTTATGCTTAACCATGCAGCAGAAGTATATTTATTCATAAACTTGCCTACAAAACAAATGTATTTCATACGGGTATCATATTTGTGTTCGGCGACTGTTTTTAACCTTGTAACGTTTTTGATCAAGTTTGAAATCATTTAGTAAAAATCCAATTTTCAAGTGAACACCTGCTTTGATAAATGACAAATTATCCTCACTGTTTGATCATGACATTGTATATCATATGCCAAACGTTCATGTACCAAAGATATTTAATATCACTCTTTTATTTACGTGTTCCTGGGTTGTTTTGTTTTCATTTGATACAACTGACTTCTGGGAAGAATATCACCGGATGATGTGTTCGTACCAGTTCAAAAACAACGGACAAATCTTAAGTTACCTTCAAAACAAGTTTCGACCCCCAACAACATGGGTCGTCGCTCAGGTTATCAACCGTATTCGTTTGGTCCAGACTCGATCACTTACGTGCCCGAAGCTGTAATATTGCTGACTGCGTCATTAAACAATATTCACTAACGTGAATGGTTTAAGATCAAAGTATGTAGTCCTACTGGCAATATTCCTCTATACACATCAAAGCTTCAACTATCAACCGTATTCGTTTGGTCCAGACTCTTCACATGCACGGACATATGATGAGGAACAAAGTGATGGCAAAGATGATGATGATGACGACGACGACGACGATGATGATGAAGGCTCTACTGCTGATGAGATATCGGCTGATAATTACCACCATGGCGGTTATTAGATACATTTTGATCCATCCGAAACAGAAATCTAGACTAAGGTTACCTTGATGTAACTACTTAATCTGTTGCAAGTGAACGCGAACTCCCTTCATGCAAATAATTGGTAATATTGCCTCTGCTGTATACAATGTCTATGATAATATCGACACCATACACCGCAATCGCGTAGTATGTCTGACACAGCATAAATATGAATATAACGATGTTAGATTGTCTGGTATATCAGATATCAGCTGGCAATTCCGTGTTTATGAGAAACAAATTCATGTATGGATTTCCGTAAGGATAGGTAAGGATGTACTTGCCGAGTTTAGATAAAACAATGAATGTTACAAAACAAAAATCAAGATTTATACGAATTAAATGATTAATAAGTTTTGATGTTGCCAGCCAAAACATCTGTCGGTGGTGGTGGTTGTTATCAAAGTAGTGAACGTCTAAGACTTGCTTTCATCCCTTAGTAAGCTGTCGTGTTACTGAAATGTTGCTCAAACAGCCGTGAAACCCAATTCACTGAGTCACCAGTCGTCAAAGGCGCCGCGAAAAGGCGGAAACCATAGGATTTCAATTCAGGTATACAAGAAAACGCTTTTGCACGCCTTTCCTCTGGCAGCAAATCTTATAATAAAATTCGTAGTGAGATCTAAATATGAGGGGGCACGGCTGGCTCAGCCGTTTAAGGCGCCGCGATTCGCTGTGCAGAGTTGCGTCCCTTGGGCACGCCAGAAACCTATGATTGTGGGTTCGAATTCCGGTTCGCCACGTCTATGTTACTAGGTTTGTCAGAACCATACCCGTGCTCGTGGGTTTCACCGAAGTGGTAAACGTCTGAGACCTGCATCACTTCGGGCTTTCCTCCCACATTAAGTTGAAACGCCGTGATATAACTGGAATACTGTTAAAAGCAGCGTTAAACCCAACTCACTCACTCACTCACTACTACTTCTACTCCAACTGCCACCACTAGTACTACTCCTAATACTTCTCCTGCTCCTACGACTACAAGCACAAATGTTGCTACGACTACTACTACTACTACTTCTACTACAATTACAACTACTAGTACTACTACCAGGAATTCTACTGATACTACTGTCATTTTCACTGTCACTACCACTACCACTATCACTACTACTACTACCCAGAATATCACCGCCACATCACTAGTACGACCACAGCTGCCCCTGCTACTACTACGACCACTACCACCACCACCAGCGTCACAACCACCACTACTACCACCATCACCGACACTACACAACTTCATTTTCCTTTTCTCTAAAAATAAGCCTTTCCGCACCAACCGTCATCTAGAGCGACGTTGATAACCTCTAAACAAACCTGCCCACAGCCGCAGTTTATAGATATACATCCACACACACACACACGCAGCTGTACAGTCCGCTGCCTCATTCTGCGCTGCAAGTCGAGTCAACCATGGCTTCCTACTCGCTGCTTTACTTCAATGGGAGGGGTCGGGCGGAGATCATTCGACTCTTGTTCACCCTGAAAGGGCAGGATTTTGAAGACAAGAGAGTCACACATGAAACATGGCCGGCCGAAAAACCGAGTGAGTCTGGTTTCTTTGTTATGTTTTGAATCATATTCATGCTGTTGCGTCCGTGATGAGCGCAGGATTCCACAGAGAACAGCGGCACCTCATCACCGATTTTCAGTGATCCGTTCTAAATTTTCACCGCTATTTGCCTGTTTTGCCCAGTGGAATCTATTTCGGTGGACAATCTAGACTGGTTGACCTCTGGCGTTGACGTTTATAGTTACACAGCTACGATTTCGCAACTAAACGATTGAATTACCTGTTTGCATCATAACATGCGCTGAATAGCGAGTCAGTGAAATGTGACGCCGCTGTTAGCAATATTTCACGAACATATCGGTCGTCGACACCACAAAAGGCGTCTTTCGGTGTACCCAGGTTGGGAATCGAACCAAGGTCTTCGACTAGGCGACGAGTCAACGCTAACCACTAGGCTACCCCACCTGTCTATTAAAATACGTTTGCTTCACTAATGATTATTTTGATACAGCAATATATCTCTCCGCAATGAACTCATCTATTTATACAATCAATCCTCAGCCTTTTGACTGGTCTCAAAACTCTCTTGGGCAGATAGTATTTGGATAAGATGCGCTTTATAATTCTATAATTGATGATTAATCTATTATTATTAAACATACAGAGATAACGCCGTACATTCATGGGAGCAACTCTCTCTCTCGGGTATCTGTTCGGGTGGCTCTCAAAGCTATCAAATCTGTACCGGCTAAAGCTAATGCTGGTGTCCAGTTACGGTCAGTGTTTGTGGCCAAAGTTCAGGGTGATATCAGGCCACTACGGCTATCGACATACTACACATTCCTGGATTGTGTGCTTGTATCGACACGCCTCGTGCCTGTGGTAATACTGCTGCGGTTCCCGTCGGGCGTCTGTACTCGTTGTGAACACCTTTCTGCATTAGCATCTTGAAGCTGCTGGTCTTGGAACATCGTTTAATATACGTTATTCCCATATATGTGAATACAATATGAACATAGACAGCTGACATAACATATGAGATGAAAATACACTGCTGATTACGAGATGAACTTGTACAGCTGAATGCAAGATGAACATACACAGCCGAACACGAGATGAACATATACAGTGTTAATTCAATACTGTATTACTGTAAACATTTTTGATGAACGTCTGACTTTCTGAATAACATTATACAGTAGATAAATAATGATCTGTAAATCTGATGAATCTCTACGGCAAGGCCGTGTGTGTGTGTGTGTGTGTGTGTGCGTGCGTGCGTGCGTGCGTGCGTGCGTGCGTGCGTGCGTGCGTGCGTGCGTGCGTGTGGTCCACCCAAACATCAACCCACCAAACCACTGTTGAGTTTAATTTTACAACCAAACCAACATGTTATCATGGAAGGCAATGTGCATACAAAATATCGTCAAAATATGTTTAATTTGAACGGCAAAAACGTTTTTCATCTTATATTACATCAAACTGTTTATCGGAGATTACTGCACTGCTTGTGTATAGTGAAAAAAAATAATATATTCGCAAAACTTTCATTCTGTTGGTCTCCTGTGTATTTAATAACTGTGAACAATATTGCCTAACTTCTGAAAAATATTGAACCAAGTCCTAACAAACCAGAATGCTCGGGAATGCCAATAAAACCCTTTTGGTGTGTATTACGGGCCTGTGTCCTTACATTACTGAAACATAATCAGTCTGTCTGTCTGTCTGTCTGTCTGTAAATTCCATTCAAGTTGTAAAATCCATTACACACTGCCACTTACACGTGTTACAGCATAGTCCATTGGCTATAGATGATGTGAACTGCGAAAGTCGTGATTCATTCATGAGTGTTCTTTTAACAGCTGAAATTTGACAAACACATGAACTAACAGCAGGTGCCATCGTCCAGATTACATGGTTGGTACATGCATTTGACTGTATATTACTTGTGTCTAACAACAATATCAATGTGAAGGGACATAAGTCAGGTGGGTTTTTTTATGCAGAAACATTAAAATACATGTTTCTGTGTGGAGTCTTACAATATCCATCATAAGGGTAGGGTTATATGCAAAAAGAGACAAACCCCTTTCCATATTCATAAGAAATCTCTGCAAAAGCAGCGTCGATTGCAAGATTCCGAATATATCATGGGCATGTGTTTATGAATCGATGTTAAATAGTGATGACACCAGGTGTTCGCGAAAAGGTGAGCCTATCCTGCCCAAAACATTAAAATACTTTTCTGTGTTTAGTCCTAAAATGTCCACGTGACAGGGACATCAGTAGAGTTGGGTTACTTTATCCAAAAACATTAAAATACATGTTTCTGTGGTTAGTGTTACAATATCCATGTGACGGGATATCAGTAGGTTTGGGTAATTATATGCAAAAATATTAAATAAATGTTTCACTGTTTAGTCTTACAATAACCACCGCGGCACTCAGTAATATTTCAGCAAAATGACGGCGCTCTGTAAATAACCGACTCTGGATCAGACAATCCAGTATATTGACATCATGAGCATCGATCCAAGCAATTGGGAAATGATGACATGCATCAACCAAGTCATCTAGTCTGGCCAGTCAATCCTTTTTGTCGCCTCTTGCAACATGCATAGGTTGCTTGGAACCTACGCCCCAAATCCCAGCATAAAATGCTCAAAATGAAAACCCCATTAATAAGTTTCTGATTTTAGTCTTAAAATGTACATGTGGCAGGGACATGAGAAAAGATATAACAATAAACTACGTTTATAACGAACTGACGGATATAACGAACTGTTGTTTTGGTCACGTTCATTTGCTGTATACATGCTGTACATATGCTCAGAAGGAACTACGGTTATAACGAACTAAAATAAGTGGTCCTTTAGGTTCGTTATAACCATAGTTTATGAAAAACGTTAAAGTACATGTTTCCGCGTGTTTCGTATAATCTTTATCGAAAGCATATCTCGTAATATCGCATATCTCGTAATTTCAACAATATAACTTTAGATAATGGATCCATACAGTTTTGATAAAAGCGACAAAACCCTTTTCATATTCAATAGAAATCTCTGCTGACGTTATACTTTTGTACATATGTTTCAGATACTCCTTTTGGCCAGATGCCCGTGCTGACAATCGATGGCAAGGTGTACACAGAGAGTTTGGCTATCGCTAAATTCCTTGCCAAAGAATTTGGTAATACCTAAAAGTGTACTTTTAACACTAAAAAAAGTGAAATGGGAAGGGTAAATCCTTGTCGTAACGTCTTTGGCTCTAAACGAATCAGAATCTGAAGAACTTTTGATGTCATTCGTTTCTTGGAGAATTTGAATATATTCCATGTACTGTGTGCTCGTTTTAAGTGATTAGTTAAATGCATTCTTGGTATTGTCGTTTGTCATCCTTATTGGGACACAAACCCCGAAATGATGCAGGTCTTACGTTATTCGGGTGGATGATGGAATGGAATCATAGGGTTCTGTCACGCCAAAGAGGTTAAACTGTTCTCTCTTCCTACCCCAATATAGGTTTTTATGGCTCTACCAACCAAGAAGAGTACGAAATAGACCAGATCACCGGCATGTGCAATGACCTCTTCACAGAAATGGTCAGAGAATTCAGGATAAAGAAAAGAAGGTGAGAGTACTATACAGATCCAAATGTAAGACAAAGCTTGATCAGCAGAGCTTGATGGTTTATATTAATATGACGTTAATAATAGTCCGTGCAAAATAAGGTTTCACTAGATACAAATTGCAATAGAATTTATTTCACCACAATGCATTTCTACAAGGTCCCAAGAACAACATACTAAAGGTCCCAAGCAATCCCAGTTTGGGAAATATGTCTAATTTGCATGTGTTGTGTTGCGAAATAGCCATATTGTGTTTCTAAAAAGGTATTCACAATTACTGAACGTTTTCGACTTTGGATAAATCTACCAAAATTCAAGATAGCCGCCAATTTCAAGATGGCCGCCAAGTTTCTTTAATATGAGTTTAGACTGTGGATTCTGTAACTCTAAAACAGTGTGATATGACAAGAGATTGCTGGATAGACATGAAATAGCAATACATTGATGGTCTCTGATGACATATTTGAGTACTTAGAAGTTCTACATTAGGGTAAACAGAACCAAGGGTGCATGTAGAATACTCAATCATTTGCATAAATCCAATATAACCAGCACATATCTCGTAAATGACATGTTTTGGCGAATGTATATATCAATATTGCTTGTTAGTGTCTGTATCTACTTATTACCATTACAATAAACACTGCTTTTGTTTTCATGCATGTTGGAAACAAGTATGTCAACATGAGGTCCTCTCAGAATTTACCGAAAAACCAGTTGTTTCACAAGTAGTTGGTTAGTTATTTCCTTGTATTTCAATTATGGAAGTCCAATATAACCAATATTTGAATATAAATCTGAAAATGTTTGATCCACTGCTCATTCAGTTACTTGATTGTGTGATTTATGAACATTATTACTTGAAGAATAATAGCACAGTTGTCACGGTGAATGCTGTACCTAGATGTTGCAGGGTCATTATATCTCGAAAGTCTCCACGGGTTTGCCATCATCAGCTTGTACCATGGCATTCGCCGCACAACACTTAAATGAGGCCCTGTCTTGCAAGTGCTTCTCTGGTTTTACAGTCTCATTTGTAATTGCAACAGATGATGTCCGGGAGTGCTGAAGATGCTGCAGGCTGATCTGTCTGTATTGGTAAGGAACATCCATCTATTATGTGTCATCAATCCAATGGATTCATACTGAACATCCTTTACACTCCATTATCTGATAGTATGACACATGATAGATGGATGGTGCTTACCAATACCTTCAGATCAGCCTGCAGCACCTTCAGCACTCCAGGACATCATCTGATGTAATTACAAATGAGACTGTAACGTACGAAGATGCACTTGCCGGAAATATGGCCTCACTTGCAGTGCTGTGTGCGGGGAATACCATGGTACAAGCTGTACCAATAAACAGTTGCCAGACTTCTCAGAGGATGACAAACCTGTTGTGACTTTCGAGGTACATGTACATAATGAGCCTGCAACGTCAAGCTACAGCGTTCACTTTGACAGTTGTTCCATTGTTCATCACGTACTAATGATCATGAATCACCCCATCATGTAACTGAATGAGCATTTTTTAGTTTTATATTCAAATACCCGTGAAGATACAGGGTAGAATAGGTCTTCAGCAACAAATGCTTGCCGTGTAAAAAGCTACTATGCTTCTTGTAAGAGGCGACTAACGGGATCGGGTGGTCAGGCTCGCTGACTTAGTTGATGTATGACATCGATCCCAATTGCGGTGATAGATGTTTATGGTGTCAATCACTGGATTATCTGGTTTTGACTCGATTATTTACAGACCGTCGTCATATCGGTGGAATATTGCTGAATGCAGCTTTAAACAAATATACAAACAATCAAATATTGGTATTTGCTGGTAATATTGGATTTCCGCAAATGAACTTCAGGGGAGATGATTCATCGACTACTTGTGACACAACTGGTTTGGATTAATTCTGAGAGGACCTCATGCGGACACACTGTCTTTTTCAACTGGTATTTTTATTAAAGAAATCAAGTGTTCATTGTAGTGTTTATTGTCATGGTAGATACAGGCAATAACAATCAAAATTGATATTTAGACTTGTCAAAACATGTCATTTAGGAGATAAACATTGATATGTGGTGGTTATACTGGATTTATACAAATGATTGAGTATTCGCCATGCATCCTTGGGTCTGTTTACCCCAATGTAGAAGTTCCAGTTACTCTTATATGTCATCAGAGACCAACAGTGTATTGATATTTCATGTCTATCCAGCAATCTCTTGGCGGCAATCTTGGAATGTTTAACCATTATGGGGTTTATTATCTAAAACTATAAACTATACTTTAGTGAGTTTGTGCGTCAAGTAATAAGTATGCATTTAAGTCTTATCACACTGTTTTAGAGTTAAAGAATCCACAGTCTAAACTCATATTAAGGAAACTTGCCGGCCATCTTGAATTTTTGTAGAAGGATCCAAAGTCGAAAACGTTCAGTTATAGTTAATATCTTTTTAGAAACACAATATGGCTATTTCACAACACATGCCTTTTTTCATCAAAAGATTGAACCTCATCTCAAATATGGAAGATAGATATTGATAATTGGTAGCCATATTGGATTATGCAAATTAGACATATCTCCCAAACAACGATTGCTTGGTACTTTTAGTATGTTGTTCATGGGACCTTGTAGAAATGCATTGTGGTTTAAAAAATTCTGTTGCAATTTGTTCCAAGTCTTATACACTGTAAGGAGTGAATGGTTATGGTTTTACGCCGCTTTTAGCAATATTCCAGCAATATTACGGCGGTTGACACCAGAAATGAGCTGCACACAATGTACCCATGTTGGAATCGTACCCGGGTCTTCGGCGTGACGAGCGAACGCTTTAACCACTAGGCTATCCGACCGCACGTTGCTCTGATTATGATGCTTATCATTGTATCCTAAATGAATTTGAAGTTAAGCTGAAATGGAGTTTAACGTGGGCGAAAAGTGAGCTGAGGTGAAATGGTATAACGTCGCTTTCAAGATTATTCCACGATTATTGCGACGTGTATGTATGTGTGTATGTGTGTATGGCTCCTTGCACAAATCCGGACTGATGCCGATTTTATAGTGCTATCAAACTGAGATACCGTGCCGCTGTTTAACATGAATACCCCACTCACATACAGTATACTGGCCCAGACTCGACCAGCTCCTTGATATAGTCCCCTTAATGCCGAGCACAAGGCAGGGTTACAACATAACTCATATCTTAACGTCTTTTAGTATGACGCAGACAGGGATTGAACCCCGACCTTCCGCTCTCCGGACAGATACTCTATCCACTAGACCAAGGAGACGGTCGTAATATTAGTGGTAAACGTCCATGTATATGACCTATATCACATGGCAGTGGGACTCCTCCCACATTTGGCTGACACGCCATGATTTAAGAGAAGAATAGTTGCAGGTGGCGTTCAACTCGCCAGAATGTCAATATAAACGAATGTATATGTTATTTTATAGGCAAACATGACACAGAACCTGAAAGAAAAAACAAAACCAAGATTTGTCGGAAACCTCGAGAAGATATTGTCAGCCAAGGGTAAAGGATATTGCATTGGGGATACGGTATGTTATAATTTTAAGTTAATATCCATGTCAGTATTATATTAATTACCAATTATGTATTTCACGTCACTGTAGAGGCAGGCGAAAAAGTTTGACACAGAGAACATTTATAGTGTCTCTTACAGTACAGTAATTACAGAACGGGACAGTACTCTGTACAATGGACGTTAGAAAACCGGAAGTATTAACATAATTGTACTTGTACATCCATATTCACCGAAACTGATATGGCATGACTTTTTCCTATCCGTCACTTCGAAATACGATCGGAAAATGAAAGAACCACCACAATATTCTTACATACAGTTTTCAGTGCCACAAGGCACCCTTCTTTAGTGTACTCATATCTTCATGGATGGCTTTTGGAAGCTTTTTTCTGCATGTTCCTGAAGTCTGTCCATTTTCCAAAGGTCACAGACCCCTGCTTATTTCACTGACTTGTCGCAGCGAAACAATTTGCTCATTAGGTTCGAGTTTTCATATTTGCCTCCATGACATTATGCGCAAATGTGCAACACCCGGGGTAGAATAGGTCTTCACAACCCATGCTTGCCGTAACAGGCGACTAACGGGATCGGTTGATCAGGCTCGCTGACTTGGCTGATGCATGTCATCGATTCCAATTGCATGGATCGATGCTCATGATGTCAATCACTGGATTGTCTGGTCCAGACTCGATTATATACAGTTACATGTAGTACTCAATGCATTTCTTTCTACATTCCTGAATAGCATTTTCGTTTCATTTCGGACATCGCCTCCTGTTTAATCCATTGCTGAAATAGAGTGCAAATATTTATTTTGACGAATTCTTTCAGTTGAGCCTCGGCGACCTTGTTCTCTACGATACCCTTGACGGGAGGGTAGCAGATGATATTATTGACAAGTACCCCAATGTCAAGGCGGTCATGAACAACGTCAGGTCCAATGACAGAATCAAGGCCTACCTGGCAGCAAGGGTCCCAACACCCATGTAGGGCTTCTGGGAGGATTATGTTGACGCCAGATACCATTGCAAACGACCCATCCATTCGAGACATCCAATGGTGAAATTATATCAGATGTCCATACGAACAATGGAAAATGTCACCAAACAGCATATAAGTTATACATTTATGTGCATTAAAAGTCTTATATTAAAGACATAATGAGTTGGCATTATATGTATACAAAGCAACAAACAACGTAGACACATGCTCAACCATTACAACACACAATGTAGACACATGCTCAAACATGGCAAGACACAATGTAGACACATGCTCAACCATGGCAACACACAATGTAGACACATAAAGAATTGTGGCAACACACAACGTAGACACATGCTCAACCATGGCAACACACAATGTAGACACAGGGTCAAACATGGCAACACACAATGTAGACACATAAAGAATTGTGGCAACACACAATGTAGACACATGCTCAACCACGGCAACACACAATGTAGACACATGCTCAATCATGGCAACACACAATGTAAACACATGCTCAACCACGCCAACACACAATGTAGACACATGCTCAACCATGGCAACACACAATGTAGACACATGCTCAACCATGGCAACACACAATGTAAACACATGCTCAACCACGGCAACACACAATGTAAACACATGCTCAACCATTACAACACACAATGTAGACACTTAAAGAATTGTGGCAACACACAATGTAGACACATGCTCAACCATGGCAACACACAATGTAGACACATGCTCAACCATGGCAACACACAATGTAGACACATGCTCAACCATGGCAACACACAATGTAGACACATGCTCAACCACGGCAACACACAATGTAAACACATGCTCAACCATTACAACACACAATGTAGACACATAAAGAATTGTGGCAACACACAATGTAGACACATGCTCAACCACGGCAACACACAATGTAGTCACATGCTCAACCATGGCAACACACAATGTAGACACATGCTCAACCATGGCAACACACAATGTAGACACATGCTCAACCATGGCAACACACAATGTAGACACATGCTCAACCACGCCAACACACAATGTAGACACATGCTCAACCATGGCAACATACAATGTAGACACATGCTCAACCATGGCAACACACAATGTAGACACATGCTCAACCACGGCAACACACAATGTAAACACATGCTCAACCATTACAACACACAATGTAGACACATAAAGAATTGTGGCAACACACAATGTAGACACATGCTCAACCACGGCAACACACAATGTAGACACATGCTCAACCATGGCAACACACAATGTAGACACATGCTCAACCATGGCAACACACAATGTAGACACATGCTCAACCACGGCAACACACAATGTAAACACATGCTCAACCATTACAACACACAATGTAGACACTTAAAGAATTGTGGCAACACACAATGTAGACACATGCTCAACCACGGCAACACACAATGTAGACACATGCTCAACCATGGCAACACACAATGTTGACACATGCTCAACCATGGCAACACACAATGTAGTCACAGGGTCAAACATGGCAACACACAATGTACACACATGCTCAACCATGGCAACACACAATGTAGACACATGCTCAACCATGGCAACACACAATGTAAACACATGCTCAACCATAATGATTACAACACACAATGTAGACACATGCTCAACCACGCCAACACACAATGTAGACACATGCTCAACCACGCTAACACACAATGTAGACACATGCTCAACCACGCCAACACACAATGTAGACACATGCTCAACCACGCTAACACACAATGTAGACACATGCTCAACCACGGCAACACACAATGTAGTCACAGGGTCAAACATGGCAACACACAATGTACACACATGCTCAACCATGGCAACACACAATGTAGACACATGCTCAACCATGGCAACACACAATGTAAACACATGCTCAACCATAATGATTACAACACACAATGTAGACACATGCTCAACCACGCCAACACACAATGTAGACACATGCTCAACCACGCTAACACACAATGTAGACACATGCTCAACCACGCCAACACACAATGTAGACACATGCTCAACCACGCTAACACACAATGTAGACACATGCTCAACCACGGCAACACACAATGTAGTCACAGGGTCAAACATGGCAACACACAATGTAAACACATGCTCAACCACGCCAACACACAATGTAGACACATGCTCAACCACGGCAACACACAATGTAGACACATGCTCAACCACGGCAACACACAATGTAGACACATGCTCAACCACGGCAACACACAATGTAGACACATGCTCAACCACGGCAACACACAATGTAAACACATGCTCAATCATGGCAACACACACTGTAGACACATGCTCAACTTTGGCAACACACAATGTAGACACATGCTCAACCATGGCAACACACAATGTAGACACATGCTCAACCACGGCAACACACAATGTAGACACATGCTCAACCATAATGATTACAACACACAATGTAGACACATGCTCAACCACGCCAACACACAATGTAGACACATGCTCAACCACGCTAACACACAATGTAGACACATGCTCAACCACGGCAACACACAATGTAAACACATGCTCAATCATGGCAACACACACTGTAGACACATGCTCAACTATGGCAACACACAATGTAGTCACATGCTCAACTATGGCAACACACAACGTAGACACATGCTCAACCACGGCAACACACACTGTAAACACATGCTCAATCATGGCAACACACAATGTAGACACATGCTTAACTATGGCAACACACAATGTAGTCACATGCTCAACTATGGCAACACACAACGTAGACACATGCTCAACCATGGCAACACACAATGTAAACACATGCTCAACCATGGCAACACACAATGTAAACACATGCTCAAACATGGCAACACACAATGTAGACACAGGGCCAAACATGGCAACATTATAAATAATAGATCAATATTAAATAAATCAATAAATCAATAATATCGACCTATAGCGGCCGACTCGCTATAATGGAATAATCCATCAGTTGATAGACACGTCTGGTTTCAAACAAAACTGTAACCGCCACTCCAAGGTGCCCATCAAACGAGGTACATCAACACCTTTATTCATTACACAGTTGACCAATATGTGACAACAGTCTTCCACAGATGTCGAGTAGATGTTGTACTGCGTATCAGAGTTTAGTCAAATTGGAACACACTATGGATTCCGTTTTCATAGGGATTGAAAATACAAGTGAGGATGCCTACTCCATGCCAAAATGTCTTTCCCCAAAATTGTATATAGATGTTATCAATGAGGAAGTACAGCATTTCACATATGAATCGGAATTTCTGTTCAAAACAAGGTAATTTGGCCAAGAAGTTCAGGTATATCGATGATCTGATATCGTTCGATGACAATCAAATAGCCAATTCCCTTCCACTGATTGGCCCACCTGAACTAGAAATAAAGGAAACCCGTGAGACCGCCTCGTCTGTTTCGTATTTAGATCTATGCATAACGCTCAGAGTGACAAGACTATGACAAGAGGGATGACTTCAACCTTCCCTTCATGTCGAGCAATATTCCAGCAGCTCCAGCCTTTGGTGTTTATATTTCACAACTTTTGAGATACAATCGGGAGCTCTTTCTACCAAGATTTCAAAGAGCATCATACGACTCTTGTTCAGAAGTTGTTTGATAAAGGTTACAACATTCAAGGTCTCAGTAAAGTTTTCAACAAGTTTTATGGTGGACATGTGGAGGTCATTTCCATATTTGACGCATCAGTGACAAATATGATGTCCGATGTAATTCCCTATTTTGACTTGTACCATTATGTTTCCGTGTTTTTTCAGGTGAACAATTCACTTGCCATGTGTTTGTGATGGATGCCACCGGTTTGGGCACTCACATTTTCGCGAACACCTGGTATCATTACTGTCTGATAGTGATTCATAACACATGCTCATGATATAGTCGGAATCGTACAATCGTCTCTGCCTTTATGCAGATATTTCTATTGGATATGGAAAGGGTTTGCATCGCTTTAATAGTATTGTTATTATTCTAAGTACATTTCTGCTTTCAATTTTGACAAATTGTCCTGAACCTCTGCAGATAAATATGCAAATGTATCTATGGTCGCCACATTTTGTAGCAAAAGCCCTGTGGATCAAGTCGTTTCTTAAGTTTATCATGTGGGATAGTGGTTTACAAACTTGAAAAATTAAAAGATTTGACAGAACTGAACTTGGTTCTTTTCTGAGACTGTAAAACGTCAAGCAAATCCTTTGAGGATCCACATGGTATTAATACCAGTTGCCTAAACCCATTCGGTAAATATAAAAAAGATCCATCCTTGTATTAATGATTATGGTTTATGACAGGGATTTGGTGGTACATTTGTCGGCCCCAGCAATATATCTCTCTATCATGAAGCTTTGAAATGCAAGAGGAATAGACATGCTTTCGTGTTTTAGAGTCGAGACAAAAGTTAATATTACTGATGCATTGTTTTGGCAGATTTCTGCCTGTTAACATACTGGCCTTATACGTGGAATTATTTGATATGCAACTTATACCAAGTTCTTTCACCAAACAATTAATGTAGTGATGCTTATATATAATGGTTATGTTATTTGAGGTATTATCAGTGGGAACAACTACAAACTTTTCATGTAAGGCAGCCAGACTTTGGATGACAGCTGGCAGCGACAGAATGGGTTTATTTCAATTCTGTTTCCTCTTTTTCAGTATGTGAATTCTACCAATGACGACATCACGCACTGACTTAACCCACTCTCAACAGGTTCCTCTTCTCTTTGGGTCCATTTTTGGGCATATACTTCGAATTGGCATATGCTTCGACAGTATCCATAATGTTTTTAAGTTGTGATCCCAAATAGTAGGAGGCAGCTCACGATATTTTGGTCTATATTTGAAAAAATGACGACGGTTGCTATTGTCAACAATAGAGAAGTCTCTGGGATGAAAACGCTCCCCTTTTCAGCATACAGTATTGGCAATAGGCAGACCTACACTTATGAATTTCTTATGCAAACCTTTAAAATTGTAAAATATACAGTTTAAAATACTTCATTTATGCGTCAATCTGTATTTCAAATAAATGGTCCTGACTTCAAAGCTTTATTAGATATTATCCGCGATAGTATCAACACTAACAGCAATTTATGAATAAAGGGTAGTAATGTAGGGTAGGCTATTTACTTTAATATATCAATCAATATACTTTAATCAGTATACCAGTATGTATTTAATAAATATAGCAATATCAATTGTATGCATAAAATGTATACTACTTTTTAATAAAACATTGTTCGAATCAAATCAGTCAGTCGTGTGGATTAACAATATGGTGATGGTCACTTCGTGTGAATAGTCACTACGCCGGACTTCGAACTCTCCAAACGTTTCTAATGTTTGATGAAACACCCCAACCTTTACCTATATACTGAACCGCAAAAGAAACGTCACCCGAAGTAACATTGCATGAAATGTTGTCATATCTGGGTAATTTTTGTCAAAGTTTCTAAAATTTAACATTACCTTGTCCGAAGAAATTAAATTCGATGATAAAAAAACAAAGCAGATGACAATTAAACCGATCGCCCAAACGCATCACGGCAACGGCCATGGTAGCCCGATGCACGTGAGTTCCGTGCAAACTGAAATGCACATACGTTCCCTCAGTTCTTGCCCTATAAAAGTCCACCCAGATCGGATAACATTCATTCGTTATTGAATTGCTACCACATGCCAAGATTGAAAGGAAATCAAGCGACACCAAGCCCTTGGACGATTGCAAGCTGGACAAACCGCCCGGCAGGTAGCCAATACATTTCAAGTCCACGTAAGGACCATATACAGACTTCAGCAGCGGTACCAGACCACCAACACTACAGATGACCGACCACGTAGTGGAAGACCAAGGGTCACTACCCGACGTCAGGATCTTCAGATTGTGCGACAGCATCTTCAAGATCGCTTTGTTACTGCTACGTAAACTGCTCGATAGACCATGGGGACACACCAGCGACACATTAGTGCGGACACCGTGCGTCGACGATTGACGAGCACAGGCCTCACCGAGGACCCTTGGATCAGTTCACTCTAGACTGATTCGATCCTGGGACAGAGTAACACTGGTAGGGGAGTGACAAAATCCTGCCACGCCGGCAGCACCCGCACAGTTTACATAAGAAGCAAATGTAAACCATCCCCGATTTTTCTCTCTTATTCATAGGTCTGGCATAGAGTTACTTTCACGTCTGGACGTCCCCATTACTTGCTTGGGTGTGGTAATGGATGACCTTGACCTTGGCCCGTTGTGATTCAGCAATGTTGCACTGAGTCATTTTTGCTGAGTAGCTTATGTACAGATGAGATTAGTCTCTTCTCACTCGAGCTCCACAGTGTCGACCTTGCCCTTGGCCCGTTGCATTTCAGCAACGTTCCACTGAGTCATATTATGCAATAGGTTTATGTGCATGTGAGACTAGTCTCTTCCCACTTGTGTCTGGGTTGTGGCAAGAGTTGGTCGGTAAGAAACATGCCTCAATACAAGCTGATTTATTTTGACTTTCCTGGGCGAGGGGAACTGTCTCGAATGCTCTTCGCTCTGGCGGGACAGGAATATGAAGATGTCAGAATCAAGTTGGAAGACTGGCCAGCGGAGAAAGACAGTGAGTAGTTAGTTGGTGGATAGGTGAATGGGTGAAGAAGGAGGGGGGTGGGGTGGGGTGGGGTGGGGTGGGGGGGGGGGGGGGGGTGGGGGTGAGATTTGTGTGGGTGAGTGGTTAGTTGACAGGGTGTGTCAGTCAGTGAGTGCTGGTCGAAGGAGTCGACTGACGGGCACCGGCAGGTTACAATGTGTGGCCTTCCTGATCGTACCCAAGAATGTCCGTCACGAACACTGTTGAAGACTGTGGTACACTGCGGTTTATCAATCTAAACGCACGTGGGATTTCGGCATCCAATAGGTTCCAAGTAATCCATTTTCGTAGAATGAGGCGATGCACCAATATAGGGATCAAACTCAATTCGGCAAGAGTCAGTTCACGAGCTAACCCACCCCACACCCAACGTGAGGAATAGTAATATAGGATGGAATAATAATGAATAGCCAATTTAATGTTCAGTGAAGGTAGGTCGGGTATGTGAGGGTTGTTGGGATATAAAGAATAAGTTCCAGTACATACTGAGAATATCTTTACTAACTTAAAGTGGGCTTAGGACAGTTGGCAACCTTAGCCTGTTTGATTCGACTCTTTGGAACACTACTCTGTCTGCTTAATAACATGCTATAGGTATACTGATTTAACAATCACTTATTACCTTCATTATTATACGTCCACATATGTCCACCTTGACCCAAGCGGACGTGAATTAAGTTTAAATTTAGTTTGACCATTGTACAGTGTATTTAACACCCTTTGATCGGTGTTGTCGACATGTTTTATTTATGAGAAGAGGTATGAATATAATGCTAAAATGACAAATGTTTCAATAAATCAAATTACGTTTTCCTTGGCATGTATTTTTAACAATTTCAGAGTACATCTTCGACAAAGTTCCTATATTGGAGGTAGATGGGAAACAGTATGGGCAGAGCATGGCTATCGCCAGTTTCCTGGCCAGGCGATTTGGTGAGTGGTGTGGGCTCTATCTTTCAGGAATAACTAGTCAGTTGTATTAAAGGGACACGGCTCCCTTCTTTGGTTAGTTGATATGTAATGATTCGTTGGTATGAACAACGATGGTTCATGGAGATTAACTGTGACAATCCATGGTGGAAATAATGCGGATACGTGATCTTACTGATGATGTGATATCTGTTTTATTAACCAGGTTTCCATGGCAGCACTGAGGTTGAAGTCCTAGAAGTCGACCAAGTCCTTGGGATTGTTGGGGACATACTTGCAACCTTGGTTCGGGTTTTCATGGAGAAGGATGAAGCGAGAAAGGTGACATTGCCTTGTAACAGGTTACGTCGTTATAATTCTTTATGCAACAGCACGAAGAACACATGTTGACAAAATGAGTGAGTAAGTTTTGAACGGTTTGAAAAGTTAAGTATGCATGCAGACATATTAGTATATGCCTCTGTATATGGACCGTTTCGTGGTCAAGTGGACATAGCGTCTGTTCCGAGGACCGGAAGGTCGTGTCACACCAAAAGACGTTAAATGAGGATTTGGTAATTTTTTATGGTAATTTTGGTAATTTTGTCCGCCTCCGAGGAGGACAGGGCGTCTGGCCGGAGAGCGGAAGGTTGGTGGGTCAATCCCAGGTTTCGTCATACCAAAAGACGTTCGGTATTAAGGGGCTAAAACAAGGACTTGTCGGCTCGGTGTCTGGGTGGTGCACCCATGTTAAACTTCGGCATGGTATCTCAGTTGGCTAACACTATCAAACCGGCAACAATCCAGACTAATACGCACGTATGCACACGCACACACGCACTGCTATATAGTGCCATAATCTTGAACGTCATGTTAAACCACAGGTAATTTATCTGAAGGCAATCCTTTCAACGTTTTCGACTCAATAAACGTCTCAATAGTGTCGTCTCAATAAACCTACAAAGCTGTAGCTAAGTGTATTTTACTCTGCGCCGTTTTGCATTATCAGTCTATCGATGTGTTTATGTTTGTTTTGTAGGCAGAGATTGTGAAGGAAAACAAAGAAACTAACATTCCAAGGTGTCTGGGCTTCCTTGAGACTGTGTTGAAAAATAACAACACTGGATACTATGTCGGCAAAAAGGTATCACATCTGATTTATAAACCTTTGCATACGTTACACTACAGTGTGAGTAGGTTCTAAACAAAACACAATCATGAATTTATGAGGACAAACCTTGAATCGTTTACAAAATACAGAGAGAATGCTTTAAAATGATACTTCCAGCTTGGATATGCCGATGTGGCTGCATTTGAAGTTCTGTATGCTGCTGGCATTGAACAAAGCCTGATGGAACGCTTCCCATTGGTCAAAGCCAACTTTGAGAAGGTCAAGGCTAACGAGAGAATTGCCAAGTGGTTGACCAAACGACCGCAAACACCAAAGTAAAGGAGAGCCAAGTAGCCTGGGAAAAGAACAACGATATCTATATTATATACTACCACACATCATGTCGACAACACATGTATTTGTATGATCAAAGAGAAAGGAGCTCTGTAGTTCCAGCTTAAAGTTGGAACGTTTGAAATTGGAATAAAAGTATGAAGTGCAACTGTGTTGTTCTATATTTTTATGAAATGATACAAGAAATTTTGGGAGGAGGACACATTCTGTCCGTGCACCCACAATCATGCCGACAGACAGGTTTCGCTCTTCAACCCTAGGGTCCGTCTGTTGCAGAACACATTATCTCGTCTTAAAATACTAGTTTCTTATTGGTGAAGTTATTTTCCATGTAACCCACCAGTACCCTGCTGAGAAATCGATCGGAACACACCTTAGTTAACTTGCTTATCTCACATAAGTTTCGATGAGCTGAATGAAGACACGAGGAAAACGAAGGGAACACGCAATGTTACAGCTTTTTGACGTCGGTGAACACGCAATGTTACAGCTTTTTGACGTCGATGAACACGCAATGTTACAGCTTTTTGACGTCGGTGAACACGCAATGATACAGCTTTTTGACGTCGGTGAACACGCAATGTTACAGCTTTTTGACGTCGATGAACACGCAATGTAGGCACGGGGCCAACCATGTCAACACACAATGTTGACACATTGTCAGCCAAGGTGACACACAATGTAGGCACGGGGCCAACGACGGCAAGACACAATGTAGGAACATCTACAACGATAGCAACACACAGTGTAGGCACATCTACAACTATAGCAACACACAATGTAGGCACAAATACAAGTATGGCAACAACACAAAGTGAAGACACGAGGCGAACCATATCAACACCCAACATAGGACACAGCGAGCAGGTGAAGGAGGAGGACGCTTTCTACCCGTTTACTATGGTGGCCGAGAGGGGACATCGCTTTCTCGCTTTATCGCTTTCTCGCTCTATCGCTTTATCGCTTTCTCGCTTTCTCGCTCTATCGCTTTCTCGCTTTCTCGCTTTATCGCTTTCTCGCTTTATCGCTCTATCGCTTTCTCGCCCTATTGCTTCTTCTAATGACTAACCATAGTCATATGAAGGAATCGGGTGTTCTTTAACTTCTTTTGAATAGTATGTGCTGTAAATCTTGAAATTAATGTTAATTATAAATGAAAAATAAATAGCGTAGACATAATTACCGTATTCGACGTAATAAGTGCCCAGGGCGCTCTCAAGAATAATATTTTGGCGAAAAAAAAAGTTGAGTTGAAAGATAAATTTCGTGGTTTATGCTGACAGCCTGAAATGTTGATACACGACAGATATATTTTTCCCGAATTTAATTGCCAATAATTAAGTGTGCATATAACGCACGAGTGCGTATTATACGCGAATAAATAAGTCTGGTGTAGATTAATCAATCGCAAGGGGTGCTAATTGGGATTGTTCACTAGCCAATATTTTAGCAAAAATAGCGTTGATTAGATCGGGGCGCTTATTACTTTCGAATAAGGTAATTATACTTTGCATTTATGTCTCAGAAATGACTGTTGATAAGACGGCCTCACTGAACACTTTGAATAGCGGAAATACCAACTTGAATATAAAACCAATCAAATATCTATTTCCACATTACGGTTACTGAGAACAATATGTCATCCAAAAACTAGGACATCCGGTAGTATTAACCATTGCTTGGGTGAGGACTTCCACTTTGATGACATCTACTCCGCAAACAGAATAAACGTTGATATAAGCGTTGTTTTTAGGAAAACACTATTGCTTTTTAGGAAGTACGTACTACTCAGCGCTATTGAGCGGTGTTATTTGCTATTTGTTTTGATAACTTGGCCTGGGGGCGGGGGATCCAATAGCTAAATAGGGTCATAAATCAATCAAATTCTTTTTTACGCAGAAATACGTGGATTGTTATAAAAACACATATGTCTGTACTGTTAAATTATATTTCAGTAGATAGTGAGAAAATTTCAACATTCCGTCCATATGTATAATTTGAAATGCGACTGGAAAAATCTCAGCTCTCTTTTATGATTAAAACCCACAAGAGGGAATATTGCTAAACCGCAAGAAAGCGATAGAGAGATATTTCCCATAATGCCGTACATTAAAACGGTTTTTGCTGATATTTAGTGATCCTGTAATTCTCACCGCTATTTTGCCTCTTATGATTATATTTTTAAACATCTTGCAGTAGATAAATATGTTACAAAATACACACGTAATTTTTTCTCGTTTAGCTTGCATATTTTCTTGTAGTGTAATAAATAAGCAAGATTCAAAGAATACAGATAGTCACTGTTTATATTTTCATTTTGTTCCGCCCCCCATTCCTCCATCAAACTTAAAACTGATAAAAGGAGATCATATATGTCAGTTTTATTAGCCAGTTTGTATTGTTGCGTCCAAAGAATTATTTTGTTCGGTAATTAGATTTGGAATTGAAGCCGAATATGTGCTCGTCCGATTTCGGGATCACAATTATGTTCATTAAGTTGCATGTACATTATGCATACATGTACACAGTTATGTTTCCCTTACAAAATACAGATGAATTAGATATATGTCTCTACCTTAAGTCACATATACGACTTTCGAGAGCGTCATTAGCCCGTAACCCCATTCCTTGGACAATAGAAATGAAATGCGTTGTAAATATTTTTTTTAAACAACTCGTTTCTTATAATGACTTTCGATCAAACTGTCTTCGGGAATTAAATTTAATGCTAAAGTGCTTGTAAAATAAAGTTTAATTTTCCCGCAAGGAGAGACTAGATATCCAATTATAGTATAGGCTCAGGCAGGAACATATAGCAATTCTGTATCCATTTAAACTGTATGGTTAACAATTGTGCGTTCTGATATGAGTTATGTTGTTATCTACTACCTTTTTACACAGACAATGAGTCGGAAACACACACACACACACACACACACACACACACACACACACACACACACACACACACACACACACACACACATACATAATTTTGACAAAACTATACTTAAGATATACATAACATATCACAATGATAGCTGATTTAATATATGTTATAGATAATCATAGTAATGCATTTCATATTGTTATCAACCTTAACTATGTGGCCACACTAATTATGTCTCTCCATATGTGTAGTTTACACAAGTACACAAATCAACTGTGGTAACGCCACAGCGATGGGGGCAGTGGGATAGCCTAGTGGTTACAGCGTTCGATCGTCAAGCCGAAGACCCAGTTCGATTGCCCACATGGGTACAATGTGTGAAGCCCATTTCTGGTGTTACCCGTGATATAACTGGATTATTATTAAAAGCGACGTGAAACCATTCTCACTCACTCACTCACAGAGGTGTTTATCAAATTACTATATGTAAGTACATATATTTGTAGATTTGCACAAGACAAGAAACACAATTCAAGTTAAACATACATCAAATGTCAAAAAGAACATTTACGGACAACATTATGACACACTGTAAATCATATACTACCGAAAACAAGTTATAGAACACCCACAATTATAAGATTGTATTTTTGCAAAACGATCAGCCATGACTAATTAACCATAGTCTTCTTAACTTCTTTTTGAAAAGTATATATTTAGATTTTAACCTGATTTATTTAAAGCGTATTGCCATGATCTGCCACGCGCTTTCGGCGTGATGGTCACATACAACTGAATAGGGCCATAAATAAATCAATTACATTTTACGCAAAAATCGGTGGATCGTTTTAAAATCACCTACGTCTGTACAGTTAAATTATGTTTTAAGTAAATAGTGAGAAAAGTTCAACATTACCTCCCAATTGCAGCAGATATCACATGCGGCCTCTGTAGCGGTCAAGAGGGGATACTGCTCAACCGCGAGAAAGCGATAAAGCGATAAAGCGAGAAAGCGATAGAGCGATAAAGCGATAAAGCGATAGAGCGAGAAAGCGAGAAAGCGATAGAGCGAGAAAGCGATGTCCCCTCTCGGCCACCATAGTTTACACACTCTCATGTATAAAGATGGTCAGAAAAGGATTGTAAACGTCACATTGAGGTTCCCATCAAACTAGGTACCACAACGCCTTACCTTACTCCTTACCAATGTATGACACCAGCTTCCTAAAGATGTCGGGTGGATGTGGCAATGCGTACCAGAGTCAAACTTTGTAATCCGTATTCATAGGAATTGAAAATACATGTATATCATTACAAAACTGTGATGCCTCTTAGTCCTGGTAGATGCAATAAAAACCTTCACGTTGATTATACCAGACTATGCAGTAGTTACATCGAAGTAGACCATACCCGACAGTGAAGTATTCATGTCTAGGTAGATCATACCAAAGTGTGAAGTATGTAAGTCCAGTAGATCATACTCGACAGTAAAGTATTCATGTCTAGGTAGATCATACCAAAGTGTGAAGTATGTAAGTCCAGTAGATCATACTCGACAGTGAAGTATTCATGCCTAGGTAGATCATACCAAAGTGTGAAGAGTGTAAGTCCAGTAGATCATACCCGACAGTGAAGTATTTAAGTCAAAGTAGATCATACCAGATTGTGAAGTATTTATGTCAGGGTAGATCATACCAGACCGTGAAGTATGTAAGTCCAGTAGCTAATACCAGACAGTGAAGTATTTAAGTCAAAGTAGATCATACCATATTGTGAAATATTTATGTCTTGGTAGATCATACAAAACTGTGAGTGAGTGAGTGAGTTGGGTTTAACGCCTTTTTTAACAGTATTCCAGTTATATCACGGTGTGTCAGCTTAATGTGGGAGGAAAGCCCGAAGTGATACAGATACCAAACTGTGAAGTATTCAGGTCTAGGTAAATCATATCAGACAGTGAAGTATTTAAGTCAAAGTAGATCATACCAGATTGTGAAGTATTTATGTCTGGGTAGATCATACCAGACTGTGAAGTATTCAGGTCTAGGTAGATCATACCAGACAGTGACGAATTTAGGTCTGGATAGATCGTACCAGACTGTTAAGTATTCAGATCAATGTAGATCATAGCAGGCTGTTAAGTATTTAGGTCAAAGTGGATCATACCAGACTGTGAAGTATTCAGATCAATGTAGATCATAGCAGGCTGTTAAGTATTCAGACCAATGTAGATCATAGCAGGCTGTTAAGTATTCAGATCAATGTAGGTCATAGCAGGCTGTGAAGTATTCAGATCAATGTAGATCATAGCAGGCTGTTAAGTATTTAGGTCAAAGTGGATCATACCGAACTGTTAAGTATTCAGGTCAAAGGAGATCATACCAGTCAGTGAAGTATTTAAGTCCAGTAGATCATACCAGACAGTGAAGTATTGAGATCAATGTAAGATCATACCAGACTGTGAAATATTCAGATCAATGTAGATCATACCAGACTGAATTATTCGTTTAATCTCGGTGGACCATTACTTCTGTTAGTTTTATTGATTCTGCCTATTAAACAGGTGTGATGTCCTTGATTTCATTCATTGTTGGTGTACGAACTAGAGATGCGGCGTCTGCATGGCGCAGCGTTAATGGGCTATTTGCATCCTGGAAACTGGCAGAAGTCAGCATACAATGGCCAATACGGTCCATGTTTCACAGTCCGTGATTAGCAGACTATGGAGCAAGTAGCAACAAATCCAATATATAGACGTTCGACTCCATCCAAGGCGTCCTAGATCAACAAGAGTACAGGATCGATTGTTCTTGTCTTTCAGGACGACAACGCCCGTGCTCACCATACACGAAGCGCCAATACTCACCTCAAGCAGCACAACATACTTAGAATGCCGTGGCCAGCAATGAGCCCAGACTTCCCCATCATTGAACACGTCCAGGACATGATAGGGAGACGTGCGCGCAACGTCACAGGCCGCCGACCACGTTGGCTGAACTTGGCCAGGCTCTGCAAGAGGAGTGGGAAAAATTCCCTCAAATCGCCATTCGGAGACTAACATCCAGACTTATAACATCTACTTTCATACTTCATTACCGTTTGTAATGTGTTCCCAATTCGTTACTAGAAACTAATATGACAAATTATGAGTTATTTCCGACTAACCCCTACTTTCTCAAAGAGTATACATAAGTTCAGGTATAACAAACCAGACTTTGCATATTCTTGTAAGATATACCGGTGGCGTATACATGAACAAGTCTGGCAATGTCCCTGGTCGTCAGCGTTTGTTGCTATACAAATACAGTATACCTGTTTCTATGTTATAACATAGGAATATAATCGAAGCGATAGATGTAACATTATTTGAACAAAAGATTCGGTCTCAGTATCAGTTTCATATCAATGTTAAAAAAGGACATGCGCTATTGAAATGTCGCTGTGTCCTCTCATGAAGTCTTAACTGAAGGTGGACGAAAAACAAATGTTCCAAGGAATAGGAGAATCCATACACTGAGTAACCTTGAAACCTTAACTGTTGAGTATAATTTTCTGCTTGTGTGTGCTTTCTAATCTCAGTTTACAATTAAGTATATACCATGTACACCCAAAAATATGCTTTAAATCTTGAAATTAACGCGAGCGTGAATTCAATGCCAAAAATTGCGAGTGGTCTTAGTTCGCATTAATGTCTCCAAAATGACTATCAATGTCTTATATGACGATAAGATGGCCTCACAGCACACTTTGGATAGGCCGTCATGTAGCTGGAATATTGCTGAGTGCGGCGTAAAACAACAAACGAACAAACAAACAAAACTTTGGATAGCGGAAATACCAACTTAAATATAAACGCAAACACGGTTTATTGAGCAGCAGTTGTAACAAGTGTATAACCATGTCATTCAAAGGGTGAGTTATCACTCCTGGGGTCAAAAGTTCTATCCACTCCTGTCAAACTCCATCGACATATTTCAGTGTTTGTAAGTTCTGATACATTGATATCAAGAAATATGCCCATGTACCTCTGTAATGCATAACTATACAGACAAAAACTCGATGTAACATAAGACAGTGTGTTACATTTACCCGACATTGTATATGCCACGTACAATATTATAGACCTGTAGTTTGGAAACAAAACAAGAATTGATTCGTGGACTTGATATATTTACAAGGACAAGACGTAAACTGGAAATAGGCATATACAAGTACGTTCATCATTCCCCTCCTTTTAATTGATGCCAAATCTCATTTTGACCAGTCTGCATTGCAGCATTTTTAAATACGAGGGCTGGCTGAAAAGTTCTAAGCCTTACTGTGAAAGACCCGTACCAAGTCGATTTTTTTCATTTATTTCTCCACATAGTCCCCTTCCAGATTTACACACTTTTGCCAGCGATGTTGCAAAGGCCTGGATGCCGGTCAAGAAGAAGAAATTTTCTTCAGCCACCCTAAAAAAGTCAGTCAAAGGGGAAATGACGTCATCATTACAAGGAAAATGGCGACCGGCTAGTTCCTTTTTCATTTTGGGAAACAGGTGGAAGTCTGACGGGGCCAAATCGGGTGAATAAGGGGGATGGTCAATGAGTTCGAAGCCACAATCATGGATCGCTGACATGGCAACCACCGATTTGTGAACAGGAGCATTGTCTTGGTGGAACAGGACTCCTTTAGTGAGCATTCCCCATCGCTTAGCTGTGATAGCTTCACGCAAATGGCTCAGTACGTCAGCATAATATCTTCCATTGATAGTCTGACCTTTTTTAAGATAGTCAATCAGCAGAATACAATTGGAATCCCAAAAGACTGAAGCCATCACCTTTCCAGCAGAAGGAACCGACTTGGCTTTTTGGGGGGCTGGTGATTCCGGATTCCGGCAACACCCCCATCTACACAATGTGCCTAAAAAAGCAAGTGTGAGCCGTCCCATATTTTGCTCTCATTGACAGGTCTGATGTAGAGCTACTATCATGCGTAGACATGTAAAACTGTCCCGAATACGTGCTGGCATTTGCCATATGATAATGCATGACCTTGACAGAGTAGTTTGTGAACAGGAGAGATTAATCTCTTCCCACTCCAGCACACTTTGTCGACCTTGACTTGTCGCCCGTTGTAATACAGCAACGTTGCACTGAGTCAGATGAGATTAGTCTTGGATGTCGTAAGGGCTGGTCGGAAACATGCCTCAATACAAGCTGATTTATTTGGATTTCCGAGGACGAGGGGAACTGTCTCGTTTGCTCTTCGCTCTGGCGGGACAGGAATATGAAGACGTCAGAATCAAGATGGAAGACTGGCCAGCAGAGAAAGACAGTGAGTAGTTGGTGGGTGGTAGAGTGGTTGAGGGATGGGTGAAGGAGTCAGTGGTGGGTGGGTGGGTGTGAGTGAATAGGGTTCACGCCATAAATTCCCTCGGGGGGAACCGGGGCAAAATAGGTCCTTGTTCTTGCTTGTGGTAGGAGACGACGAACGAGGACCGACAGATTACAACGTGTGGCCTCCCTGATCGTACCCCTGAAAGAACAAAACTTGCACATCTATGTGGTGCACTGCGGCGGAATTCCAGTTCAGAATAGGCCCTAAATAACCAATTTTCGTCGTAAAAGGAGATGCACCAATAAAGGGGCCAAACTCAAATTTCGGCAAGAGTCAGTTCAGTAGTTAACCCACTAGGAAGAACTAGAAATATAGGAAGGACTGGTACCAGGTGTAGTGTGTACCCTATTTAATGTTCAGTGATGAGGGTTGCCGTGATTAAAAAAACATGTTCTAGTAAATACTGATAATATAGTTGCTAACTTAAAGGCGGATTAGGACAGTTGGCAGTCATAGCCTGTTTGATTCAACTCATTCGAACACCAGTTTTATGTTTTATAGGTACACTAATATAACACTCCCTTATTACCATAATTCATAATACGTAGACGAGTTTCCACTTTGACCCATGCGAACGTAGTTTTAATTAAATTTAAATTGGTAGTTGTAGAGTATAAAATAACATCCTTTGATACGAGGTGTCGACATGTTTTATGTACGAGCAAAGATAGGAATGGAATGCAAATAATCAAATGACAATTTCCTTGGAATGTAGATTTTTTTAATTAAATTCCAGAGTACATCTTCGGCAGAGTTCCGGTGTTGGAGGTAGATGGGAAACAGTATGGGCAGAGCATGGCTATCGCCAGTTTCCTGGCCAAGCGGTTTGGTGAGTGGTGTAGGCTCTATCTTTCAGGAATAACTAGTCAGTTGTGTTACAGGGCACGGCTCCCTTTTTTGGTTAGTTGATCTGTAAGGGTTCGCTGGTATGAACAACGATGGTTCATGGAGATTAACTGGGACAATTCATGGCTGAAACAATGCCGATGCGACGTCAACGTTTAACCCACTCACTGCTAGTGGGTATGAACTGTGATGGTTATTGGATATGAACTGTGAAACATCAGGGAACAAATGACATTTGAGCCCACGACCATAGGTTTCTGGGGCACCCCTGGCACGCAGCTCTTCAGTGTTAACTAGACGACCTGGACACAATACGTGATCTTACCGATCAATGTGTTATCTTTTTTATTAACCAGGTTTTCATGGCAGCACTGAGGTTGAAGTACTAGAAGTTGACCAAGTCCTTGGGATTGTCGGGGACATACTTACAGCCTTGGTTCGAGGTTTCATGGAGAAGGACGAAGGAAGAAAGGTGACTTAGCAATATATTATATGTCTTAACTCTCCATGCAACAACACAAAGTATACATGTTGAGTGAGTGGGTTTTGATCGGTTTGAAAAGTAAAATGTGCATGCAGACATAATTATATATGCCTCTGTATATGGACCGCCTCGATGGTCAAAGGATATAGCGTCTGTCCGGAGAGCGGAAGGCCATGTCATACCGAACGACGTAAATGATGATGGTACCTGGTGCTCGGTATTAAGGACTGGAGTCGGATCGGAGTCCGTATATTTTTTGTGTGTGTTTTAGTGGAGAGTGCATGTTAAACTGCGGAATGGTATCTCAGTTTGTTTGTTTGTTTGACTGTTTGTGTGTTTGTTTATTTGTTAAACGTCGCACTCCGCAAAATCTCAGAAAAATGACGGCGGTCTGTAAAATAACCGAGTCTGGTCGAGAAAATTCAGTGATTGATATTGTGATATTGTACAATTTAGATACGATGACATGCATCAACCAAGTCAGCAAGTCTGACCACCCGATCCCGTTAGTCGCCTCTTACGACAAGCTTGGGCTGGGTATCTAGGTGGGCTTGCACTATAAAATCGTCATGAGTCCAGAACAGTACAAGCACATGTGCATCCACGGTATCTATGGAAGTTCAATAATCTTCAATGCGACGTTAAACCCTATTTCATCTCACCTCCGCAAGTGGTGGCCTCCAGATCCCTGCCCGGAAAGCGGAAGGTCGGTGGTTCGATGCGCGGCTGCGTCATAGCAAAAGACGTTGAAAGTTGGTACTTGTTGTTACCATGCCTTGCGCTCGGGACCACGTTTTTAAAACAAGGACTGGTTGGCTCGGAATATACTGCGGTATGGTATCACAGTGGGTTAACACAATGAATCCGGCATTAGTCCGGGCTTTCTCACACACACGCACGCACGCACACACGCACGCACTCACGTACACACACCGCTATATGAGTGCAGTAATCATTGAGCTATGTTAAACCCTATTTTATGTGAAGGCAATCCTTTCTACGTTTTCCGAGTGCTTGGTCGTCTCAATATTCCCTAAATATGTGTCCATTAATGTATTTTAATCTGCTTTGTTTTTGCAGCATCAATCTATTTCATAATATCTGTTTTGTAGGCGGAGATTGTGAAGGAAAACGAGGAAACTAACATTCCAATGTTTCTGGGCTTCCTTGAGACTGTGTTGAAAAATAACAACACTGGATACTATGTCGGCGATAAGGTATTATATCTGACATAAACAGTTGGGCAAAAGAAAGCATAAACGAGAAAACTGGATTTGACCAAATGGTTACAAACGTTATCAAAACGACACTAGGCTCAAAACAGTCGCCGAAACACTTCAAACGTCAGGTTCAAAACACAACTATGATGCTCGTATTACAGCCATCACCATCGAATAACCATTTCTTGTTTGTTTGTTTTTTTAGGCACCATCCAACATGGATGTATACTTTCTTTTGCTTAGCAGTTAATAAACAAACATTACATGCTGAGTGACACCGCTCAAATAAGTGGGATTTCCATAAATCCAATAGAGTGAGTGAGTGAGTTGGGTTTAACGCCGCTTTTAACAGTATTCTAGTTATATCGCGGCGTGTCAGCTTAATGTGGGAGGAATCTCAGACGTTTACCATTTCGGTGAAACCCACGAGCACGGCTATGGTGTTGACAAACCTAGAAATATAATCGGGGCGAACCGGGATTCGAACCCACAATCATAGGTTTCTGGCGCAAGGGACGCAACACTGCACAGCGAATCGCGGCGCCCCCAAATCCAAAAGAACGATAACTTACATATTGATGTCCCAACTTCCCTTGAACGTGGTTCTGAATGAAGTTTCAGTTTAAATAATCAGATTGTCAGAACCGTTGGTTTTACCAAAGTGATAACAGTATAAAGCATGCGTCGTCGATTTGGGCTTTCCTCCCATAACGAGCTGGCATGACATCACTCATTTATACTACACAAAAGAAGTTAAAGAACACCCGATTCTTTCATATTTCTATAGTTACTTTGTCATAGAACATTTACTTCTTTTTAGTAGTATATACATTTGTGAAAATGATAGATGTTCCATCAATATTTCTTTGTGCGTGTAGCATGAGAAAATGTAAGATTGCCCATCATGTTAATTTTAAAGTATTATTGCCCTAAATCACGGGAAGATCATATTGTTATTGTGTGCAATTAAATTTTAATGAATGTTAAGCAAATCACAATGATTAATTTATAAGGACAAACCTTAAATCGTTCGCAAAATACAGAGAGAATACTTTAAAATGATATTTCCAGCTTGGATATGCCGATGTGGCTGCATTTGATATCCTGTTTGCTGCTGGCGTTGAACAAAGATTGGAAGAACGCTTCCCATTGGTCAAAGCCAACTTTGAGAAGGTCAAGGCTAACGAGAAAATTGCCCAGTGGCTGGCCAAACGACCGCAGACACCAATGTGAGGGAGAGCCAAGAAGCCTGGAAATAGAACAACTGTGTTTATTATTATATATATACTGTAAATCTGGAAACCTATAATATTATTATTTTTAACTGGCACACATCATGTCGACAACAAATGTTCTTTGAGCAATGCCAAAAATGCTCTGTGACTGCTTATAGTTGAAATGGTGCAGATTGAAATAAAAGCATAAACTACAATTGCTGTGTTTTAATTGATTTGAAATGATAAAGGAAAAGATACAATGAATTAAGCATTGTTTTTTTTGTTTCTTGAGTGTCGCCACTTGCTCCACAGAATCAATTTCAATGTCATTGTTTTTAAGTTTCTAGCCATAGATTGAAATGAAGCATTTGTGGCCGTGAGGGAGTGAGTATAGTTATATCACGGTGTATCAGCTTGATCTCGGAGGAGCAATACTGGTCGACTTCGTATGTTGCTGCTGATGAAACCTATGCAGCGGAAGCCAACAGGGATGTTATCAAAAGTTGTGTTATGTCTCCCGTGTCTGTTCTACACACTGGCTATATAGTCACACATGTTACTGCATAAGGTTTGCATTCGGTGATTACATTGAAAATGCTTTATTGTTAATTAAATTAAACAGCTCCCAAAGTAGTAAACGTCGTAAAACTGCATCACATCGGACCTTCCTACCACATTAAGCTGAAACGTCATGGACCACGTCCGTGTTCTCCTGGAAGGAGCGTCTGTCTGGAGAGTGGACGGTTGGTGGTTCGCCCCCGGCATGACGGTAGGGATTAAGGGCATAGAACAAGGATTGGTTGGCTCAGAGTATATCTGACTGGGGAACATATGTTAATCTGTCACATGGTATCTCAGTGGGCTTTCACTATGAAAATAGGAATTTGTTCGTACTAGTACAAGCAGACACATATCTCACACACACACGCACACATACGCACACACACGCACACACACGCACACACACGCACACACACACACACACACACACACACGCACGCACACACACACAGAAAAACAACTCACACACAAACACACACACACACATACACCTGCTGTATACTTGTAATAACCTTGAACCCCATTTCATCTTACCTCAACTGGAACTCCTTGACAGAACTGAGATACGGGTGCAAAGGGTAAAAACGTTTTGTGTTATTTTTCACGTCTGCAAACTTCCATTTACTCAAATATTCAAATACTCAAATGAAAAATATTCGCCTATCATCACACACAAATTTAACCCTGCAAAGAAAGACGTGCCTAGACCTGACTCGGTAAAACAGCTCAAAATCCACACCACGACTGCACAACGGTAACACAGCACTTTATGTGACCATGTTCGTACAAATATTATGCAACAGCTTATCGATGAAGGTCACAGAACAAGGCCAGCCGTAGAGAGAGCAGGACGTATTCTACCCGTGCACACATCACAATCATGCCGACATACAGGTTTCGCTACTTCGACTACAAGGCCGTGGGCGAGCTGTCCCGGCTGCTGTTTGCACTGGCAGGACAGGGGTAGGACGTCAGGATCACATATGAAACATGGCCCGCGGAGAAGCCAAGTAAGAATAATATAATATCAAGTAAACGGGTATAGAAACATGAGGGCCTTATAATATTTTGTTCATTTGGTCATGATGAACTGCTTTTTAGATTTCCATCACTATCAAACATCTCGCGTCTCATAATTACATTTGCCCTACAAACACTAGCCCTTGTTTCCACATATTCTAAAACGATGATCATTTTTAAAACTGTCATGTTTTTTCAAGTTACTTTCAACATCGACATTGCATATTATTTTTTATTTTGATAGCTATTTGTATTTGTTCGATTGTATTTAAATTTAAGTCAGTGGTGGTATGAACACTTATATTATAATTGTTGATACATTTACTGTCGTGGGAAATAACCCAAAGGGCTGATGTTTGAAATAGGTTTGTATTATTTCATTTGTCTGTAAATAATCGACCCTGGACCAGAGAATCCAGTGATCATCACGAACATCGATCTACGCAATTGTGACACGATGACATGCATCAACCAATTCAGCGAGCCTGACCACCCAATCTCGTTAGTCGCCTCTCACGACAAGCATAGTCGCCTCTTACTACAAGCATGGGTTGCTGAAGACCTATTCTAACCCGGATCTTCACGGGTTAAAGCGGATGGGACAGCCTGTGGGAAGTGGTGAACCCAGGTTTCATTAATAGTCATAAGTCGTTGCAAAAACCTTTCTTGATCAGCTTCAAACAGAGCTAGATTATTACGAGACGTGTTGTGCCTGGTGCGTTTTTGATCGGATATCAGATGAAAATGTTATAATGAAATGTACCCTCTACTGGGAAATGCCTACAGAACTATCAATATGACGTTCAGGCATTCCCCGGCCATCGCCATATCGTAGATTTTGTGGATCACTTCAGATGTTGACCTGCCGTCCAGGACGGGGTCGTCTTCACAGATAGGGTGACAAAATATACCGTCTTTTAACGTCTTAACGCGGTCAGGGATCGAACCATTGACCTTCCACTCTCCGGACGGACGCTCTATCACTAGACCACGGAGGCGATCTGACTTAAACAGTGTGTGTGTATATTTTCTTTATTGGTTCACATGATCGAGACGAGTACTTCACAAACACAATTCGTAGACATGGTTTATGCAATTATTCCCTGATGTGTTAGAAAACACATACATCTAGATCAGTGTAGAATCAGTTACAGTGTATAAGTGTATCAGTATTGCACGCATAACTCATTATCCTGGATAAATATACTGATTGAGTCAGTTTGGACATAGGCTTCTCTGGACAGTATTTCAGTTATAAATATTAATGTCATAACTCATTCAAATTGTTACACAAAAAGAAATATTGTACACGCAGGATGATGCATGAATGCAAAATAATGAGCAAAAATAACAGTTTTGATTTAAGCTTCTTCTGTATTATAGTCCTCGCCGGAGCATTGTTCAGTCTCAAATTGTTCAGAGTTTTAACATTGAAAAGGTTGAAAAGGTCGAAAAGTGTAGTATGGATGGACAACGAATCAAGACATTTATTCACATTTGAACATGAACATATATTTAATTTGCGGGTTTAAAATTCAACTACATTTAGGCTGAATACGGGACTGGCAAGCTCCTTTTGATTGACAGTCTGGTTAAAAATCCAGGCTTAGCTTCGAGTTCCAAGGACCACTGCCTTTGTAAGCTTTGTAGTGCCATTATTTTCTTTTATTCATATTTCTGACAAAAATACAAGACGCATATTTCAAAGTATTCGAAATTATCATAACTCGCAGTGATGTCATTAGACTCGCAGTGATATCATTAGGCACACAGTGATATCATTAGATTTGTGGTGATGTCATTAGATTCACAGTACTGTCATTAGGCTTGCAGGTATGTCATTAGACTCGCTATATTGTCATTAGACTCGCAGTGATGTTTTTAGACTCACTAGTGATGTCTTTAGTCTCAGTGATGTTATTACACTCTCAGTGATATTATTAGACTTATAGTGATGACATTAGACACGCAGTATTGTCATTATACTCACAGTGATGTCATTAGACACACAGCATTGTAATAAGACTCACAGTGATTTCGTCAGACCTGCAGTGATGTCATCAGACTTGCGGTGATATAATTAGACTCACAGTACTGTCATAAGACTTGTGGTGATGTCATTATACTTGCGATTATGTTATTAGACTCGCGGTGATGTCATTAGATTCACAGTGATTTCGTTAGACCTGCAGTGATGTCATTAGACTCGCAATGATGTCATTAGACTTGCGGTGATGTTATTAGGTTCCTCGTTATGCTATCTGAGGCAAGGTACTTTAATCTGGTTTTTAATCTGAGGTTGTAATGGACACCCATTTCACCAAATGTGATGATATGACAACTGAAATGCGAGTGGTACGTACCGATTCCTTGGGACTTCTAAAAAGGAAATTTCCGTCTTGCATCAAATTGATTCCCTGTTCCTCCTCATTACTAGTATAGTCATTCAGGATGACCAGTATCACTAGATATTGTCAGGCATTGTTCCACGATATCAAACAGGACGCAATGTACATATAAAACGTCATGCTATCCGTTTTTACTTCGCACATTCGAAAACCTTTGTAGGGTGGTGGGATAGCGTAGTGTTAAAGCGTTCGCTCGTCACGCCGAAGACCCGGGTTCGTTTCCCAACATGGGTACAAAAACGTATTCAGCCCATTTCTGGTGTACAGATTACAGGAATTGTATATTGCAGATACACCTTTGGGTCAGGTTCCCGTCCTTGAAATTGATGGGAAACCCTTTAGCCAGAGTAGCGCCATATCCAGATACCTTGCAAGGACATTTGGTGAGTTGAAAACGTGGGTCAGGTCACCTTGAAAGTTATCGATAAAAAAGGCCCACCAATAGTCCATCCTTTCCGTACGAACTGACTGCAGTCATGATTCGCGTGATTTGGTTGAAGGGGGTAAAATACTGCTGACTTCCTTCAGATGGTTGACGTGCGTATATTTACTGCAGATGATAGTAAGCTTTGTGTTGGTTTTCCTGTTATCAATGTCCAAATAGTCATAGTCAAAGAGAGTTATCGTCCTGTCCACTGTCGTACAGTCAGACCTCGGGATGTATATAGAGTTAGGGGTATATTACTACGTATGGGAAATCAATTAATCAGGAAATCGTTAAACCAGACGAAGTACTGCCCGTGCAGGGTACTTCCAAACTCACACCCCTAACGCATTACTGATGCAGCTGCATGGAAGATACCTAATAGAAAGTTTAAACCTTTAAAACCTTTTATCTGGGCCTTTGAGATATGATTGTCACAATTTGAATCAATTATGGAAAACAATCTGAATCGAACGTTAATGTTCAATCTCAAACTGCTCGTGAATCCCGCCACAGCAGGACCCTTAATGCTCAGGGTGGAAGAGATCTAGAGTGCTCATCTTAAACACAGAATCTGATCACAAGATGGATCTATGACTGAATGACCAGAGCTCCAGATAACTATTTGAGTAACTGAGTTTTTACTCGGAGGTTTCTATTTTAATTGGGTTATTACATCGTTCTTTGGGTAACCAATATTTTTTCACATATCTATTCATCACTCTATTAGGTTTTTCCAAAGATAAATAAACATTTTGAGATTACAAAAAAATGCAATGTTTTATATAACGGTTCTAAATATAGGTTTGACTCGGAAAGTAAATTAGCTCGTAATTGTTTTTCGGAAACTAGGTCCGTTGTATGCATGCTGAATAGGCTTCATTGGGTATTTACGCCTGCTGTTTTTATACATTTGAGTTTTTCATTTAATGCATGCGTTTCTGTATTAATTGAAAGTAATTGGGTTTTGAATATTGCTTTTGGGTATTTTGTTCGCAAATACGCAGCTTATCTGTAGCTCTGGAATGAGTGAAAGATATTATAATATCAAGCCTCAATCAACAATATTCCATCTTTATCCTGGCGACAAAATAAAACATAGGTTGATAGCATGAGCAACAATCAATGCCCGTATGTTACTAGCCGTTGACACAACTGGCCAGATCACTCATTTACACCTCATATAAGCTGCCTCTTAACTCTTATGGTGGGGGTATATTCTGACCTGGAATACCCAGGGGGTAGTGAGTGAAGGATTCAAAGTGTGATGTCTCATAGTCATAAATTATAGGATCAAAACCACGGCGTGTCAGCTTAATGTGGGAGGAAAGCCCGAAGAGATGCAGGTCACAGACGTTTACCACTTCGGTGAAACCCACGAACACGGGTATGGTGCTGACAAACCTAGAAACATAATCGGGGCGAACCGGGATTCGAACCCACAGTCATAGGTTTCTGGCGTGCCCAAGGGACGAAATTCTGCACAGACGACTGGGCCACCCGTCACCCCTCACTGGTGATGGATTTGAGAGTGTAAGAGAGGATTAAAAGATCACACTATAGTGCGTGTTCCACTCTTGGTTCTGTAAAAGCGAGTGAGTGTGATTTACGCAGCGTTTAGCAATATTCCATGGCGTAACACGGCGGAGGTTCTGTGACGTAGATATGATATATTACTCATCCTTGAAGAGATCACCTGTTGAATAAAGCTGTAGTACACATTGTTTAATAACAACATGTTCACACGAACAATTTGTGGCCGGTCACATGATACAACATATGACTAACAAAAGGTAACGTCAAAATGTGGGCGTGATTACAAATACTTTTTGTTCAGATGAATATCAGATCGAATCAGTAATATATTCTGAATATACGGACAAGAAAATATTTATCAATTAGAAGTAATAAACGACACAAAAAAATAAAAATACATATAGCACACGATGATTCTGTCGTTCAGCAAATGATCCTACCCCAATGGCAACTGAAGCTATAAAAGTAAATGATTGTGTCAAAATTGATGGTCAGCTGAAGGGACGGGTGCTATCGGTTGTTTAACCTATAGGAACTAACAGCATGTTCCACGTTAAAACAGGATGATCGTTCAATGAGGCAGGTACCTCGCAATCGAATGCAATGCATTCCGGAGTCTGTGTCGGCCTTGTCACCCCCACCCACCTTTGTTGACACTGACTACAGTTTGTTTGATCTCTACGAACTACTTAAAGGTGACTTTGCTTATATTGTGCTTGTGCCCCTAAAGGGGGATGAAATACCTGTTCCGCCAACCTACTGTGTGGATTCCGAAATTGCAGATTTCACTGCAACAAATCAGAATGTGTACACTTCCAGGAAAACCGCGTATGACATGAAAATCATCACTAGATTCATGCACAAGCGGAATGATTTCAGAAAACAAGAAATTACTCCGGCCGATGGCCTTAGTAAACTTTTAAGCAAATGATTTTGGAACGTCAAAAAGGGTGACGTCCCACAGGTGTAGACAGGCACCTCGAATGTTGTTTTTTAACGGGAAATCAGTTATGCACGATACAGAGTTTGCACATGTAAGGAAGGTTCTGAAAACCAAACAAAAAATTGTAAAACAAGAAGGTCGCGGAAACGTGCCTTAGCGTGCTTAGCCCGTAAATGAGAACGATATGTCAACTTTATGGAAATTCGGCGAATCAGGCCTCGAAGCTCCAGAGTCCATTTTGAACACACTTTGGTGGCACGACCCAAAACTTTTTGGGGTTTCGCAGCATCACTCCTCATAGATATATGCACTGTGGAGACGTTACATCAGGTGCGTGCAGTTCTCAGAGCGTCAAACCAAAACACACACTGGTGTAAACATCCGAGATGTTCGGACTGTCACGCCAAAAGACTGGACAACAGGTGACGATCACTGCCCCGTCCTTGCTTACAGGCGCTATGTACATGCTTTCAGTGGCAATGAAGCGCCATTTTACTTGGCAACAAATTCCTAAATTGCTCCCGCTCTAACACATCATTGGTTTAAGCGACAACCTGCTGTCATCAACAAGCTTGGGTCCATAATGAAACGCAGCAAATGCAAAACTTGAAAACACCAAACGGCTGACGAATCATTCTGCCAGAAAGTATCTGGTCCAAACTCCTTCTGAGAAGAATGTTCCACCTACTCAGATAATTAACTGTTCACAAACTTCTGAAGAGCAGCACAAAAATATCAGTAAATTGATTAACGGGCACAGTGATTCTTGCACTTCCCAATCACTGCTCTGTGTTCCGACTTGTCAACAGTCGACCACCTCTGCTCCATCCCAAACCTTCAATGTGACAGCAAGTAAGTCTCTCACACTCATTATTTGCCGGTACAATCATCAATTCTGAGACAAATAGTTATTTATTTCGAAACGTCACCGCAGTTTCGCACGAAATCCATTAAACGTTTGTTGTGGAAAATAAGCGTGTTCGTTTTTTCTCCATTGGAATTGCTTAATTTCTTAGCTTATAGTTGCACTTGATGATGCCTATTTACATGACTTTGTATTCATACGCATGATCAGATGTGAACGCGGGAGGCGACATACTTTGTCATTCAGCTGAATTTTACGTAGGAACAAATGGCGAGTAATAAATAAAATACTAAACTCACTCCCGTGTGAGCTTTACCTCGTCAGATACCAGAACTATTCACTCGTTTCATGGAATTGATATTACACGGTAGCTCATTTAGTATTCTATATGTATATGGTGACACTACTGTGTGCAGAGCTTCATCGGTGTTATGTGTAACAACTTAATGCTTTCAGGCTGAGTTGCTGAAGGAGGCGAAGCATGTGAAAATACCGCTGTATTTCGGGATGTTTGAGAAGTTACTGAAGAACAATGGCAGTACTGGGCTTTTTGTTGGCAAGAAGGTAAAACACCACTTCTACCTTTACTGCCACAACTATCTTTACATCTTCTACGACTACTTTAATACTAAGACTATGATCACTACTACTACTACTACTACTACTACTGCCGCTATCACTTCTACTACTGCTACTTCTTCTATTACTACTACTGCTACTACTACATCTGCTGCTGATACTTCGCCAGTTATGACGACTACTATTGCTACTTTCAATGTCACTATCACTACTAATACTACTGCCACTATCACTACTAAAACGGCTACTACTTCTATACCTTCTACCATCAATACTACTACTGCCCTATCTACAACTACTGCTTCTATTACTAGACTATTACTATCATTACTACTACTGCTTCTGCTAATACTACGGCTACCCCCCTACTATCTTTCTACAACTAGTAGTGCTGCTGACGCGGCTGCTATCATAACGACCACCACTACTGGAAACGTCAGAATGTCAGCACATAAAACTCACCCTTTGAAAATCGTGGTAATACCAGTACGTTAACAGAACTAAATGAACGAATCAATTGCTACAAATCTCACAATTTGAACATGCAAATCAAAACATTTACTATGCCATGAGTGCAACCATTTTGTGGATGCTGGGTCATGCCCCGCACGTGCGCGAATCAGAGTTTTCATCTGCATAGCATCATAATCTTCTCAGAGTTTCACACAAGCTAAGAACGAGCAAAGTTACTCCGTAACATCTTTGAATTCATTGTGTTTAAGTGGATGTATGAACACTTGTTTTCAGATTAGTATTGCTGAAGTCAGTCTCTTTGATATCTGTGACAAAACCACAGAGGCAATGTTGAAGATGGAAGACTACCCTCTAGTCAAGAAATGCTGTGACAACGTGGCGGCCAACCCTAAAATCAAAGCATGGGTTAAGAAACGACCAGTTACAGCATTCTGATGTGAGACACATGGATATTTCTTCTAAGTACAAGTGGCAAGTACTTGTCAGAATAATGTTTACAATATATGAAACAACAGAGGTGTAACTATAATTGTATTCATCACGATGTAATCCCCGATTTATTATAGAATATTGTAAAATGTTTTTTTTACAATAAAAAAGATTGAGGCGATACTGTATGGGTTTCGTTGGAGATTCAGTTCGAAAGAAAGTATTTGTAAGCAATCTTTCCACATTTAGTTACCGACCAGGACATGCATTTTGGCATCTTTTCAAGTTCATCAACTTTGTGTCACAGTGTTTTCATTACAAAAACGATCCGGGCTGGGTAATTTTAGAGGAAACATTAAGCCTCATTCCGATAAGAAAAATAGATTTTCAGCTGAACCTTTTATGCCACGCAACTCTGCACAGCGAATTGTAGAGCCTTAGACGGCTGGGCCACCCGTGTCCCCTTTACACTTCACTGGGATTTGAGCAGATCAGGTTTCTGAATACGTCATTGGCATTGTAACCCGATGACGTGGATCGTGGCTCATACTTTCAGTCACTGGCCATTGTCCACCCTCGATTATTTACAGACCGACGTCATTCAGCTGGGATATTGCTGAGTGCGGCGTTAAACAACAAACAAACAGATGTAACAAAAGCGATATATCAAAAGACGTTAAAATATGCTACTTGTTGTTGCCCTTGGCATCAAGGAAATAAAACAAGGACTGGTAGGCTCGGAGTATACTGTATACTGTGTCTGAGTGGGGTATTCATGTTAAACTGCGACATGGTATATCATTGGCCTAGCACTATAAAACAGGCATTTGTCCTGACTAGTACCATCAGCCACACACGCACGCACACGCACGCACACGCACACACACACACACACACAGACACACACACACACACACACACACACACACACACACACACAAATAATGTTGAACTGGCGTAAAATCGAATACACTATAAGACTCGCTACAGATAAGGGTGCATGCGGAAAAAAACACTTTTGTTAGTTTTTCCCGTTTTTTATACCTCCCCATTAGGTCACACACTCACTCAAATGAAGAACACAAACATATCAGCACATACAAACTGCCATTTACTAATACAAACTGCACTTTGCCCAACAACATATCTCGGTGATGTACATTCAAACTACGATTGCAAAATAGTGACACAGCACTTTCTGTGAACAGGATGGTACACATCACAACAGTTTTGCGTCAGTGTAAAAGCCAGCAGTCGAGGAAGGAGGACGTTTTCTACCCGTGCACACACACCAGTCATGCCTACATACAGGTTTCGCTACTTCAACGCAAAGGCTTTTGGCGAGGTGTCCCGGCTGCTGTTTGCACTGGCGGGACAGGAGTATGAGGACGTCAGGTTCACCCAGGAAACTTGGCCGGCAGAGAAGCCAAGTTAGTATCTTAAAATGGTTTGGCAAACGGGTATAGGAACATGAGGGTGAGATTATAAATTGTTCATTTGGTCATAATGAAGTCCTGCCCCACACTGAAGCACATGTACCACATGTGGTGTCTCCTTAGGCAAGTGACTTTGTTCGAAATGTGCCTCTGTTCACACAGCAGTGAGTGGGTACCCGGTAGGATGAGATGGTAATGTGGCTGTTAACCTTCTAGCGCCTCACAGGCAGCTTGGGTTGTATACTCCCCGGGGGGCTGAAAATGAAAATCGAGTGCTCACTGATCCATTGACCGGGGTAATAATAGTGTAGCGCTTTTGAGCATCCACTTTGTAAATGGAATCTGGCGCATTATAAATGCACTTATTATTATAATGAAGTAATCATTAGATTAACATTTGGCCTCAGAACATTTTATTGTCCCGTAGAAACCATATCTTTTGTTTCCATATATTCTTAAACGATGATCATTTTTCAAACTACATATTATTTTTCAAGTTACTTCGATCAATATCTGCATTGCATATTATATTCTATCTTGAGTTTTATCTTGATATATTGTAAAAGAGAGTTGAAAATATCGCTAACTGACATTTTGTTTTTTCCAATTCTTTGAGTCTTGGAGAACAGAACAGCAGATATACCACTGATGGGCGCTATGTTCATCCTGGAATATTATAAGAAGTTAATTCTTTTTACAGGCAGTCTGGTCGTGACTCACTACCTTCGATTGTTGTGTAGCTTGAGATTGAGATAACATTCAAGCGATACTGAACTGATCCCTTTTCTATGTTTGTCATGCAGATGTTTTGTCTTTGGAACGGAAATTAGATCCAATACCACACAATACAATAAAAGAATGAAAAAGCTTTCCCCTGATATTTCCAGGGCCTAATTCAAAGGTTCAAGATTAATGCACATATGCACTATTTTGCCTTTAAACCTAGAAACATAATCGGGGCGAACCGGGATTGGAACCCACAACCATAGGTTTCTGGCGTGCCCAAGGGAGGCAGCTCTGCACAGCGAATCGCGGCACCTTAGACGACTGGGCCACCCGTTCCCCCTGGTGACATCCATAAATTCTCTTCCTTAAATGAACATGTTGAATGAATAAGGAAAGTAATATTTGTCCACAATGGTACTCAACACTCACCTGCTAACGAATAAATGCTATCTCAAAACAAATGTTAATATATAATTTTTCAACAAATTGTTATCTAAATGTTTCAATCTAGCGTGTTTATTTTACAGTAGGGGTGATCAATGTACACCACGGCACAGCAATGTCGCTATTCTAAATTCCAACTGCGAGTGTACGAATGATGTTCTTGAGAGAGTCCGGACACATGATCGTGAACAATGACCAAGAGTTCAGTCAAATGAAGCCTACTTTTTATTAAATCACATACCACTTTTGCATTGGTTTCATAAAACCGCATCTCGTAAACAGAAATTCTTTAGTTTTGTCTGAATTTCACCTGCCACAGCCGTTGTGATTTGACATCTCAGGGAAGCACATTATGTCCTATTTTCCTGTTTTACATATGGTTTGTCATTTGCCAAAAAGCATGACAAGTTTACTAAGTGCCTAAGGATTTACTTTACGCCAATGAAATATGATACTTATCTTTCTATGGGCGGGGCAAGATCGAAAGTGTGACCTACGTATTAAGTCAAGGTCACAGTGAATGACATACGTAAAGTACGGTTGCCATTTTTACTGTTTACTGTTTCCGCAGCTGGGTAAATGTAATACATATAATGCATACATATATGACGTCAGGATATTTATTTTTTACTTTGCACGTTCGAAAACCTTTATAATTATTTTAAAACAAATCATATAATATCGCTCATGTGTACTAATTTGACAGACATACAAACAGAAATAAATATAGCAGAGTATATTTTGCAGATACACCTCTGGGTCAGATGCCCGTCCTTGACATTGATGGGAAACCCTTTAGCCAGAGTAGCGCCATATCCAGATACCTTGCAAGGACATTTGGTGAGTTGAGAATTTGGGTCAGGTCCAGTGGAATTCATCGACAAAATGGGTCCCCCAGAAGCCCATGCTTTCTGTAAGAGCTGACTATACTTTGATTTGGTTGAAGAGGGTGAAAGACTTCCTTCAGTTGGTTGACGTGCCTACATTTACTACAAATGATAGTAAGCTTCGGGTTGGTTTTTCTTGTTGTAATTGTCCAAATAATGATAGTCACATTCGGTTAAGTAAAGAGAGTTATCGTCCTGACCACTGTAGTACAATCAGACTCCGTGAATCTCAACTCTGAAAATCAGAAAACGTCGTCTTCTGTACGACTGCTGTTGGGATGAACAAAAAGTTAGGGGAAAAGAACTATGTATGGGGAAGTCGTTCATCCGGATATCGTTAAACCAGACATTTTCATTGTGAATGAACAGTCTGGAATAACTAGGTCTCACTGTATTTGATTCAGGGTAGAGGACACATGTAACGCGATGCACGTTATACATGTACTGACACGGAGTGTATCATGTAATGTCATCCGTATCAGGTTTCTATGGCAACGGCGATCTGGAAGCCCTAGCGGTGGATCAGGTGCTTGGTGTCATCCAAGACGTCATCACAGCCTTATTGAAAGGTTTTCAAGAGAAAGACGAAGCTAAAAAGGTAAAGTAAACTCTGCGGCTTGTTGGATCGACATCCGACGTTAAGTGATATCCAACTTAGTGTTGTATACTGGTCGCCGCCATTCACCGGAATGACGCCTCTTTGTCGTGTCAGGATCCGCTGAAATCCCAAATTCGTCCTGCGTTTGCTCATTCGTCTGTCATCACATGATCACAACGGGATTTTCTTCAACATCCAGTTCAAATGCCGTGATATAGCTGACATACGGTTCAAAGCTGAGTTAATCCAAACTCACACTCGAGCCACTTCACTGATATATGTGCATTGAAGACACTTTCGTCGCTTTTGAAACAATTTTGGTCAAACTTTATGTTTCCTTGAAAATTCGGACTTGCTGAAATACTGTTCAAAGTGTGGTAAACCTCGAGCACTCCTCGAGCACTCATGTGCATGCTAGTCACCTTTGAAACAATTTTGGTTGAATGTCATTGAAAATTTTGACTTTCTATCTGAAGCTGCTTGTGAATCGGGCCAATATAGCGGAGCTTCAATGATCTTCTGACTCCCCATGGGGTTGGAAGTGAATGAGTAAAACGTTGACGTCGTGGTCGGCATTCAAAGTCACTGGTGATGAAAGTATGAGTTGCAGATCTTGATTAAAAGATTATTCTATGTTATTCTATAACGCACGTTTCCCCTCTGTGCACAGGCGTCATGGGTATTCAGTATTATATATATGTTTTCAGGCTGAGTTGATGAAGGAGCTAGCGGATGTCAAAATACCGCTGTATTTCGGGATGTTTGAGAAGTTACTGAAGAACAATGGCAGTACTGGGCTTTTTGTTGGCAAGAAGGTAAAACATTACTTCTACCTTTACTGCCACAACTATCTTTACATCTTCTACGACTACTGTAATACTAAGACTACAACTACTACTACTTTTACAACTATTACTACTGCGCCTACTATCACTACTACTACTATCACTATTTCTACGACAACAACTACTACTATTGCTGCTGCTGCTAATATCACGACGACCACTATTCGAAATAGCAGAATGTAAGCGACATAACTCTCTTTGAAATTCACGGTAATACCAGTTAGTAAACAGAACTTACAAATCTCACAATTGTAACAAAACCAAAATATTTACCATGGCTTGAGTACACCATTTTGAGGACGAGACGAGTTTCATCTACAAAGCATCTCCTCCGTTGTTTTAAAAAAAATATATTTCGGCACAGTGCAATTCCCAAGAAGACAGTTCGAAACAATTGCGCAATAAGAAAACGTTAAAGATTTTTAGACCACTTACTCAAATTTCTCAATTTCAAACAGACAACTGACATTTGACAACTGTCCTTCCTTAACATCTTTCAATATTTGATTAATTTTGAAGTACCCTCTTCAAAAAACGAAACACGCAGGTAGACTTTAGTAAAGTTATCGTACCTAATAAAGTCGATACATTTAATTTAATATCATAAATACAAATATGAAATTTTGGAGCTAGATAGTCACATGTTCTCGTAGTACAAAGGCATTGAAAACTGTTCATTGTCATGTCACATAAGGCCACACGGTTGCGCTGAACTCGTATCTCGTGTGACCGCCCAGACAGCAATCACGGTTCTGCATCTCCTCGGCACTGACTGGATAAGTGTACGAATTCTATCCTGCGGAATTCTACGCCATTCAGCTTATAACGCGTTGGCCAGTTGTGGGAGAGTCTGCGGCGTGTTCTGACGTTGACGTACACGTCGATCGACTTCATCCCAGAGGTGTTCGACAATCGACAATAGCTGGGTTTTGACGTACCGTTTTTCGAATATCAGGCCACCAACATTTTCCAATAGCGTATATTCAATTTATACACCGTTTTGGGGGTGTTTTTTTTGGGTAGTCAGGTTCAATGAACTACATACTGTCTGTGCGTTTCCTTTTCTGAAGAGTGTATGCTGACATCACTACAGTTACTGCTACAGCTACCGTCACTACAACTCCGACTACTATTACTTCTACTAATGGCTATTATCACCACTACTACTACTCCTACTACTATTGATGCAGCTGCTTCTAAATGTCAATGCTAAATCCTTACAAACGTACATATCTCACAGATGCAAGAGCAAATGAAAGCACTGATCATGCCTTGATGGCAACCATACAGGCGGCGCATCAGCATGCGGAATTACCCGTATATCACCATAGCTCAAAACAGCTTCTGATGTACTTTGTTTAATTAAATCTATGAACATTTGTTTTCAGATCAGCCTTGCTGACGTCAGTCTGTTTGATCTCTGTGATAAAGTCAAGTCAATGGTCAAGTTGGAAGACTATCCTCTGGTCAAGAAATGCAATGACAACGTGGGTGCCAACCCTAAAATCAAAGCATGGGTTGAGAAACGACCAGTTACAGAGTTTTGATGTGAGAAACGTGAACATTGTCTCTTAAGTACTGGTAACAAGAACTTGGTAGATTAGTTATTAGGACATACAAACAATAATGAGGTAATTATTATTTACTTCATCTTGATTTATTATTCAAAACTGTAAAAGTATTTTATGACAATAAAACGAACACGGAGGCGCTGTTGTACGAGTTTATTTGGAGTTTTGTTTGAGGAAGTATTAGGAAGCATTGTTTCGACATTTTAGTTACCGACTGGGGAATGTATTTGGTTTAGGTGATTCACAACAGTTATTTCTTGAAATGTTCTTCAAATTGGTGTGTTTTCGTAACAAAAAGTCAGGTCGGGGTTATTTTAGAGGCAACATCAAGCCCCACCAGAGATGGAAAAAGAATTGGCGCCTTAAGTTTTGAAGAGTCTGTACTGCTGCAAGACCGGAAACACCGATGTAAAGGACAATCAAGTAGCCTGAAATAAAAGAGATATTTTTACACCTGAATGTTATATACCTAACTGGAACACATGCATGACAAAGGACAAAAATGATTTGTTGTTACAGGTTATATGTGACACTGCGCAGGTTGGAGCAACAGTACAAACATTATTTTAAAAATGTTTTAAAAAATGATTTCACTTTTTTTTCTTATGGGTAACTTAGGTATGGAACGTATGTATTGCCATAGATTGTGATGAAGCATTTTTGGTCGACTTCGTTATGACTAATGGTGCCTGGGTGCTAACATGTGAACCAGTGTTATTCAAGGTTGTCTTATGTCTCCTGTATTATTCATTCTTTACACTGGCAACAAAGTCAACAAAAGTATTGTATGAGTATTAAATTGACCAAAGGCAGATCCCTGGATCTTTTAAGTCGGGTCAGCTTCTGATCTGGGGTCAAAATTCTGGATCCAATCATAGACAACTTGCTTATGCGGAGTGTGTCAGTTACGTTAGGCTGTAATGACCCACAACTGATCCCAAAAGTGTCAGCGATATGACACATTGTAACACGTCGGTCGGTTATAACCATGCAGTGGACAGCCTCCACTTGAAATTCAGACGAGGCATTTTGAGGACGGCCAGGCCTACGGTCATCTTCAGTGTTACGTATGTCTCGATTACATTCAGCCGCCCATTTCTTAACAGTTGGATACAAAGGCCAGTCATCCCCAAGTGTACTTTTCATCTATTCGTGTATTTCCTTGGATGTCCTGACCTTTTTATGCATCTTTTTATCCACAGCTCGTTGCTCAGTTTTAACTATTTATTTACAGGTCGCAATCATATTGCTGAAATATAGCTGAGTGTTGCGTTAAAAAAACAACACCCAAAACAACTCTACATAATTGTAAATCTTTTCCACACTCTATGTGAAACAGTTGACCAGAGGTAAACGTCTAAGACCTGCATTACTTCAAGCCCTCCTGCCAGAGTACGCTGAAACTCCATGACGTAAGTCATATATTGTTCAAAGCGGTGCAGGGGCGGTCGGGTAGCCTTGTGGTTAAAGCGTTCGCTAGTCACGCCGAAGACCCGGGTTCGATACCTGACATGGGTACAATGTATGAAGCCCATTTCGTGTGTTCCTCGCCGTGATATTGCTGGAATATTGCTAAAAGCGGCGTAAAACACAACTCACTCACTCACTCAAAGCGGTGCAGCTTGTCGCAGGAGGCGACTAACGGGATCGGGTGGTCAGGCGTCCCAATTGCGTGGATTGATGCTCATGATATTAATCACTGGATTGTCTGGTCCAGACTCAACTATTTACAGACCGCCGTCATATAGCTGGAATATTGCTGAGTGCGGCGTTAAACAACCAACCAACCAAATCAAAGCGGTGCTTAAAAAACACCATCACTCACGAACCGCCTTATTGATACAGGTCAATATACTGATACCAATAAATAATTCGCACACAAACTGTTAGTATAAAGCGTAGATGTCTTAAGTCAGACGTTCCGGTAGAACGGCTAAATTGATTCGCTTCATAGATCCTCGAACGACAGCACGCATGTGACGCAGCATTTTCTGTGTGCTCGCGTCAGTATAAAAGGCAGCAGTTGAGGAAGACGAGCGCAGTCAACCCAAGCACACACAGCCATGCCGACGTACAGATTCCGCTACTTCAACCTTAGGGGCCTGGGGGAGGTACCCCGGCTGCTGTTTGCACTGGCGGGACAGGATTATGAGGACGTCAGAATCCCGTCAGAAGCATGGGCTACGGAAAAGCCAAGTGAGTACATTTAAAATAGCTTGATCAACTGGTGAAGGACACGCGGACATACACTTGTATATGCAGTACATATAGCATACTATTTTGTTACAGATAAGAGACCCTGATTGATTTAGGACATATTATGTTATCAATAATACATATATACAATGATATGCTAAATGTACATTAGCGATGTAGCAGGTTTCCATGGCGTTTCTAGCACCGTATGTTCGTTTAATCAAACGACATGTTCTTTCTTTGCCAGTGTTCGTGTTTTCGACCTCGAACTCGCCTGATCATCCCACGTTGATAAAGCAGTTTATCAGAATGTTAAGATTTCATTGGTTCACGTAATCTTGATAAAATACTTTTTTTTATAAACCTCTAACGGTGTCACTCTGTTATAAATATAGGTTCGACTTTTCTCGGTAAACCCATAAAGGAGTTATTCCAGCTTAAGTATGTCCGGGTAAGCGGGCATTCCGTGAAATTTAACGTTTTATAAACTTGCTTTTTGGTGTGATCACAATTGTGTTTGATGATTGGTTAAAAGTCAGAAATGTCTTTTAAACATGAAAATTCCATGACGTGAATGGAATGCAACCTCACATATCGTGTAAGGTTTTGTAACCCACTGTTTTCCCACTGAGCTACTGGGGCAGGTGACGAGACTTTGTTCAGATTACCATGTCATGACTCCATCTAGTCCAGGCTGCACAAGGCCAGACACAGCACCGCACGCCTTGTATCGCTGCTTCTAAAGTGAAATCGGAAATCAGGCACAAAAACTTTATATCTGCCTTGTCTAGGGTAATTATTCTGTCAATTCCAATACATGACACCTCACATTTCTTTATTGCTTTGGAATAATGTCGACCGAAAGCCGTCGACTCGCCACTTTGAAAAGTCAACTTGACACAAATGGCCGGGGGGCACGGGTGGCCCAGTCGTCTAAGGCGCCGCGATTGGCTGTGCAGAGTTGCGTCCCTTGGGCACGCCAGAAACCTATGATTGTTGGTTCGCATTACGGTTCGCCCCGATTATGTTTCTAGGTTTGTCATCACCATACCCGTGCTCGTGGGTTTCACCGAAGTGGTAAACGTCTAAGACCTGCATCTCTTCGGGCTTTCCTCCCACATTTGGCTGACACGCCGTGATAAAACTGGAATACTGCTAACAGCGTCATTAAACCCAACTCACTCGCTCAGTCACTCACTCACTCACTCACAAATGGCCGACATCGGACCCACAAAGAATGGGTGTGTGTCGGAAAGCAGCCCTTTGATTGGTAGATATTTTTAATCGGGTTGGGGACACTTGAACCACGGGAACAGTAAACATTCATTAGCTCTTCATAGCCATGGGAACCAAATCTGTCGACCGTTAATCTACACAGATCCCTTTGTCAGTTCTCTTTGAAATAGAAGTATGACAAAAACAACTTCAAGCCTTACAATATTGAAGAATCGGGTTGACAATCTATCAAATAGTTCATTGCGGCTTTATGAAACCACCTAAAGAGTTAACGCAAAGCATCCTTTGACTTATCTCCTGCCTATGTTTCATCCTCATTTCAATAGGGCCTAGTTTTGAGGTGTTAGTATTTACTATGAAATCCTTCGTAAACTCGCACTTGCAATTCAGGACACGTTACACAAACCACACTTTCATTTACCTTCCGTGGGTGTGCCGTGCACTCAACACCCCCACCCCTGTGAAGAAACACCTCAGCTTAAAGCATTTAAATTACACTTTTTGAACAACTTTTTTATGTTAAGTCAAGTTAACCATAAAAAAATAATTGACGAAGTAAAGGTAAATGAATACCTTTGCGTTGATTTAATCAAAAAAATGTTTATCATTTTCTTAGTTTTCTTAGGTTTTATTGCGTATTGTTCTAAGTTCGACACTGACACACATGTAACACACGTGCATGCAGTGTAACCGTAGGCCAGCGACTTTGGTCGGAATATGCCGAACCGTTTACTTCGAAGTGAATGGGGACCCGTTTTAGGATGAGATGGTAATGGGTGTCAGACAGGGAGCTTGGGTTGTAGGCTCCCCAGGGAGCTGATATTGAAGATCGAGTGCACACCGATCCATTAGATATGCACATTAATATGCAGAATATATAGCAAACATTATTTTGCAGATACACCTCTGGGTCAGATGCCCGTCCTTGACATTGATGGGAAACCCTTTTGTCAGAGCAGCGCCATATCCAGATACCTTGCAAGGACATTTGGTGAGTCGACAACTTCAGTTAGTTCATCGTGCTTATCTGTTATCAGATGTCTAAGGGGCGGTGGGGTAGCCTTGTGGAAACCCGAAGGTCAAGGTTCGATTACCGAACGAACACACACACACACACACACACTCACTCACACACACGCACACACACACATGCACGCACTCATACGCACACATACACGCACTCGCACACACACATGCACGCACTCACACTCACACATGCACTCACGCACACACACACATGCACGCACTCACGCACACACACATGCACGCCCTCTCACACACGCGCACACACATGCACGCACTCACGCACACACACATGCACGCACTCTCACACACACATGCATGCACACACATACACACACGCACGCACTCACGCACACACACATGCACGCTCTCACACAGACACATGCACACACACATGCACGCACACACACATACACACACACACTCACGCATGCACACACAAACACACACACGCACGAACGCACAAACGCACGTACACACAAACACACAAACACACAAACACACACGCACATCGCTATGTAAGTACCAAAATACATTAAAGCAATGTTCAACTCCGTTTCACTTCACCTCACCTAGGAAAGGCCTTTTGCTGGTTTTCATGTTCCTTCAATGGGTTTTATCATTGATAGCCACCTTTGGTTTGGCCTAGATAGTTAACGACCAATGTAGTACAGTCAGACCTCGTTAGTCCGGACACCTGTTATCAGGGACTCTCGTCTTCCGTACGATTATTTGGAACGTTTTTGAATAGTTAGAGGGACATTATATTACTACATCCCGGAGAATCTGGATGTCGTTAATCCAGACAATTGTACTGTGCACGGCCCTATCCGGATTAATGAGGTTTCACTGTATTTAATGTTCGGTAGAGAAGACATGTTTCACGATACACTTTATGCATGTATCGACACGTTGTGTTTATTCTAATGTGATCCGTGTCAGGTTTCTATGGTAACGGCGATCTGGAAGCCCTACAAGTGGATCAGGCTCTGGGTGTCGTCCAAGACGTCATCACTGCCTTCTTGAAAAGTAAATTCGAGAAAGACGCCGCCAAGCAGGTAAAGTAAACCCTGCGTCTGGTTATACTGTACAAGCTGAGAGTAATCAAAGTCTGTCAGCATAACCCTCTACATACTATCCGCTCACGAGTGAACTCAGTCCTCTGCAGTTACGGCCCATGGTTGTGCCAGGATCCGCTGTTTTAAGTTCCGAATTCTCCGCGAGTATGGTCATTAACCTGTCAGAACGATACTCGTTTTCCATCGATTTCACCAAAATTGTGACGACATGAAATTAGAGTCACAAAGTGAATGCGAGTGTCGATCCCTGGCCTAAAACGAGTATGGCGTTAATGCGTGTAGCCCTGCCTATCGGCAAACGATAACACCAAAACTCTACTGACTTAGAAGTCCATGTTTTAGTATAGGGTGATAGCTGTTCGAATGAATAATATCATTTGCTATTTTCACAAACTTAACTTCAACTGTCTAGGCGAGCAAGCGGTCTAGGGCAGGCAAACAAGCCTAGGACAGAGCGTCACTCCCTCTGATGATTGTCCCGAATAAAACAAACGTGTTTTGTGTAATTATTCAAATTTAGGAATGTTTTATAAACTATTTTCATATCAATTTATGTATTTCGTGTGTACGTGTAAGCCTTACTTAGTACTATCACAGGAAGATACCAGAGCTTACGGTCTAGCTTACCAGGCTACTTCGTGGCAGTAGTCCTGTTTTAAACCCACCTTAAATTTCCAATAGTAAATCACTAAATTTAATACACAAGAGGAATCTCAGCACACATAGGTTTATTATAATGCCACAATGTCTCACTTGGGCATTAGTCACGCCAATTAACAATTAACAAAATGGCCGCTCTTCACAGAGAGCACTTCGCGTCCACTTATACAGTTCACATCATAAATGCGATACATGGACATTTGACAATTCACACCGGCCACGAGGAAAAGAAAACAAATGGCCGCTCTTCACAGAGAGCACGTAATACCCATTCATACAGTTCATACCATAAATGCGACACATAAAAGTAATTTCCCTCACCGGTGGCGGTATATGCAGGCACTCACCACACAAAGAGCCACGACCGTGTAGGACGTTATCAAACGTATAACCACAAACGAGCCGCGAGCATTTACAGTGGTGTCAAAGTAATGCCACCGAATCGTTTTAGAAAGCTGATATGTGATTAGGTGTCACAGTTTCATCAATAGAATATGGAACGACTTTATGATTTCAGGAGGAGTTGATGAAGGAGATGAAGGAGGTGAAAATACCGCTGTATTTCGGGATGTTTGAGAAGCTACTGAAGAACAATGGCAGTACTGGTTATTTTGTGGGCAAGAAGGTAAATATCAATTGTCAATGAAGTAGCAACATTGCAAATTCCACTCCGACAATATGTGATTGTTATTATCACTACTACATCATCAGCAACTACCACGTATACATGTACTGTCCAATAACTGCTGTTACACCTCACTACTGGTATACTGACTACAGTAAACTACGGTTATAACGAACTCAAAGGGACCACTAATTTTAATTCGTTATAACCGTAGTTCGTTATAAGCATATATACAGCATAACGACAGCAAAATAGTCGCGGAAAAAAGTAGGTTCGTTGTATCCGTCAGTTCGTTATAAGCGTGTTCGTTATAAATGTAGTTTACTGTACTATCACTGCAACTACTACATTCATCACCTCCACCACCACCACACCACTACCTACCACCACTATCACTACCACTACCACTACCCCTACCCTTGCCACTGATGTTACTACAACAGACCAGTGAAGATCCGGGGTGGAATAGGTCTTCAGCAACCCATGCTTGCCGTAAAAGGCAACTGTGCTTGTCGTAAGAGGCGACTAACGGGATCGGGTGGTCAGGCTCGCTGACTTGGTTGATGCATGTCATCGATCCCAATTGCGTGGATCCATGCTCATGATGTCAATCACTGGATTGTCTGGTCCAGACTCGATTATTTACAGACCTCCGTCATATGGCTGGAATATTGCTGGATGTGGTGTTAAACAACAAACAATCAAACTGCAACAACTACATGCACGACTGTTACAACTGCGATCACTACTACTACTACTACTACTACTACTACTACTAAAACCCACCCATCCACCAACCCCCCCCCCCCCCCCCCCCCCCCCCCCCACACACACACTACTACTGCTACTATCCTTCCAACTACTTTTATGACGACTACTATTACTTCTATCACGACTACCACTACTTCTATTGGGTCTATTGGCAAAGCTAAATTCTTACAAACGTTCATATACCGAGGAGAAAAGGCAAATCATGCCTTGATGGCAACCATAAAGGCGATGCACTGACATGTGGAATCATCTGTATAACCCCATGTATCACAACAGCTTTAAATTTACTTTGTTATTTAGATCTATGAACATTTTTTTTCAGATCAGTCTTGCTGACGTCAGTCTGTTTGATCTCTGTGATAAAGTCCAGCCATTGGTCAAGTTTGCAGACTATCCTCTGGTTAAAAAGTGCAACGAGAACGTGGGGGAAAACCCTAAAATCAAAGCATGGGTTAAGAAACGCCCAGTTACAGACTTTTGATGTGAGACACATGGACATTTACAAGTGACAAGTACTTGGTACTTAGTACTAGTGTTTATATAAACAACATAAGTGTAATACTATTTAAAAGATAGAAGAATTCATCACGATTTAATTCGTCTATTTATTATAGAATATTGTATTTTTAATAATAAAAAGAAGATATCTGTGTTGCCGTTTGAGTCGGTGGTCTGTCAATAATCGAGTCTGGACCAGACAATCCAGTGATTGACATCATGAGAATCCATAGAAGCATTTGGGATACAATGACATGCATCAACCAAGTCAGCGACCCTGACTCCCGTTAGATGCCTCTTACGACAACAATAAGATGGTAATGAATTGAATTTTGGACCGAAGAAGCCAGTGATTGAACACAAACATATTATGCTCTTTTTATGTTAAAGTCCAGCCAATTGGCGTTGCCCTTTCAGAAAAATTAAGCCTCATCGGAGAAGAAGAAACAAACCATGATTGTCCTCTTACGTTGTGAAGCGTTTTGTACAGTCTCCATTACTATCTATACCCCGAACGCTGGGTTATTAATATGATATGATTGAGTAAGGAAACATAACAATTTTATAATTTTAATGTCACGATGGCAATGCATCGATTATGGACCCGACAAGTCAGTGATCGATAGCATGACAACGACACACGCATATACACGATGACACACAATCGGACAGGTCACACAGTCAGACCATCTGTTAAGTCGGTTTTTATTACCAGCACCAGATACTCAGAGCTATTTTAGTGCCGGATCACATGAAGCTGTGTTGAATGAGTGGCAATTGCCTAACGCCGCATGATTAGTCGTGCGGTTATTCACAGCGAGGAGTGCCGTGTTGAAAGAAGTCACGGTGATATATATTGATGTAAATGATCGAGGGTGGACCATGGCCAGTGACTGAAAGCATGAGCCACGATCCACGTCATCGGGTTACAATGACAATGACGTATTCAGAAACCTGATCCGCTCAAATCCCAGTGAAGCGTAAATGGGACACGGGTGGCCCAGCCGTCTAAGGCCTTACAATTCGCCGTGCAGAGTTGCGTCACTTAGACACGCCAGAAACCAATGATTGTGGGTTCGAATCCCAGTTCGCCCCGATTATGAAGCTAGGTTTGTCAACCATACCAGTCCTGAGCTCATTGGCTCTACCAAAGTGGTCAACGTCTGAGACCTGCATCACTTCGGTCTTTCCATTCACATTAAGCTGACACGCCGTTATATAACTGGAGTAATATCAGTTCGGCCTTAAACCCAACTCACTCACTCAACAATAAATACATGTACCTACTAGTAATCTAAGACCCATACACACGTGAGGGCCCGAGGTAAAACAAATCCCTGACATCTATTTCTTATGAGAGGCGACTAAATTGGACTAATTATCCTCTAACTACCTGGTGTCACGTAATAGTTGACAACAAAATTATATATCGACACATCTTTTCATGTTCCACGCAAGCCTAGCCACAACTAACATCAGACTGCGTGAACAAAGCTTGCATGCCTCGGTTCAACACAAGTGTTTCCCTCCATGAAATGTCATCTCTCCTCTACAATAAATAAATGAGGGCACGGGGGGCCCAGTCGTCTCAGGCACCGTAATTCGCTGTGCAGAGTTGCCTCCCTTGGGCACGCCAGGAACCTATGATTGTGGGTTCGAATCCCGGTTCGATCCGATTATGATTCTAGGTTTGTCAGCACCATACCCGTGCTCGTGGGTTTCACCGAAGTGGTAAACGTCTGAGAACTGCATCACTTCGGGCTTTCCTCCCATATTAAGCTGTCACGCTGTTCTGAGCGGCCTTAAACCCAACTCACTCAATAAATAGATTTGCGGTCGGTCTAAAAACGAAGAAATGTTTTTTGTGGTTCTTGCACGACATATTAAATTTTGTTTTCATCATTGTCATCAATATTGAAAAACTCCGTGGCATAGTTTGGAATGGGTGAGTGAGTATGGTTTTACGCCGCTTTTAGCAATATCCCAGCAATATCACGTCGGGAAACACCGACTGGACCGAAGCATAAGGCGTTCTGAAGGAGGAAGCATTATATCAGTTATATCATGGTATGTCAGCTTGACGTGGAAGGAGCAATAATGTTCGTCTTCGTATTTTACCGATCACGGAACCAATGACTTGGATGCCAACAGCGGGGTTCCCCAGAGTTGTCCGGTGTCTCCCGTGTCTTCTCTATACACTGACTACACAGTCAAACATATTATTGTATAAGTATAGAATTCACATGTCTTTCCTCCCACGTTAAGCTGAAACGTCATGGACAGCCTCCGTCGCCTACTGGATAGAGCGTCTGCCCGGAGAGCGGGCGGTTGGTGGTTCGATTCCAAGCCGGGATATACCAAAAGACGTCAAACGATGCTACTTTTTGTTGCCCTACCTCGGCATAACGGGCATAAAACAAGAACTGGTCGGCTCGGAGTAAGTATGATATATTTGAGTAGGGTATCCAGGTGTTTGACTGGACTGGTGCAAGCAGACACATACACGCACACACGCACGCACACACTCTCTCTTTATCTGTCGCACACCCTTTCTCACACACACGTGCTATATCAGTGCAATAATCTTGAACACACCTTAATCCCCTTTTCATCTCACCTCACCTGAGTTCGAATCCCGGTTCACCCCGATTATGTTTCAAGGTTTGTCAGCACCATACCCGGCCTTGTTAGTTTCATGGAAGTGGTAAACGTCTGAGACCTGCATCACTACGGGCTTTCCTCCCACATTAAGCTGACAGGCCGTGACATAACTGGAATAATGCTGAACCGGCATAGAACCCAACTCACTATCTGACTGGGAAGAAGCACTTTTGTTACTTTTCCCCGTTCTTACACTTCCATTTGACACGTGAAGATAACAACTACTACATTCATCATCTCCACCACCACCGCTACCACTACAACCACCACTAACTACCACCACTACCACTACCCTTGCCACTGATGTTACTACAACAACAGACCAGTGAAGATCCGGGGTGGAATAGGTCTTCATCGACCCATGCTTGCCGTAAAAGGCGACTAACGGGATCGGGCGGTCAGGCTCGCTGATTTGGTTGATGCATGTCATCGATGCTCATGATGTCAATCACTGGATTGTCTGGTCCAGACTCGATGTTTTTACAGACGGCCGTCATATAGCTGGAATATTGCTGAGTCCACTGAGATCATTACCAGACTGACGTATTTATGTCCACTTAGACCATAACCAGACAGTGAAGTATTTATGTCCACTTAGATCATTACTAGACTGTGAAGTATTTATGTCCACTGAGATCATTACCAGACTGACGTATTTATGTCCACTTAGACCATAACCAGACAGTGAAGTATTTATGTCCACTTAGATCATTACTAGACTGTGAAGTATTTATGTCCACTGAGATCATTACCAGACTGAAGTATTTATGTACACCTGTGAAGTATACGTGTAGGGCATGCCAAACTGTGAAGCATTCAAGTCCAGGTAGATTATACAGGGATGTGAAGTATTTAAGTCCTGGTAGATCATACCATACTATGCAGTCTTTAAGTTAAAATAGATCATACCATACTATGCATTATTTAAGGTCAGATAGGAAATGCCATACTGTGCAGTATGTAAGTCCGGGTAGGCCATACCAACCTATGCAGTATTTAAGGCCGGGTAGGTCATACCAGACTGTGACATATTTAAGTCCATGTAGATTACACAAGAATATGCAGTATTTAAGCCAAGGTAAATCGTACCAGGTAAGAAATACCCATACCGTTTGTTGCCATAGCAATAAAGTACGCATTTTACTATGTTATAACATAGCAAGATAAGCGATGCAATAGATGTAACATTATTTGAACCAGTGGCAACCGGAGATATAAATGAAGGACAATGCTTTGTCAAGCAAATTTAATTGAATTCATTCAAACACAAACGTTGTATGATTGGTTTAATCTGTATTTTCATCGAATTCATTTCTGTATTATAAAGTGTTGAAACAGAGATTTATGTAGAGTGAATTTCACGCCGCTTTGGACATTATTCCAGTTATACCACAATGTGTCAGCTTGAATAGAGAGGAAAGCCTGAATTAATGTCTGTCTTAGACGTTTACCACTTTGGTGGAACCCACTTTATTAAGATTTTTGCAGAACGATATCAGTTTGATTATTAATGTCACAAAGACATGCTCTATTGAAATTAAGATGTCCCATACATGAACTTCTTTGAAGTTGGACGATAAACTAACGTTCCAAGGACATCAAGAATATGTACACTGTATAACGCTGTCACCTTAATAGAGTTGAGGGTGAATATCATTTTCTGCTTGTATGTCCTTTCTATTCTCAGTTTAGAATTAAGTATATATACAGAATTAAGAATGTACCATCTGAATACAACACATTGTACATACAAAATTATATAATAGGTTTCTTTGTTATGGTCTGATAACTTCTTTGAAAGGCATTTAGGAGTTGGAGTACTAAGTAAGGATAAGAATTTATGGATGAACAACTTCTTTATTACAATTAAGAGCAATATTAATTGTAATAAAGAAGTTGTTCAATCATAAATACTTATCCTTACTTATGTTCTGATACATTGGTAGTATAACATGTCCATGCACCACAGCTATACATAACGCAGTCTGTTCCATGGACCCGCCATTGTATATGCCTTGTACTATAGACATGTAGTACAGAAATAAAACAACAAAGAATTGACTGGTACAGTTAACAACGTCACCTTCATCCACAGAAACAATATTTCAGTTTCATATATCACATCAATATATCTACAACGCCAGGACGTAAAACAGAGTGCGTGAGTGAGTGAGTGAGTGAGTGAGTGAGTGAGTGAGTAAGGCTTTACCCCGCTGTTAGCAATCTTCAAGCAATATCACAGCAAGGAGCAACAGAAATGGTCTTCACACATTGTAACCATGTGGGGAATTGAAACCGGGCCTTATATTAGGCGTGACGACCGAACGCTTTAACCACTAGACTGTCCCACCGCCCCACATATACAGCTGTATAAGAACGATGACCATGCCCATTCTCTCTTAAATTGAATCCAAAGCTAATTTAGACGAACCAGCAGTGCAACCATTGTAAATATAAAACGCCAACGCTAGAGGATAACCAGACTTTATTATCCACCGAAACAGATTCTATTGGGCGTGAAAGACAAAATAGTAGTGGAAATTGAATAAATGGATGACCTTAAATCAGTGATGATGCCACATGTTCTTGAAAAGAGTAAGCATGTCCTGCCAGACCGGCAGCACCTGCCACCCACACAATTTACATAAAAAGCAAGTGTGAACCGTCCGAGATTTAACTCTCATTCATAGGCCTGGCACAGCTACTATCAGGTCTAGACATGTACAACAGTCCCGATTACGTGCTTGTGTGAGGGCATCTGACATTAGATAATAGATCACCTTGTTCTTGGCCCGATGTAATACAGCAACGTTGCGTTGAGTCATTTGGCTGAGTAGGTCTTTCTCAGGTGAGATTAATATCTTCCTACTCGAGCAGCACTTTGTCGACCTTGACGTTTCAGCAACGTTGCATTGAGTCATCTTGATCAATAGTTTATGTGCAGGTGAGATAAGTTTCTTCGCATATGTGTCAAGATCGTGGTAGGAGCTGGTCGGAAACATGCCTCAATACAAGCTGGTTTACTATGACTTCCGTGGACGAGGGGAACTGTCTCGTTTGCTCTTCGCTCTGGCGGGACAGGAATATGAAGACGTCAGAATCACGAAGGAAGACTGGCCAGCGGAGAAAGACAGTTAGTAGTTAGTTGGTGGATGAGTGGCTGAGGGGAGAGCGAGTGGTGGGTGGGTGGTTGGGTGTATGGGTGAGTGAGTGGGTAGGTGACAGAGTGTCTGAGTGAGCGAAATAGGTCCTCGTCCTTGCTTATCGTCGGATCCGAATAACGAAGACCCGTAGATTACAATGTCTGGCCTCCCTGGTCGTACCCCTGTACAATGCGCTGTAAATTAGGGGAGATTTTCTTAAAGTAACTTCTGTGTCAGATATCCATGTGTTCCATGCTGTAACTGTGCCCTTGGTTGCAAAGAAAGACACTTGGTCACAACAGGAAAATGCGTTAGAGGCTCCAAGAGATTTGGCTACATCTTCTCCAATTCCTGAAGCAATACTATGTATTGGAATATATCTAAACGGTTTCCCTGTTCTGATCGCGATCCAAAAACGTGACATATCCAGTTCATGCAATAATGCAATAGCAGGGACAACAGCATCACTTTTCATAGTTCATAGTTCTGGTGCGACAAATGCAAGAACAATCTAGTAACTGCCTCTTCGTGAGAACAAGGAAAAAATACCCCATAGCTTCAGCCACTTTGCTTGTCAGAACCAGATTCCCACTTGTGGCAACGATTTGTTTTTCTGTGTCCTGTGATGCTATGAGTTCGTCAAGAATGTGAATAGTTAAACCGTTGTTGTCCTATGATATCAAGAAAAACGCCCTTTCTCCAGGAATACTCGTTTGCTTGAATTGTTCTTCCTGGACTGGTTCCTATGTGATGTGTTGGGCTCTACCAAGGCAGTTGCTCATCTGTCACTCTTCACTATCTGGGTATGTTGTTCACGAGCCTGGTCAATGAAAATGGACAAGAATGCTGAACGGGTCTTCCTGACAACACACCTCACATTTCGTAGATTGCTGAATGAGTTTCCGGAAGTGATGTCATGTCTTTCCAAAGTACCGTCAACCAACGAGCATAGCCGATGTGATCGACTGCAAAGAACAAAGGAAGCAGTTGTTCATCTTTGACTCATTAAATGACCCACAAGCACAATGTAGACACTGTTGTAACCTTTTTAACAGGAATATTAGGAGAAACTGCTGCAGATGTGTTGTGATAAGCAGCAGATTAACATTGACAACAACAGGCAATAAATAACAAGTGGCATACAGATAATTGGAAGAAACCAAATGTTCAGTAAGAAAAAGAAATTGCACACAGGTAATGAAGCACTACAATGAATAGAATGCTACAATGTGTTTCAAGGAATTAAAATTACATGTAATTCCAGAGTACCTCTTCAGCAGAATTCCGGTGTTGGAGTTAGATGGGAAACAGTATGGGCAGAGCATGGCAATTGCCAATTTCCTGGCCAGACGGTTTGGTGAGTTGTCTGGGTACTGCGTTTCAGGAGTAACTAGCCAGTTGTGTTACAGGGACATGGCATCCCTGTATTATCTAGCTGATGCCACGTTACATTTTAACTCACTCACTGTTAGAGGGTATGAACTGTGATGGTTTTTGGATACAAACTGTGAAACATATGGGGGGAAATGGCATTAGATCCCAAGATCTCAGGTTTCTGGTGCAGCCAAGGAACGCTTCTCAGCTAACTAGACGACTTGACCACCTGGACACAAAACGTGATCTTACTGATCAATGAGTTATCTGTTTTATTAACCAGGCTTCCATGGCAGCACTGACGTTGAAGTACTAGAAGTTGAACAAGTCCTTGGGATTGTTGGGGACCTTCGTGAATCCTTGGTTCGATTTTTCACGGAGAAGGATGAAGCGAGGAAGGTGACGTAATAACACAAAGTACACATGTTGAGTGAGTGAGAGAGTTTTGAACAGTAAAGTATTCATCGGGGCATTTCGATATATAGCATATGTCTTTGCATATGATTGCAACACAAAAGGACCTGCAACGTCGAACTTATTTAAGAAATAAATGACGAGTGGGAGTTGTTTGTCGTACAATAAAACACTGAGAGGAGAATAAACCATGAGGGACGTCGGCCCGTGTGGTTTATTGTCCCTGCAGAGTTTTAATTACTATAAAAAACGACCATGAGTCGTTTGTTTCTTAGATGAGATATCAACATAATGTAACATAATTCCTTTAAGGATTTTGAAAAAATTTACACGTTTAAAAATATTTACCGAAATTTAATAATGATGACTCCCTGAATATCCAACCACGGAAATGTCGGAGACGTTAAGAGATGGCACTTGTTATCCTGCCAGGCAATCGACATTAAGGAATATGGACTGGTCGCTCGGAGTCAGTTTTATTTGTCTTAGGGGTATCCATGTTTAATTGTGGAATGTTATCTCAGCATTATAAAATCGGCATTAGTCCACGAACGCAGGCACGCACACAAACACCGCTATATAAGAGCATTTATCATTAACGCCACGTTAAACCCATTTCATCTCATAGGTAATTTTATGTGAAGGCAATCCTGTCTACGTTTTCCGAGTGATTGGTCGTCTCAGTATACCAACAAATGTGTACATTAATGCATTTAATCTGATTCGTTTTGCAGTGTCACTCTATCTATGTGTTCATGTTTGTTTTGTAGGCGAAGATTTTGAAGGAGAACAATGAAACTAACATGCCGCTGTTTCTGGGCTTCCTGGAGACTGTGTTGAAAAACAACAACACTGGATACTATGTCGGTGATAAGGTATTACCTGCCGGGCAAACGAAAGCATAAACGTGAAAATTGGATTTGACCCAACAAACGTTATCGGAATGTTACCAGTTAACACTACAAAACACTACAAAAGTAAGGTCCTAAACACAACTATAATACCCGTATCAAATATCTCGACATCTAATAGCCATTTCTAGTTCACATAAACATAACATGCTACAAAAAACAGCTTAAAATGGGATTTACAAAAACAACAAAAGAAAAATCAACAACTTTGCATCATGTTTTAAAATAAATACATATTGATGTCCTGAAGAGCGTGTTGCATAAATATTTTGTACGCAACAAAATCCCATTGAATGATACTTCTATATACATTCTTCAAGCTCCTCTAAACATGGGTTTGAATGAAGGTTCAGTTTAAATAATATTGAGATGGTCAGTACCCGTTGGTTACTCCAAAGTGATAAAAGTTTAAAACATGCGTCATCTATTTAGCATGTCTTGATTATTAACACCACTCATATATACTACACAAAAGAAGTAAGAACACCTGATTCTTTCATTTTATTATAGTTACCCAGTTATGGCCTGTTTAACTTCTTTTGAGTAGGATATATATTTACGAAAATGATAGGAGCACCTCAATATTTCTGTGTGCGTGTATCATGAGTAAATTGTAGATTGACCATCATGTTAATGTTAAAGTACTGCTAACCTGAATGACACCAAGAGCATATATTTCTTGTGTGCAATTAAATTTTAATGAATGTTTAGCAAATCACAATAATTAAATCATTAAGATAAACATGCAGCCGTTTGCAAAATACGGAGAAAATACTTTAAATTGATGTTTCCAGGTTGGATATGCCGACGTGGCTGCATTTGATTTACTTGATGCCGCTGGCATTGAACAAAGCCTGGTAGAACGCTTCCCATTGGTCAAAGCCAACGCAGAGAAGGTCAAGGCCAACGAGAAAATTGCCCAGTGGTTGGCCAAACGACCGCAAACACCAATGTAACGGAAAAGCCAAGTAGCCTGGAAATAGAACAGTTGTACCTATATCATATACTTTAACTGCCACACATCATGTCGTCAACACGTTTTGTATGAGCAAAGGACAAAGATACCCTGGGGTTATTGAAACAAAAGATTGTCACCGAAAATGCTTGACAGAAATGTTTATATATGTTTCAAACTGTACAAAATCCCCAAAGAAATTGTCTACCATTAAACTACATTGCTGCAAGAGCTGAGCCAGCTGTGAAGATCCGTGTCTTCATGATCAGTAACCCATGCTTGTTGTAAGAAGCGACTTACAGAGTCGGGTGGTCAGGCCCTCTGTGACTTAGCTGATGCATGTCATCGTATCCCAATTGCGTACATCGATGCTCATGATATTTGGTTCGATTGACTCGATTATAAATAAAACGGGGCGGTCTTAAAACGAAGAAATGTTTTTTTGTGGTTTTTGAGTGTAACCTTTTGCACAACATATAAAATTTTGTTTTCATTGTTTCTATAAAAGTTTCCGTGCTATAGATTTTATCAACTAAACGAACACAAATCGGATGTGCACGTTGGGACCTGAGTTAGGTCATTCACATTTTTTTAATGTGTTTCTCATCTCCAACCTCAACCACCAAGAGAGCGGGCGGGCGAAATAAAATAACGCAAAAATACATTTAAAAAACTGTTTTTCACTAATTGTGTAAGTTATTTTATGACATTTTGAAGTTTAAAACACCTGTCACCAGTCTAAAATCAATTAATGACTTAGTCGCTTTGCTTGATGACTTGCGTGCCATCATGGTTGCGTATCATCATGACCCGGGACCATACGGCTTTGGACGTTGCTCATAATATCATCCACTGTTTTACAGATCGCGCGACCCGTGAGGATCCGGGGTAGAATAGGTCTTCAGCAACCGATGCTTGCCGTGAAAGGCGACTATGCTTGTCGTAAGAGACGACTAACGGGATCGGGTGGTCAGACTCGTTGACTTGGTTGATGCATGTCATCGATCCCAATTGCGTGGATCGATGCTCATGATATTGATCACTGGATTGTCTGGTCCAGACTCGATTATTTACAGACCGCCGTCACATGTCTTGAATGTTGCTGAAACAACGGCAATGATTGAGCCTCGCTTCTGCCTCCTTTGAGCAACCAACCTCCTCGGCAACCTTTGAGCGACTGTTTTGAACATGTTCAAAAATTCACGGCGACCATGGCGTCCATGGCGATGTCTGAACCTCCTGTGTACCACCTTCGAGCGACCTAGGCAACCATTCTGTATCCTTTGAGCCTCCAGCGACGACCTGGCAAATTCTATGGTCGCACATGGGAGGCACAAAGGTCGCCAGCCTGTGTAAAGCCACATTAGTTATGCATGCATGCCTCAACCCATTGCTTTACATTCAGTATATAAGTACAGACACAATGTTTTCAGAAATACACCAATCGATCCTCTGTATGTTTACGCGTTGCTATTGAGCGGTTAAGATAGTGTGAACGTGCATTCTGGGCCAATCAACGCATGGGTTAGAAGTCACGTGACAACCGACAACCGCGTCCCTGGAGAAACTTCGAATGATTCAGCAATTTTGATAATCTCACGGCTCCCGCGATTTTAACCCTAGTTATCACAGTCGCCTGCGAGGTTCCAGCGAAGAAAGGACGCAATCTACAGCTCAAACATGCCTACCTACAAGCTGAGATATTTCAACGCCCGTGGGTTCGGCGAGGTGTCTCGCCTTCTGTTTGCCTTGGCAGGACAGGAATATGAAGATGTGCGATTCACACAGGAGACGTGGCCTGCGGAGAAACCGAGTAAGGAATTAGATCATATAACGTTAATTCCATATAACTACCTGCTCGAATATCGTAACCTTATGTATTGGAACTATCAGGTTGTCTAGTGGTTAAGGCGCAATGTTTACGAGTATTTTATGACGCTTCACCCACAACATAATTTGCTTGTTGTTTAACGCAGCACTCGGCAACAAATAGTATTTAGATTAACAACTTAGCTATCGCGGTTTATAGATAATCTTTGTGAATACAGATTAGATTGGGTAGTTCAACTTGAATCTTATTTTACACTTCTCGAAAGAAGCTAAAGAACACCCGATTCTTTCATATTTCTAAAGTTAATCTGACATGACAGATTGCCTCACCTTATATTAAAATACCAGCTTCTGATTGGTTACGGAGCAGGAAAAAATATTTTCCATGTAGCCCGCTCGTGTACCTCTCTAAGAAATCAATCGGAACACACCATATCTCAAGTACTGCTGAGTTGAAATTAACCGATGTTTATCCGAATGCAATGGGTAAGGGCCAGTAACTCGTTTTGTTTGCGTCGTCTGCTACGGGTTTTGTAAACTCGGTTAAACTTCGGACAAAATTATGTTCCGGAGACGTGTTAATCAATGTCTCAATACCGCTCGGGGGAACACAGGCACACACACACACATCACACATCACACCATATACCCCTCGAGATCGGTCGACAACTTAAATTAACTAAAGTCATATGAAAGAATCGGGTGCTCTTGAACTTCTTTTGAGCAGTATTTATGAATTTGTATTTGATTTACTATAAATATCGGTAGGGTAGAAAATACTCAATTTTCGCTCGTATTAACAATTTGTGATGATATTTGAGGCAAGAAAATCCCACAAAAACACAGTGAGGTTCATGGACGGGTCAGAGAACTATCCGCTGATCACCTGTTCGAATTACAGATTCATCCTGTTTGTAATCCTTGGTTTGTCAGCACCATATCCGTGCTGGTAGTGGTAAACATACACGACCTGCATCACGTTGGGCAGAATAGGTCTTCAGCAACTCAAGCTTGCCGTAAAAGGCGACTATGCTTGTCTAATGAGGCGATTAACGGGATCAGTTGGTGAGGCTCACTGACTTGGCTGATACATGTCATCGTATACCAGTTTATGGATCGATGCTCATGATGTCAATCACCGGATTGTCTGGTCCAAACTCGATTATTTACAGACCGCCGTCATATAGCTTGAATATTGCTAAGTGTGGCGTTAAACAAAAAAAAAAAACCAACAAAAAAAAACCTCAATGACTGACGTTTTTCTCCTTATATTACAGACACTCCCCTCGGACAGATGCCTGTGCTTGACGTTGACGGCCAGTCGTTCGGTCAGAGCAGCGCTATTTCCAGGTTCCTCGCGAGGCGATTCAGTACGTTTTTCTGCAATAGTTACTAGTCTACGAACTTCAGTTTACCCACAACCATATATCTTTTGTATCAGTAACAAGGGACAGTTTATTGTTTAATATACCTCATACAAAGTCGTGTCTTAATAGAGGGCCGGCCATAGTAGAAAATATGTCGCAGCTTGGAAATATCGATTATTCGTCATTGGGAACAAATGTTAAAAGCCTTGCTTTGAAGAGAAATTAACCCGGGACATCTAAACTGAGGAGCAAAAGAAACTATACCTCTCAGTTGACTTTATCTCATGTGTTTGATTTTCAATTGAAAATATGTTAAGCTTGCGATATTTTATATAAAAATGTGAAATTCAACTGTACTGGCGCCTTGTAGGCACTCAAAAAATACTTCTTCATGTTTTCAATTTTTTTAAACATAATTTTATTTAAAAGTTTCAAAAGTCAAATGAAATTCGCATAATACACAACTGCCAATGGGTATCGTAGATATCTTATCTTTGAAAATCAATCAGTTTGCTTTTTTCAGCACAAATTTATATTTCAAACATCTTAAGAGTCATGTTTCTTTTTACACAAAAGTACCCACCCACAATTACATTTTACAAACAGTTGCAGGAATTAGTGATGGTTTAATAGACTTAAAAACAGTTATTTCACAGTTATTACATACAAAATAAACTCGGTATGCTTTCTTTTGCGTGGAAGTTTATTGTGTGAAGATGGTGCTACTGTCCTGACAGTGAGTATTGTGTTGTAGATTTCTATGGTCAGGGGGATATCCAAGCCCTTCAAGTGGACCAAGTCCTAGGAATAATCCAGGACATAATAAATGGCATGATCAAAGCCTATTATGAGAAGGATGAAGAAAGAAAGGTAAACTACGGTACCGTAACTCATTAACACTCTCTACTGTGTGGACGTGTCTAATGGATAGAACGTCTGCCTGAAGAGAGGGAGGTTCGATCCCCATCCGTGTTATACAAAAAAAAAACGTTAAAAGATGGTACTTGTTGTTACCCTACCTGTTCAGACGCGATTATTTACGGGGGTGGAGTATTACTGAATGGGGCGTTCAACAAAAAACAAACAAACAATAAGCCGTGACCTACTTAAGATGCAACTAATGTTATATTTGGGATAACACTTTCTTAGTAAAGTACAGATTCTAGTACTTTTTGGGGTTGAGTCCCGTCCGGGATTCGGACCCACACCTGCCAGGGTGAGGCACCTAATCGCCCGCACACAAAGTCAGCGATCTAACCCACTCAGCCAGTACTAGAATCTGTACTTTACTAAGAAAGTGTTATCCCAAATATAACATTAGTTACATTTGACTTCTCTCTAAATGGCATTGTTTATTCACTACTTAAGATGCATCTGAAATCGGTGTCAATTCGAGAGTGGTCGACTTCTCACATTTTTTTCAAATGCTTCCTCCTTGTACTTCTACAGAAGTTGTATTTGATGTTTACAGGCCCAGTTTATGAAGGAAAACAAAGAAGAAAAGCTGCCTTTGTATTTTGGGATGTTGGAGAAGCTTCTGGAGAGAAACGGCAGTACAGGCTTCTTCGTTGGAAATTCGGTAACTTTATACCGATCATTATTACTCATACATACAGTGGCAGTATCACTCATCGAATCTACCCCTTAAAAAATCTCATTAAAATCAGACGTCAGTTCTCGCTACCGCTAAACAAAGATCTGAGGACATCCCATTACGGGTCACGTCAGAACGACCTTTCATCCGACCAATCAGAGCATCGCTTACCAGATTATGAGAGTGACAGTCGGAATGTGATTTCTGATCATGCAGCCTCGAAAACTTTAACTCCGAACGATAGTTACGGGTTTAACGACTGTATCCATAGACCATCTGTTAGCCATTCCAGAATGTTCTTGTCATGTTTTAAAGTTTGTAATCGAGAATTTGTCAAAATGTGTTTCGAAGCGTAGTCGCCAATTTGAAATTAGTGCCGTAAAGCACGAGAAAGCTGCCTTCTGATTGGTCATTCCATTGGTCGGTCAAAGTTCGCGAAGGTCTGTCTAACGTGACCTGTAATGGGATGTCCTCAGATCTTTGTTTAGCGGGAGCGATAACTAAGATTTGATTTTAATGAGATTGCTCCTGAAGATCCCCTGAAGATACGGGTTTGAACTGGTCTTCAGTAACCGATGTTTGTCATAAAAGGAAACTATGCTTGTCGTAAGAGGAGACAAATGACAAGGGGTTGTCAGGCTCGCTGATCTTGGTTGATGCATGTCATCGTATCCCAATTGCGTGGATCGATGCTCATGATGTTAATCAGTGGATTGTCTGGTCCAGACTCAATTATTTACAAATCTCCGCCATATGTCTTGAATGTTGCTGAGTAGGGGTTAAACAAATAAGGAATGTTCTGAGTCCGAATAAGTCCCAAGTGCCCCAAGAACCCGATTAATGAGGATCCGGAGGTTTGCAATGAGTGAGTAAGTGAGTGAGTTGGGTTTAACCCCGCTTTTAACAGTATTCCAGTTATATCACGGCGTGTCAGCTTAATGTGGGAGGAAAGCCTGAAGTCATGCAGGTCTTAGACGTTTACCACTTCGGTGAAACCCATGAGCACGGGTATGGTGCTGACAAACCTAGAAACATAATCGGGGCGAACCGGGATTCGAACCCACAATCATAGGTTTCTGGCGTGCCCAAGGGACGCAACTCTGCACAGCGAATCGCGGCGCCTTAGACGACTGGGCCACCCGTGCCCCCTAGGTTTGCAATGTGTGACCTGGTTGATTGTATGTCATCGTACCCAAAGAGCGGTGATTGTTGCTCATAGTATCGACCACTGGTCATCCTGTCCCTGGCATTGTTCAAAAGCAGTCGCGTGATAAAATATGTCAAGCGGTCCAGACATACAATGTATTCGTGTGGAGCCCATTTCTGGTGTCCCCTGTCGTGATATTGCTGGAATATTGCTAAAAGCGGCGTAAAACTATACTCACTCACTATAATGTGTTCTTGTTTCAGATTACTCTTGCTGACGTGTCTGTGTTTGATATCTACGACAAGGTCAAGTCCATGGTCGATTTGGACAAGTTCCCTCTGGTCAAGAAAAGCGTAGACAAAGTTGCTTCCAACCCTAAAATTAAGACATGGATTGAAAAGAGGCCCCAAACGGAAAACTAGTCCCACGACATCACAGACCTTATTCCGGCTCAGTGTTGGCGTGGCATGACACCGATGACACAGGCTAATTTGCATATGTGACGTGACCTCACGTGTCTCTAGTAACAAAAATGAAAAACATTCAATATTTCCAATGGACTGTGTAAGATGTGTCGAATCGTCACATGGCGCTGGCCTGTGGCAGAGGTGCTGTGCTGGCCGCATGGAACTCTGGGTAGGAGAGTGATCACAGACAATAAAGAAATACTTGTATCGTATATTCATTTGTTATACACAAAGCTTTGACGAAGTCCAACAGCCAACAGTCATAATCATATATTTTTGGCAAATATTTCACGTTCATGGATCAAATAAAACTCGTCGTGTTGCAGTAAGCTTAAGTTTAAAGGTTTTTCTGTCACGAACATTTGCCCGTGTAGTTGCCACACTATATGTACGTTTCAGACGGAAGTTTAAATGTTTACAAATAAAGTTAGTCAAATCATTGATTTTTAGACAATAAATTATGTGTCTGCGTGTGTTTGTTTGTATAATGTAATTCCATAAAACATGGACTATTTTTGTGTTACTAAATACGTTTGAATGTTAAACTATTACCAATGCTCATGATGTCAATCACTGGATTGTCTGGTCCAGAATCGACTATTTCCAAAACAAAGGAAGTCAAAAATTAGTTCGAGGTCGAAAGGTAAGAATTTCGTGTAAGAGGGTTATGGGTTTCAAATTTAACAATATCTGCATGTCTCCTTGTGCAGATCTACTTCATTATTAAATAATATTACAACATTGTAGCTATTACTTTGAACAGATTAATTATGAAAATATATTACTAACTTTACCAGAGTAGATATATCAATGTCAGCAGTATCCATGTATACCACTATGATTATGTCAACATTATACCTCATGATCCTTGTAAATAATAACAAATATTTCAGGAAGTCATTATTGTCAAAACATATTACTAGTTTTGCTTTCATATACTAGTATTTTTTTCTACTTTTATATGAGACCCGAAAGATCCGGGGTAGAATAGGTCTTCAGCAACCCATACTTGGCGTAAAAGGCGATTATTGCTTCTCGTAAGAGGCACTCGGGGTTGGTTGGTCAGACAGTTGTTGCACGTCATCTTATCCAAATTGCGTGGATCGATGCTCATGATGTCAATCACTGGATTGCCTGGTCCAGACTTGATTATTTACAGACCGCCGTCATATAGCTGGAATATTGCTGAGTTCGGCGTTAAACAACAAAAAACACACAAACAAGCTTTGATATGACAAATATACAAACTGAAATGTGTCGTATTCTCATTCCTGATTCTGAAGGTACCACATGAACATTACAATTTGTTTTTATCTTGTGGGTTACACAAGTGAGCTTAATGACAATGTAGGTACTTGCATCAATTGGTAGGTAGATGTATATGCTACAAAGTGTATTTGTGCCGTGTTGATCCTCTGGATCAAAGTTATCTTGCTTTATCCCTTTGGAGAAAAGTAAAGAGATTGTAAAAATTATGAACAATTTCCATACTTGCCCATTTTCTACAGACAAACATAGACGTATTAAACCTACGTGATAGTCGAGTTTTAAACACGCTGGTGCACGGCTGGTTGCGGCCGAGTTCACTGAAGTTCATTACATGCACGCAGACTTTCAACAAACGATCTTACAACACTCTCAAAACCACTGCGAAGCAGATGGAATGTGAGGTGACTTGAAATGGGGTTTAACGTCGCGTTCAAGACTATTGCACTTATATAGCGATGTGTGTGTGTTTGTGTGCGTGCGTGTGTGCGTGTGTGCGTGCGTGCGTGCGTGCGTGCGTGTATCAGTCCATCCTAATGTCGATTTTATAGTGCTAGCCCACTCAGATACCATGCCACAGTTTAACATGAATATCCCTCTCAGACACAGTATACTGACTCCGAGCCTACCAGTCGTTGTCTTAGTCCCTAAAAAGAGCTACCGTCTGCAGATGCTAAATAAACTTGGAGGCAATATTTGTTTTACGCATATTTGAAGACTGTTTGGTTACCCGTGATCTGTGAAGATTTCGAGAAAGGGCGCATGTTAATTAATTTCTTCAGCCTAAACAAACAGACAAAAAGAACGGCTGAGCTCATCGGATGTCGTTATTTGGAAATAACCCTGATGGTTATAGTTTAATAATAATAAAACGTATCCCTCCAGTGAAAGCATTTTCGTATTTCGGATTGCGTGCATAATATGATTACTACTCCCTTGTTGTCATCCATCTTTTCTGGTATAACTCTACACTTGTGTGTTTGTCGTCATTCACTTGATGCTCAGTTAATGAATTTATTACAGATATAATTAGTGGTAGCACCACTCCGATTACCTGATAAAGGTTACGATTCGGCATTTCTTGTGTCTGGGGTAACTATTCAATCTAAATCCAGGTTTGAAGGGAGGTGAAATGTGTGTTATGTTATATGCATGTGGCAGCTCAGCAAGAGATGAATGATCAGTTGATTTAACTTTTTTGTAAATCAACGGATCATTCCTAGCTATCAAAGGATCAACAGAAAATACGTTGATTGATTAATCACTGTTATCTTGCACAGTGGATTTGTCAAAAGTAAGTGTTTACATGTGTAAGTTCACTAAAACAAAGGGAATACACTCATATCATGGCGTGAAGTGCCGATGTAAAAACAACATACTTTGTTCAAAGTATGGCATTTACTTCTGCCATCCGGGCAACTTTCTTTGGAGAATATTTGTAATAATAATATATTGCTGTGATTGCTTCATTTATGCTCATTGTTATCTTACTCAGTGGATTTTTTTTAAGAACCGTTGACATTATGAAAATAGTTGTCACGTGGGCTTTCTCTGCTGACCTTTGAGACTTGACACCTATGTGAAACAAAGTGATCAGTTGAGAAACGAATACGGGTTATAATATCCCGAAACGATATTTTAAAATATTTGATTGTTACAGAGAAAAGCGACATCGAATAAGTTTCTGTACAGCTGCAGACGTGTGGGATATTGTTCCTTTATGTGGATATTCGCGGATACATACCTCGAACAAGAAAGCTGCCTAAAATTATACATATAACTTTGATAGGTTGTAATTATGATATCTGCATTTTGTTTTCATTCATTTGCTGTGGCATTGAACAGAATCATTCTTGTTCCTCTACGTCTTGGTTGGGAAGTTCTTCGGTGGGAGATAGACGTTGTTTTCACAAGTCTTTACCTCTGTAAGCGTGTATAATGTGATCCACTCAGGCAATTTATAAAATGTCTACATAGTTCAGGAATTTACAAATTGACGGAAACATTTATGTCCATTTATTTACCAGATTGACTAACAATTATTAAGAGGTTTGAAAGGGCTTATAACATCACAGTAGACTAATTATGCTAGGATTCGAAGCCAAAACTATAGAAATGTACTTTGAATTTCGTTTTCTTTTAATCCTATCATTTTCAGTCACTGGGTGATGAAATTAAAATATAAAAAAATGTTTGGAATTCTTTGTCATAATAACATAAATGGACTGATATTTCAGTCAATTTGTAAAATAACTGAATATTTAGGCGTTTACTAATTGCATAAGTGAAAGTTTTACACATTTTGATTATAAAATATACACACGATAAAATAAGCAATGCTCAGGGGAAATATTTACTTTTTGTTGCAAGTCAAAATAGTGTAAACGAAAATACCAAGCGAGTGATCAAAACTTCGTCACCATTACCGATGCTACCCACAAAGATGCCTACATTTCCTTATTATTTTCAATGCTGTATTTCATGTTGTTGATCGATGTACTATCAATAAAAGTGACAAATGCGCTTACGAATGGCGCAGAACAGTTCGCGAACTAATCTAGATTTATGCGATATCATCCGGGTACTCAAGGGGAAAAAACAACAAAGGCAACAACCAGTCCCGGTGAATTGCTGTAGATCAGTGCCCTTTTAACCTATTGAAGACGTATGGGTGACCGACAAGAGGTCGTCCTAGTTCGTTCACAAGTCACGTGAGACACGTGTTCACAGCACGCTCCCGTGAACACGACCCAGCCCTGACGAAACTGCATCGGAGCAGACGATAAAGACTGCTGGAAGAAAACTGAAGTTACACGAAAGATGCCATCGTACAAGCTTAAGTATTTCGAGTCGAAGGGTCGCGCCGAGATGTGTCGTCTGCTGTTCGCCATGGCAGGACAGGAGTACGAAGATATCCGGTACTCTCAGGAGACCTGGGCAGCAGAGAAAAATAGTAAGTTAAAACCGGTTGAATGCAGGGTGCGTGGTCAGTTGTAGTGATATAGGTCCAGGGTGTCCATATGTCCCGAGACCTTTATCAAAATGTTACAAGACGTGCGACTACCTTGAAATTCATTTTCTCTGAATTATTTTGTTTGTTGTTTTTTTGTTCATACCGTCGTTTTTGTTGTTGTTTGTTTTATATTAACTCGCCTAGCTATTATCCAACGTATGATTAATAAACTATTGTATATTGTTCAGGGCTCTAGACAAACTGTGTATTTGCATAAAATACGAAACAAATCACCATAGTCCTATATATGGTCTATGAAATCTTTTAGAACACAGTACGTTTCGCTCATCTAAAATTAGGGGCGGTCGGGTAGCCCAGTGATTAATGCGTTCGCTCGTCTCACCGAAGACCTGGGTTCGATTCCCGACATGAGTACAATGTGTGAAGCCCATTTCTAGTGTCCCCCCGCCGTGATATTGCTGGAATATTGCTAATTGCGGCGGAAAACCATACTCACTCACTCATATAAAATAGAACAAGACATTCATGATGCTGATTTCATATAAAGCTGGCTAGTGTTGCTTAATTATAAATCTGGTTTTGGTTTCGTAACATACGTATATTCCACAGTCGTGATGCAGGACTTAATTACCAAATTAATCATAAGCTGCTCTCGTACGAAAACGCATGAAAAGTACATAAAAAAGTGACAACACTGTCTGTAATTAATTACCTCATGCAGTCTTTCCATCTTGCGTACCGGTATTTAAGAAATACAGTTTGCTCTCCCACCATGTGTTTAGATTTGCCCTGAAGTAATATAGTCAAAGCACGAGGACGCTGGACATTATAATTGTTCAAGGCAAAACAGTGCTTTAATACACCATTCATGGGGGGTAGAGCTAACTTTATTACTTTTCGAAGATGCCGAATATTAAGAATATCCCTGTGTTTTATTGGAGCTAGGTTTAACTGAAATCTGTAATGACGTGAGTTGTGAAAAAATGGGAAAATGAGTAATTTATTATTTACATAGGTCATAATTCATTATCCGTTAGTGTGTGGTTATCTTTATTCCCATGCTGCAATAAGTAGGATTTAATGTAATTTTATTTAAATTAATTTGCTTGAATTTAATCACGTGACTCACACCATTTCCACAAATGCATTGTGGGGCTGAGCTAACACATGTAAACAGCTGGTTATTGTGAGTAGAGGTGTTTTCTGTCGTACAAGTTGCAACTTTGTTTCCACCACTAATGTTTGCAGACTGCAGCAATATATACTACTCAAAAGAAGTTAAGGATCACCCGATTCTTTCATATTGGTAATGTTAATCTGTCATGGCATGAGAGATTAACTATTGTAATATGGAAAAATCAGGTGATCCTTAACTTCTTTTGAGTAGTATATACAATTGCAATCCATGAAGCCGCGTACTGACCGAGTTGGTGAATCGACGGCCTGTGGAGTGATTTGGCCGTGGAATGAACAAGGCAGAGGGAGAGAAACAGCGGCCGTTTTGGTAAATGCCGTACGCAGGTCTTCCAGTGAAAACTGACAGCCACAAAGAAAACTCTCATATGCCTACAATACATAAGGATTATTAAACTTAAAAAAGAACGTAACCAAAAAACAGAATCATAAATCTGAGAGCACGCTGCCGAAAACAACAAAACGGCGACACTAAAACACGCGGACCGCAGTCTTCCAAATTATGCATGCGCAGAACAAGAAGGAAGTTGACAGTCATGTCATGAGGATCAACAAACAGCGATTAATTTACGTCAATATTGAATATTCTAGATGTGTATTGTTGTATTACAGCTGTAGGATGTAAATATACACGCTGTTTGTTGATCCCCTTGAGTCCCCCATATATTTCCGGGATATTGTCACAGTGACTCAACAACACTGTGTTTGGACGTATATGTATTGAATGAATACTAACTTCTGGACTACATCACTTACGTTCAGCGTTGGGTTACATATTGTGAAGGGAGTCTAGACTGTTTCCAATGCGATTATCTATGTGTCGAACAACGGTTGATGGTACCATTATCCAACAACATAATTTATTGCTTAACATACTGTGAAAACGCAGTGTAATATAATGAAAAAGTGTTAAGCGAACTGATAGAAAACAAAGACATTGGTATGTGGTTATGAGGCCCGAAGGCATGAAACATTGCAATAATGTTGTCTAAGTTTGAATCATCATTCACGTTGTCATACGTGGACATTGGGTTCCAGTTGCGTGCGCCTACTCTGCGTTTTCAAAGATGTTCATGGGCTAAAATGTTCCGAGCCTAACTATGATAGACGGCTTTCATGAAGTTGGCTGCAAACTATTTTTCAACATTATCCCCGGGGTACACTCACTTCTACCAGCGATGCATGCTTGACCGGATCCTACTGGTGTAGAAGAGGTCCTCCACCGCAGAAATAACTCCATCGGCTAGTTTAGGAAGAGGAGGACCTCCTATTCAGTACAGAGGATGTCCAATGAGATCAAAACCACCGTCGTGCATTGCAGCCATGGCGACACAGACGGGTGCAATTTCCTTGAGATTATCAAAGCAGATTAGCATGATATTGGCCATTCGGGAGATAGTCCATCAATAGGATTCAGAAGGTGATGCCTTTCTGAGACTTGGGTGTGAAGAAGACGTGCTGGTCTCTAGAGCCAATTAGGGCCACCTAATGCTGACAATGTTCAACGTTGTACAGAAGTCCATCAGGGGATATGATTAAGCCAAGTTCATGAGTGATGAATGGAATTCCACCTTCATCTGTGACTTTGGTCCCAGGGAAGTTTACTTGTGAAAACGTTCGTCGGGTATGCGGCATCTGAACAAATGTCATGTTCCTTCCCATGCTCCATTGCTGTCGAAGTGGCACAGAGAAATGTGATGCATCTTTTCCATTCCTATTCCTAAAATATGACTTCTGAGCTTCGAGTCCTATACAGCCAACAGCTTCATACAGTTTACGTTTTTGCAGCATACCATTCATCAGCTCCTTATTTCAGTTCATTTCTTGTATGTTGTGCACGTGCAGGTCATGACGATGAAATTGACTACGCTCCCGTGGACACGTGTTGCTCACACTCATTTGATGAATGACATGACACTATTCAATATTGCTCGCTTGGGTTAAAAAAATCCATGTTCACAACAAATGAATTCCCTTCATTGTCACGATACTTCTCAATGGCTGTTATCTGTACAAATTTGCTGTCATCGGGTACCCAACACCCACATGATACTATTAGGTGCTATTATACTCGCCACTAGAACTCGTTGTTAGCCGAGACAGGCATATTCATATTCATCGTACTACTTGTCGCGGACCACCCGCTATCCCTTTCTTCACTATGGTAAGCGCCAAGGGGCGGACCTCATACATAGTCATACCGGGCTAATTGTCAGGTCATTACTCAACTTAGCCTGGTTTACCAGTAAGGAGCAACAGCCACATAGGTTTCTGCCAGTGCAGCTACTGATAAGAGGTTCTTTCCGGAGAGCGGAAGGCCCGTGGATCGATCCCCGGACGCATCATATCAAAAGAAATTAAAAGACGTCAACATATGACACTTGTTCTTACCCTGGCGCTCATCATTTAGGGGACTGGTGGCTTCGGAGTCAAAACACGCGACGTAAGACCCAATTTCACCTATATTCATTGTAATTTGGGGGCACGGGTGGACCAGTTGTCAGAGGTGCCGCTGTTCGCTGTGCGTCCCTTGGGCACGCCAGAAACCTATGATTGTGGGTTCGAATCCTGGTTCGCCCCGATTGTTTCTAGGTTTGTCAGGACCATTCCCGTGCTTGTTGGTTTCACCAAAGTGGTAAACGTCTAAGAACTGCATCAAAACGGGCTTTCCTCCCACATCAAGCTGACGCCGTGATGTAACTGGAATACTGTTAAAAGCGGCGTTAAACCCAACTGACTCACCCACTCATTGAAATTTACAGGTTTTTCTTGCTTACCGAGGTGTGTATCAAACACTTGTAAAGACACAGAACTGGCTTATAAAATCTGACATCATTTTACAATGTACTGTTCTGAAGACATGTTTGTTCATAAAGAAATGTGCTCCAAAACGCACCCGGAGCTTATAGATCGCGCTTCACGTGCAGTCATGTTAGTTTTGAATAAAGAATCTGTTCTCGAAAATGCACCCGATGCATAACGATCGCGTTGCCTGAACACACCAACTTATGGTTGTGACTGCACGTGAAATATGAGGGTTGGGAACAAATATTAGGCGGTAGCGCGCATCAATTAGTTAGTGGGTGAGAGTTCGTTAGAATGTTCGTTAAGAGCTGGTTATTTACAAAAAAAAAAGGTTAGAGAGATGGTGTTAGACAGCGTTAGACAGTGTAAAGACTCCCTTAGGAGTAACCAACACAAAAGCATACAGTTACTGTTAGAATTAGCATTAGTTCTAGATATTTAGTTTCTTTCATTTGAGGTTTATTCATCTTTCCTTCACATAATAACAGGTAATCACGTTTAGTTCCTTATAGATCTTCATAGCTTTTTAATAGCTTATCACGTTTAGTTCCTCGTTTCATTTACAAAAGGTAGGTCATACAAATTTAAGATTAGTTTTCGTTTAAGTTAAACCACGCTCAGATATTCAGTTCCATAGCGCAACATGTACTGATATTGAAGAGAATGATATCTTCTCAAAAGTTTTCAGTTCTGATTCAGAATAAACGTAACACGTCATTAAGTCACACACGTTCTTTATCTATGTTATGTCTCATGCATATAGATTTCATCAGCAAAACAATTGTGCAACAGTCGAGCATCATAAATAATACTTACATCATTGTTTTAGGGGATGGTCTTTTACTTCACTGGTTCAACCGCTTCCTCTAATAAATGCTTATGTTTCAGACACGCCATTTGGCCAGCTTCCGGTGCTGGAAATTGATGGACAACAGTATGGGCAAAGTATAGCAATCATCAACTTCCTGGCCCGAGAGTTTGGTACGTGGCACAAGTTGGTATTTCCGTGTGGTTGTACTTTTAAACGGTTGATTTAACTGGAATACTGTTCAAAGCTACGTTAAAACCAACTCACTTTCACTCGTAGGGGGCACAGGACCCAGTCGTCTAAGGCGCCGCGATTCGCTGTGCAGAGTTGCGTCCCTTGGGTACGCCAGAAACCTATGATTGTGGGTTCGAATCCCCCCCGATTATGTTTCTAAGTTTGTCAGCACCATACCCGTGCTCGTGGGTTTCACCGAAGTGGTAAACGTCTGAGACCTGCATCACTTCGGGCTTTCCTCTCACATTAAGCTGACACGCCGCGATATAACTGGAATACTGTTAAAAGCGGCGTTAAACCCAACTCACTCACTCACTCACTTACTCACTTTCACTCGTAAGAATTAGGTAACGGTATTTATAGGATGTTGTGTTCTGGTAACAGTTCAGCCAACACTGACTGCATTCAATACCAGACGAAACGAACCCAGAAGGAATGGTTATATTTTATCTTCGATATTCGCATGAATATACACGTTTCCACAAGGGGGAACACAATTGTCTTTCATCTAAGTACGTCCCGTTTCCGTATGTCCCGACACCGCCACCATGGTATATTGGATCGAGCGTCTGCAAGGAGAGCGGAAGGTCGATGGTTCGATACCCGCTCGCGTCATACCAAAAAAACTTTAAAGGATGGTATGTGTTACCCTGCCTGGCGCTCGGCTTTTAGGGGCTAAAACAAGGACTGGTCGGCTCGGAGTCAATATACTGTGTCTGAGTGGGGTATTCATGTTACACTGCGGCATGGTATCTCAGTGAGCTAGCACTATAAATCGGCATCAGTCCGGACTAGTACAAGCAGCCACACACACATACACGTGCATGCACGTCGCTATATAAGTGCAATAATCTTGGACGCGACCTTTAACCCCATTTCACCTAACCTCACTTGTTACCCTGCCTGGCGCTCGGCTGATAGGGGCTAAAACAAGGACTGGCCGGCTCGAAATCGGAATACTTTGTACCCGGAAACACACACGTTGCTATATAAGTGTGATATTCTTAAGCGCGACGTGAAATCCATTTCACTTCACCAGTTTTCATGATGTTCGAACGTGGTCCCCTGTATCCTATGCAGGTCAGACTCGGTGACTACCCCGATGGCGTGGATGGTTGGGCATAATATCAGTCTCTGGGTTTATTCCAGGCTGCCTTCATGAAGTTGCAATATTGCTGAGTGCGGCGTTAAACAACACGTACGCACGCTCCCCCACCCCCCCCCCCCCCCCCCCCCCCACGCGAACAATAACATGTTTCCAGTACCTCGGGTAAGACACTCGTTAGCATTGAACCATGGTATGTTCGGATAAATATCGTACCCGATGTTTGTTTGTTTGTTTGTTGTTTAACGCAGCACTCGCCAGTATTCAGCTGTATGACAGCTGTCTGTAAATTATCGAGTCTGGACAATCCGGTGATTGACATAATGAGCATCGATCTACGCAAATGGGATGTGATGACATGCATCAACTAAGTGAGCGAGCCTAACCACCCGTTCCCGTTAGTCGCCTCTTACAAAGAAGCATGGTGGCCTTTTACAGCAAGCATTGGTTGCTGAAGACCTATTCTAACCAGAATCGTCACGGGTACCAGATGTAATTGTATTGTAATTTGTCGCCAGGTCTACATGGACAGACTAACCTGGAGCAACTGCAGGTGGACCAAGTGATGGGCATCGTGCAGGACATCTACACCCACCTGCTGAAACTCTTCTTTGAGAAGGATAAAGCCAAACAGGTAAGCCTTGACAATGGAAACAGGACCACCCCATGATTGCTCGTCTGTTGTCTGGAGCCGCACACCGCAATATTCCAGCTATACCAGAGCGGCCTGTGAATAATTAAATCTGGACCAGGCAAACCAGTGATTGACATCATGAGCAAACATCCACGCCGTCTTGGTACGATGACATGTTATCAAGTCATGATCATCAAACGTGACCACAAGATCCAATCAGTGACCACAAGTATACATGTAGGTTGCTGGGGGCTTCTCCAACCCGGAATCCGAACGGGAGATCACTTCAGAGGAAGGGATGGTGTACGTTGTCCTGCGTCCTGGAACAACTGAAACATCAGAAGCTCATGTATTGTATATCAGGATATAGAACAGTATGTATTTAGGAACTATGGCGTACCATGATTAAAACTTGAAAATCAGAAATTATGATCACGAATCTGGAGATACAAGATTTGCATAACAGTATTGGTTAGGTTAGTAAAACTCATTCAGAGTAAACAGAATGCCTCTTAGAAGTGCAATACATACTGTTTCTGGAGGTCAAATGCAATGTTAGCCATAATTGTATGTTGAGAAATATTTAAACTCAAGTGTTACTTGATCCCATGTAATTACTATGGAATAGTATTTTATTACCACATTTTACAAGAACTTGATGACACCATATAGAACCTTACCTTCATCGGATGAAATAGCACCAAAACGTCATCAACAAACAATATAGACATTGTTTTTTTTCAGGTGGCAATACATGAGGAAAACAACAAAACTCATTATCCAAAATACCTGGGCTTTTTTGAGGCCATTCTAAAGAAGAATGGTGGCGAATTCTACGTAGGACAAAAGGTAAGTACATGTCCTTCAACTACTAGTTTATTGACATGCAGACTTTTGTTGTTGAAGGTTTTTTCCATGATCCAGTAATTCCTTTTCGTTTTGTATTCTCTCATTAAAACATGACAAACTAAATATATATGATAGTGCTTAAGGTGACATTTGAAAATATTTTGTCAGAAATTGACAGCGGATGTGCTTTTCTCTTCCACCTTATAACAACTGTAAGAGAACCTTGATTATTATTCTGACAAAATACATTGATGATAAGCGTCACACTAACGGCATAGTCTTCATAGTGAGAGAGTACTGTGCTACACCAATAGCAGCACTGTTTCAGCAATGTCGGCATACCTGTAAGCGAGTGGGGGGGCAGGGGTGGCCCAGTCTTCTAAGGCGCCGCAATTCGCTGTAGAGAGTTGCGTCCCTTGGGCACGCCTGAAACCTATGATTGTGGGTTCGAATCCCGGTTCGTCCCGATTATGTTTCTAGGTTTGTCAGCACCATACCCGTGCTCGTGGGTTTCACCGAAGTGGTAAACGTCTGAGACCTGCATCACTTCGGGCTTTCCTCCCACATTAAGCTGACACGCCTTGATATAACTCGAATACTGTTAAAAGCCACGTTAAAAAACCCTACTCACTCACTGTAAGCGAGTGATTTAGGTTCATTTCCTCATCCAATAGTATTTGTTATGTGGGGTATGTTTTTGTTTGTTTGTTGTTTAACGCCGGACTCAGCAACATTCCAACTATATGACGGCGGTCTGTAAATAATCGAGTCTGGACCAGACAATCCAGTGATTTATATTATGAGCATCGATCCACGCAATTGCAGCCGATGCGATGAGTGTGGCGTTAAACAAACAAACAAACAAAAATCGTATTTCCCCTACACCTTACCAACATATGACTAAAACACGTACATGCACGTCGCTATACAAGTGTAATAATCTTGGGGGGCGGTCGGGTAGCCTAGTGGTTAAAGCGTTCGCTCGTCACTCCGAAGACCCGGGTTCGATTCCCGACATGGGTACAATGTGTGAAGCCCATTTCTGGTGTCCCCCGCCGTGATATTGCTGGAATATTGCCAAAAGCGGCGTAAAACCATACTCGCTCACACTCACTAATAATCTTGGACGCGACGTTAAACCCCATTTAACCTCACCTCACCTCATTCCCTTACACAAGCCTGAAGCACCCGCAAAACACAGTTTGGCATAGTTGATGTATTTGAACATTACGAATAAGCTAACAATTGTGTTTTATTTCCATCACTAATGGTGCGTTTACAATTATTACAGATAAGCCTAGCAGACATAGCTGTATTTGACACCCTCGACGGGAAGATTGACGACAGCATAGTAGAAGGTTTCCCGTTGGTCAAAACGAACAGGGAGAAGGTCCGCAAAAACGAGAAAATAGCACAGTGGTTGGACAAACGTCCCAAGACGGCACACTAGTTGGGGTCCAACTCCTATCACTTTCCATGCTATGAGAATAACTGATGGGTCTTGTGACTATGGCAGCAAAACCTTCAACCTTTCAATATAATGGATTAGTCCAGCGTGTTTTAGTTTAACGAAGAACATATCTTGTCTACCCTTTTTATGTTAAAGGTACTTAAATTCCTAAAAGTTTCACGGAAGCTAATTACTGATTTGTGTTTATATATGACGCAAAAGTATGTACTACTTGTGACTTAAACTGAACAATATATACACAACTATGTACATGATTGTGTCAAGTATTTTATGAATTTATAGGTTTTCTAAAATCCTAAGAATTTTGTACCAAATAAAATACAATTATTTTGCACTTATGTATGTTGTGAATGTCAATCGGATGACTCAGGTGACGTAACGGTACGTGTATTGTCATACAGCTGTATAGGACATTGATTGACAAGTATTGATACTGTTACCACACCTCACTTTCCCATGGTTACTGTTATAACTGTGATCTTCACACAACCGCTGGTCTTGATGCAATGTGAGATTAGAGGTACGCACTAGAAGGTTCTATACCAGGCTGGATTAGTCTAGCTCTTCCAGAAGATTCCAGATTACATTTCACTCCAAAAGCATCTGAATATAGTCTTTTCGACGCCACTGCTTAAATTAGATAGCAATTCATTCCTCACAACTAACCATTGTCAAAACACAATGCTATGAACTTCCACTGAATCTCAACAGAAACAATGTAATACAATTGCAACCTTTTTCAAAAATATAATGTACTGCCATTCTTATCAATCTTTGTCGACAGCTTTCATGCCCCAGGGATATTTGACTACAGCGTTTCAACATTCATTCTCTGACACACGGGGAACACATTTATATTTCTATAACTGTTATTATTAATGTGATACTTCTGTTTCTATCACTACCACCGCTGCTCTTAAGACAACTATGAGTACTGGTCCCAACACAGCCCTATCAGTCAACACCAGTGTGGTTTAACATTAAGTGGCCAGCTTCTATGATCTGTCTGTTTGGGCTTTCCTGTCCCATTAAGCTGGATGAACGAGTGAGATGAGTATTCCAGTGATATCACGGCGTGTCAGCAAGATGTGGAAGAAAACCCGAAGTGATGGTCTTAGGTTTTTGGTGCCCCCAAGGGACGCAACTCTGGGCGCTGAAACTGAAACGCAGGGATTTCAACCCAACTTGCTTACTCGCACAACTATCTCATTATTGAACACAGAGACAAGGACAATGAATCACACACGTGGGCTCAGATAAGCCTTATCGTATACCATCGTGAGCTACACTGGGAGTGGGAGTACGCCACTGCCTTGAGACCGAGCAACATGCCTTCCTACAAGCTGATCTCCACGGACAACAAGGGGCGGGCTGAAGTGTGCCGCCTACTGTTTGCCCTGGCCGGACAAGAGTATGAAGACGTCAGATGGACCAGGGAGACGTTTCAGACCGAGAAACAGAGTGAGTGTTGGTTGTTTGTGAACATCAGGGGGTCAGAAGGTGAACAGCGTATCATGGTTGTGTGTGAGCATCACGCCGGTCAGGAGGTAAATCAGTGGCTGATGGTTGTGTGTGAGCATCACGCCGGTCAGGAGATAAATCTGTGTCTGATGGTTGTGTGTGAGCATCACGCCGGTCAGGAGGTAAATCAGTGGCTGATGGTTGTGTGTGAGCATCACGCCGGTCAGGAGGTAAATCAGTGCCTGGTGCCTTCGTCATAGTCGCCCAAAGAGTAACAATTAGGTTACTAAACATACCTTTACTTAGCATGGGTGCACCCAGTTGGAGTAATATAAATGGCTACACTGAGGGAATGAGTAGGGTTTTACGCCTCTTTTAGCAATATTCCAGCAATATCACGGAGGGGGACACCAGAGATATGGCTCCGAAGGCGAATTGGCCACCTGTGTCCCCCAGCTACAAGCATGTACAGACGAGTGCTTGTATCATACACTACCTCTGCATGTTGTAAGAGTGTCGTGTATCTAGTTGACTGATACCACCACCACCAGATGAAGATATCAGTGAACTTGACCTGCTGCACTCACCCATGGGTGAAACAATACAGTGAAACCTCGTCAGTACGGAAATCTTGCATTCCGGGCGATCATGTTACGAGCATCAATTGGTTTCAAATGAACTTGACTTCATATATGATTCCTTTATACGAAAACTTGTTAATCCGAACGATTTCTCTGGTAACGCTAGAGTCCGGATTAACGAGGTTTACTGTATATGAATTCCTAGGACCGCAGATTTGAATCATAACATGACAGATTGATATTACCAAAGAATATGTTATATCTCAACTATCATTTTTTAAATTCAGGGAGCACGGGTGGCCCATTTGACTAAGGCGCCGAATAAAAACCTATTATTTTGGGGTTTCGAATCCTCGTTAGCCCTGATTATGTTTTTAGATTTGCCAGCATCACACCCATGCTCGTAGGTTTCACCAAATGGTTTCACATACACCTGCATGACTTTGGCTTTCCTTCCACATTAAGCTGACACGGCGTGATGTAACTCGAATACTGTTAAAATCGGCGTTAAGCCCAGCTGACTCACTTATTGTAAGTTCAAATTATGACTACATGTATTACACGTACGTTACTCGATATTCATCATTCGAGATAATTCATTTGATAAAGTCACAATACAAGAAGGTACACTAACTTGAGAATGTATTCTTTGGAAGCCAAGTGAAACCAAATGTAATATCGTGTTACCATTGTCTACTGTCTCTGACATTTACTATGCTCTGATTTAAAAGCCAAACTATTGCATAAGTAATGAGTCACATAGTTAATCATGTTTCGTTTCTTTTCAGATCTTCTTTTCGGACAGATCCCCGTGCTTGAGGTGGACGGGAAACAGTATGCACAGAGTATGGCCATCGCGGGGTTCCTTGCGAGGGAGTTTGGTAAGGAGAGTAACCACTCAGCTCAGAGAAACTACTGATATTCTGTATCGACAAAGACAATAGTAAAATAATATTTACAACGTTCATTCACGCGGGGCAGGTGATCCGTACTTCCGAGTCTCGGGAAGCGTATTTGTACAATACATGTTCTTTCTTAAATTTTAAGAATAAAAATGTTAAAAAACAACCCAAAACGTTTGCTGTGCTGGGGAACAATATGTCACCCTGTCGTATTGTTCAGAGTGAGTGAGTGAGTGAGTGAGTTGGGTTGAAAGCCGCTTTTAACAGTATTAAAGTTATATCGCGGCGTGTCAGCTTAATGTGGGAGGAAAGCCCGAAGTCATGCAGGTCTCAGACGTTTACCACTTCGGTGAAACCCACGAGCACGGGTATGGTGCTGACAAACCTAGAAACATAATCGGAGCGAACCGGGATTCGAACCAACAATCATAGGTTTCTGGCGTGGCCAAGGGACGCAATTCTGCACAGCGAAATGCAGCGCCTCAGACGACTGGGCCAACCTTGCCCCCGTATTGTTCAGAACAGTACATCATTGGGACGTCATATTGCTTTATGTTAATCTCTTCTTCAGCTAACGGTATGTTTGCAGGCGCTTTACGTGTTATTATGTGGGTAAGACATCGGCTTTTTATGTCAAAGTCCCGTGGTTGAATCTCCAGGTGAAATGTATGGAGCCCATTCGTTATGTCCTTGATCTTCAGCAACTCATTCTTGTCGTAAGATGCGACTAACGGGATCGGGTGGTCAGGCTGGCTGACATGGTTGATGAAAGTCATCGTATCCCTGTTGCGTAGATCGATGCTCATGATGTCAATCACTGGATTGTCTGGTCCAGACTTATTTCCAGACCGCCGCCATGCAGATGGAATATTGCTGAGTGCGGCGTGAAACAATAAACAAAGTTTATATTTCCACCGGATACAACTGGTATATAAATATTGTTCATTGTGTGCTTATATTTCCTGCACATTACACAACACGTTTATTCAGTCACATTATGGAATCAGCTTTTGATTCTGGGTCAGAAAAGCTCCGAGTACCTCATGATTGTCGTAAGGGCCGACTTAAATGGGGTTCGACTGTGCTGATTTTGCGTAATCGTCCCCCGGGGCGTTGGGCGTTGATAATGATATCAACGACTGGTTTGTCTGGTCCAGACTAGATTATTTACAGACCGCCGTCATATGACTGGGGCATTCTTAACTGAGGCGTGAAACACTATGTTGTCATTCTAAGGGTTTCACGGGAAGACCAGTGTAGAGCAGATGGAAGTCGACCAAGTAATCGGCATCATCAACGACATCTTCAGTGCCCTCATCAAACAGTTCCACGAGCAGGATGAAGAAAAGAAGGTAGGTGTCATCACCATAACCATTATCAAGACGATAAGAGCGAATCAAGCAGTTCTCATATTCGTTGTTATCTAAGTGAGTTGGTGTGTGAATTGCGTTAACGATGCTTTAAACCGTTTTTTCTGATATATCACGGTCCGTCAGCCTAATACGGAGGAGAGCTAAGAGAGCTGGTAGACATTTACCATAAGTGAGTGAGTGCGTGAGTTGGGTTTAACGCCGCTGAAGTAGTTAAACTGTTTCTACACTTCATCTTATCAAGGTCAAAGTATTGTATGTATTACGGAATAAGAATTAAACGATTCACCGTGATTGAATGGTGTGAGGCATCGACTAATAGCAACTCTTCATGGATTATCTGGATATATTTTAGTACTCACGATCCAACCTCGGAAGGTGAAAGTTCATCATGAACAGCCCATGCTTGTACGAGTGAGTGAGTGTGTTGGGTTTAACGCCTTTTGAACAGTATATCAGTTTTTTCACGGCATGACAGCTTATATGTAGGAGGAAAGCCCGAAAGGATACAGGTCACAGACGTTACCACTTGGTGAAACCCACGAGCACGGGTGTAGTACTGACAAACCTAGAAACTTTGGATTCGAACCCACGATTATAGGTTTCTTGCCTGTCTAAGGGACGCAACTCTGAACAGCCAATTGACGACGAGGCATGGAAAAGAGACCAAGAATCAAATCTTGGATTCGAACCCACGATCAGAAGATCCAAGCACAAATAAGGGTTACAACTCCGCACAGCGACTTCAGACGTAGCGCCTTTGAGCAAGTGTCCATCGGTGCCATCCTTATGTCAATTTATATATATTTTGAAATACACAATACTCTTAAAACAATACAACATGAAATGCAAACAAAAAGATTTAAATGAGCATTTTATACGTATAGCATGTGGTAACAATGTGGTACGTTTTTCTTTTTTCGCAGGCTGACATAATAAAACAAAACAATGAGACAACTTTTCCGAAATTCGTCAGCTTCTTTGAGAAGATACTGAAGAACAATAATACGGGATTTTATGTCGGGGACAAGGTAAGCAGGAGTAACACACACGTGACTATAGACTGACATAGACATGCACCACGACAACGGTATGCTGACAGTATGACATCAGAAGGATCATCATAATAATAACAATATGTAGGGTGGCTTCAGAAAACTTCTTCCTAACTGGAATTGGAAAGCTTCACTGTCGATATGAGAAGTGTATTGAAAATCGGGGAGATTATGTGGAAAAATATAATGAAAACACTGTGAGGCTTAGAACCTTTTGACCAGCCCTCGTACGTCAGTAGAGTGTCTATGTTATGACCAAGGTCGGTCAGTAGAGTGTCCATGATATGATCAAGGTCGGTCAGTAGAATGTCAATGATATGATCAAGGTCGGTGAATGAATGTCCGTGAAATGATAAAGGTCGGTCAGTAAAATGTCCATGATATGATCAAGGTCGGTCAGTAGAATGTCCATGATATGACCAAGGTCGGCAGTAGTATGTCCATGATATGACCAAGGTCGGTCAATAGTATGTCCATGATGTCGGTCCAACATAAATTTGTCTGTCAATGTTTTACTTTGTATTTTGGTATTTATTCTGTACACGTGTTTAACAACCTTTTGTCTTTATATATTTACAGCTTGGATTTGCAGATGTCGCTGCCTTTGACATCCTTTCCAAAATCGAGGCAGGAATCAATATGGATGATTTCCCCTTGGCGAAAGCCAATAAGGAGAAAGTGGCCTCCAATGAAAGAGTTGCAAAATGGCTGCAAGATCGGCCGGTCACACAGTTCTGAGCAAGCCAAAGTGGCGGTCAGATATGCCCAAACTGAACAAAAGGGCAGGGCCCACTCCTACAAAGCTATCTTCCCGCAACGACTAGTGTAAGTCTATATTAAAAATGGGAGTCACGATCATCTATGCGCAAAGATCGCTTTGTGCATGTGGCCCATGTACTGTTCACCTATGGTCCAAGAGCTTGAGTCTGTATCCAGACTGGATCTTTGTAATTCATTCTTAAAATTAAGATAATCATCAATTGATAGATTGATATACGTAATGATATGTGTTTAACGTTATGATATATGTGTTTCCACACACTACAGGTTTTTATTGAATTTAAAGACAGTTTTGTCTTGACCCTTGAAGCATATTAATCATGTTGTTCATTTTCGTCAAAATAATAAATATACATCTTGTCTCAGACCGCAATGGACATTTGTTATTGCAGACGATTTCACTGGGGGCGAAACTATTCGGCTTATGGAGTTTCACTGTTTTCTATTTCTCTTTATATATTGTTTGTTTGTTGTTTAACGCCGCACTCACCAATATTCCAGCTATATGACGGCGGTCTGTAAATAATCGAATCTGGATCAGACAAACCATTGACTGATATCATGAGCATCGATCCACGCAATTTGGATACGATGACATGCATCAACCAAGTCGGCGAGTCTGACCTCTCGATCCCGTTAGTCGCTTCTTACGACAAGCATATAGTCGTCTTGTATGGCAAGCACGGGTTGCTGAAGACCTATTCTACCCCGGATCGTCACGGGGGGGGACAAGCATGGGTTGCTGAAGACCTATTCTACCCCGGATCTTCACGGGGGGAGACAAGCATGGATTGCTGAAGACCTATTCTACCCCGGATCGTCACGGGGGGAGACAAGCATGGGTTGCTGAAGACCTATTCTACCCCGGATCTTCACGGGGGGAGACAAGCATGGGTTGCTGAAGACCTATTCTACCCCGGATCTTCACGGGGGGAGACAAGCATGGGTTGCTGAAGACCTATTCTACCCCGGATCTTCACGGGGGAGGGGGAGACAAACATGGGTTGCTGAACACCTATTCTACCCCGGATCTTCACGGGTACTACGTTCATGTAATAATCATGTGCCAAGATGGAAACTTGAAAACGCGATCTTGGTGGAATTGTCCTCACTATGTGGCGAACACATCACTCTTGACAATCAGTGGTGACATCAATATTGATATTTCCGTCTACAAATGTTACAAAAACATATTATTGAAATAGCAGAAGCAATAAATCTTCAGCGCCAGTCGCCTAACCTTGGTGAAATGAGGAATGAGAAAAGGGCAAGGAAAAAGAATTATATTAAGGTGTGTCATTTTTCTGTTCCATGTGGTTTGGCGACGTTGACGAAAAAAACAACAACAAAAAACCATCAAGAGTTTCAGCGCATTGTCAGAAGTACACGTTCTTGTTGGCGGTCTTTCATTTCTAAAATAAATATTTTTTATTATAGAAAGTTAATTTCGTGAAAGTTTGTTTTGTGCAGAGCAATAATTTTAAATGGTACCAACATCGGTTCTCATATTCCTGTTATGGGAATATATAGTGTTGGTTGGTTGGTTTGTTGTTTTACACGCACCCAGCAATATTCTAGCTATATGACGGCGGTCTGTAATTAATCGAGTCTGGACCAGACAATTCAGTGATTAATATCATGAGCATCGATCCACGCAATTTGGATACGATGACATGCATCAACCAAGTCAGCGAGATTGACCACACGATCCCTTTAGTCGAATAAAAAGTAAAACGGTTAACATACCAATAGTGCAGTCCAGAGTTGTGAGCATCTAAAAATACTAAGAAAACACAGAACTTAAGATTTGAAACCTCACGCTGCGCGTTTGGTTCCCCATTCAATTTAGTACAGTGAATTCTACAAGTAACCTATCTCAGTATCAGATTATATAAATGCATGGTGTTTGAAACAGGGATTCAATATATCTCAGACTGAAATATGTAGCAATGATGATTATTCGTCAAAAAATACATACCAGTGTTTAGTGCATGTATAGAGAATAGGTCTTCAGCAACCTATGCTTGTCACACGAGACGACTATGCTTGTCGTAAGAGGCGACTAACGGGATCGGGTGGTCAGGCTCACTGACTTGGTTGATGCATGTCACGGTATCGAAATTGCGTGGGAGCCGTGAAGATCCGGGGTAGAATAGGTCTTCAGCAACCCATGCTTGCCGTAAAAGGCGACTTACGGGATCGGGTAGTCAGGCTCGCTGACTTGGTTGATGCATGTCATCGATCCCAATTGCGTAGATGGATGCTCATGATATCAATCACTGGATCGTCTGGTCCAGACACGATTATTTACAGACCGCCGTCATATAGTTGGAATATTGCTGATCGCGGCATTAAACAACAAACAAACCAACCAACCATGATGTCAATCACTTGATTGTCTGGTCCAGACTCGATTATTTACAGACCGGCGTCATTCAGCTTGAATACGGCTGATATCGGCGTTAAACAACAAACAAACAAACAAATCTGTGACCATATACAGATCTCCAAATATATACTAGTAACATTATTTATACAATTTCACGGATGCTTTGATAGACTTGAACACGTTTAAAGGATAGCCTTATATTGTATAAACATTAATGATATATATTTTTCAACTGAAGGATATTCGCACTAGTATTATGGAAGATATCGATTTCTAAGGACATTTAAGTTAGGTTAATATACCATGAAATGTAACTCGTCACCTATTCCAGGATTACATAATGTACGAATTCAAATTCCCTACTTACACCGTAGCATCGACCAGTTTCTATTGGAAGATGGTGATTACCTAATCCATTGCGAGTTAAACATAACCTTAGCTTTTCAGGCTGAGATAATAGGTGTTGTTCAATGAAATGTAACTGCTTAAACATAGGCGCAAACGGCAAACTAGCGGTGAAAATTATGTGAATGGATCACCAGAAATCAGTGACGACTACAAAGGCAATATCATATTGTAACACATTTTCTTACAAGTAGTGTTGATTGGCGATTGTTTAACTGGGGCCGTCAAGGTGGCTTGTTATGGGTGGATGGTCACGGGCTGAGCTTCACGGGGGGAGCAAGCTTCAGTAACAAAGCATGTTGTCACGGTAACAATAGTGTGCTTCTCAGACAAAAGAATGAGACCAAATGGCGTTGTATACCGAAGCTAATGAAATGCTCATCTTGTAAACTTCGCGTCTTTGCGAACTCATTTAGAATGACTGCTTGTAGACTGAGTTACATCATACACAGAGACGGAGCCAGAGAGCCAGATTGAGAGAGGGGCGTAGAGCAAGAGAGAGAGAGAGTTAGGTAGAGAGGAACATAGAGCAAAAGAGAGAGGGCGGGGACATTGAGCAAGAGAGAGATTGTTTGTTACAGCCAAAGGATATCGAAGGTGTGTGCTGGCTATTTTTCTTGGAAAAGAATCACAGGTAACATGACACAAAGGAATATGTGTTGAAGCGTTACAGGGGGTATTTGTCGAACGTTCGAAAGGATATTTTAACATATATAAGAAGAAAAAAACATTAGTTCCCAAACTGAATTAACCTCTGCATAGAAGGGTTCACGCATGTAACTAAACGTACATTTGTGCACAATGAAGCGATGCCAAGAGACACGTAGTAGAGCTTAATCATGAATAATGAAGAAAAGTAAAATTACCTACATTTGATTTGATATTCTATTTACTTAAACGGAAAAGATGTCCACCGGTATCCTCCACACCCACCCCACCACACCCTACCCCCTACCCACCGCATCCCCACACCATCAAAAACATATTTTATTTCAACGCGGAAATCTATAGGACATAAATTCGAAGGGGGAGGGGGTATACGGACAGAAGTCTTTTCCAAGTGTGTACTGTACTCTTTCTGCAGTTTTAGTATTAACTATTTATTTTTAAACTGTTTAATGTTATATATCAGTTTATGTCAGTGGTCCATAAATATCAATTCGTACGTCACTTCTAAATACTCGCCCAGATCCGAAGATCCGAGTCATCCATCGTTGCTGCACGTGTATGTACAGTCCTTCCGTCTTCACTGTTTAGTCTCCTTCTTCACCTCAGTAATTTCGGCTGACCTGCCCCCTTCTTTGGGACTCGTATGTTTGAGCAGGGGGAAATATATCAGTTGGGATTTAAGTATTGATACGTTGCCTGTTTATATATTGATAACATTTCTTTTTTCGGACTGATAACATTATTATTATTTTTTGGAAAATGGATACGATTTCACCGGTTGTTGTGTTTAGAACGTTCGAGCAGAACATCAACTTTCAGAAATAGTTCGATTTAGTACATCTATATGCAATAATACATAGGTTTAGTACATCGTGTGTGTTCAATAGCTAGACATCAACAAGAGACAGACTAATCTTAGACACGTCCTCAAACGGAAACAAGGTTACAAATGAATTCTGTTTGAATGAACGAAGAGACTGCAAGGGATTCCGTGATCGACATTTGTTGCGTTTGTTTCGCAATTGCTGCCAAAAGATTTAGCAACGTGTTAAGGTTGAAAGTTTGAGTAAATATAAAGTCATCTTCCAAAACGGTGCCTCAAGAAGAGACTGTATCATCAGAGATGAAGCTTTTAAACTATCTGCATTTAGATCTGTACACCCGAATCTGAAGCGAAAATCTACGATTTGATAAAATATAGATCCAAATGTTTTTGTATAATGACAGTGATAGCAATTACCGCAGTAGTTTCTCCAGATTCCCTATGGTCATTTCTGACTTGATCGCCGAATGACAAGGCGACGCCATGTTTGTTGTAATCACAGCATGTTTATCCGCATATGACCCATTGTTCCGTTGGCTTTGTCCTGCCGAGAAACCTACCCCATTGTATATGATTTATCTTTATTTTGCCACTGTTGCCGTTACGTACAACCTTGGGATACAACCATATAGGAGATAATGCTGAAGGATTGAATAATATTTCTGTAAAAGGGTATTAGGAGTGTAAGGGGCGGTGGGGTTGCCCTGTGGGTAAAACGTTCGCTCGTCACGCAGAAGGCCCGGGTTCGATTCCCCTCATGGGTACAACGTATGAAGCCCATTTCTGGTGTCCCCCGCCGTCATATTGCTGGAATATTGTAAAACCAAACATACTCACTGCTAGGAATAAAACGAATATGTTTGTAATGCTACTGTGTATGCAAAACCTGATCCTTAAACGTTGATATATAATTTGACAGACTTAACCGCTATGCTTATAGTTTGTTCGTTTGATGTTTAACGCCGCACTCACCAATATTCCAGCTATATGACGGTGGTCTGTAAATAATCGAGTCTGGACCAGACAATCCAGTGATTGATATCATGAGCATCGGTCCGCGCAATTGGGATACCATGACATACATCAATCAAGTCAGCGAGCCTGACCACCCGATCCCGTTAGTCGCCTCTTACGACAAGCATCGTCGCCTTTTACGGCAAGCATGGGTTGCTGAAGACCTATTCTACCCCGGATCTTCACGGGTCTGCTATGTTTATAAGCTAGCATGGTGCTTGGTGTAAGATATGATGCACTATACAAATCATGACCCAAAAGAACATTTAATAAATGGCAGGATAATAAATGTCGCGAGCTAAAACAACCAGGAAAAAGAAGAGAACATTTAAACTGAGTAAGAAAGTTTCATATTAAGAAAGACTACGTTATTGGCTACGTGTAATAAAGTTGATGAAAAGATTATTAAGAACAAATTTTCAAGATGTGTTCATGGTGTTCAGAATTATTTTTATTACATGGCTAAACATGGTGTTCAGATTTTTGGGCAATACTTTAAAGATAAATCTACTAAAGATAATATCTAGAAGCCTGACTCTGCCATTGGATTGATTATTTATTGCTTTCGAGCACATGTTTGTCCAATTCTCTTGTAGTGAGGACACGGGTTTAGTAACTGTTCTCCCTTAGAAAATATTCATAAATTATTTCTGAACTCATGCCTTAAATTACGAGAGACTACATCCAGTCACATGTGTTATGTGAAAACAAGTCGCATACCTTTAGATGATCTAGTTAAGAAGCTTTCAGTGATGATGTATAAAGTTTAATATAACAATTATGTAGATGAAGTAAATTGTTCTCCATCGCTCTTATATATCAAGATAAAAACAAAGTTATATTGATGTTAGTGTTGTTGGGCCATGCGATCTCTTGGTGACTGCCTCTAATTAAAAACATAATGGCTCGATATCCTCCAATAGTTTTCAACTAATGTTCTACCTCCAATAGTTTTCAACTGATGTTCAACCTTCAATAGTTTTCATCTATATTCAACACCAATAGTTTTTAACTAATGTTCAACCTTCAATAGTTTTCAACTGATGTTCAACCTCTAATAGTTTTCAACTATATTCAACCTCCAATAGTTTTCAACTGATGTTCAACCCCAAATAGTTCCATAATTTTCAACTAATGTTCAACCTCCAGTAGTTTTCAACTAATGTTCTGCCTTCAATAGTTTTCAACTAATGTTCAACCTCCAGTAGTTTTCAACTAATGTTCTACCTTCAATAATTTTTCAACTAATGTTCAACCTCCAGTAGTTTTCAACTTATGTTCTACCTTCAATAGTTTTCAACTAATATTCAACCTCCAGTAGTTTTCAACTAATGTTCTACCTTCAATAACTTTCAACTAATGTTCAACCTCCAGTAGTTTTCAACTGATGTTCTACCTTCAATAGTGCAGGAATGCACACAGTGAAGTCGTAGGATAGCCGAAACGCAACTATTCCTTTTTGAAAAAGTGAAATCAAAATACATCACTTAAAAATTATTTTCTATTTATTATTTGTCATGTTCATATCAGAAGTTACATAAAACAAACAACATAAACACAGAGTTAAGCATTGTATCCCCGTTGTACAAGGACATAAGTGTTCCATCAGGCAGAATAACTTTCGAATCTTGCCGATGCCGACGCTGATTGGACAGCTATGTCTACTATTCCACCATCCAAATCTTCAGTTGTAATAGGTGCTGTTGCCCTCGATGCCATGGTTAAGCGTCGTTTTCGGCTCAGTTCTCTCAAATTAGAAATTGAACGTGGACGACATTATAATATTCCTCATGAATTTAGTTTGTGCCTTATCCATATCGAAAATGAATATCACTTTTTGTTAATTTGTCCAGCTTATAGCCATCTTCGGCAAAGTTACATAGAATCTAAATCTTACATCTTTCCACATATTCCGAAGTTTAATACACTACCGTCATCGCAAGACCCTATTATCAAGGTGAGGTGGGGTGAAATTGGGTTTAACGTCGCGTCCAAGATTATTGCACTTATATAGCGGTGTATGTGTGTGTGTGTGTGTGTGTGTGCGTGTGTGCGTGCGTGCGTGCGTGCGTGTGTGACGCTCTACCATAAGACCACGGAGGCGGTCCCCTATTATCAAAATGAAAACAGCAACATACTTGTTTAATGCCAATGCTGCAAGAACACAAATACTCCAATATTGATAATATGCAATTATGTTAAAACTGCTTTTGTTAAAAAATCGAAGAAATGTTTTTTTTTATATTATACTGTTTACACAAAAATTATATTATGCTTGTACAAAAAGGCCCTTGACCTACCAGTACTGAATCAAGTGAATAAAGTAAAACGTCTGGTAACTGATGTGGCGCATGTCAATGGCTTCCCGAGGATAACACTGCTCACGTGGCCCAACACCCCAGAAGATGTTCTCTATAATCAAGTGTAAACTGGTCAATTTTCTATATTTTCTCTTTGCATTTTTGAGATCGAGATATAGTCCAAAAAGAAAAAGAAAGTTTCACAGACTTTTGCAGGACATCTTTAAAAAGGTTGTTGTCAACTTGTATACCGAATAAGGAAACAGCGCATTTAATAGAATATACAGTTCTCCTCCTACAGAGACACAGGAACCAATGTAGCAGGTGCACCAGGAACATTTCATCAACCATCAACGCTCTCTATAAGAGCACATAAGGTGATCATATGACATCGTCATGTCATTAATTAATTTACACATTTCACTCCCAAATACGCTGCTAACAACAATGCAATATGAAATTATATGAATCACATTTTTTATAATTTTGGAAAATAACGAAATTCTTGCTTTCAAATTAATATTGCTTCCATCAGTTTATATAATGCGTCTACCTAGAAGCTACGAATCACGAGAGTGGCCATTTCGTTCATTGAGGCAGGAATCATATAGCCTGGTCAGCGCCTTCGCTCTTGTCTCCCAGATCCTAGACAATTAATTAAGCAATGAACTCAACTCAAGTCTAGAATGATTCGACAAGCCCAGATTTTCAGCTCCTAAATTCAGTATTGTTCTGAGTCCCATTTGGATTTTATTTTATAACCTGAAGATATATATTTTATAAGATAACGTTATTTCTGGGACTAAATGTTAGTCTTCCCTCTCCCACAATGAACGATAACTGAAGAAACTTTGAACGCCACCTTTCTTGCATGTTTTCCTCCATTAGTATCAGCGTACCAAACATTGTCCCTCGTGTAGTGGAGGGGCGCACATAGAATGCCCTGCATTTACCATTTCTGGGCCTGAAAATATTAGTGTTATAGATACAAAGTATCCATATTTTGTAAGTAATATTGACATTTTCGGAAATTAAACTTTGAAAAAAAGAAGGAAGTTGCGTATCTATACAGTATCCCCTTGTTTATTGCCTATAAATGTGTAATGTAATAAAAATTTATATGTATTACCATCCATATCAATATCAAGACAGATATACAGATAACAGAACGACAGGCATATCGATAGGTACGTGAGTGAGTTGGGTTTAACGCCGCTTTTAACAGTATTGCAGTTATATAACGGGGTGTCAGCTTAATGTGGGAGGGGGGCGGTCGGGTAGCCTAGTGGTTAAAGCGTTGGATCATCACGCCGAAGACCTGGGTTCGATTCCCGACATGGGTACAATGTGTGAAGCCCATTTCTGGTGTCCCAATCCGTGATATTGCTGGAATATTGCTAAAAGCGGCGTAAAACCATACTCACTCACTCACTAATGTGGGAGGAAAGCCTAAACCGATGCAGGTCTCGGATGTTTATCATTTTGGTGAAACCCACGAGCACGGTATGATGCTGACAAAACTAGGAACATATTCGGGTCTAAACCGTGATTCGAAACCACGGAAATCACACCATAACTCTGCGCATAGATAACCCTGTGATGCAGCATGGTGCTTGTGTTTCAGATGCTGATGATGGGTGAGCTAATAGCCTTTTTCAAGTCTGTTATCATCATTCTTCTTAAACTGGTATTGTTGTTTCTGAAGAAGCGACACAGCAAGGAGCACAACCTATCGGACAATGACACCACCAACGACTCAGGATTCGGATCACACAGCCCTTCAAGCCGAGAAGATGAAGCATTTGACTTGTCCTCTGAATTGGATGCTGAGATTGGCAGACTCCGTACAGAAAACAAGGCCCTCCGGGATATAATGTCCAAGGAACATCACGGGCCACGAAGCGACTTTAATCGAAATGCAGTGAAGAGTTTGTGTAGCCGAAGGGGGACCAGTTTGACTGACATGTCACGTCATGTGGACTTTGTGACCAGTACCCCTCGGTCAGCGGGACCTGACGTCGCCGTACACGACGTCGTATGCCAGAAGCTGATGCTAAAGCTACAAGTGGAGAGGGAAGAGAATGACCGACTTCAGAATTACATTAACGACATAATGTACATGGTACTTGAGAACAGACAGAGCTTATTAGAAAAATGAAAAATAACGCCAATGCATGTTTGCTATACGTTGTCACACTAAATAATAAACGTTTGTTTGTTTTGTTTGTTGTTTAACGCTGGAATAATAAATGTAACATGACTGTTAACTTGTACTATATTTGGAAAAGAGCGAATGAGTGTTGTTTTACACCGAAGTCATCAATATGACAGCTATGTCACGATTTTTTGTTTTGTTGTTTAACGCCTCACTCAGCAATATGCCAGCTATATGACGGCGGTTGGTAAATAATCAAGTCTGGACCAGACAATCCAGTGATTGATATCATGAGCATTGATTCTCGAAATTGGGATGCGATTACATGCATCAACCAAGTCAGCGAGCCTGACCACCCGATCCAGTTAGTCGTCTCTTACGACAAGCATAGCCTCCTTTTACGGCAAGCATGGGTTGCTGAAGACCTATTCTATCCGGATCTTCACGGATCAGCTCTGTCACAACGACCTGCAGATAATTAATCTTGGCCTGAGTAAATCATAGACTGGAAGCATTAGCAATTACAATTGTTGTCTTGGTAACGTGACGCTCTGTCAGGGAGTGACACATGGTAAACTGTCGGAATAACCGCACGTGTTTGCAACATACACAGTTTAACTTTTTCGTCACGTTCAGACTCCTGGACCCACTTGCACGTAACATAGGCTTACGATAGTCTTAGCGCTAAGATCGCTTTGTGCAAGTGGTATCCTTATAGACAGTCGTGCGACTGTCCGCCGATTCATATTGATGTGGTGTGGTGTGGTGTGGTGTGGTGTGGTGTGGTTGATATTGTGAGCAACGATCCACGCCGTCGGGCTACGACGACACGTAGTCAACAAATTCATCTGACCACCCGATCCTCTCGCCTCTTGCGGCCAGGGGAGCACGGGTGGCCCAGGGTAGCAGCACTGTTTCAGCGATGTCGGCATACCTGTAAGCGAGTAAGGGGCACGGATGGCCCAGTCGTCTGCGGCGCGGCGAGATTCGCTGTGCAGAGTTGCGTCCCTTGGACACGCCAGAAACTTTTGACTGTGGGTTCGAATCCCGGTTCGCCCCGATTATGTTTCTCGTGGGTTTCACCGAAGTGGTAAACGTCTGAGACATGCATCACTTTGGGCTTTCCTCCCACATCAAGCTGACACGCCGTGATATAACTGTAACACTGTTAAAAGATGCGTTAAACGCAACTCACTCACTCACTCTTGCGACCAGCGTAGGATGCCTGGGAGCAATTCTAGCCATGAATGATTAAATATGTATTGACGTAAAATCTTTTATGCCTTTACTTAAAAAATACTTTGTTGTTATTTTCAACTTGACCACACAAAAAGAAGACCCAAAATCAACGCGATTTACCTCCTGTGACGTCATGTATTGATATTTGTTACAGGACAACTGACAAGACAACAAATTACTCATTTCTTTACCAGGACTGTTTGCTCATAACCGGCCCCCCAACAAGGGCATGTAATAATTTGGTGATTGATAAATGTGCATGAGTTAAAATATGAACTGTACATGTGCCACGGGACAGGCATTGCAAATCACGTGCATATCAGGCAGGAGCTGCTCACAGGTAAACATATCTTTTTCAATACGGTTATCAAAACAACGTGGTTTAAACAAAGTAAGTGCTTTGGTTCCTTGAATATTGCCCATATATTGAGTAGGTTAGATCACTTGAACTCTGACCTCTGATTAATCACCATTAGATGACGTAAAAGCAAGTTTCTTATTGTTGAAAGAAATCGCTGTCAGTTCGTTAGTGTCACGAGAAACTTGTGTTGCACGTGCGAAATTGACAAGTCGTCGGTCGACTCGTCTGCTGCGCTTCGTCTCGTCTCTGTCCAGTACCACAAGCTTAAGCGCGTGCCGCGCCTGTACTTTCAACATACATTTCTGTTATGTTAATCTATAAGATATGATAATCATGATTCATTGTGGTGTTTAAATTTCTCATGTTATTAGTGAGTGAAATTGGTTTCACTGCTTTGAACAGTATTCCCGTTATATCATTATTGCTAAGCATTTTCCGCTCTGGCGGATAGTGTCTGTGGAAGGTCTGTGGTTCGATCCACTGGCCGCGTCAGATCCCAAAAATGTGAAAAAATGGTACTTTTTCACACTAAATGGCGTTCAGCATTAAAAGTCCAAGTAATCTGGGCCATTTTGTCACTCAACTTGGAACAAATTGCAACCGAATTTATTTCACCACAATGCATTTCTACAAGGTCCCAAGAACACCAAACTAAAAGTCCCAAGCAATCCTGGTTTTGGAAATATGTCTAATTTACATAATCCAATATAACTGCCAATTATCAATATCTATTCCATGTTTGAGATGAGGTTCAATTTTTTTATGATAAAAGGCATGTGTTGTGTTGTGAAATAGCCATATTGTGTTTCTAAAAAGATATTTACTATAACTGAACGTTTTCGACTTTGGATAAATCAACAAATATTGAAGATGGCCACCAAATTCAAGATGGCCGCCAAGTTTCCTTAATATGAGTTTAGACTATGGAATTTTTAACTCTAAAGACCGCCGTGGTCTAGAGGTAGAGCGTCCGCTTGTAGAGCTGAAGGTCCGGGGTTCGATCCCCGGGCGCGTCATACCAAAAGACGTTAAAAGATGGCACTTGTTACCCTGCCTGGCGCTCGGCATTAAGGGGCTAAAACAAGGACTGGTGGGCTCGGAGTCAGTATACTGTGTCTGAGTGGGGCGTTCATGTTAAACTGCGGCATGGTATCTCAGTGAGCTAGCACTATAAATCGGCATCAGTCCGGACTAGTACAAGCAGCCACACACATGCATTCACGTCGCTATATAAGTGCAATAATCTTGGACGCGACGTTAAACCCAATTTCACCTCACCTTTAACTCTAAAACAGTGTGATAGGACTTATATGCATAATTATTACTCAGTGGCACACAAACTCACTGAAGTATAGTTTACACTTTTAGATAATATACTCTGTCACCATTGCCCCATAATGGCCAAAACGTCTAAGATTGCCACCAAGAGATTGCAGGATAGACATGAAATATCAATACACTATTGGTCTTTGATGACATATTTCAGTAATTTGAACATTTTCTACATTGGGGTAAACAAACCCAAGGATGTATGTAGAATACTCAATCATTTGCATAAATCCTATATATCCACCAAATATCAAAATGTATCTCGTAAATGACATGTTTTGGCAAGTCTAAATATCAAAATTGATTAGTATTGTCTGTATCTACTTATTACCATGACAATAAACACTAGAATGAACACTAATAAAACACTTGTTTTCTTTAATATAAATACCAGTTGAAAAACAGTGTGTCCACACAATGTCTTCTCAGAATTAATCCAAACCAGTTGTTTCACTAGTAGTTCATTTGCGGAAATCCAATATAACCGCCAAATACCAATAACTGATTGTTTGTTTATTTGTTTAAAGCCGCATTCAGCAATATTTCAGCTATATGACGACGGTCTGTAAATAATCGAGTCAGAACCAGATAATCTAGTGATTGATATCATGAGCAACGATCCACGCAATTGGGATACGGTGACATGCATCAACCAAGTCAGCTGGCTTGGTCACCCGATCCCGTTAGTCGCCGTTTACGGCAAGCATGGGTTGCTGAAGACCTATACTACCGCGGATCTACCCCGGGTATTCAAATATAAATCTAAAAAATGCTCATTCATAATAGTGTTACATGATAGTGTGTTTCATGATCATTAGTACGTGATGAACAATGGAACAACTCTCAAAGTGAATGCTGCAGCTTGACGTTGCAGGCACATTATGTACATGTACCTCGAAAGTCTCAACAGGTTTGTTATCCTCTGAGAAGTCTGGCAACTGTTTATTGGTACAGCTTGTACCATGGTATTCCCCGCACACAGCACTGCAAGTGAGACCATATTTCCGGCAAGTGCATCTTCGTATGTTACAGGGTTTTTTGGAATTACATCAGATGATGTCCTGGAGTGCGGAAGGTGCTGCAGGCTGATCTGAAGGTATTGGTAAGCACCATCCATCTATCGTGTGCCATCCCCGCTCCAGTATCTCCCTTGAACCCTTTCCACTCCATTACCTCGTAGTAGACACGGGGTCTGTGGTATCTTGCGGCTGCAGAGGATGGTGGCAGAGTTTGTGGCTCTACGTGTGATAGATCTTTGTCACCTTCCCCCAAAATCGTTTGTATCATAAGCTTTCAGTCCTTCCTTCTTACATCCGCCATATAAGACACTATTGCATGTTTATGTGCTTCCGTGGTGACTTTTGCATCCCCATTTTCTTCTGTTTGGCTGAACATTTAGCCTGATCACAGAACAAGGCATTATTCTTCAATGCTAGACCCTTTCCCAAGCCAAACAGTCGAGGCGCGGTGTCACAGCCAAGAATTGTTTGTAAAAAGAGCACATGCTTGCATACATCACTGCCCAGCAGCAGCGTTGATTGCTTCATGCTTGAAGCTGGCTTGGGTTCTGGTGCCAGGAACAAGTCAAGTGCTTCCATCATAACATGATGGAGAAGGAGGATGAGCAAGTCCGTGTCATCTCCCACCAGGACAGTGTGACAGCGTCTTGTTTTGCATGCACTATTCTTCGCCAAGCTCTCTCTGGTTTGTCACCCAGGCAGCGCTGTTTGTGTTTTGCTTTGTTCTAGAGTTCTAACCATTTCCCCCGTGAAATAATCTATCTCTCGCCAGAACAGGCCCCTGTGTTGCATCTTTCGTTGATGGATCATCATTATGGGTCCTGATAAGAATTAGGCCCCATCATATAGAAGCACACCTGTTGAAAAGAAAACATGCAACAGATTGCTACAAATCAGTGTGTGTAATAGTATTAGTGATCTTAATCATGTTCAGAAAGTGTTTTTTTTATTATGCCAAGCCGAGATATTGTACATTTTATAGGCAAACTTTTATTGCAGTTGAAAATATTTAGTGCATAACCGTGGCATGTGATTTATTTTCAGTAAATTCTGTGTATGTTTATATCAGCATTATGTAATGTATTGAAATGTCCTTTACGTATTATTAGTAGGGTATATATTAGAGCCTATTCACTTTATGGTTCAAATATTTTGTATGATCTTGTTGATAATTATACTATATTTATGCTGGTTTATAGTCTCTCGTAACCCTTAACGGTTGGTTCATTTTGAATGTCTGGACTGGATTATTTACAGACCGCTGTGAGATATCTGGAATAATGCTGAATACAAACAAATACTTTCAATGATCCTATAATGAACTTTTATTTATTACTATTTCATGTAAGGTCACTTTGATAAACAATTTGTCTGTCTGTGTCCGTCCGTCCGTCCGTGGTCAGGCTCGTTGACTTGGTTCATTGCATATTATTGTATGGATAGTACGGCGTGGATAGTTTCTCGTAACAGATGAATTGCCGCCACATACATGTAGCCGGGAAATTGCTGTGTGCGGCGTTAAACAACAGACAATGCCGATAAACGAACAGTTACAAATGCAGAAGCTGAACTTTAAAGCACGGAAAAAATGACCTACATACAGAGCTGAAACGTGTTCAGCTTCGCGCAAGGCCTATCACAAAATTACCCACAATGAGTCTCCAATTGACTAATCATACAACTGATGGGTATCTATTACGCGACTCCAGCCCTGATCGTGCATTTGGCATCACGCGCTGTAAAACTCTCGGCGCAGCTGGTTCGTGCCCCAGTATTGAAATCATCGCGGACGTCTGCGAGCCTGCAAAATGTCGACCTACAAACTCATATATTTCGATATTCGCGGTAAGGCTGAACTTACCCGTCTGATATTTACATACCAGGGCCATGAATATGAAGACTCGAGATTCTCCATGGACCAGTGGCCGGAAATAAAACCCAGTAAGTCAGTGCAATATATCGAGTGTATGTAATCTGAAATTCTGCTGCAACATATTTTGATTTATTCGTGACATGTCAGTGAACTTCTCATTGAGTAAGCATTATAATAGCTTTCATTTTCTGTTTCTTATTGTCGTTTGACTGCCATGTGAATTTGAAAAAACGGTTGTGTTGAGCATGACATGGTGCGAGAACTTGAGCTAGGTCTTTGGCGGGCACAGAAAGTTATGCCCCAGCTGTGCTTGTGTGTGAATCATTCCTTCTGTCCTCGCGCGGATATCGAGCGCAATCCAGCCTCTGTAGACTTGCACAAGTCTGTAATCATAATTCCTACATTACATAAATAATCAAAACTAGTTGTCCCTTTAAAAGACTGCCTTGTGTCCTTGCTGTCCGCTTATCTAGACTTGTATATTATATAGAGACATCCCAAACATCCGTGGACTTATAATTCAGTACAGGCTTGGTTCAAGGCTAGGCCTCTTTCTAGTCTGTGTCGAAAAACTGCTGCAAACGTTATACGTTAAAAACACGACAATGGTGCATCCAAATAATCCTGATTCTGACCGCAAAATAGGAATCAGGATTGTAAAGTCTGTGATATCACAAACGTGTCTACTGTGTCCCGATCACTGCTGTAAGTTATCCAAAACAAAAAGACATTCAATAGAAATCCAAATTAAAAGTGTGTTATCTAACTTATAAACAGAAAATGATATCTAAAACAAGTTTTTTCAACATGATCATGGTTCAAACATACTTTCTGCGAACCTTAAGAAACGTGCATAAAATATCTATTTTTGGCGTACATGTACTTGAAAAAGAGATTCTTCAAAGCATTATGATTTATCGGCGCCTGTAGCAATGTTGTTCGCTCAACAGGTTACCGATACGAGGGTTCGATCCACTGGAATATAAAGAAAACATTTCTCATTTGATTTTACATCATTCCGAAGGTTTCATTATGGTGTTTAAATGCAAAGTAAATCCTAGCACGGGTGGCCCAGTCGTCTTAGAAGCCGCAATTGGCTGTGCCGAGCTATTGCTCTTGGGCACGCCAAAAACCTATGGTTGTGGGTTCGAATCTCTGTCCGCCCTGATTATGTTTCTAGCTTTGTCGTGCTCATTGGTTCCACCGATATAGTAAACGTTTAAGGCGTGCATCACTTCGGGCTTTCCTCCCACATTAAGCTGACACGCCGTGATATAACTGGTATACTGTCCACATCGGCGCTAACCCAACTCTCTTACTCACTTTGCAAATTTGACTTGTATTTCACAGATAAAATAATCAACTAACCGCAATAGACCTTAATAGTAACATAGGAAATGTGAAATCAGGGGTGCAAAACCAATGTTTCGAGGGCGCGAAGCAGTCGGGTTTTGGGGCATGCCCCCTAAATAAATTTAAAAAAATAAAACCTCTTAAACGCTATTTCCTGCATTTTGGAACCGTTTATGTTAGATTTTATTTGTAACAAATATTAGTAACTTATTTATTATAATTTTTTATTTGTCGTATATATAGAGCGGGTGGAGCAATACTCGGACAGTGGCAGTACCCGGAAACCCAGCAAATTAACACGTGTACACAATAAACAAAAGTACTGATGGGCATAATTTTCACGCAGGCTTCTTCCTCTTCCTCCCTGACGTCAGAAAAGATTCGTCTGCTACTGGTAACACTCACGATAAAAGCTCGTGTGCATGTTTTCCCACGTGACCATGTCGCCCACGCATTTTGTTGCGTTTTGGCAATGCATTGTAGTTTCTGATCATAAGGTTATAGATTCCTCACGACTAGTTTCTGGTCTGCTTTTTCTGTTTTTGGCGACTTCTTGTGAATCGACCGTGCCAACATGGAAACGTTTGGCGCGAAAATTCTAAAAATAACCTAATTAAGCTGTGTCCGACTACTACCTCGGAGAAATTACGTGGGAAGGCAGTACTCGGACAGTCGACAAATAAAATTTGGAAATACATATCAGAATTTTTTAAAATAAAAATAATTGAAAAAAAGCTATTAAGAAAATGCAAAATGAAAAAATAGGTTTTTTTCGATCGCCAGTGACATACTTTAAGAGGGTTCTGATTGGGGATGGGGTGGGGTGGTGCACGTGACTTTGTCTTTGGGGGTGTTATTCAGGGGGTTAATACGTACAGTATGTCAGTTGCATGCTTTTAGTGTAAACATTCTGTAACTGTCAATCTCATAAAAAGACGTTATCTCAGTGTCGTTTATCAGTCATATTTTACTTTTGCGATGAAACTGAACGTTTTTTACGTGTCACCCATCAGTACCCTCATTCATTCTAATCTGATAACAGAAGTTATTACGTATCAGTAACATTCCCGTTATTCTTCAGTATATGGATATGATAGTTCCATTGACTAGTTCTAATTATATTGTAGGACCGTCTGTGTAGATTTGCTAAAATGAGCGTTCGAGGAGGAAAGCCTGCCTATTCAATTGAAAACTTAAAGCGGGCTATGGATGCTGTTAACGCCAAGCAGATGTCTGCACGCAAAGCTGCCGTCGCTTTTGGTATACCAAAAAGTACTCTGCATGACAAACTCTCAAATAAAGTACCTCTTGTTTACCGCAAAGGTCCTTCACCCATCTTATCAAAAGACGAGGAAAGACATCTTTCAGATTGGGCTATACACATGTCGAGTATAGGGTACGGCCGGACAAGGGACGAACTGTTAGACACGGTCCAGAAAATAATCAAATTAGATGGTAGGGAGAATCCTTTTACTGATGACAGACCTGGTAGGGATTGGTTTAGGGCTTTCTTAAAACGAAACCCTACAATATCAGTAAGAACACCAACACAACTTTCAAAAGAACGTGCTATGGTATCACAACAAAAAATTGCTGATTGGTTTGATACCTTCACAACCTACATCGCTGACAAAACTGATTCAGACATCTTGCATGACCCATCAAGGCTGTATAATGCTGATGAGTCGGGTTTCCCCATGTGTCCAAAGAGTGGTAGGGTTCTGGCCGAACGAGGATCCCAGACAGTTTATAACTTCTCGGCCTCAGACAAGAGCCAGATAACAGTTCTTGCTTGTGCAAGTGCTTCAGGTGACTACACTCCCCCCATGATCGTCTTTCCCGGCAGCAGGTTCAAATACAACCCCCTAGATGGTTTTGAGGAGGCGGTTCTAGGGCGAACCGAGAATGGCTGGATGGACGCAGAACTATTTGTTTCTTGGCTTAAAACTTGTTTCATTCCCCATGTCGATAAACAGGCAATCAAGAAACCAATAATTCTGTTTCTGGACGGTCATTCAACGCACCTTACCCTTGAAGCGTGCACTGTTTGTGTGGAGAACAACATCGTCCTGTACTGTCTCCCATCACACGCATCACATGTTATACAGCCATTGGACCTGAGCTTGTTCAGTCCACTCAAACATGCATGGCGCCAATCTGTCCGAGATTTTCAGATTTCAAACATCGGCGAATGTGTTAGGAAATGTACCTTTGCCAGTGTATTTAAAACTGCTTGGGTAAGGGCAGCTACAACAGAAAATGCGAAGAGGGGTTTCCTCGAATCAGGGCTGTTTCCGCTCAATCCTGGTAAGGTTACCGATAATCAGAAATTAAAACCCAGCACCATCTTTGAACCATGCAAACCAGTCCTTCAGTCAACCCCTGTAACCCCATCCACAGTCAGAACATTCACATTTGCACCCCCAGCAGACACCCCATCCCAACCTTCCGCTACACTAACATCACCAGAATATGCATCCTCACCAGCCGTACAAACAACTCTGCCATCACCCCATACAGACCCTCATGCACCAGTACAATCACAAACTGCACATAGCACAACACCCCAAACAGACACTTCACACCTCGTCTTACATTCTACATCAGCCACAGCCCACACATCTTCCAGTGACGCATTTGACAAATATTTAGTTCTCCCTAAAGTACGGAGCCGTACCCAAAAGTATAAACCTACAGTGTTACCCAAATCTGCCTCAGGAGAAGACATCAGGGAACTTCTCCTTGAAAAGAAGAGAAAGGCAGAGGAAGAGAAACAGATGAAAGAAAGCAGAAAGCGAATGAGAGAGGAAATAAAGCTTAAACGAGAAGAAGAGAAAGCAGCCCGGAAAGCCCTAAGGGAAAAAGAACGGGAAGAGAAGCGTGTGCAAAAGAGAAAGCAAGAAGACGAGAAAAAGGCATAAAAAATCTTAAAACAAATAGAAAAGAAAAGCAAAGCAACACTAGACAGTGACGAAGATCTCTCTGAATCCGAGATTCCCTACATGGATGACGACGAATACGACGACGACATCGATTTTTCCGATGATTCCCTCCGGGATTTTTGTCACCTTTGTTTGGGTCGGGATTTGGCGGCAAATGATGACTGGGTGGGGTGTCTTAATTGTACCAAATGGTTCCACAAGAATTGCCTGGGATACCAGACATTAACACATCAACAACTCGCCGACCTTCCCTTCACGTGTGACACTTGTAGCTGAGAGGGAAAAAACCAGTTTCCCTGCAATGTGAATGTTATTGTTGGCACAGTTTGCTTTTTTGAAAGAAGTGAAATCAGTGTTCATTTCACATTAAAATGTACAAAAAATGAACATATTTTTCATATTTTAACAGAAAAATGGAATATCCCTTTGACGCCCTTTTCCACGAGATTCATGCATACTCTGGACCACCAGGGTGGGGTATAGACACCAATGCTGTCAGCTATCACCATAGCACGAAACCCATCGCAATATTTTCGTCAATAACTGGGTAATATTAAACCTGAAACTATATTCATTTGATGTACTGGTTTATTTCTATGAGTATAAGTTTTTGGGAAATATATGACAACTATGAAGTACCAGGTTAATGATAGACTTTGCACCTAATTAACAACGGAAGATTATTTAGCGAATGTTGCCACTTCTCATATTATATTTTCTTTCTTCATAGGTACCATGTGTATCATGTGAAGCCGTTACCATTTATGGCACTGAAGATGAATCAGGAACCAGAAAACATATATGACGTAAACGCTCTCAAAATTATTATTTTCCCGATGAAGCTGACATACATTTTCGTAGTTTAGATCTGGAAGTCCGGCCCCCACCCAATAGACAGGTTTTACGGGACATAGCTGGCCGCGTCGTCGGCAGAGTTCCCTTACAGTTGTCAGGAGTACTCACTCCTCTGATGATGGAAGATTGCGTTTTAAATGTGACACCGTTCTTTACTGGTAGAATTACTCACAGCGGGCCTGTTAGGGGTGGGGGCCCAAAACTAGACTGTTTTTATTTATTGCGTATCAAGCCACAACGTCGTACTTTATTCAAAATAATAGAAAGACTGAATGAAACAGGATTCGATGGTGACAGCGTTTGGGTTTAGTGACTGAGAAGAAACCTAATGTCAGTATAAAAACAACACATGTATCTGTGTACAGTGATGCCAAAATGAGAAGATAAGCCAATGAAGTTGTATTTATGTTGCTATTATTTTGATGTTCTCATTGACACAGTAAAAAAAAAACACAATTGTAATTATGTTATATTCGGTTAAGACATTTTTTAAAAATTCTTAAAGTGTCCGGGTACTGCCGCAAGGGTGTCCGACTTCAACCGCAGGCGTCCGATTACTACCGAAGTAGTCGTCGAGTAAATATCATAAGAATTTGCTGAAACAAGCGCACGAACACAACCACTACCGAGTATAATCACCACAGCAGTTACCTTCCTTCACATATACGATGAAAGAAAGTCAATAGGTACTTTGGTTCAACTTGCATGCCGTTAGGAACGTTAAGTGTCCGAGTACTGCCCCACCCGCTCTAGGTGTTTCACCAACACATTTAAGACTTTCAGTCAAGAAACATTTTTACGTTTTCACACTGTTCCACGGGAATCGTATTGTACATAATAGCTACATTATCATGTAAAAAACAATACTGCTATTTTTCATGATACTTGCACTTCAATATTTGAAAATATATCCCATTTAATCCCACATATTTTTTATTTATAAAATCGTAGATCAATCCTGTATTATTGTTGTGAGAATATGTCCTTTGAACGTGGCGTTAATCGGTATTTAATTACCATTTCAGAAATGCCCTTCGGACAAGTTCCAGTCCTGGAAGTTGACGGGAAAATGTTTTCTGAGAGTGTGGCTATAAATAACTTTCTAGCCCGGAAGTTCGGTGAGTACATTGTGAACAAATATACGCATGCGCAGGGATCAGTGAGCGAAACCAATCAGTTTGTATTGCGATCAGTCGCAAATGTTGTATCATCGATATTTTCACCGGTTTGTATACACTACGTTCCTGACCACCCCTGTGGTTTAGTAGATAGAGCGTCTGCCCGGAGAGCGGAAGGTCGTGGTTTCGATCCCGGCCGCGTCCAACCAAAAGACGTTAAATATAGTACTTGTTGTTACCCTGCCTTGCGCTCGGCATTAAGGGGCTAAAACAAGGACTGGTGGGCTCGGAGTCAGTATACTGTGTCTGAGTGGGGTGTTAAATATTAAACTGCGGCATGGTATCTCAGTGGGCTAGCAGTATAAAATCGGCATCAGTCCGGACTAGTACAAGCAGCTACACACACACGTGCATACACGCCGCTATATAAGTGCAATGATCTTGAACGCGACGTTAAACCCCATTTCACACCATCTCGATAGTTCACTGGTTTTTTAATACTACATTCCTATATCGCCCGTGCATAGATACGGTTATTATTCGCGTTATTTTGCTATCTTGGGGCGGTGGGGTAGCCTAGTGGTTAAAGCTTTCGTTCGTCATCCCGAAGACCCGGGTTCTATTACCCGTATAGGTACAATGTGTGAAACCCATTTCTGGTGTCCCCGCCGTGATATTGCTGGAATATTACTTAAAGCGGTGTCAAACCATACTCACTCACTAACTATGTTGCCTTTTTAACAAACACAACAGTGAAAGAAAGTAATTGGTTTCGTGAGTTTGCAGACGAATGGGCGTAAGATTTACATGGTTCAAACGACAAGGTTTTTCAGGTCACTATTTGTACAACATCGACCATGCACTTGCGACCATTGGCTTTACACAGTATTTTAATGTAAGGTACTGTTTATAACGAACACTCTTATTACAAACTGACCGATATAACGGATTTATTTTTTAGTCCCGCCCATTTGTTGTATATATGCTATGTATACGCTTATGACGAACTACGGTTATTACGAACTCAAATTAGTGGTCCTTTTGAGTTCGTTATAACCGTAGTTTACTGTAGCAGGGTTCACACAATTGAAGCACGGAGTAGGGCTCATTTGATTGAGTTATCCAGGTCCTCATATCATAAGCAGACTAATAGAAAAACGCGTCACCATCTGAAAGGTACCGTGTATACAAGACCGTATTGACGTTCGGAATGTTACAGAAACGGGTCCGATAGTACAACAGGACAGCCAGGCCGAAACTAAAATGTGGTCACCATCCATATACGATTAAAACAATCCACCCTTATTGACATCCAACCCCAAATTTATCTACGCTGTTATGGCCCATAGGAACCAAGACTTGAAGGTATATGACGTCACATACAATATTAACTCGCCCAGTCGCTTCAAACTTTATAGTAGAAGTATTTTTATCAGTTGAGTAGGACAACTTTCCAGCTGTTTTAGGAAAGTCGTTTCGATCATTTTGACAAATAGATTGTTTTTGGTTTTAAGAAAGTATAATTCTGATACTCAACAAGTAATGCATCATCAAGATTGGTTAGTTACAATGCGTGCCCTTGTACACTTTATGTCATCGTACCTCAGACCCGTGAAGATCCGGGGTAGAATAAGTCTTCAGCAAACATTGCTTGCCGTAAAAGGTGATCAGGTGGTCAGGCTCGCTGACTTGGTTGATGCATATCATTGTATCCCAACTGCGTGGATCGATGCTCATGATGTCAGTCACTGAATTGTCTGGTCCAGACTCGATTATTTACAGATCCCCGTAATATAGCTGGAATATATCTGAGTGCGGCGTTAAACAAAAAACAAAGACATAGTCATCGTACCTAGGCGGCGTGAATCTTTGGGCTGTAAACCACGTGTATGCATCCCTCGGCTTTAATAGTATATATCGTGGAATATAGCTGGAATACAGTATTATGTCAGTATAACTTCGGCTAGTTCATCTGCAACGCGGGGAGGCCCAGTCAGCTTACGCACTGCAATTCGCTGTTCAGAGTTGCGTCCCTTGGAAACGCCAGAAACCTGTGATCATGGGTTCGAATCCCGGCTCGACCCGCTTATGTTTCTAGGTTTGTCGTGGATTTCACCAAAGTGGTTAACGTCCAAGACCTGCATCACTTTAGGCTTTCCAACCATGTAAAGCTGACACGCCGTGATATGACTGGAATACCGTTAAAAGCGGAGTTAAACCAAACTCACTCACTCACGCAAATGTGACTTGTATTTCCCAGATAAAATGGACAACTAGCCGCAACAGACTTTAATAATTACAGAGAAAATGTGAAAATAACCCTTAAAGTGAAAGTCTCATGGGTTTATACAACTTTGCAGATTTGGATAGATCGTTACATTACCGCTGCTTTGTATCTCCTTCAGGGCTATACGGAAGTACTGACTTCGAGATGGTTGAGGTGGACCAAGTTGTGGGCATCACCCAGGACATGTGGAAGTTCATCGTGGACTGGGTTCACGAAAATGATGAAACAAAAAAGGTTTGTCGTTAAAGTAGAAAGACCTACTGCCAAATACAGTGAAAAATGGGTCCCCAGTACCCAGTGCTTGTCGATGAGACGACTGAAGAGGTTCGGTGATGAGGCTTGATGATGAAGTCAGGCATTGCTTTGCCTGGTCCAGACTCCTATATTTACACAGCACCGCGATACAGCTGAAACCTCAGCTGACTAAACATCTAGAGGATGATCTAGAGGATGATCAAGCCAGGTGACAAGCTCATTGCGGTTCATCTTGCCCTGATGGTGTGGATCATGATCCAGTCTCTGATTTGCCTGGCAGAGCTCCTTTACAGCTGAAAAGTTAGCCGACACCAGATGACTAAAGATCTAGAGGATGATCTAGAGGGTGATCAAGCTAGGTAACAAGCTCATTGCGGTTCATCTTGCCCTGATGGTGTGGATCATGATCCAGTCTCTGATTTGCCTGGCAGAGCTCCTTTACAGCTGAAAAGTTAGCCGACACCAGATGACTAAAGATCCAGAGGATGATCTAGAGGGTGATCAAGCTAGGTAACAAGCTCATTGCGGTTCGTCTTGCCCTGATGGTGTGGATCATGATCCAGTCTCTGATTTGCCTGGCAGAGCTCCTTTACAGCTGAAAAGTTAGCCGACACTAGATCTTGAGGATCGGGCTCGGTGACCAGCTAAATTGATCTTGCCTTTGTCATGATGGTGTTGCTGGTAACTCTGTCATTGTTTTTCCTGGACCAGACTCCTATATTTACAGAGCTTCGCAATACAGCTGAAACGTTAGTCGAAAAACAATCTGGTTACCGGGTGACCAGGCTCGGTGATTGCATTTCATCTTGCGCTGATCACAATGGTGTGGGTCGAACTCAGTCACTGATTTGCCTGGTCCGGGAGCAATTATTTTCAGACAACCGTGACATAGCTGGAATATTGCGGCCTTTTGGCAACTGCTGTGTTTATCAGTTTATTGAAATTTATAGTACACCGTGGGTATCTTGGTTTCATTATTTAATGGAGTCTACATTGGATCGGGTGGGCTGGTCCAGTGACTAGGTTGATTGCGGGCAAGTGGGAGATTTGGACTGGGGTGGATAGGGTGTAGATGGGGTTTTGGGGTGGAATGGGAATTGGGTGAGGAGGCTAAGGTTTTTGTTAGATTCAGATTTTCTCTGGATGCTTTCAATACAGCTTGGCAAGTATACTTTATCCAGTTATTTTGGAAACGAAATAAATTCATAGATAACATCCCAAGTCCCCCTCCACATATGATATGCAAGTTATCCTAAACCGACTGTGTTCGGACGTTGCTGTCAATGTTAAGTTCTTGTTTGCTTCTCCAAGACTCAATTATTTATTAGAGCTGGAATATTGCTGACAGCGGCGTAAACCAACACTCAGCTGATATATGTTTCTCTGTTTTAGGCTGCCTTGCAGAAGGAAAATGAGGAGAAGCATTTCCCCAAATATCTGGATTTCTTCGAAAAGATTCTGAAAACTAATGACACTGGCTTCTATGTTGGTAAACAGGTAAGTTTGATTGAATAAAATACATCACAGTGCATAATCGCCGCCAGTAACTCAAATAACATAGGCCCCTTTTCATTTTTTTTATTTTTGTTTTGATGGGGGATTTTATTTACAGAAAATAGCAACGCTTTAGCCCTACAGCCTTTACCTACAGCTCTTAATCCCCTTCAACAGTCACTCAAAGCCATGATCATTTATCACTATACACGAATTTGTCGATCAACTTACCAAAATACCATTTAGACCTCGTGTCCAAGCATATCTTCCAGGTATATCACGGCGCGTCAGCTTGATGTGGGAGGAAAGCCCGATGTGATGCAGGTCTCGGATGTTTACCACGAGCACGGGTATTGTGCTGACAACAAAGAAACATTATCACGGCAAACCGGGATTCGAACCGGGGATCGAACCCATGACCTTCCGCTCTCCGGGCAGACTCTCTATCCACTAGACCAAGGAGACGGTCTTACGTAGGACGATATGACGCAGATATGTTTACCACTATTGTTCAACCTGTGCGCTCTCGGTATGGTGCCAACAAACCAAAGATCATTATTTTGGTAAATCGTGGATCAGAACCGACGACCAAAGCATCCCTGGACTTTACTCTGCGGCTCCTAAGATGTCTCCATGCAGATTTTATGTTCACAGTATTGGTCACTGACAGGGGTGTTTAAGGCACCACCCCGTGGAGATTAATTGGTCTTCAGCAACCCATGTTTGTCGGAGGAGGCGACTAACAGGATCAGGTCATCAGGCTCGCTGACTTGGTTCATGGATGTCATCGCATCCCATTTGCGTCGATCGATGCTCATGGTATCAATCAAAGATTCGATTAATTACAGACCGTCGTCATATAGCTGGAATATTGCTGTATGTGGCGTTAAACAATAAACAAAAACAAAAAAAACCACTATGGTTCAACATGAGCACGCTGGGTATGGTGCTCACAAACCAAAGATCATAATTTGGATGAATCGAGGATATAGCATGAGTATAGCACCCCGACACACCAAGAGGATTTGATTCTGCGGCGCCCGATAATTGGCAGATATTATGCCCACAGTTTTGACCACTGATCTTCAAAGCACCATCATCGGTACGGCAATGACAGACTACAGATCATAAAGAGTGTGAATCAGGGATCTCACACAACTCTGAACCCATGTGTTAAACTGTTTGGCCGTCAACGGTTTTCCGTCATGCTTTTTTTTGGTTTCAGCTGTCATATGCTGACCTGGCGGTGTTCGATGCCCTGGACATAGAAGTACCCGACTCTGTTGTGGATCAGTTTCCCCTGGTTAAAGCCAACAGGGAGCGAGTGAGGACAAACGACAAACTCAAAGATTACATCGCGTCGCGCAAGGAGGCTACTGTCTGAGTCAGACAGATATCTTTGTCTGATATTTGACTCTCAAATTGAAATCCGCATAACTTGAAATCCCTTGATCTGTTTAAAAACGCAATGTTTATTTTGATTAAATTGCTGTAATGGTTTTATATTCAGTTATTTATTTGCTCCACCGGCGAAGGGACCAATATGGATTTCGCGAAGAATATATAGGTCCCCAGCAACCCTTGCTGTTTGTAAGAGTCTCCTATAGATCGGGTCGTCAGGCTCGTTGACTTATATCATGTCATGTCACCGTACTCCGAGGGCATGGATCGTTGTTCATAATATCAATCACTGGAATGTCTGGTCCAGCCATGCAGCTAAAGCGTTAAACAAACTAGCGGAGGAGAATCTAAGCTATTGTCTGACTGCATCGTCCATCAGTTAATATTTAACATTAAGCTCTACTGACTGAAAGTTTTCTATCTGTATGTCTGTCAGTCCGACATCAGTCCTGAAACCACAAGGCCAATGAAGCTGGAACTTTGTTTGGATGATCACAGTCATAGTTTCACATATGCACCCCGAATTCCGATCCGATCTTAAACATGGCCGCCACGACGGCCATATTGAATATGCCATTTTTGTCCTTTACTCAGCAAGTTTTACATGCATCATTATGAAATATCATATGCAATGCGTATGGGCTTTAGATTTTGCTGTAGATTGACACATTGATACAGCTGGGTAGATCGACACAATGATAGTTAGATTGAAACATTGATACAGCTGGGTAGATCGACACAATGATAGGTAGATCGATACAGTGATACAGCTGGGTAGATCGACACAATGATAGGTAGATTGACACAGTGATACATCTTGGTAGATCGACACAATGATAGGTAGATCGATACAATGATACAGCTGGGTAGATCGACACAATGATAGGTAGATCGATACAGTGATACAGCTGGGTAGATCGACACAATGATAGGTAGATTGACACAGTGATACATCTTGGTAGATCGACACAATGATAGGTAGATCGATACAATGATACAGCTGGGTAGATCGACACAATCATAGGTAGATTGACACAGTGATACATCTTGGTAGATCGACACAATGATAGGTAGATCGATACAATGATACAGCTGGGTAGATCGACACAATGATAGGTAGATCGACACATTGATACAGCTGGGTAGATCGACACATTGATACAGCTGGGTAGATCGACCCAGTGATACATCTGGGTAGATCGACACAATGATAGGTAGATCGACACAATGATAAGTAGATCGACACATTGATACAGCTGGGTAGATCGACACATTGATAGGTAGATTGACACAGTGATACAGCTGGGTAGATCGACACAATCATAGGTAGATCGACGCATTGATACAGCTGGGTAGATCGACACAATGATAGGTAGATTGACACAGGGATACATCTTGGTAGATCGACACAATTACAGGTAGATCGACACATTGATATAGCTGGGTAGATCGACACTATGATAAGTAGATTGACATTGTGATACATCTGGGTATATCGACACAATGATAGGTAGATCGACACAATGATAGGTAGATCGACACATTGATACATCTGGGTAGATCGACACAATGATAGGTAGATCGACACGTTGATACAGCTGGGTAGATCGACACAATGACACATCTGGGTAGAGCGTCACACTGATTCACCTTGGTACACAAACACACTGATACAAACACACTGATACAGCTCATGCATAGCATTCAAATATATCTCATTATGTTATGATATCATTTTTAATCACATGCTTCACAAGGCCTTAGACGCTTGTGTGTGCTGTGCAACAACACATTAAGGCCAGTATATGTTCATGTCAGAACATTCTTCATTTGAAACCATTAAGCCAAGACAGCTGAAACGTTGTGATGATATGACTTTTTTAGCTCACCTGACTGAAAGCCAAGTGCGCTTATGTCGTTGCGCATTGTACGTTACACTTCACCCGTCCGCGTTAATGCACATTTTACGACATCTCTGATGAAATGACAAGGTCTATGAAGCTGAAACTTGAAATGTAGGTAAAACGAGCCATCTAAAGATTTCTCGAGCTCCTTGAACCAGGTAGCCCGCTAACAACTGTAAACAAGGCCGTAGGCAAATTCTGAAATGCTGAGACCAAGATTAAAGGTGAGGTGAAATTGGGTTAAACGTCGCGTCCAAGATTATTGCGCTTATATAAGGACGTGCATGCACGTGCATGTGTGTGTGTGGCTGCTTGTACTAGTCCGGACTGATGCCGATTTATAGTGCTAGCACACTGAGATATCATGCCGCAGTTTAACATGGATACCCCACTCAGACACAGTATACTGACTCCAAGCCGACCAGTCCTTGTGTTAGCCCTTAAATGCCGAGCGCCAGACAGAATAACACCAAGTAACGTCTTTTGGTATGACGCAGCCGGGCGGACGTTCTAACACTAGACCACGGAGGCTGTCCCAAGATTAAAGGCACAAAATGATCAGAAATAATGCTAATGTATGTTTTCGTGCCAGGGAATTCCCAGGGGTTTCCCCAGGAATGTGGAAGTAGTCCGTCAGTGCTTCGTCATTTCATGAACACGGTCTCGTGAAAAAAACGCATGAACGTCAAATTGTGTCGTTCATACACTTATGAACGTCAATTTCGCGGTCATGTGACCTACGTCTCGTCCAATGGAAAAGCCGTATATCGTGTAAACGTCAAATCAAAAAATTATTCAGATATATACTTAGCTCTTAATGTTGCAAAAAGTGGGCACATAAAAAGGAAGTGGTATTCATCTTCAATGTCATTCAGGGCGCACAGGTGACAAATGCGTTCTTCTCTTTTAATACCCGTGTAACGTCCAGTTTCAATAAATAAATCATGTGAACAACATCGAAATCTTGATAAGGAAAAATCGGATTTTTTTTTACATTTAAACAAGATAAATACTGTTCGGGATATAAATCAGTTTTTACCATTTTGTAATAAATACATTTGTTTGATTCAGATACAGATTGAGACCAATTTTGTAAATGTATATCTTTTAGTCTTTGAGTTAATGATCTAATGAAATAAGAATGACATTGTATATTTTGTTCACACCATACATAGCCATAACCAACGGAAAACAGCTAGTCTTTTACGTCTGTTACCCAATTTCGTTTTCCATTATTATCAAAGAGTACCATCATATTATAACATTTTTTGGGGAACCTATAAGATGGCATATTCAATCATCTAAACCAATATCTAATAACCTTTATATATATCTTTAAATCAAATATCTTGAAGAGCGACTTGAAGGTAATATTTCCAAGAGTAATAATTTGATTTAACACACACAATAATACCTTTTGAGCTTGCATAGAGCAACTAAGATGATTTGTAAAATATACACCTAAATACTTGCAGAAAGAGGTAGCTTCTAGGCGTTCCCCTTTGTAAAAACATTTTTCCTTTTGAGCAAGTTTCCCACCATTTTTAAAAACAACGATCTTTGTTTTATCTTTGTTTACAGTTAATTTCCATTCATCACAGTATTTTTTCTAATTCGTTAATGTGTGTCTGTAAGCCGCCAATACTAGCAAATAATAGTTAAAATAATTGCGTCATGTCAGGATGTAGTTGAATTCTATTTGTACACTTATCTTGAATTTGCATATATCATTTAGATCACATTTTGTGCTTATTATGTTTGTACTTTCAGATGGCGTTAAAGAGGGAAACTGAAGTGTTGCGCTGCCACATGCAATAGTATCGTGCACGGTGGTGTGAATAGTGGGCGCGTCTTCTGTCGGCAAAGGCAGACGTTTTGGGATCGCCCCCAACATCAGCCGCGCCCACTTCTTGCCAATGAATCGCTGCGCCTCAGCACCAGTACACGGACTTAATGAAATCTGTTTATTCCTTGTTCTTCCAATACTTTTGTTCATTATTACAAGAGATGTACCCATGTGTGTAGTCACACCGTCATTATACCGCCCAGGAGCTGCTGGCGACGAACATGGCCTGACCACCACGTTATTAGTACCAAGAAGCTGCACAGGCGTGACTTGTAGGCGTTCCATGAAACTTACAGAACTCATTTGGCGAGACCAGAACAGAGCTACGAAATAGTAATGTGAGTATACAGTCTTTCAACTCATCGTAGTAAACTAGTTCGCCATTGCTGGGTCGCCTTTATATATGAGTGTCTATGTTACATTCATGTGCATATTTGGTAATTAATTTAACTACACAGTGCCAAGTAAAATGTATGCTTCATCTGGAGCTGTGAATCTATCTTTTTTCTTGATGTGCTCATTTTAGTCACCATCAAACATGGGTGTATACTTTCCTTTACCCGTGAGTTTATAAAGGTTTGACTCAAAATGAAGTTGCTGAGTTTGACCCGTGAGGATTCCGGGTAAGAATATAGATCCCCACAAATGTGTAAACTGTTGTAAATTATTATACAAACGTTTACATGTCGTAAAGTTTGCTAGTTTACAGACGTTTACATTTAGTATTTTTATACAAGTTTAGGATATTTGCACATTGTACCCTGCGCGATAGTTATTAAACATTATGCAAGATTAATCCTTATATTCTAAAAGATTGTCATGGATATCTGTCATTAAAGTATGTGTATGATCAAGGTGTTTTTGCAAGTTTTTGTATTTTGTAAGTTATCATGACTATGGTTTCAAGTTTCGTTAAATGAAGACGTCAACGCCAGAGAGAAGAAACGATTATCTGCCGATAAAAGGCAAAATAGCGCAAAAGTGTTAAAAATTATATGAATGGATCACTGAAAATCAGTGATGACACTAGATGTTCGCAAAAAGTGTAAACTTGTCCTTTTCTACCGGTAGCACTCTAAATCATAACCTCTAACCACAGACTCCCAATTGAAACTGACAGATATAGAGGATTAACCACTGTGTTCGGTTGTTACCGAAAAATCTACACACGAGTGATTAATCTGTCACGATTAGAACGTGGCTTCTAATTGTGGCAGATTAATCACGAGTGTGTAGATTTTTCGGTAACAACCGAACACAGTGGTTAATCCTTTTTCTCCCATAACAATACGCCATAAAAAGTCGAGTTCGTAGTTGAAGATTTCCCGTGTTTAGTAACCACTCGGGATTCCCCCCAGCCTCGTTTTCGAATATGCTCAATGAGACAACTGCACCATTAACAGGTAAAAAGGATCTAGCGAAGACAACTCACACGAGTTTTCCGTGACAGGCAAGCCACTTGATAGCATTCATGTTATGTTTTTTGTTAACTATTAAAAGCTGATCGGAGTAACGTTTTAAGAATTAGTAATGTGATATTTGTTAATGGTTTTGGATTACTCGGCCCATAACTTTATTTGCATTCGTCTCGCCGTGACTATCATTCTCAATGCGCAACACTAAATAGGCCCACCTTTTTAGTGTATGTAAATACGTTATTCGTTTATTTGTTCGTTAGAAACAAATGTTATAAATCCAATTAAGGGGAAATTAAATATTGTCCTAAATATTGTGAAATATTGTTAACGAAAAACACAGGGCCCAAGGAACTGTCAGCAGGATTGATCAGGCAAGATTCTATGAATACCAACTCAGACAACTGATTAGCTGACTAAATCTTCCCAAATCCATCAATGGATTGTAATATTTTTGGACGAATTTTCCTCTTTAAAACTAAGTTTACAGTGAATAATTTAAAATGCGAAATGATGATTATTTCATGTCATCTTTTTTTCTTTTTTTGTTGTTCCTGAACACGGTGAGCACATGTGTTTTTATTATATATATATAAAAAACTTATTCAGTGGACAATTTTTCTTTTGAACATACTATTTAACATCATGACACCAACAATGTTACTAAATGAGTCATCTAATTTCCCCATATTTGTGAATGACAAGAAACAATGTGAATTTGACACAATAATTTATTGTGTGTGATACATAAATACATGTACATAGGATATATGTAAACAATAAATTATCATTTCAGTAGTTCTACAAATATTTGCATTTTAATACCTTTGTAATTTTACTCTGTTATTTTACTTCAGCATTTACCTCCAAACTTTATTCTTTTGTTATTTAATCAGATTAGAAGTTAAGACTTACTGAGATAATAGGTAATTTAAAATTAACATTTTCTTCCTTTTATTTTCATGAAAACAAGACATAATAATATGTATGTATTTTCGTGACCTGTTCATATGTGATTTTTTTGTAAAAAGTATTAAAATTAAAATTAGACATTGCCCATGTAAAGAAATGAGGTTTATGGTATAATGTTAAAAGAGGACCTCTTGTTCGTCATTTCTTCATCACCAATAAATTTGAGTTTTTCTTTACTTCCCTTGTTCTGCAAATTTACACATTAGAATAATTTAAGGTCTCTTATTAAAATAGCGACACAGCTTTCCACTCCCAGGCAGCCAATTCGATTATGTGGAAATAAATAAACCACTGTAAACTTTGTAATGGGAGAATAATAAATAAAAATACATTTCTTATTTTGTCATATGTCCAGTTTATCATCTCAAGAAATGCTAAATAATTATCATTAAAATCAAGCTAGCTATGCATTTTGGGGCTCTTTATCTGCTATGATAATATAACAATTGCATTATTAAAGAAGTGGGTTTTTTTCAGTAAACATGGTAAATAATAAATCTTTGGTTTGAAGAACATATAATTCTACATGTCTTAATGATGTAAGCTTTGTTGCTGGGTATTGTGACACAAAGTCTGTGCTCCTGTTAGGGATACCATCAATACTCAGTTATACATCAATTATCAGTTATTGGAACAGTGGTTGATTGAACATTCATCTGAACTTGTAGTACCAGATGGAGACCTTAACGAAGATTTGTTAAATAACAATGTACACCACCTTCACGATATAATGGTGATTAAAGATCTACGTAATGTCATTAAACAGCCCACGCGTATTCCACAAACCTCGGCTACTCTAATTGACCCTATTGTTATAAGCCAGGACAGCGAAACTGTAGAAGCCGGTGTCCCGGTATAAATTCTCCCCCGTACAAATCCCCCCCCGCCCCCCCCCCCCCCCCCCCCCCCGGAGATTTTATACCGGTACAGATTCTCCCCCGATTAACACTAAAACTAAATGTATATTTCGATAAATATATAACCCAGAAAAAATAAAGGAGAGAACAGAATTAATTTTAAAAATACGTAAACAAATGAACATTAAAACCTAGAGGAATATGAAAAGCCAGTGTATAATGCTAAAGTACGAAGACACGATAAACTGTACCAACATTACAATGTTCCCGGATATGCATGCTTTACCTGGGTTACATACGGGTTATCTAAGTTAGAAATATATGACTGATAGAAATTCTTTAAACACGTTAATATCGAATATTCTTGGATTATCTTTTTTTAAAATGTGCTCCATTCAAGAAAAGTTATATAGAATTATGTATTTACTCTCCCCCATGTATTTTGCTCTTTTATGTAAACACACAACACAAGCCAAACACTTCTGATAGAGACTATGTTGAGAATGTAGAGGTAAAGGGCTTCACTTTGAGCACCTTGTTTTCTTTAAATACCGCCATCTGAGACACTATAAAGTGGTATATAGGTAGATAAAATACTAATCTATAGGTGTGAATCCATTTCATGTTACATCTGTGAGGTTTGAGTTGATTTTGACAGCCCGGGCCAAGTCCGACCGAACACTTGTGAGACTGTTGAGAGTATGGGGAGAAGAGGTCTACTTTAGCCAACGTGTCTGCTTTAAATACGATGAACAGTGACATTATAAAGTGGTATTTACTTAGATATAGTACGTTCCTATAAATATAAACGCTACGCCGACAGATGGAAATTTGTATCACGACAGCTTGAAGTATTTCATACGTTGCAAATCTTATTTCGTTTAACGATTGATCTTTTACATGTTACCTAGACACTTAGTGGAATAAGGGTCTCTGAAATCCTCAAAGTGAGGAACAGCTAACTGCATTCCAGTTCCCCCAAAACTCCCGCTATCAGCAGGGGTCCTCTTGCCAGCTTCCCCGGTGTGTCACATCTGATTAATGACCACAAGCTATTCTGTAGCAGACGACATGTATGTGAGTCAAAAAAATAATTTTATTTTATTTAAATATTGATATTTGGTTATTTTAAACTACTTTCGAAACATTTAAATGTTCTGCAGATTAAAAAAAAGATATTGGTCAACTTGTAGACAACCCATTTAAATTTAAATTTATTGTGCGTAACACAATGGCCTTATTAATCCTTTCAAAAGCAGGCAAGACATATTACAAAGTATAACTCTTTTGCCATGAAACATTTATCTAGTCAGTTGTCTACAACTTGAGGCAGCTAGAATAGTAACAGGGTTAACTAAATTTTCCTCCCGTCGCAGCCTGTATCATGAAACTGGATGGCAGCCTTTAGCGTATAGAAGAAACGTCAACAAACTTGTAACTATGTATAAAATAATAACGTCCTTCATATGTAACTGATCTTATACCACCAGCTGTGTCACAGAACGTTAATTATAATCTCAGAAACCGCCATGATTTTGTATCTGATACTATTTCCTGTAAATGCGGAGCTCCTTGTGAAAATTCATTCTATTTCTTCTTCGAATGTACCTTATATGATGATTTTAGGGAGGCATTACTGACAGCTATCGATAATCTTGGAGGACAGAAAACTCTATATAGTATTCTTTTTGGTGATCCAAACTTAGATGTTTTCCTGAATACAAAAATATTCTTGTCTGTACACAAATTTATAGAAACGAGTAACAGATTCAGTAGCTAGCATATAATTGTTTCCAAACTGTTAATCATTAATATTGTTAAATCTATATACAACACTAAAATGTATAATATTAGGATATGTATGAGATGCAGACTGTCTTCACTTTCCAGCACATTGTACATATCCTTCATATGAGCACTGTATATACATTGCGCACTATGTTTCCACAATATGAAGCTTCAACTGTAAATTGTTCATGTTCATTATGCAATATCATGTATAACTGTATATAGGGAGAAGGTGATAATAAGTGCTGCACTTGTGCCCAATCCCTCTGTCTTTTTGGACAATAAGATATGTTTAATAATAATAATAATAATAATAACTGTTAGATTTTCACGTACAGATATGTGGTGATTTAAATGCACGTACTGGTAATAACAATAATCCCCTTGAGCCGTGTAATGATGAGGAAACAAGTGTATTCCCCGAGGAGGAACCTGTCCATGTCGGGGAGAGATCTTCAAAGGATACATTAATGAATAGATTTGGTAAAATGTTGTTAGATTTTTGCTTCGCATTCAACATATATGTCTTAAATGGGAGGTTCAAGGGGGATGAGCAGGGTGAATCTACTTATGTATCTGAGCAAGGTTGTAGTGTTGTCGATTATTTTATTGCCTCTCCTGCTCTTTTTGAATACTTCACTCGCTTCACAGTGGAACAGAGGCTAGATTCAAAACATTTGCCCTTGTTGCTATATCTTAACAGGCCACCCATTAGTACTGTATACGTGGAAGTAGATGATTCAACAGAATGTAGATCATCCAAATACCAGTGGAATGTGGATAATGTCAATACATTTGTTGAAAACCTTAAATCGATCTATTTTGCAACTTCTGCTAATCTCATGGCTAGCGTTAATGTCAACATCAATTCAGCTCTTGATATGTTTGTTTCTACTTTGCTAGATGCTGCAAGTTGTATGAAAAAAACAGTTTACACTAATAATGTTAGAAATGGATTTTACAGTTATGAGTGTAGGATAGCTAAGCGTAAAGCTAAGAAATATCTTAGACTATTTCGGAGATATAAATCAAACTTATTCAGAAGACAATACTGTACTTTGAGGAATAGATATAAATTTGTCTGCCGAAAGTCAAAATTTGAATTTAAGACAAAGACTGCAAAGGGGTTGACAGCAGTTATATCCAATCAAAAACAGTTTTGGAAACGTCTCCGAGGTATATCTAAGCCGTGTAGTAAGCAAAATTATATAAGCAGTGATGTTTGGTTTAACCATTTTAACAATGTGTTTAATGCTGATATCTTATGTGATCAGAATGTCTCCTCATCGAACGTAGACAACGAAGTAAATTTAGAACCCAACTGTGCTAATGTGGTAAACAATGTGGAAGAGTATATGTTGGACTCCACTATAACAGATGAAGAGATACATAATGCTTCTGGTATAGATGATGTGGTAATTAATATGTTAAAAGTCTCTGAAAATGTTGTCATGCCCTTTCTGAATGTGTTATTTAATAGAATATTTGAGTCTGGTGTTTTTCCTGATGTTTGGTCAAAAGCTATTATCATTCCTGTTCATAAAAAAAAGAGAGAAAAGTAATCCTGATAACTATCGTGGTATGTCACTTCTCAGTGTTATAGGTAAAGTTTACACGGCTGTTTTAAGTAAACGACTAACTGGGCAAACATCAAGAACAGAATACCAGAAACACAGACGGGTTTCAGAAAGGGTTATGCAACCACTGACCACATATTTACTCTGTATGCTATTATTCAGAAATGTTTATGTAAAAAGAAATCAAAACTTAATGCGGCATTTGTAGATTTTAAAAAGGCTTTTGATTTTGTTAACTGTGATAAGTTGTGGAATCTCTTAATGTCTTATGGTATAAGTAGTAAAAGGTTAAAAGCTTTAAGAAGTTTATATAAAAGTGTTAAATCGGGTGTAAAATGTGATCTAGGTTTCACAGATTATTTTGACTGTCCTAGTGGTCTACGACAAGGATGCATTTTGAGTCCATTACTGTTTTCACTTTTCATAAGCGAATTATCAAATGAAGTTATTTCTAATGGAAAGCATGGTGTACAGTTATTCCCTGATTTAATAGAGATAATGTTATTGTTGTTTGCCGACGATGTTATTTTAACATCAGATAGTGTCATGGGGCCACAGACTCAGTTGAATATTCTAGAAACCCACACAGAAAAATGGAATTTAACGGTAAATCTGGAAAAAACAAAAGTTGACGAGGTGGGGTGCTTTCAAAAAAGGATATTTGGTATTATAGGGGAAAAAGGTTGAGGTAGTGTCAAGCTACAAATATCTTGGTTTACCTTTTTATTCATCAGGAAAATTCAGTAAAATTATATCTGACCTAGAGCAAAAAGAGCTTTGGTCAAATTGATTGCAACTTTAAGTAAAATTGATCTTATTTCAAAGTCAGTGTTCTTTAAGATATTCGATTCGCAAATACAACCTGTAATTTTATATGGTTCTGAAGTGTGGGGATTTCAGCAAGATGACAAATTGGAAAAAGTTCATCTATTAGCCTGTAAGAAATTTCTGCAAGTAGGGCAACAAACCCCAAATGCTATAATCTACGGGGAAACGGGTCGCTTTCCACTGTACATCAACTCCTATGTTAGAACACTTAAGTTTTGGCTTAAATTAATTCATATGAATGAAGACAGGTTGCCAAAAAAGGCTTATAATATGTTATTGTATTTAGATAACTGTGGAGGCTTCTAACATTCGTTTCCTTCTTTTTTTCTCATGGCTTTGGTTTTGTATGGATATCGCAAACAGTTGGGAACCAGCTTTCATTTCTACGACTTTTTAAGGATACTTGTATAAACATGTTTTACCAAAACTGGAAATCAGTCTTAAACTCTAGTTCAAGATATCATTTATATGCAGAGTTTAAAAGTCTTTTAGAACCTGAAAAATATCTTTCAGTTTTGTTTGAAAGAAAATTTAGAAACATAATTGTTAGATTTAGAGCAGGTCTTTTAAATTTGAAGAATAATGAAGACAGATATCTGTCGATAGAAAAGTCTTTTTGAATATGTCCAGTCTGTAATAATGGCATGGGGGATGAAATTCATTTTTTACTCATTTGTTCATGTTATAATGATCTCAGAAAAGAATACTTACCGGCAAAACTTTGCCGATATCCTAGCTTGAACCATTTCAAATCTATTATGTGTAATAACAATGAAGCAGTCTTAAACAGTTTATCACGTTTCCTATATTACGCTTATGCAAAAAGAACAAGTAAGACAATTCAATTATGACATAAGTCACGTTACTTTACCGTTGCATCTGTGAACAATTTGTATATTGTGAACTGTAATTGTATATGGGCCCGAGGCTTTCATGCAAATAAAAGTTCTTCTTCTTCTACTATCATTGTGGACACCCAATCAACCTAACCCTGTATTGTCTGTTAATTCTGAAAATAATTAACTGTGATATTGAGTTTCTACCTAAAACTAATAATATGAAATTAATTTTGAGATTATTTCATTCTATCTAAAATTCAAAATATATTTTAAGATGCATAAATGTACATCATTAATATTGTTGAAAAAAAAAGAATATTGTTTTTGAAAAAAAACAACCTAATAAGGTTGATTGGCGCCCACCATCTTATCTTCATCATTTTGTCTGCTCCCTATAAGAAATCAAAATAGTTAAGAAAAAATATAAATACATATATTACTTTCTTGAGTTTATATAGATTTAGATATTACTTAATCGTTCAAGTTTAAACGGGGTAATGGTTTTTTTTCATTATGAGTTTCTTAATTGTCCTGAGATAGTATGTTTAAATAATTGAAGTCCTCATGTTTAAAAAACACCAAATAATTATAGGCCAAAATACATTAATTATATTGATCTGGATAAACTCCACCTATTGCAAGGGGAAACAACTGTTGTGGTTGCAAAACATCTTGGTCGTGAGATGTACGGTCCGTCCGGCAAAGATTGATCGTTTGCTGCAGTAAAATTGAGTATTGCTTCAGATTGAAATTATCTGAGTGTTTATTTACATAAAATATGAAATTTAAGTCTCGATTATTTCAATATAACTATGAAATATGTTTTTGATCGATCGGCTCTAGATCAACACTTCGTTATAACGTGACATTTCTCATGTGGTTGATAGTTGTTGTTTTTTTAAAATACCAAACAATAAGGTTTGTTTCACTATTTCATCGGTATTTTTACATGAATTAATTAACTGTTTTATAGCTTTGTTATTAGCCTTGAAAACGCCCAGTAAAGAATTTTACCGGAGTTGCTCACCTGGACCCGTAATATCGATGCGGTATCTCGCTTCGGTTACCGTCTTCTCATTCTGCAACTGAATCTGGTACATTGGGAAGCCGAAATTCCACAAATTTTATCTCGGTCACCAACTTTCGGAGATGGGAATATTGTCACTACAGTAACATGTACATAGTAAAGACACGGCTTATATCAACGGAGAAATAGGTTTTTATTTTCTATACAGGTTGACGCTGCCACGTCCGGACTCGATGAAAACCGAATGTACTTACGCAGTAGCAATGGCAATACATGGTATTTGGTAGGTGAATGATAAAACCAATAATGTTACGATACGCATTCCTTTATTTAATTAATTTAGGTTTATCATATACAAAACAAATAAAATGTATTGCAATTATTTAAGATTTGATATTGGCTAATTCTTATAAACATTCAATCAATAATAAGATTAATAACAAAACACAATTAAGTGATCCGACATTTACTCAAAGAGATTATCTTTTGCGCTTACTTTCTTGTAAAAACATATAACAGTTTATTATTTAGATTCTAAGCAAGAGAATCTGTTGTTAATTAATCAATGACCTGATAAACGTCAGTCCTTGCTAACATTTAAATCAATAGGCAGATTTATAATAAAATATAACCAAATAAACTTACACGTACTCAAAGAGAATATCTCTTTTACTTCCTTTATTGTAAAAACATGGCACTTCATCTCCTTCATTTTGGTACATAGTGAAAATTTTATATAACTGTATTTCATGTACCCCCGTGGATAGTTTTTCTGAGAATTGAGATGAGTTCAACTGAGTTGAACAGTCACATTTATGATGAAAATATAACCAATTAACCATCACTTACTCAAAGGGAATACATGTATATCGTTTACTTACTTCTAATTATATCTTTTCTATCGCCCTGTTTACAATTCAAAGTCCAGTGATTACGTTCGCACTCGTCTATTAGTCCATTTTCCTTTTCGCTGTATCGGTATTAAACAACTTGGGATTCTCGCGGTATCGTGCCGACACCTCTGGCACAGACGAGAATGTCCAATGTGCACCGTTATAAACACATCACCTGAATACACACATGTATTACCTTCGATGGCAAACAAATTATGTGCCCTAGGGTCATATCACGTCACGAGACTTTACGGAATGACGTCGCACTAGAAACGACGTCATGGCTGAAGATTGTTGACGTCATTCGACAAATTGTGGTTTCGCTGCCGTTGCGACTTGCTGTCTTTATAGGTAAACACTAAAATTCGTCTCTGTATGTTTTCATGTACATCTTCTTCGGTAATAAATAGAACATTATATTCGTATTCATCTCATACTATGTTTCCGAGACGAGTGTCTAAATTCCGATATTTCGCCAGCGATAGCTCGGGAAATGCCGGAATTTAAGCACGAGAGTCGTAAACATAGTATGACATGAACACTCATATAATATCGTCTATTTACGCATCAGAGGTGAAGATAAACGCTCGTTTTATGCCACTATAGCTAAGGGGTTACAAACTTGCAAAAAACTACAGAAAAAATCACACACTTAGCATCAGGAGGACGACGATATAAACACTTTTGTAGAGTTCTACCTTAGTGCACTGTAATGTGACAAGGTACTTTCCAAAATAAATTCCACTGACGTAAAACAATATAGAATGAGGGGCAAAATAAGTATACCGAGTTTGATTTTAATGTTACTGAAAACTGAAAGAACTATTGTTAAATTAGAATATGTCTATTTAACCACCACTCATTCCTGCAACAGTTTGTGAATGGTAATCTGTGGCTGGATTATTTTGTGTACGAATAACTTGATTCAAGGAAGAACGAAGTAAGAAATGAATTTGCAACCACATGACCCCTGCCATATGTGAAATGTTGTAAAATTTGTACCGAAAAAAAGCAAATTTATCAATTTTCAAAGATAAGATGTCTAAGATATCCAACAGCAGTTGTGTATTATGCACACACAAGATACATTTTCAAAAGTGTTAAATGAAATTGTATTTAAAAAAATAAAACCATGTAGAAGTATTCTTTAAGTTCTAAGCCCCAGTAAGTTCATTTTTTAATTTAATATCGCTGACAATATTTTTAATTAAGAATCAAACATATGATAAAATCAATTGAGAGGTATAGTGTCTTTTGCGTTTCAGTGTATACAATATATATATTTTAGAGACAAACAACTACGGGATTATTCAACTGTATTGTATGCAAACGATACCATTGAATATGTAGAAACTCACAATGTGACTTATCGCAAGATATGAAATGGACTGCACGCATTTCAACTATTGCCAGGTCAAGAGCAATATTGGTTTCAGCCATGTGTAGACTTAAATATTCTTCTTAAATAGATACAATCTGTCAAAAATATACCTGAAATGTACACGACCTAATCTTAAAAACACATTCTGAGGTACGGGACAACTGTTCTGTCTATAATGAAAATACACGTGAATTAATACAGCTTGATGCTGCTTGACCCGCTTCAGGTTTTCAGGTTTCGTAACAGGTTGGCTTCCATTAAAAAAGTGACGAAAACAGTACACACAATAACAAAGAAGGAAAGTCCTTCATGACTAAACGATTTGCTAAATCAAAATATATCACCTGTTACAAATATTGTCTTTCTAACAATCATAACACAACTGTTCCGTTTGCCAGAACAACTACATTTCAAAAGTCATTTATCATAGTCATTCAAACTGTTGAAAACACAAATTTAAAGTATTAGAAATAACACTTCTTTCGCTGGGTTTAAAAAAAAGAATTTATCCAAATGTTTTAAGGACTCCATAGTATTTCAGTTGGAAAGCGTGCAACAGTACAATGCGAAATTATCTAAAATAGTGAATATGAAAAATTATGATTTGATTAAATAACGACACGAATAAAATTTCAAGAAGAGAAAAATTGTACAAACGGTAAAATGCGAAATTGTCTTTAATAGTGAATATCATTTTTGCTGGTGACAATGAATATGGTAATGATTATGAATATTGTTATCAATGACACATTCAATTTTTCAGAGAAAATTAGATTATAATTCAAGTTTTTTGTGTATATTTAATAAGCTGTTTCTTATTTTCTTCACATAGAATGTGAGTAACGCCTCAGTATTAGACACTACTGACAAAACAGATGACAGTTTGTAGTGATAAACCCTCAAAGATTTGCATGTGGAGGTAATAGACGTCGGAAACACATCCTTAAAAAGCCTCAAGTAGGCACACAAGACTTAGAAATGCAACAAGCAGCCTGTATGGTGATTTGTTTTGAGTTAATTTGTCTGACATTATTTCTTGCTCTTTCAGTTTAACATGCGAACTTTTCAGTAGTTTCTCGATTGTATTAAATATAAATATAAAGACAACCTTTGTTTATTAACATTATGAATATAGGACTCAACCAAATTTAGCATCAAAGTAAGTAGTAACAAGAATCTATCGACAGAACAACATAATTCAAATTTTAGATATGTCCATCAAATTATAATATTTATCAATAAAATGTATAATGTATTATTAAGACAAGGTGTATTCAAACATATGACTGATATAAGATATTAAACTTCGTACTATATGTCATATAATACTAGCTCCCATGTGAGGTAAACTATACCACAGTTACATTGTAATTCGGCAAATCTTATATATTAAACAATAATGCATTAAATATAAACAGAGACACATGTAGATCGGTGGTCGCTATAGAACCGCTTCCGACACTGGAGTAAAAGTTTTCGGAAACTGAACTTTGCTAATATTTCCTGTTGTTGAAAATACATACGATGGAGCCACTTTGGTCAATCTAATGTCGTTGTTATAGTTTCTGTGTGAAAGATCCATGCCTCCGTTGCACAAACCGATCTTAGGGCTACGACTAATTAATTAACAAGTAGAAGAGGAAGAACAAGAACAAGAAGAAGAAGAATAGGTTCATACAGTATCAAAGGCCACATGGCCAAGAGGATAATACATTAGACAAAATTTGCTAGGTGGGACAAATGTTATAATTAATATTATCTCAATAGAATATTTTGTTACATTAAACAGGCAGATTCCTTTTCAAATATATAGCAATATTTTTTATTGGGCTTAACATTTTGGGTTGCTGATAGTTGATTGAATAGTGTTCGTGATGGATACACGAATGGTAACTACGGTTGTACCGTTTTCTATTTCCGATATTAAATGAGCTGTTCTTCATCTTCAATTGTATTTGATTACATTTAGTATTTGCAAATCAGTATTTCATCATAACGAAACTGTTCAATACGTAGCTTATGGCTCAGACATAGGAATTTACATAAAAGGCGGATCTTTATTTGGACATTACTCCATAATGTATTTCTCTGGTTCGAGTACAGACATATGTATAGAATAATGGGTTGGAAATGATGAAGAAGAAAGAAAAGAATTAGCATGCTAACTCTGAATCTCTATGTCTTTACATACATTAAAAGCAATATATATATTTACAAAACTTTTGTAAACTTGTTAACAAACAATAAAAACTGTCAAAAAGGGTTAAACCACTTTAAAGATGATTATTTCATGAGCTAATAAACATAATTCAATCCACGAATGTTCCTACTGTAAATGTTTTAAAGTAATGATAGTTCACAAATATAAACCTTAATCACAGTATTTTATCATTAAGATTATTCTTTCATATGCTTAAGAGTGAGTGAGTGAGTGGGCGAGTTAGGTTTAAAGCCGCGTTGAACAGTATTCCAGTTATATCACGGCGTGTCATTTTCAAAGTGAAAAACTGTTTTAGATTATAACCGATACGTGAATGCATGTGAAAAATGTAAGTGATTTTAAACTATCATATCTAAAATGTAATTTTAATCGAAAAATGCAATTGTCTAAAAGTTAACGTTGTTAATGCGTAAAAACAAATTTGTTTAATAACAAAACTGTTGTAGTAATTTGTTAACGCTTTGTAGACTGTTTGAAACTAAAGTTGTTTACATATTTCAAAACTATAATCGTTTACGAACGTTTGCAACTATTCTTACACTTCGGGGGTGCAATGGTTAATATGTCTCCAGAATACATGTACGATCTTAAACCAAACGTAGATTATAAAAAAACAGCAACATTTTCATGTATTGTTCTTTCATAAAACTTTCAAAATATCATAATGTTATATCAGCGAACGATACAGGGATCTTAAACTGTCTTGTCACCAGCAAAATATATGTGTTTAAAACCAATCACAGATTTCAAACTGTAACCATTTGAAAACCCTTACACCAAAATATAAAGGTTTGAAAGCTATCACAGTTAACAAATTATAAGCATTGTGGAAACTATTATATACTGAACAACAAAAGTTCCTGTCACATTGAATAAGATTTAATGCAAAGTTATATTTTTTTATCAAATCTGAAACAATTTCTCTGAAAAGACTCCTGTAAGTGTTCAAATGGTTTAATTTGCCATACCGACTTCAGAAAATGCGTGATTTCATTAAAAAAAACCACCATGAACATGCCAAAATGTCAATTTACAAATCAATATCGTGTGTGTCCACCTCTGGTTGCGATGCAAGCAACACATCTTCGTCTCATGGAATGGACCATGCGTCGCACAAAGTCCTGTGGGATATCTGTCCATATCTGCTGGAGCATGTTTCGAAGTTCCTGGAGTGTCTGTGGAACACGCGGTTGACGTCGAAGGCGCCGATCCATCTCATCCCACATGTGCTCGATTGTTGAGAGATCAGGGGAGCGAGCCGGCCAGGGGATGACATTCGCGTTGTTTTGTTGAAGAGAATCCTGAAAAGTCGAGCAATATGAGGCCGGACGTTGTCATGTTGAAAGGTAAAGCCTGGGCCATGACGACGCAAAAAAGGTAGACCAACAGGGCCGATGATCTCGTCGAGGTAGCGTTGTCCATTGAGATTTCCCTCTACCACTATCAAACGGGTCCTCTGTCTTGCTGTAATCCCGCCGGGGTCACGGGTGGCCCAGTCGTCTAAGGCGCCGCGATTAGCTGTCCAGAGTTGCGTCCCTTGGGCACGCCAGAAACCTATGATCGTGGGTTCGAATCCCGGTTCGCCCCGATTGTCAGCACCATACCCGTGCTCTTGGGTTTCACTGAAGTGGTAAACGTCTGAGACCTGTATCACTTCGGGCTTTCCTCCCACATTAAGCTGACACGCCGTGATGTAACTGGAATACTGTTAAAAGCGGCGTTAAATCCAACTCACTCACTGTAATCCCACCCCATACCATAACGCTGCCGCGAACCGATCTTCTTCCTTGACACAATGATTGACGTAACGTTCACTTCGACGTCGGTACACTCGAATCCGTCCATCGCTGTGGCTGGGGTGAAAACGAGACTCGTCAGTGAATAGAACGTGTCCCCACTGCATGGCCGTCCAGCGTAGACGCTGTCTGCACCACTGTAGACGTCCTTGACGGTGGTTTCCTGTCAAAATGGGACGTCTGGCGGGTCTTCTGGCGATAATCTCTGCACATCTGAGGCGGCGACGTACGGTTTGTGAAGATATTCGTCGAAGGCCAGGGATGCTTCTTGCAGTCACTTTTGCTTGCCGGTATCGATTTCGTAGGTGTGTTGTTCGAATCCAGTTGTCTTGTCGATTATTGGTTACGCGTGGCCTGCCACTCCGAGGATGGTCTCTGGCTGCATTCGTCTGTTACCAACGTTGCCATAAACACCAAATGGTGTTTCCGTGGACGTTAAATTGTCTTGCAACATCACGTTGACTCGATCCTGCTTCAAGCATACCAATGGCTCGCAGACGCTCATTTTCGGACAGGCGTGGCATTTCGTAATGTTGAATAATTGCGTAATTTTGTTGTTTTTCTGAGTGGCTGTTTTCAGCATGATGCTAAACAATGCATATGGAATCCCGTTAACGCACATGTTTTTATACCCAGTCTTGGGTAGTGAAATGCATGGGGCTTGCATAAAAGTCAACTTTTGCATGGAATGCATGCTTTTCTGTAGCAGTTACGTTTTTGTGACATGATTCAATACATGTACTACAATATTGAAAAATAAAACTTTACTTGTTTGAAAAATACACTAAAATATTGGTGTCACAGGAACTTTTGTTGTTGAGTATAGTTAAGGACTTGTTAATGTTTGGTAGTTGCCATAACTTACATGACTTTACAAACACGCAAATGTTTGGAAGTTATGATCGTGTCCAAAAGTTCACAAACGTGGAAGATTGTATTCATTATCTAGTGTACTGTCTCATGTTTTGCTGAAAATAATATTTTTCATTGTGTCTCTGGGATACAATACTGAACGTGTTTGTGATGTATCAAGTAGTATGTATCAATACGTTCCTTAAATACGTCTGTTTTAGCTGACAATAATATGAACATTTGCATTTTTCGATACGGCAATATTGTTCAACATTTGTTCATAAATAGTTTAAGTACCAATGTGTCACTTGAAAACGACAATACTTTTATTGTTTTGTTAGACATTAGTTTTCACCATAGTGTCCCTTTGCATAGGCAATACTGTCTCATTTCAAATTAGGACAATAGTTTTCTATGATTTTCCTGTGGTTAATTGATTGAATTAAAAGTATTGCCAAAACAAGATTTTTTGATATTATAAATATGTCCGTGACTTTCATCACGTGTTATGTTTTTATTTCACAAGTGTTTCCCATTGTGCCTACATTGTTTCGTTGTCTCAGTATGGACCACTTTATCTCATATCACAGGTGAAACAGGTAATAGTCATGTTCACTCTTACATCACTTTCTGAGCATCAGACCGTATCATTTCATGATTTTACTGAAGGCCCAATTGGGCAGTAGGCACATTGGTAAGACACCGATACACACACCTGCATGCAAGTAGCTTTATAAATGGAAAAAAAAACCCTTACACCTCTACTATATAGTGTCCGATTGTTAATCATAACCTCTGAGCTATTGGAATAACGGATTACCTGTCCCATGTGAATTACTCTACGATCCTTTGAAGAAATATTATGCTGAGTACAAATTACTGAAAATATATGTATCGATATACGATATATCAGTGGGTGAAATATCAGTATAGCAACCTCTGCATATTCTTTGATCACTGAACACAATCAGTGTGTACTCAATCAGCCAAGATCTCATTATCAATGTGTTAGAAAATTGACCACGACTTTGCAAAAACGACAGCAATGTCGTCAATATGGGTACAATATAGTGTAAAATAAAGTCACAAAACCCTTTCCATATTCATCATGAGCATGCATCCATGAATCAAATAGTGATGATAACGTGTTCGCGAAAAGTTTAGCGTATCCTGTCCCTGCGGTGGCATGCGTCACAAACACATGCAAAAGCAAGACCACGGTTCACTTGAAAAAACACAGGAACATATGGTAGAAGTCAGAGTACGGAATTTTATCGGACATAATTTTTGTTACTGCTGCGTCGAATTTAAAAATGTCATCCACATGTCTACCATAAGCTTTACTGAGTCCTTGAATGTTGTAACCAAGATCAACAACTTCTGAGCAAGAGTCGTATGACGCTCTTTGAAATATTGGTACAAAGAGCGTCCTCGATTGTACCTCAAAAGTTGTGAATGTAAACACCAAGGGCTGGAGCTGCTGGAATATTGCTCGACATGAAGGGAAAGGTGACTAATGGAAGGTTGACACGGCTTGTCGGCTTGATGTGGGAGGAAAGTGATGTAGGTCATCGACCAGTGAGCACGGGTATGGTGCTGACAAACCTAGAAACATAATCAGTGAGTGAGTGTCGGGAATCGAACCCGGGTCTTCGGCGTGACGAGCGAACGCTTTAACCACCAGGCTACCCGACCGCCCCAGAAACATAATCAGGGTGGGCCGGGATTCAAACCAACAGTTTTCTCAGTAAACTTAAGATGGCATTTGCTTTCATTTCTGACAAATTGTCCTGAACCTCTGAAGAGAGATATGTAACAATATATGTGGTCGACACATTTTGAGACAAATGTCCCACTCAGCACGTAATGAAGTTTTGCATTAAGTTTATTATGTGGGAAAAAGGTGTACAAAGTTGAAAAATGAAATGTTTTTACAGAATTGAAATTGCACAATTTCAAGCAAATTCGTTGATTCTTTTTTAAGTATCCACATGGTGTTCATTCCACTTGTGGGGCGGTCGGGTAGCCTAGTGGTTAAAGCGTTCGCTCGTCACGCCGAAGATCCGGGTTCGATTCCCGACATGGGTACAATGTGTGAAGCCCATTTCTGGTGTCCCCCACCGTGATATTGCTTGAATATTGCTAAAAGCGGCGTAAAACCATACTCACTCACTCATTCCACTTGTCCCAAATACTTCTGTGTGTAAAAAGAAATTCCTTCCTTGATAGTATTCAGGTTTACTGTGAATCGTTGAGACAGGGACTTGGAGTACATTTGTTGGACCCAGCAATGTCTCTTTGTACAGATTTTTATGGATCTGTGGAATCCAGTACAAAAAGAGGACTGGACATGTCTTCAGGTTCAGAGTCAAGTCAAAAGTTGATAGTACTGATTGGCTCTGACAGATTTCTTTCTCAGTTAACACACTGACCTGATATGTGGAATTATCATGTTTATACCAAGTTCTTTGATCAAACAACTAATGCACCGATGCTTACAAAAAATGGTTTAGTTATTTGAGGCCTTGTCAGTGGGGACAACTACAAACCTTTCATGTAGTTCAGACTTAGGATGACAGCTGGCTGGGACAGAATGGGTTTACGCCAATGACATCGCTCTATTCAAAATTGTATAATCATGTCATTAACTCACTCAATTCTTGCAGGGGACTACTGGATTCATCGGCATTCAGGTTCTAGCTGTGAAACACATTTGATATTAAAAGGAATCGAAATTTTGGTTGATCTACAAAGACTTTTACATTTGGTTTACTTTGTTTTCAGATCTTGTGAATCTTGGAAAAGATCAGGGATACAGCCCAAAGGGTAAAAGGCACTCCATCAGCCAAAGTATAAAGGACTCTGCTATACGCAGGACGATGTAAAGGATTCTTCTACGTAGGAAATCTTCAGACAAAGTTCTAAAGGATTCTATTACAGAGGAAGATCAAAAGGATCTGCTTCCCCAAACCCTGTACATCTGGTTCATCAAGCCAACAACATCTCAGAAAAATCTTCAATTAATATTTTCAAGAGACGTGAACCCTTTCTGGAAATAATGATAACGGTATCTGTTTAACTATTGCTGAATTTAAATATTGATTTATAGTGTTCTCATGATATAGTCAAGTTATGATCTGAACATTTGGTGTTCTAGGACTAGTGAGGCTTTTAGCATATGAACCTTCATCAAGGATATTGCGCCATAAACTTGCGGTAACTGCACGATTACGTTAAAGCTGACACAAAAAGAATACAGTCATCAATTCCCTTGTTGCTGGGTTGATATCATAGGATCATTAGATTAAGAAGTAAGATTAGACACCCATAAATATGATGAATTCATCGGTACATGGGGAATCACAGAAAAACCTATCAGCAGCGATTTTAATCCTGATTGGTGCTGTTGGTGCTTTTGTGGTACATGGTGTTTCATTGGTTGTATTCATCAAATCGCAGATGAGTCTTACCAATAAGCTTACGTTTGGACATCTTTCCGTGGTTTATTTGGTGATGATAGTCATTTCTCAACCCTTCATTATCTCATCTGAATTTTTAAACAATTCCCCTTTCAATGACATTTGGATTCAAATACTAGGCCTAATTAATTTTGTTTGTGTTTTCATTTCCATGTACAATGTAATGTTTATCGTAGTTGACCGCTACATTCTTGTTTGTCATGAAGCTAAGTACAAAGTGTGGGTAACTCCGACCAGAGCCATCTTCCTAATCATCTTCAGCTGGTTGTTCTGGCTTATCACGACAGCGCTGATGTTCATACCAAAACCCAATTTGTTTTATTACGAACAAAGACTATTTTTGTGCATGATGCATATGCATGCTTCAGTATTTTCCTTTCATGTCGTGGCAGGTCCAGTAGTGACAACATGTGTCATTACCTACTGCTATATTAAAATAATAAAGGCAGTCATGACATTAAATACAGTTGGCACAACACAGGGTGAATTACGTCAGGTGAACAGACCCGATGTTCAAAACCCAAGGTCAGATGATAAGAAACGAAAATCAGCCATTTTCGTATCGGGGTTTCTAATCATATTTTCTGTTCCTATGATACCACTAATAGTTGCCATACCAATAACTGTCAACGAAAAGGAAGCGTTATCTAATGGACAGTGGGTGACACTAGTGATATTTTTAGGCATGTTCTTGAACAGTTTATTTTATGTTTTAAGTTTTCAACCCTTTAAGAAAGCATTTAAAGATTTATTTTGCAAATCCTATGTGCGTAAGCAGAGGAGAAAGGAACTTCTAGCCAAACTTACACAAGGAAAACCTGCAATACAAAGTCACTGAACACAAATACTGTTTCAATAAAAGATCGAAGGAGGCGACAGTACTTTGTCCTTCGATAAAGGAGACATTTTTGGCTGATGTCATGACGCTGTTCAAATTACCTCCAACATATCCTTTGGGACATTGTTCTATGATTCCTGTCATTCAAGATGGCGCACCCACATCAATATTATCGATCAGTAAAACAATTAAATTTAGCAGTGCACCTGTCTGTCTACCTAACAGAGTCCAAACTGGTCTGACTGTCTGTCTATATGGCGGTATAGCACTTCATCTGTCTGTCTACCCAACAGAGTACTAACCTGTCTAATTGTCTACACAGCAGAATAGCAGTGCATCTTGTCTATCTACCCAAAATAGTCCAAACTGGCCTGACTGTCTGTCTACACAGCAGAATAGCAGTGCACCTTTCTGTGTACCCAACAGAGTACTAACATGTCTGTCTATATGGTGTTATAGCAGTGCACCTTTCTGTCTACCCCACAGAGTACTAACCTGTCTGACTCTCTGTCCACATGGCGGTATAGCAGTGCATCTGTCTGTCTACCCAACAGAGTACTAACATGTCTGATTGTCTGTCTACATGGCGGTATAGCAGTTCATCTGTCTGTCTACCCGACAGAGTACTAACCTGTCTGATTGTCTGTCTACATGGGGGTAAAGCAGTGCATCTGTCTGTCTACCCAACAGAGTACTAACCTGTCTGATTGTCCACACAGCAGAATAGCATTGACTAGTCTATCTACCCAACAGAGTACTAACGTGTCTGACTGTCTGTCTATATGGCGGTATAGCAGTGCACCTTTCTGTCTACCTAGCAGAGTCCAAACTGGTCTGACTGTCTGACTGTCCAAATGGCGGTATAGCAGTGCATCTGTCTGTCTACCTAACAGAGTACTAATATGTCTGATTGTCTGTCCGTGTGTCTGTCCCCAAGATAAGGTCTTACTGTATGTCTTCAATATGTTTAGTTATATCACATTCAACACAACATTCGTTCTTTCGTTGTACCTGCTGACTTGTACACTCGTACGCCTACTAACAGTTATGGCTTGCAGTCCATTTCTGTACCTAGCAGATTGTGTTTTGTTTGTTTGTTTGTTTGTTTGCTGTTTAACGCTGCACTCAGCAATATTCCAGCTATGTGACGGCGGTCAGTAAATAATCGAGTCTGGACCAGACAATCCAGTGATTGATATCATGAGCATCGATCCATGCAATTGGGATACGATGACATGCCTGACCACCTGATCCCGTTAGTTGCCTCTTACGACAAGCATAGTCACCTTTTACGGCAAGCATGGGTTGATGAAGACCTATTCTACCCCTCATCTTCAGGGGTCTAGCAGATTGTGACTCACAAGCCTGTATGTCAACGCCGCTGAATTTAGGCAGCTCGCATTAACTGTTCTGTATTAGAGTCTATATGTATGAAACAAGATGACATAAGACGTAAATATTACCATACCCATTTTAAAATGTTCATATTAAACATGATATCGTGTCTGGTAAAAATTGAATTACTGACAACGATTTTCACAAGTGCACTGTAATGATTGTTAACGTGTATGACTGTGGTAAAAACATAATTAGATATACAATATTCAAATCATGGACTGTTTTTCAAAGTCAAATTCAAATTCATGTTCTACGATATCTTAAAAGAAGTACTTTGAGTCACATATTTGCGTTTCGTTCAACCGGTCAATTTCAAGAGATAATTATGTTGACAGTGTCCACGTGTTATCCAATTTTATTAACCAAATTATGTTATAACATGTACATATATTGCATTGTATTTCAACCGTTACATGTAAACATGTAAATGTGATGTATACTCACATGGCCCTCATCAATAAACATTGGCACTGAGATTTAAGCTCCTGTTATATTTAAGTCTTTGGCTGTCAGCTTATCGTTATCATGAAGCAAAAGCATGTATTGTTTGTTTGAATCTTGTTTAACAACATAGTCAGCAATATTCCAGATAAAAGAAGTCGGCCTGTACATACTCGAAACTGTACTTGTACTGGTACTGGTAGATTATTTATTGCAACAAAATTCACATTTGACATACAACCTTACACTATAACATTAACTTTACACAAATAATTACATACTCCACATGTATGATGATGATGATGATGATATATGTTCTTAATTCGGAATCTATGGCCGTTGTAAACTAACTTAAGCAAGTCTGGTTAGTGACAAACGAAACATTTATATCAGCCATGTTGCTATGGCAATGTGGCCAGATTAGGCTGTATCACGTACGATTGGCATCAATCACTTACATATGATTTTAATCAACTGCGATTAAAAATAACTGTGACTACATCACCGGGACAGTAGTGCACTTGTCCAGCCATTTAGTGACACAGACTATAACGATAGATTAAGTGATCTGTGATTCAATTACATTATTACTGGCAATGTTATTAACCTCAAATAATTTAGTTCTTTGCAAAGTATGAATCCTAGATCCTAGAAGGGACATTGTCGCGTTGTCGCATTGCCGCGATTTGTTTAACTTTAACAATTGCTGATTGTTTTTGTCTGGGCGATAACGCGACAATAGGACAAGTTGTCAAAATGTCGCAATGTCGCACGCTTTGGTTAATTTTGACAATCTGACAACATGTCAATGCCCAATGCCCCCCCCCCCCCCCCCCCCCCCCCCCCCCCAGCGAGGCGGCGGCCAACCCACTCATAACATTCGCTGACTTTAGTGACCATATCAATTTTGTTTTGACAATGATCAGATGGTTACAAATGATTACAAATAGTTTAAATTTCATTAGACCATAGCCTTTTCTGTTTCCTTATTCTAAAATGATGTTTTTTTTAAAAATTCTCAATGAAATAAACCAACAATGTTATCCGTTTCACTCTCTATTTTAATAGATATCTTTGGAATGACAGAAGGGACATTGTCGCGTTGTCGCATTGTCCCCCTTACAAAAACAAGCAAAAGATATCAAAATTAACCAACGCGCAACACTGCGATAATGCGACATTTTGGCCATTTGTCGCATTGTCGTGCTTTGAATAATACTTTTTATTTTTCCAAAGGGCTACAATGCGACAACGCGATCACAATGTGTAGCGTTGTCCCATTGTCGCCCCCTTCTACGCAGGCGCCGAAATGGTTCATACTCTTTTTCAAACTTCTGTGGTCTTTTGTTAGCTCCAATAGTCTCTAAAACCAAAGTAGCAATGGCAATATGGATTGTTTTTCTCAAAATTACAATAAATCTGTCATCGTTGCTTTTGAAGTTAGTAATACATCGTTATTTTCTGTGTCGTGAATCATAAACCAGACGTGTTTTCACGGCAAGAAACAAACACTTTGCATTTCTATAATATTATAATTTAATTCCGGTCTCCGAGATGAGGACACACGGTTGCCCCTGTCGTCCAGACGCCGCAATTTGCTATGCAGAGTTGCGTCTCCTAGCCGTACCAGAAAACAATGATCATGGGTTCGAATCCCAGCACCATATACCATACTTCACTTAGGGATTTCCTCCAACATCAAGCTGACACTCTGTGAAATAACCGAAATTTTGTTCAAAACGGCGTTAAACCACAAGTCACGTTAGCCACGGGGAGTGCCAGAATTGGGCTGCTTGGCTCCTGAGAGTTTCAAGGGCATCGGCCCTGTCCTACACTAAAGTACATGTAACACATGTGGTGTCTTTTTGGGTAAGTGATCGAAATATGCCACTGTTCAGTCAGCAGTAAATGGGTACCCGGTAGGATGATATGGCGATGTGGCTGTTAACCTTCTAGCGCGTCAGAGGCAGCTTGGGTTGTTGTATACTCCCCTTGAAGATGCGAATGACCGATGTAATAATGCGATGTATGCATGATATTTATCGTGGAAAAAAGTGCCATACAGATGGACTACGATTATTATTATATTTATTATCATTATATTTATAAACGCTCACTCGCTCACTCGCTCACTCGCTCAAAATCGATGAATTCGCTGTGCAGAGCGGCGTCCCAAAGGAGTGTCAGAACACTAAGATCGTGTGTTCCAATTCCCCGTTCGTCCTCAACAGTTTCTTGTTTTGGACCAACATCAATTCTCCCACATGATGCTGACATGCCGTGACATAGTTTATTTGTTTGTTTGTTGTTTAACGCGCCACTTGGCAATATTCCAGCTATATGACGGCGCTCTGTAAATAATTGAGTCTGGACCAGATGACCCAGTGATTGACTCCATGAGCATCGATCCACGCAATTGGGATCGATGACATGCATCAACCAAGTCAGCGAGCCTGATTACCCGATCCCGTTAGTCGCCTCTTATGACAAGCATAGTCGCCTTTCATGGCAAGCATGGGTTGCTGAAGACCTATTCTACCCCGGATCTTCACGGGTCTCCTTTTTACCCGATCATGTGACGTGTATTGACACATGCCAGTTTCCCGCACGGGTCAGTGTGGACGGCATGCTTTTGATGTGCAATGTGCAAAGTTTGAGTGTCCCTTGCAACAAGACGGTTATTTCATTCTTACAGCTGAAATAACAGGGTTCCCAGAAATTTTCTTTTCTCGTATATCTCCGCATTTCGTATCTTGGAAGCACACAACATTCGTCTAAACTCGTCACGTGTCCGCACAAATTATGACGCAGGAAATAGGGAATTAGGATTTGTTAGGATTAGGGTTATGTCAGTACCACTGAATGTATTCGTAAAGATAGTTGTCATCATGTGCATAGTTTGGAGAAAACTGACATAACCAGAACAAGCAAGTGTCTGAGAATGAGGTTGATGATAAGAGAGATATTTTTCCATCGATATTGTACACGGTAGTATCACCTTGTATTGTGTACTGGGAAATGTGAAGGATGTGTATAAACCGTCAATGGACAAAATAAATTATCATACACAACACTCCTCTTCTGGAGTTAAGGTAAAAATAATATTATCCCTTTCTTCATAGATGTTTAATATATGGCATTCAATCGCACACAGTACATTCGCACTATCAACTTCGTTTTGGTAATGAAAGGTTTTTTCTTAAGCGTTTTTGTTTCCTTATATTATAAGCAGCAGAATATCTGCACGTACAAGTACACAGCAGACGTAATTCAAAATTAACATATAGTTTTCGTTTCAACAAAATCAGTAATTGCGTTATCGTGTGTCTCGATTTCTGGTCCATCACTTGATTGTCTGGTTTGTTTTCCATGTCACCCTCGCATGGCAAGACTAGCGTTGAATGGTGTCAGGCAACGTACACAAACCTTATTGCGTAAATTGTCTGAACTGCTGGTGCTACCTGTTGGGCTGTCCATGTTTACACTTTTCGCGAAGTCCTGGTGTCATCACTGTTTACATTTCCAGTTTGAAACTATTGTTTTTTATCGGCTCACCTTTGTAATGGCTCAAATTTGTCCATATGATGCAAGATTAAAATTATGTGGTCTACAATTGGATACAAGCGTGACTATTGTTCAAAATGTTAAATGACCTGATTACACTATAAACAGGGACCAAATATTACAGATATTCAATTAACTTCAGGTAGTATTTCGTCTATTTCAAGTATTTCTAATACGATAAATTACGTTATTGTTATAGGTTTAATAAGAACTCATCCTACTGCTACATTTAACAAGTGTGGTGTTAAAGCGTGAATGAATGAGTGAGTGAGTATGGTTTTACGCTTTTTGCAATATTCCAGCAATATCACGGCGGGGAACACCAGAAATTGGCTTCACACATTGTACCCATGTCGGGAATCGAACCCGGGTCTTCTGCGTGACGAGCGAACGCTTTAACCACTAGGCTACCCAACCGACCGCGGTGTTCAATACAAAGAATGAGTATGTGGGTTTACAGGCATAACAAAAACACCTAAGGTACTGGTGTATTCATAAATACTACAGTTTGGTGGTAGCCTTGTGGAAGACATGTCAACTTTTGAAGAATCAGTGACAAAATAAGCAGTTCCCTATTTGGACTGTACCATATATTTCATAGTCTTGTCAGGTGAACAATTGACTTTCCTTTGCTAGTGCCACCAGTTGGGTAGGATACACCTTTTCTGTGAACACCTTGTATGATCACTGTTGATAGTTGTTCATAAACACATGCTTATGAAATGGTCGGAATTGTACAATCGAGTTTTCTTTCTTTGCTATGGAAATCGCTTTGTCGCTTTTAATTACCATACCATCCGTATCACCAGGAGGATGTATTCCCCATGTGTTTAATGTTACAAATCTGTTGTTCATATTCCACCAGAACCTGATTATTCATTCGTCAGTAGTGTCCATCTCATTAACCTCAAACACCTGCGTCATATCGGACTCTTACCCTAACAAGCTTATTAACAAGCATTGACACATTACCCAAGGATGTTTGGAACAGGAAGACCTCGCCCAGATACCTTGATTATTAGACTCTGATAAACCCCTAGTAATGAAACGATAGGAAATGTCATCTAGTTACACCCATAATGGCTGCGGACATATCTGTTGAAGATTTTGTTATTCATTAGCATCACACATGAACACCGGAGAATGACTTTTTGCCCCTTGCCCGCCAACACGTACGCTGTCTTGACAGTTTGTGCAGGGTTTGTGTTGTCAGTGGCGGAAGTCTACCATCGACACCAGTTAGACGTGTGTAGGCAGATCTAGAGTTGCCTTAGAGACCTTGGAGAAGTTGAAATATAAGTATAAAAGCAAGATACGTTTCGTGTATGAGTGCTGCTCGATATCGTACGGACGTATTTGTCCCACACAATTACAGGATGAATTTTACTCCACCAGAATCTGCACCTGAAATGATTCAATGTACAGCAATACTAAAGTGCAATCCCAATTATATATTTTGACACTATTATGATTGTTTTCATTCCTTTTTAGCCTTGATAAACTATACCTATCTTGTGTATGTTAACTGACCACTACTGTCCGAAGTCTTGTTTTATTCCTTCACAACTCCTAGATATTGAAAGCACATTTAATGTGTAAAGCAACTGATCAAAATATTCCACTTTTAGTAAGCAGGATTAATATTTAAAAAATTCATAAAGATATTTCACGTACATACTTGTAACCATCCAAATATTTATTTCAAGTAAGTATTTCTCATAAAAAGCACGATAACAATATTAAAAATCAAGTGTAACTATACTGAAATAATTGTTTTAACAGTTTATTTGATCTAACCAACAAATGTTATATTTGGGATAACACTTTCTTAGTAAAGTACAGATTCTCCTACTTTTTAAGGGTTGAGTCCCGTCCGGGATACGAACCCACACTTGTCAGAGTGAGGCACCTAATCGCCAGCACACAAAGTCAGCGATCTTACGAGAATCTGTACTTTACTAAGAAAGTGTTATCCCAAATATAACATTTGTTACATTTGACCACTTTCTAATAGAACACATTAGACTGAACCAACGGCATGTTGTGTGGCTTGGGTCATTATGACGTCGGGATGGTCGGGTATTCTAGTGCTTCGCTCGTGACGCTGAAGACCCGGGTTCGATTCCGACATGGGTACAATGTGCGAAGCCCATTTCTGGTGTCCCCCGCCGGGATATTGCTGGCATATTGCTAAAAGTGGTATAAAATCATGGTCACTCCCTCATTATGACGCCGAGCCTGGTTTTGAAAAGTTAAAACTACCAATTTCTTAGACTCACTTCATTATATTTTGGTTTAGTATAATAGCTTCAATTTAATTTATAAAATCGTATTTACAATGTTGAGCTACGTAGCTTGAGTGTTATAATTGTTTTCTATTTCGCTGTGTAAAGCAGTGTAGACCGTTAAATGTAACACTAGGGAATACTCAATGTCGAGTATCTCATGAACCAGTACCAATAGGGCTTAAAAGGCAAAACAGTGATGAAAAGTATATGATTGGATCACTGAACATTTGTGATTACAAAAGGTGTTCGCAAAATAAGAAAGCATGTCCTACTCAACCAGTAGAACCCGTCACTCACACAAAATGACAGCGAGCAATATAGGAGATGCGAAACCTCCATGTTTGTTTGTTGCTTGACACGGCACTCAGTAATACTTTGTAAATAGCCGAGTGTTGGCCAGACAATCCAGTGCTATCTATGCAGTTGGGATACGAAGACATGTAATCAACGAAGAGCTTATATGTAAGTAAAATGATTTTTTTAGTGAAATTTGAAAAAAAGATAAATGCTATATACATGCCATATACATGCTATACTACCTCAGCAGTTGAGAAATATGGATGCAATAAGCTGGATATAGTGGTGAAGATGAAGAGGGAATTCACGATTACAAAATCGTTACCACATCTTCCTGTCGTACAGTTTGTCGTAATGTTAAGATCTGTGCACAGATCCAGATAAGACCCTGAATAAGGTTTATCCATTGATTCTTTGATTTCCAGCTCTGGTCTTTGTCGCTTTTATAGAACTTCGTGGAAACGTGACCTTTCCTTGATCTAACTAAAGTAAAAAATTCCGATTCGTACGCAAAAAGACAAGGATCAGTTAGAAGATGGGTGCAGTTAATACACTTAACCATGGTATCTCGGCAGTCCTCATCAACTAATGATGGCAGTCACTGGTATTAATCAGCATCGCATGACGCTTTATTATGCCTCAAAGTGAGTTTGACCAATCAGAGAGCAGAACGACTAACTCCATATGAGCCCGTATACCGTCAGTAAAAATCCAAGATGGTCGTTACTGACCTGATTGAGACGGTGTACCGTCAGTAACAGCCATTTTGATTTTCCAACACCCACCTCACATATTTCACATGGAAATTCTGGTACGGAAATTCGTTATTCGACACTGTTTTGTGTTTTAATATCATTAATTTTGATGTGCAAGGACGTTCATGTTTTTTTTATCACGTTCGTGACTTCAATAAAGATTATATAAAGTTAAAATTAAAATTAAAATTATCAACAAGGTTTGCAGCCTGGTTCCCTAGGTATGCTGCGCTGGCGCTACACTCAATGTAGCGCCCGCGCAGCATACCCAGGGGACCAGGCTGAGGTTGTAAGCGTTACGTTTTCATTTTGACATGATACCAGATAGTGTAAACTTTTCGGCATAATAAATTCGCTATGCTGTTTAGTTGCTGTATACGGTGTCATATTAGGTTAGCAGAAATATATGACACCGTATACGGCAACTAAAGACACCATAAGTGATCATTGATAATAAGTGTATTATCTCATTGTCTCTCTCGTCAAAGGCGCCGCGATTCGCTGTGCAGAGTTGCGTCCCTTTGCACGCCAGATACCTATGATTGTGGGTTCGAATCCCGGTTCGCCCCGATTATGTTTCTAGGTTTGTCAGCACCATACCCGTGCTCGTGGGTTTCACCGAAGTGGTAAACGTCTGAGACCTGCATCACTTCGGGATTTCTTCCCACATTCCGTGATATAACTGGAATACTGTTAAAAGCGGCGTTAAACCCAACTCACTCACTCACTCATTGTGTTTCTTCTCCAGAAGCTTCATTAGGACTACTCAAATAACTGTGACAGTACGATTTAACCAGCGTTATAAGCGATATATATATGATAACATCTGACTATTGTGAAAATAGTTTAATTATCCATATTATCTGTTTAGCCCTTAAGCCACAAAGACTGCTCTATTTCAACATTCTGCATCAACTGTATCAGCACCCAAAAACCAAGATGTTTTAATTACCCTCAAATTTCATTTCGTAAAGGCACTTACTGATATTATAACCATTGTAAACAGACAGGTATTATATGATAAATACATATCAATGATAAGATTTATATATAAACCGTCCTGCAGTTTATGTATATGAATTGTATTATAATTTGGATGTGAAGTTTAAACGACAGGATGAGAGGACGGTCACATGACCGCGAAATTGACGTTCATAAACGTATGAACAACACTTTTAGACGTTCATACGTTTTTCAAGAGAATGGATTCTTGAAATGAGGTAAACAGTGACAGATTATTTGCACATTACCGGCAAAAACCCGGAACACGGGTTTATCAGCAACTTCAGAAATCTCTTGTCACGTTTATCGTGTCAGCCATTCTGCCTTTATGCAATGCATTACACCTCTCTGTGACTGTGACTGACTCGCTAATTCAATGTAAACTACCGTAGTCATTGAAAGTACATGAAAAAACTTCAAATGGGTTTTGACCAAAAAATTCCAAACGTTATCAGAACGTTTCTTGGCTGGACACAGTCGCCGAAACACAACAAATGTAAGGTCCAAAACACAACTACGATACCGTATCAAATACAACACCATCTAATAAGCAGTTCTTGTTTGTTTCATTTATAACCACCATCAAACATGGGGGTCTTTTACCCAGCACTTTAGTTTTTAACAGACCGTTCTCATCTTACAATTTTATTTGCTGTAACCAAACCACAAGAGATGTTGCTGTAGAGCAATTTGAGCATTCATACGCTCACCTCTCGTTTTGGCCATAATAACATTAAATTGTGATAAGCGTTAATAAGTAAATTGTTGAAAGTTATTTTATTTTTTGTTTTTAAAAAGCAAAGAAAAGAATATATTTCCACTTTCAACGGAGTGAATATCAAGAGTAAACCGTGTCGTTTAAGTTGGTCTGACACTTTCAATAAACCAATGGACCCGTGAAGATCCGGGGTAGAATGGGTCTCCAGTAACCCATGCTTGTTGAAAAGATGACTATGCTTGTCGTAAGAGGCGACTTACGGGATCGGGTGGTCAGACTCGCTGACTTGGTTGATGCATGTCATCGTATCCCAAATGCGTGGAACGATGCTCATGATGTCAATCGCTGGAGTGTCTGGTCCAGACTCGATTATTTACAGACCGCCGTCATATAGCTGGAATATTGCTGATTGCGGCGTTAAACAACAAACAAACAAACAAACAAACAAACAATAAACCAATGGACTTTGTGATAAACCTTCTTAAGATCGCACAGGAGACACAGCAAAGTGTAAGACAGTTTTGAAAAGGCCAATACCCATCGGACAAAATACCGGAGTTATTGATTCGGTTTAACACCACTTTAAAAAGTATGTTAGGTATCTGAGGGCATGTACATGTTAGCTTACTAAAGGGGGAAAACCTGAAGTGATACAGGTCTTTACAATTTTGGTTAAATAAAAGCGTCAAAAACATTTCCATAATTACAATATAAAACGTCAAAGCCAGAAAGTATCAGTCCAAATATACTTCCGAAACAGATTACACTGGACGTAAAAGGGCAATAGCAGTGAAAATAATATGAACAGAACACCTATAGTGTCCGTTGTACGATTCCGACTATATCACATGTGCTTATGAATCAATATCATCCTGTTGGGTTTACGGGTTAGGCTGTCTATATAGTTTTTAGAGTTTCCTATCTCTGAATTTTTATTCCAACGTGAAATAAATAAAGTTGTATTTCAATTTTCCCCGCCGCTGTTGAAAATTATGCCAAGATGTTATAAAAAAACATACTACAGCCATTTCATATTCATAAAAATCCCAGGTCAGCTTGATCTTTCTTCATTTATGTTTTATTAAACTTCGTTTCCAAGGCAAAGCGACTCGATCTACGTCGTAAATATATTTACAGGCTGGTAGCAAGTGTTTTAAACTATAAAATGGCGTAAATAAGTCACACACTTAGTGGAAAACAATAAATAAAATTAATTTCTAATATTTGTTTTATTTCGACCGCCCGCTCTTTTGCTGTTTGAGGTTGGAGATCAAAAACACATAACTAAATATGGATGGCCTCCCCAGCGGCCTATGCTGGTCGTAAGAGGCGACCAAATGAATCTGGTTGTAAGGCTCGGTGACTTGCGTGTCATCGTACCCCGACGACGTGGATCGTTGCTCACTGGACTCGAATATACTCGCTGTCAAAGAGATGTAATATTGCTTATTGCGGCGTTAAACAACAAAAACAAGGCAAAATGTGAGCAGGACTCACTAATACCCCCGACCTCGACTCCAACATATTTCTATTTCCAACAAGTTCAAAATATGAAAAAAGCAATATTTTCTCAGAAAGTCCACTTATCGAAATCAAACTTAGCACTGCACCTCACCTATTGGTATAGACATTGTACTCCTAATTGGAAAAGAATCCAAGTAGTTATGAAGCTACAGGTCGCACCAATGTTGAAGTAAAAAATATTATGAGTTCATAACATGTAATAATTCATATTTTCTCAGAAACTCCACATAACTTTGCACTGAACCTCTTATATTAGTATGGAAACTGTTCCCTAAATTTGAGACCGCCTCCGTGATCAGAGGGTAGAGCGGAAGGTCGTGGGTTGATCCCCGGCCGCGTCATGCCGGCGTTAAAAAAAGACGTTAAAAGATGGTAGTTGTTGTTACCCTGCCTGGCTCGGCATTAAGGGGCTAAAACAAGGACTTGTCGGCTCGGAGTCAGTATACTGTGTCTTCATAGTATTCATGTTAAACTTCGGCATGGTATCTGAGTGGGCTAGTACTATAAAATCAGCTTTAGTCCGGACTAGTACAAGCAGCCATACACACACGTGCATGCACATCGCTATATAAGTGCAATAACCCTGGACGCGATGTTAATCCCATTTCACCTCAACTTTCGCCTCACCCTAAATTTGAAAAGATTCAATGAAGCAGTTTTCAAGTTATACGTCGCACAATGTTTAAGTAAAAATTACAACGGACATCATTTTTGTCACTGATTTGGAATTGTCCTCCTCATATATGTAACTTAAAACGTGTTGAAAGCTTTACCACGGCATGCTGTAACTAACTCACGATTATATTATCCTCGCACGTGTAAGGGGCGCAACTCTGCATTGCCTTAGACGACAGCCCAAATCGTGCCTCAAAACAACAAAGCAACACAACTTGCATGGAAATAATCTTTATTTCCTCTGTAACATGAAATATAAATGTTTGAGATAATGAAGTATTTAAAACTGATAACAATAAAATCAAATCCCTGCCAAAATTAAAATATCGAGATGCCCTAAAATGCTTGGGCCGTTCAGGTCTTGAAATAGTCAATTGGAGCCGGTGTCGAGGAAATATGTTCCCTGTAAAATAATATCACATGTAACTATCGCATTTAAAATCATCAGAAACTAAACAGATGTCACTTAAGGCAAGTTTAGAATTTAAATGTTTCTGGTTTTTGATATTTGTAAGTTAGATGTCTCAGTTCCTCGGCATTGATCCAGGTCAAAACATTTGTTTACAAATATAACACGTCGTTCTTCACCTCAAAGCTCCTGTACTTCTGTTTCAATAGGAAATTAAAGAACAAGTGGTTTATATCATATCTAAATAGTAACGAAATTCACCGTTTTAACCTAAACCTAGCAATTAATACATTGTCATTACAAAGGAAATACGATCTCTTGTGGAAGTTGAGGGCATGAGCTGTATAAAATATTAATAAGTTCTCTTAAAAGATCTTCAAAATAATTAAAACTGTTCGGGTAGCTTTGTTGTCATTTGGGAAATGAATGAGAGAGTCGGGCGCAATTTAATTGAAAAAAGTCGTTAAGTGAGATAGGAAATTCTTCTGGACTTTTCACTGCGTATCAATACTTTCTTGTTAATGTATTTTTTTGCTCTCAATTCCAAATTGGCAAAATGAAATACCACATTAATCATATATAAATTTAATCAATATTTGTAAGAACAACTTTCTAGCAACTCCACATTCTACTAATTAGGTTGTTCCAAATGAAATGTCTGGGTATCAAATGCTCAACAACACCCGCAAATCTGACAACACATACTGGTTATCACCAAATTAAACTTTGTCCGGCGGAATACACTGTCTAGAAACACTATACACAAATCTCTGATATATGAATATACATTTAATTATATATATGCTATAAAACCTATGACATACATGTAGACAACAATATATCGCCATTTAGACCAAGGCGTCTTGACCTGACGGACATTTTTTACTGGTGCCCTTGGACAATTTGCCTGAAAGCAGTCACACAATTTGATTTAAAGAACTCAAGTCTTATTTATAAATTTCAATTATTTGCTAACAGTTTTTATCGTCTTTAAATAACGATAAAGTGTTCGTAATTCCTTGTACAATCAACGAAAGGACATATTGTTACTTGCAAAAAAGGCAGAAGAAAGATAGCTTTTTCGTTTTCCATAAATATTGATTGAGCAACTGTATAACACTATGTTTGATAAGAACACAGCTAAAGGATCTGGACCGGGGGTGTTTGACATTTTTGCGCACAATACAATAAAATCCAAATAGTTTATTTCTACCATTACACTTCATACAAAAGTGAGACTCGAGCTACATGAGTGAGTGAGTGAGTTGGGTTTAACGCCGCTTTTAACAATATTCCAGCTATATGACGGCGGTCTGTAAATAATCGAGTCTGGACCAGACAATCCAGTGATTGACATCATGAGCATCGATCCACGCAATTGGGATCGATGACATGCATCAACTATGTCAGCGAGTCTGACCACCCGATCCCGTTAGTCGTCTCTTACAACAAGCATAGTCGCCTTTCACGGCAAGCATGGGTTGCTGGAGACCCATTCTACCCCGGATCTTCAAGGGTCACTGTTGGGGTGTGTCGGAGTAGGTACTGGCAGGATAATAAATTAGCTTTTTCTGTTCTGATAAAGGACCAGGAATCATGATCATTTTGATAAAGGGGCTGATGTCATCTACAGATAAAGGGGGTATTCCATTGTACTGATAAAGGAGCTGGTTTCCTGTTCTGATAAAGGAGCTGGTTTCCTGTTCTGATAAAGGAGCTGGAATAATGATCAGACAAAGGAGCTGGTACCATGTACTGATGAAGGGGCTGTCATCTACTGATAAAAGGGGTATTCCCATGTACTGATAAAGGAGCTGGTTTCCTATTCTGATAATGGAGCTGGAATAATGATCGGACAAAGGAGCTGGTACCATGTACTGATGAAGGGGCTGTCATCTACTGATAAAGGAGGCATTCCTATGTACTGATGAAGGAGCTGGTATTATGTACTAATGAAAGAGATATTCACATTTACTGGTAAAAGGGCTGTTTTCATTTTCTGATAAAGGAGCTGGAATAATGATCAGACAAAGGAGCTTTTTTCATGTTCTTATAATGGAGCTGCTATTATGTACAGGTAAAGGAGGTAATAACATCTACTGATAAAAGAGATGTTTTCATTTTCTGATAAAGGAGCTGGAATAATGATCAGACAAAGGAGCTTTTTCATGTTCTGATAAAGGAGCTGGTAGTGATGAAAGGATTAGTATCATGTGATGATAAAGGAACTTATGTCATATACCGATAAAGGGGTAATTATCATATGATAAAAAAAAAGCCAGTATCAGCAGAGCAACGTCTCAACAGAAATAAAGAAGCTGTCCTCCATACAATTGTTGTAATCTTCCCCATCCTCTACTGTCAAGCAAAGTATGGGACAAGAGACATGGGAAAGACGCCTATTACTGATGCCATGTTTCCAAAGTTTGGGATTAAACATATTTGAACATTAGCCATTGAGCTAGCCAAACGTTAATTGCTGTAGGTAATGGGTAGGCCTTGTTGACGTTTTGAGATTGGTCCTCTGTAGATATACAAATAACACTATTACGTAAGAAGCAGGTACAGCTTACCCTTTTCGCGAACACCTGGAGCCATCACTGAATTTCAGTGATCCATCCATATAATGGCATCACTGTTTTGCCTTTTACGTCTTATGATTTCTGTTTCGGCAGATAATCGAGACTGATTATTCTCTGGCATTGGCGCTTTGAATTTACAAGGCAAGGGAACCACATTGCTGACTGTACTCTCCAAGGTCTTTTGCCCATGTTCATTATAGTCTCGACGGTGCAATTAGTGCTTTATGGGAAACAAAGTTGGGTTTGAACAACCAAAATTAAATCTGTTGGACTGCCAATTTGGCGGAGTCTAGTCACCTTTAAGATCAACAAGGCACTCACCTTTAAAACCAAAACCCTAAAACTCACAACTCTACCACCGCGACAGTGAGTTAGGGGTCGAGAATCAAGTACTCTGTGCATCCATATGGTGGGAAAATGTTACTTTTCATATAAATATACATGGATTGTATTTTCTTATTATTTCCGAATCATTCCCCGTACTACAGCCCTTAGCTTTCTTTCTGTCTATATTTTTGTAGGTGGCAAGAACAGGTTACTCTAAACATGAACCAGTGACTTGGCTGCCTTTATTTGGCTACACATAAGATAATGTCTTTGCGTGGCATATAAACCTAATCGTAATTCTCTGCACGGCACAAGTGTACAATGCTGGACTGCGTCTGACTATACTCGAATCTCAAATGAATGAACTAGAGCAAGGGGCATTATCTGACTATTCTTTGGTAAGAGGAACTGCGTCCACAACTGATATACCAGAACATGGAAACGTATTTGTGCATCTCAGATGTCACAAATAGTATTAAGGATATGGTCCTTAATGGCTACAATACTGAAATATATTTTATGAAGTCTATACAATTGGCCCTTTGAAAATGCATAAGGGGAACAGAGACACCCTGGCATATTAACATGACAAAATCTCATTTTCGTGTTTTGGACAGGATGACCGAGTCCAGGTTCCACAATTAGACGAGTTGTGTCCCTTTGACGTGCCATGATCCTCAAATCGTAAAACAACACTACTGACTCACAGAAATTTGATCATAGCTGAAATACTTAACCTTGCATGCCGTAATGTAATGTATTTAAGATGATGTCATGTTAATATCTGTATTGTACTTACTCAGATGTCATACAATCATTGAACAAGTTAAATATTCAATGCAGTTAAAGGGTGCGTTTCCTTTGCAGGTCAGTATATATACGAATTAATAAATTCCTTTAAGGTATATAAGCATCGAGATTTATGTTAAAAAACGTGTAAAGGCTATATATTGTAAAAAATACGTATAACATTTAATAAATCGTTGCTGTGCCCTATGTTTGTAAATATACATATTTTATATGTGGATACCGTATATATGCGGACTACAGGTCTACCCGAATATGATCTTAGTTACATCGGTGTGATCTTTTTTTAATAGACATGCTGGATGTTCTAGAAATAATATTTTAGAGTAAAAATTAATTGTTAGCATCCTGTGATAAGAGAACCAAATTGTCTTGAAGAACTGACTGAAAAAGATATTCTTCGCACCTTCCCCCAAGAATATTTAATTTACAGATTAAACATGATAATTATTTGAAAGTTGTTGTTTAATTTTCCATTTTTTTGTAGTTAAGTGGAGCTTATGTTGTTATATAACGACAAAGCATATGTGTGAATGTTTATTTTTTCAGAGTAGCTTCCTGAGCACAAGGTTGATAAAAAACTAATCGGGCAGTGTTCTTATTCCAACAACTAATCCTGATTTATAAGTTCGTGACAAGGGATGAATCAGTGTTATACATATGACTATATACAGTGGACAAACAGTACAATCGCTAAACTAACATGATACTGAATCCTCCTGTGACATATAGGTATTGTGGTAAACTTTCCTAAAATAACCCGTATTGAAAAAGATAAACTTATATAAACTTACATATTTTGAAGCACATACCAATCGCTGATGTAACTATTGTATTGTTTTTAAAATGATTATTTTGTCCCAAACCGAAAGACATATCCTGTTAAGATAGCACCTATTTCTCATATGAATTAATTATAACTGAATGAAATTACAACACTTTTCGTTGAAACATCATTTGAAGCACCTGTAAAAGGTCCTCGGGAAACGTTATGACAGCGTTTGTACGAGAATTGTTCTGAGATATGAATCATAACATGCAGAAAAATTAACTACAAATATCTAATATCTATCATTGTTAGCTACTGTCTTGTTTCGAAAAAAATATGTGTTGGCCTTTTTTTAAAAAAAACATGTAAAAGAAGATCCTATATTCCATCAAACATAATTATACATAACAACGTCCATAATATTAATGAAATATCCTTTGAAGCACCCGTAAAAGGGTTTACGGGAAGCTGTCATGCCAACATTTGCACTGACACTATTCTGATAATAGGCATTTCTTTAGAACGTATATCTTATAAATCGAAAAATTACATTACACCAACGATGAGGATGTGTTTGTGAAACAAAAAGTCTCTTCACGGGCAAATCATTCTTTGGGTAGTGGCAAGATTTGCCTCTTGCATTCAATATACATGAACATTCTTTACACATACATCGATATATCATCGATGCCCATTTAAAAGATTAGATGAGAAGAGGAATACTTGACTTTGACTATTTTACACAAAAATTGTAACGACCGAGCATTTTATATTCTGGGCAGGGTGGGGTGGGGATTAGGTCCGGTGAGGGTGAGTTACCTGGGGGAAGTATTGGCCCTTCGAGTTAAACAATAAAATAATTGTTAGCTGCATATACGGGAAGACCTGAACAAATTAATTAAACTGTTAGACTTCTTTCATAGGGGGCATAATAATTTAGCGATATGAGTATCCATGTGGTAAATGGAATCTAGCGCATTATAAATGCACTTCTTGTTATTATTATTAATAAAATGATTTTGGAGCAGTGACCAATCCCCATCCCGAAAATGAAATGGTTGGTCCATAAGCTATAATACACATTACAATAAGAAAGTACACATTTAAAAGTCATGTGAAAGTAACAATGTCTGAGTTTGAATTTAACTTCCATCTACTCTTTACCAAAAACGCCTTTCTGTGATAACAGTATATTAGCGTATTAAGGGTTAAGACAATGTATGTCTAAGACGCCAATTTTAACGAGCAGCGTAATTGCTGTTATATTGGACACACAGACTTTATGTAACTGAGATATATAGCGACGCATTATGTATTCTCACGTGTTTTACACACGCTAGTCAGTGGATCCAATCGGTTACTAACTTGATTGGTACAGTCATATATTATATTACAGAAAAGCATACGATTTGATAGAAATAGTATCAACGTAAATGAATAATGTGACAGTCGGTGCAATCTTAAACGTTTTCAACAATTACTGGAGAACATAAGACAGTTGAAAAAAATTTCAGGACAAAAGTTTAAAGGATGTCACACATGCCATCTTTTCAAAAATGTGAAGAATGTTTTGGTAAAGTTAACTGTAACTGAAAGTAGGTGAATAAGCATGCTTTTGTGCCGCTTTTAGCAATATTCCAGGCATATCAGGGCGGTGACACCTTAAGTGGGTTTCACACATTGAACCCATGTTGGGAATCGAAACCGGGTGTTCGACGTGAAGAGCGTACGCTTTAACCACTGGGCTACCTCGACGCATCTATGAGACGGAATTTCTTCGCGAAAATGAATATCTTACTATTTCTGGTCAAATCGTATGCAATATATAACATTCATACACAAATCTGTCAACAACCGTGCGATATTGAATATGCTGCCATGTATACACGTACGTAGCCAAGAAGATGACGTCGTGATGATGTCATAAATGAATGACGTCATAATCAGATGACAGTCTTGACCCGCTTTGTGAGGTAGTTGTGAATGTTGTCATGGCTACCCACTCGATTTCGGTGTGCCTTCACCTTTGGGCTGTCCTTAAGAATGTCCGACCTTTGGTCAAGGGGATACTCCATGACGTCATAAACGGCAAGGTCGGCAAGCGAGAGCTGGAAATACGAAATGAGTCAGGTTTAATGATGAAAACTGCAACTCTTTATACAGCTGTAAATCTATGCTTTTAATTTATTTAAATTAATGACAATGACAATCTTTTATTGTTCTTTTGGCCAACAGACCCAGACAACATATGAATTTTCCTATATTATAGATTGTACACATGTGCGCTGGGCATAACTTATTGTTTGATATTTCCATGGTTCTTGAACATACAATACGGACATTTAGCAGCATAAATATTGTTTTCTTCTTATTTGATAGGCGCCACGATTCGCTGTGAAGAGTTGCGTCCCTTGGGCACGCCAGAAACCTATGATTGTTGGTTCGAATACCGGTTCGCCCCGATTATGTTTCTAGGTTTGTCAGCACCATACCCGTGCTCGTGGGTTTCACCGAAGTGGTAAACGTCTGAGACCTGCATCACTTCGGGCTTTCCTCCCACATTAAGCTGACAAGCCGTGATATAACTGGAATAATGTTAAAAGCGGCGTTAAACCCAACTCACTCGCTCACTCACTCAAACCCAACTCACTCACACTCCTATTTGATAAGCAAATGGAACGTATGTCATGACAATTAATAATATTAGAGGGAAAATATGAAGAGCGTTTATCATTATATTGGGACAGTGCTAAAAAAAACTATTTAAAAAACTCTATATTCGGTATCAGGGTCAAAATGAAGCAAAGGATACAAAGGGTAAAAATGCATTTTACATTCCGGATGTCATGTGACCATAATTTGACCGCTGATGTGTTCATTCATGCTCAGTTAAACGTCAAATGGCACTGTGGTATTAGTAGAGATGTGTAAGATAATACGAGGTTTAGTGACGGCGTGTCGACTTCAAGCACCCCGTCGTCGCCTCGTGTGGCATGGAACCGTCATAACGTCATGACGACGTTCACATGGCGTGGAAGACAACGTGCACTGATTGCAAGGACGTAGTTGTGGTTAGGTGTATCATCTCTTCTAATAGAACGCGGGACATTACTCACATGTCAGCATATGCCCATTAACCACCGGGCTTCCTCATAACCCTCTTTCCTCATCTGGGAATAGATAACCAGTAAGTGAGTGTGGTTTTACGCCGCCTTTAGCAATATTCCAGCAGTATCACGGTGGGGAACACCAAAAATGGGCTCACACATTGCATCCACATGGGGATTCGAACCTGGGCCTTCGGCGTGACGAGGAAAGGTAATAACCACTAGGCTACCCCACAGCCCCAATAGGGAATAACGTCACAAAATAAGAGATGCAATTGTAATGACACTGTGACAGAAACGTATGACGAGACATACAATTTAAGCAGTGTCAATCACGGCATTGCCAAAAAGCCAATAAATATATGTATTTGAAATAAGTAATTATATATTTACGATTAAAAGATGCCTCATAACAAAATATGTTAGGATTCAAACAACATTTAAGATCAGATAATCAGAAAATAAATCCTACTGAATTTTCAATTTAGATCGACTAGTGGTGCATTCATTTTTTTCTGGAAGATGTAAACGAAATAACCTCTACTCAGCCCTAAGCACCTTGTATAGACTGTATAGAATTGTATCCTAACGTTTAATAGGATATAATACGTTTAATGGAGTTTACTAAAAGATGTTCACACTGCAGCAACGTTTAACTATATCTGTGTTCCCTACCTAAACACTGTAGCGAGCGATTTCCAATATCCATAACTAGTTAAACATAAGATACACAATTATGTCATCTCACATCTCCGCAAAGAGAACCTGGCCATACATTGACCATGACAGTATCTTTAAAAACATCGATGGTTTACTGAAGTAATCCATTCATCTCGGCCCCGTTTCACATGGCGATCTTAACGCAACGACTATCGTTAGTCTGTGTTAATGTATGGGAGTGACGATGTTCGTGGCAATAAGATCGCTTTGTAGAATAGGCCCTGGTTATTTTCTCCATTAAACCTCGATGACAAAACATTGTAATGTGTAAAATCCACTTTAATCACCTGTAAGATGTTAAGAGTGAGTATTAAACGTGTCATATCAACTATGCATCTTTAACAATTCTGCATTGCCCGCAGACATAAACCAAAGGCGAAGTCCAATAAATGCGCTTCAGTGCAGTCCCCAGGACGTGGTATTACAACGGCTACAATACTTCTGTGTTCACAGCAAGTAGTGTTTGCCTCAGGTTATGCGAGATCATTATTGTACAGTGAAATACTTGAGCGTATATATCGAGCGTGTTTACATTTTGACACTTTCCAATAACAGGTGTAAAGTTTCACAAAACTTGAAAATGAAAAGAATAGATTATGTATTTTATCAAAGGTTCGCAGTGATAATGCTTGCAACTGTAATGAATATATATGCACAAGTATGTTCTCTTCTAGGATCAACACATCTCGGCCTGTATCTATAGTATACCCTATATGTTGGAATGAGCTGGCAACGAGTCATAAGAACGGAAAACCCTTAAACTTATATCCATTAAACGTGCATTGCATTCATTAACGTACACTGCATACTTTACACGCACACTGCATCCATTAAACGAACACTACATTCATTGAACGCACAGTACATTCAATAAGCGTACACAACATTCAATAAGCGTACATAACATTCAATAAGCGTACACAACATTCAATAAACGTACACTACATCCATTAAATGTACATTGCATTCGCTAAACGTACATTGCATTCATTAACGTACACTGAATCCATTAAACGTACACTCCATCCATTAAACGTACACTACATCCATTAAACGTACATTGCATTCATTAAACGTACACTCCATCCATTAAACGTACACTCCATCCATTAAACGTACACTTCATCGATTAAACGTACATTGCATTCACTGAATGTACACTTCATCCATTAAACGTACACTACATCCATTAAACGTACATTCCATCCATTAAACGTACACTCCATCCATTAAACGTACACTCCATCCATTAAACGTACACTTCATCCATTAAACGTACACTCCATCCATTAAATGTACACTTCATCCATTAAACGTAAACTACATCCATTAAACGTAAACTACATCCATTAAACGTACACTCCATCCATTAAACGTAAACTACATCCATTAAATGTACACTTCATCCATTAAACGTACATTCCATCCATTAAATGTACACTTCATCCATTAAACGTACATTCCATCCATTAAACGTACACTTCATCCATTAAACGTACATTCCATCCATTAAACGTACACTTCATCCATTAAACGTACACTTCATCCATTAAATGTACACTACATCTTTTAAACGTACATTCCATCCATTAAACGCACACTACGTCCATACGGGGGTTCTTTAAGATTAAAAAGAACATGTGCATTTGTGTACGACATATCATGTTTTCAATATTCAATGCCAAGCCAAATAATCAATCCCCTTGCCAAACCCTTCCTTTAAAAACAACCCAGTGGTCGTGTTTACCTTAATGAAGCAGTGGGCCGCGCACCGCCGATGAAAACAAAACAGAATATGCAAGGTCAAGGTCGTCAAACATCAAAAAAGCCCGCCTGTCATCCCTGTGTGAAATGTGCGTTGTCTTTAACCGGGGTCAAGGAGTGCTGTAGAGTCCCCCCTTATTCACGTAGTGCTGGGTGTACATCGAGATTGACCTACTTGCTAACTATATCAATGAGCTACGAGATGCCACGATTTTGATTGCTCATAAATCAATGAAAGAAGTTCGTAAGTGTCAACCAGTGCAAATTCGGGACCTAAGCTGGGTGCTAGACTCCCCGAGGCTCTTGTGAATGTTTTTATACACTATTCTGGTAGGACGCTTGTGGGATGTTGGAATATCGGTTCAGCTCGTGAACTGATTGTACAGACATAAGGTTGTCATGATTGCCATTTTTTATAAAGGTGAATATGATCGGCATCGCTATCAAAGGTGACTTTTTTGTGAAGTGACATGGGATTTAATGCCATGTTCAAGTATGTTATACTTATGTAGTGACGTGTGTGCGTGTGCGTGTGCGTGTGCGTGTGCGTGTGCGTGTGCGTGTAAGTTCCTTTGAAGTTATGGCATCAACAACCGGAGTTGTAGGCTTCTCGAAAATGACCAACGGTGCTTGCCGAGACATGTGTAGGTGGTGGCGTTTAAACTACAAATCTCTCACTCGGATACAAACTGAATTAGGGGCGGTGGGTAGCGCAGTGTTTAAGCGTTCACTTGTCACGACAAAGGCCCAGGTTCGATTCCCCACATGGGTACAATGTAGGACGCACATTTTGGTGGGCCCCGTTGTAATATTGGGAGGCGTGGGTGGAAATGAATTCATTTAGATGTATGGCATTTTCAATGCGAAATGGGGTTTAATGTCATGTTCAAGGATGTTTAACTTATGTAGAAATGCGCGCGTGCGTGCGTTGCTTGTGCCAGTCCGGACTAATATTTTTTTAGTGCTACCATACGGCAGTTTAATGGATACCCTACTCAGACACATTCTACTGACACTGATTAGACCAGTACTTTAGACTCTTTGATGCCGAGTGCCAGGCAGTGTAACAACAAGCACCATATCTCAACGCATTTTGGTACGACCCGACAAGGGATCGAACCACTGACTTTCCGCTCTCTGGGAAGAGGCTCTATCCACCAGACAACGGAGGCGGTTGTTTGTTTTAATAGTATCTGGTGTAGAATTAGGAGTGTTCAGTCCGTCTGTCATGCGGTGTTTGCATACAAGTGTGTCATAATGACTTACTGCTAGTTTGAAGGGCTTCCGTATATCTGGGATGTCCGTATACATGGTGTGTCCGTATAGTTGATATGTCCGTATACTTGGTATGTCCGTATACATGGGATGTCCGTATGTAGGGGATGTCCGTATGTATGGGATGTCCGTATGTATGGGATGTCCGTATGAAAGGGATATCCGTATGGATGGGATGTCCGTATGTATGGGATGTCTGTATACCTGGGATGTTCGTATACCTGGGAAGTCGGTATGTATGGGATGTCCGTATGTATGGGATGTCCGTATGGATGGGATGTCCGTATACATGGGATGTCCGTATGGATGGGATGTCCGAATGTATGGTATGTCCGTATGGATGGGATGTCCGTATGTATGGGATGTCCGTATGTATAGGATGTCCGTATACATGTGATGTCCGTATGGATGGAAGTCCGTATGTATGGGATGTCCGTATACCTGGGATGTCCGTATGGATGGGATGTCCTTATGTATGGGATGTCCGTATACCCGGGATGTCCGTATACATGGGTTGTCCGTATACATGGGATGTTCATATGGATGGGATGTCCGTATGTATAGGATGTCTGTATGGATGGGATGTCCGTATGGATGGGATGTCCGTATACATGGGTTGTCCGTATACATGGGATGTTCATACGGATGGGATGTCCGTATCCATGGGATGTCCGTATACATGGGATGTCCGTATCCATGGGATGTCCGTTTGTACGGGTGGTCCGTATGTATGGGATGTCCGTATATATGGGATGTCCGTATACATAGGATGTCCGTATACATGGGATGTACGTATATATGGGATGTCCGTATACATAGGATGTCCGTATACATAGGATGTCCGTATGTATGGGATGTCCGTATATATCGGATGTCCGTATACATAGTATGTCCGTATACATAGGATGTCCGTATGTATGGGATGTCCGTATACATAGGATGTCCGTATGTATTGGATGTCCGTATGGATGCCAAGTCACCGCATCCGTATACTTATGATATCCACATTGAGGTAGTGTCTATCCACATATTCGCACTGTGTCTGTATGCTGGTGATGTCTGTATGCCTATCTCTTCAGTATGCTGCTGATTTCAGTTCACTAATCGTGTTTCTGTCGTGGTGATGTCCGTATACTGATCGTGTTATTATGCTGGTGAAGTCCATATACTAATCGTGTTTTATGCTGGTGATGTCCATATACTGATCATGTCTGTATACTGATGTCCGTATACTAATCGTGATTTTGTGCTGATAATATCAGTATGCTAATCATGTTTGTATGCTGGTGATATCAGTATACCAATCGTGTTTGTATGCCGGTGATGTATGTATACCAATCGTGTTTGTATGCTGGTGATGTCTGTATACCAATCATGTTTCTATGCTGGTCATGTACATATACTAATCGTATCTGTATGCTGGTGATGTCCATTTACTCATAATGTCTGTATGCTGGTGATGTCAGTATACTAATCATGTCTGTATGCTAGTGATGCCCATATACTAATCATGTCTGTATGCTGGTGATGTCCGTATACTCACCATGTCTGTATGCTGGTGATGTCCGTATACTAATCATGTCTGCATGCTGCTGATGTCCACATAGTAATTGTGTTTGTATGCTGGCGATTTCCATATTCTAATCATGTCTGTTTGCTGGTGATGTCCACATGACAATCGTGTTTGCATCCTGGCGATGTTTATATACTCCTCATGTCTGTATGCTGGTGATGTCCGTATACTAATCATGTCTGTATGCTGGTGATGTCCGTACACTCATGATGTCTGTATGTTGGTGATGTTCATATACTAATCATGTCTGTAACCTGGTGATGTCCAGATAATAATTGTGTTTGTATGCTGGTGATATCCGTATATTAATAATGTCTGTATGCTGGTGATGTCCGTATACTAATCATGTCTGTATGCTGGTGATGTCAGTATACTCATGATGTCTGTATGCAGGTTATATCCGTATATAAATCGTATCTGTATGCTGGTGATATCCGTATACTAATCATGTCTGTATACTAATCGTATTTGTATGCTGGTGATATCTGTATACTAATCATGTATGTATGCTGTTGATGTCTGTATACTAATCGTATCTGTATGCTGGTGATATCCGTATACTAATCATGTCTGTATGCTGGTGATGTCCGTATACTAATCATGTCTGTTTGCTGGTGATATCCGTATACTAATCATGTCTGTATGCTGTTGATGTCTGTATACTAATCGTATGTGTATGCTGGTGATATCCGCATACTTATCGTATCTGTATGCTGGTGATATCTGTATACTAATCGTATCTGAATGTTGGTGATGTCAGTATACTGATCATGTCTGTATGCTGGTGATATCCGTATACTAATCATGCCTTATGCTGGTGATGTTCTTACACTAATTATGTCTGTATGCTGGTGATATCCGTATACTAATCATGTATGTATGCTGGTGATGTCCGTATACTAATCATGTCTGTATGCTGGTGATGTCCGTATACTAATCATGTATGTATGCTGGTGATGTCCGTATACTAATCGTATCTGTATGCTGGTGATGTCTGTATACTAATCATGTCTGTATGCTGGTGATGTCCGTATACTAATCATGCCTTATGCTGGTGATGTCTGTATACTAATCATGCCTTATCCTGGTGATGTCTGTATACTAATCGTATCTGTATGCTGGTGATGTCTGTATACTAATCGTATCTATATGCTGGTGATGTCCGTATACTAATCATGTCTGTATGCTGTTGATGTCTGTATACTCATCGTATCTGTATGCTGGTGATATCTGTATACTAATCATGTCTGTATGCTGTTGATGTCCGTATACTAATCATGCCTTATGCTGGTGACATCTGTATACTAATTATGCCTTATCCTGGTGATGTCCGTATACTAATCGTATCTGTATGCTGGTGATGTCCGTATACTAATCGTATCTGTATGCTGGTGATGTCCGTATAGTAATCGTGTCTGTGGGGTGGTGATGTCCGTATACTAATCATGTCTGTATGCTGGTGATGTCTGTATACTCATCGTATCTGTATGCTGGTGATGTCTGTATACTAATCATGTCTGTATGCTGGTGATGTCGGTATACTAATCATGCCTTATGCTGGTGATGTCTGTATACTAATCGTATCTGTATGCTGGTGATGTCAGTATACTAATCATGTCTGTATGCTGGTGATGTCCGTATACTAATCATGTCTGTATGCTGGTGATGTCCGTATACTAATCATGTCTGTATGCTGGTGATGTCCGTATACTAATCATGTCTGTATGCTGGTGATGTTCATACATATTTGATGTCCTTTTGTTTGCCGTGCCGATATGCAGGCGGCGTATCCCCGTGCGTTGGTTGTCTTTGTTGCGTTGTGCGTATTGTGTCAGTATAGTCGTCACTTTGATGGGAGCGCAAGGATAAATAAACAGTGAGTTAGTGATTGAGTCAGACTTCACGCCGCAATAATCCGGCAATATCACAGCGTGGGGCATCACGTTGTTTCAAGGAGAGGGTTCGAACCCGTGCCTTTCGCACAAATGCAAAAATGCCTTTATGCAAGTCCACTTAACATGAATGTATAGAAAATACATTCCAAAGTGTAGGCTCCCTAGGGAGCTGAAAATGAAATTCGAGTGCACAGTGATCCATTGATCGAGGTAATAAGAGCGTAGTGCCATGAGCATTCACTGCGTGTTCATATCAGACAAAGAATAATACGGACCATTCTAATAAGGTATTCGGGTCAGTGCGAACATGAAGCTAGCTATCAACATCAACCGTACCCCTATGCCTCTGAATCCCAACGGGGAATAATTAAATAAAAACACCTTGCTTTGCGCTATTCACATGCAACACTTCAAACGATAGCTGCACTAGCTGCAGAGGTTATATCTCACCACAGCTTTGACAAACACGTAAGAAAGGTACATCAGCTCGGTTAGACACAGTCATCTTCTTATTGATATCCAATGTGCATATCCACATAAAAAAGTTGATTGAACAAAGCCTCACATAGAAGAAGACCGCCTCTGTGGTCTAGTGGTAGCGCGTCTACTCGGAGAGCGGAAGGTACGGGGTTCGATCCCCGGCAGTGTTACACCAATAGACGTTAAGAGATGGTACTTGTTGTTATCCTGTCTGGCGCTTGGCATTGAGGTGCTAAAACAAGGACTGGTCGGCTTGGAGTCAGTATACTGTGACTGAGTGGGGTATTCATGTTAAACTGCGGCATGGTATCTCAGTGGGCACTTTAAAAGTACTAGTAGTGGGACTAGTGCAAGCAGCCACGTCAGATGTAAGGCTACAGTAGTCTGGGAAGGATGACTCACTAGATCAAGAAGGATGATAACGATTGCTTCTTGTGGTCTGTGTACGGTGACACACTACATCAAGAAGTATGGCAAAACTTGCTTCTTGTGGTCTGTGTACGGTGACACACTACATCAAGAAGTATGGCAAAACTTGCTTCTTGTGGTCTGTGTACGGTGACACACTACATCAAGAAGTATTGCAAAACTTGCTTCTTGGGGTCTGTGTACGGTGACACACTACATCAAGAAGTATGGCAAAACTTGCTTCTTGTGGTCTGTGTACGGTGACACACTAGATCAAGAAGTATGGCAAAACTTGCTTCTTGTGGTCTGTGTACGGTGACACACTACATCAAGAAGTATGGCAAAACTTGCTTCTTGTGGTCTGTGTACGGTGACACACTAGATCAAGAAGTATGGCAAAACATGCTTCATGTGGTCTGTGTACGGTGACACACTAGCTCAAGAAGGATGATAATGATTGCTTCCTGTAGTCTGTGTACGGTGACACACTAGATCAATACGTACGGCAACAACTGCCTCATGTGGTCTGTGTACGGTGACACACTAGATCAATACGTACGGCAACAACTGCTTCATGTGGTCTGTGTACGATGACAATGAAGGTGAAGAAGTATGGGAACAAATGTTTCCTGGTTCGGCGACCGTCACATACTGGCTACATATAAAGAAATACCAACTCAGAACATATATCGGGTGCTGGACGAAGCTTAGTTCGTGAATCGCTGTCTCGTCGCTGGATTCCTTACCCCACATGGTTTCGGTGCTTTTTTAAAGTGGAATAACCCTTCCCACAGTCAAACGATATTGCTGCAAAAAGCGGAGTACAATGTACGATTCCGTCAAGATCTTGGTTTTCTCGCGACTTGACATGTTGGAATGAGTAAAATCTGTTTTCACGTTTCTCCACGGCTAACCCCAACAGCTATCCAAGCGCCCACGGTGTCAACTTTAGGGGATGGTGTTCTCCTACTTCTTTTGCCACTGTTAAGAGGAATTCAAGAGAGAAAGGGGGTGTCTCGAAGGGAGAGCCTTCAACATCCAACACTGAGGAAAATTCACTACAGGTGGGTTGTTCAACCAGAGCAGTGCACCGTCGGACCAGTTTATGGTCTCCATGGCTGCAATACACGACTGTGCTTTGAATGCATTGAACATCTTCAGTATTCACCAGATTGGTCATCGTCATATTACCACCTCTTCCAAAACTTGAAGAAGGAACTTTGAGGCTAGGATTATGCAAATGACTTCCTCTTCTGCTAGCACCAGTAGCACGGAGACATTCCAGCATCGTCGTTAGAAAGGTGTGGACATGTTGAAAAATAATTAGCAACTTACTCCATCAACACAGCCCATCATACTTTGGAGAACATACGCACTCTTTAACACTCAACTTTAAAAAGTAGAGTTGTTTTAATCCACATGGCAAATATCGTAACACAACTATGTGTATCTTGACATTTTATTCGGTGTTGAGCTGCCTTGTAAATTTGAAATGAATAACAACGTTACAAGGTTTGTATTGTTATTCACACAGAAAAAAGTCCTAAGCTTAGTCAATACTTCTACAGTGAAATAGGTCAACCTCTTTTTATGGCATTATATATCCTTGATCTAGGCATATTTGACATAGCCTCCTAAGCGTATCGTGTAAATAGTTACATAATGTGGCGTCACAAATATGATCGATTTCACGCCACTGGGATATTTACAATCATAGACAACTACGACAAAATACGTATCTTTGCAACAAGTACACACTCGTCTGAAAAGCTTCACTCCAAACATATAACCAAGCAACACGCCTATCAAACCGAGTAAAATACGAACAAAACAGTGTATTGTATACTCATGGGAGAATATGTCGGAGGGTTTAAGCAAATAGCATTATGCATTGTCAATATTGCTAAGTCAGCTAGTAGACATGGTTATGATCGTATTTCTTAACCCGAGAACTGTGAATGTTACGGTGATAGATCATAGAGTGATGAAACATGAACTCGATGACATATCTGTGGTGGCAGATACACAAAACATGGTAAATTAATCCCTGGCAAGTGACTGAGTGAACAATGCTTGTGGTGAAGCATTAGTAACAGAATAGGGCTTAGACATCCACCCTGCCTAAACCCTGCACTCGCTGTAAGGTTACCAGGACCATGGAAGAATGTACAAGTGGGTTGGAGGATTATGATCGCTGCCCATAGCTACGACAGAATTTGAAATAGTTTGATTCTTCGTGTAACGGGTACCTGAGTTTGTTCAAATATAACCAGCTTCTCATAAATGACAACAATAAACATGCTGGTCTTCACGTCTGTAAACCATATTTTTGTAGCTATGTAACTCAAGGTTAGACGAAGGGATTTTATTACGGTCCCGTCCGACTTAAAAACGTTCCAAGATGAATATTGTAAGTTCCACAAATAAACAATCGATTTATATTGCCATAATAAAGCTGTATCTACATTAGATACATTGTGGGTAATATTGCTGACGATAGCAAATAACAATTTACCGAAACACATAATACAAGAAGTTGCTTTGATGTGACATGAGCAATCACATTTTAAACATTTGAGAATATTTTGTGCTTTAACGTTAGGAAGCATAAAGTCAGTTTATAGAAGAAATGCATTATTCTAAACACTTGCGCATATATTGCATGTGTGTGTAGATGAACTTACTGATACATTGGTATCGGTCCTTTAATTAACCAAAATATAGTGATTATATTGCCAGTTTGCATGGCTGTCGATATTTTGAAAATTGAGTAAACATAACATCATACAATTTTAAGAATATATTGATTGTATAGGCTTTTATCGCGTTTAGGGAACATTTCTGAAAGCCCCGAAATATATCATTTGCTATTGCACATACCATATACCTATTAGTAAGTAAATTAGGCAAACTAGGGTATTCAATATGGCTGCCTTAGTAGCCAAGTTTATGATCGCATCTGAATGTTGTGTATATGTCGTAAAGACAATATATACTGATGTTTAAAGCTGGTATGTCTGCCTGGCGCTCGGCATTAAGAGGATAAAACAAGGACTGGCCGCTAATGTATCTGAGTTTTACACGAGCATCTGGGGGCACGGGTGGAACAGTCGTCTAAGGCTCCGCAATTCGCTGTGCGGAGTTGCGTCCCTTGGGCACACCAGAAACCTATGATTGTGGGTTCGAATCCCAGTTCGCCCCAGTTATGTTTCTTGGTTTGTCAGCACCACGCCCGTGCTCGTGGGTTTCACCTAAATGGTAAACGTCTAAGACCTGCATCACTTGGGGCTTTCCTCCCTTATTAAGCTGACACTCCGTGATATGAGTGCAATACTGTTAAAATCGGCGTTAAACACAATTCACTCACTCAATACACAAGTATCTTAGTGGGCTAACACTAAAAACCCTGCATAATTACGGACTACTACAATCAGCCACACATACACGTGCATGCACGTTGCTATATAAATGCAGTGATCTTGATCACATTAAACACCTTGATCACCTCAAGAGGAGGACGAGATTGTATACATTGATCGCGGACAGACGAACGGACACTCATGGCCATATTCAGCCACCCTCCGACTCAGATGGGTTCACGGGCCATGCCCCGCATCTACAATGATGTAATCATCACACCCACCGATGTAACGCCAGGGTATGTTTCAGGAACATCTAGAGCGGTCATTCTCGGTTAATGGGGCCTAACGTTTTCGAAGATCTTCTACAATGTTGTATTAGCGAGCCCTGATGCGCTGACAAGCCTGAACAAACAGCCCTTGTAAACATCGGCCATCTGGGAGTATTGACGGAACAAAGCCGCGTGTGCCTACCCACATATCACACTGACTTTAAACTGCTGTCACCTCTCAAGCTCTGTACCAGTGATGACTGTCCGGTGGTCCAGCTGTTCAGCAGTGACCACGTCACACAGAGGTGTATTCAACACGAAAAATCCATATGGATTTGCGATGTATTTCAATAACAAGGGTCAACGGCTACAATTTTCCATGTTCGTATTCAAAACCTCGCCCGACAGCTGATGGACGTTGGTGTGCGACAAGGCAACATGCTTGAACCCTATTGACTTTACATTGTCAGATGCGTTAATGATGATTAACATGATAAGTAAGAGATTTAAATTAGGAGATAAACATATTGGATTTTACTTGGAGGTAGAAACATTTCGTATTGTAAATTCCATACATCTAATTCATTTCCACCCATGCCTCCCAAATATTACGACGGGGGACACCAAAATGGGCTTCCTACATTGTACCCATGTGAGGAAGACCCGGTTGACATTGATGTCATAACTTCGAAAGAACAGGCACGCACGTACGCAAGCACGTACGCACGCACGTACGCACGCGGATTGGGTGCCAACAAACCAGGATAAATTTTGGATTCGAAATCACGTTGAGCGGCTTCTGGCAACCTCGGGAGACAACCCAATACGGTGACGTTGAGTCTGAATTCTTTAAGGGGAACGAAATCCAATCTGATTCATGTCTTCAGCCAGGTCTCGTCACCGACATAAATTAATATTTAGTTACTTCGTTGGATTTTCCAGAACAGAAGAGATGCCAAGTAAATTGTAGCATAATGATAACACAGACAAGTGAGAGGCTAGAAATACAAATTGGAATATTCTGAAGCCATTTAACTACGAGCTTCAAGGCTTGAATGAAGTGTCGCTATGACACTAATGTTTCACTGTAGGGAAGCAGGTTTCTGACACTATCGGCCTGCTCGTACTGAGGTAACAGGAGGACACGGAGTACAACCTTGCTTGACCGGTCACAGAATGTAGGAAGAATGAGACCGAGGTGAAGGGATATCCACTGTTGGTCCAGCGATTAGGGTTCTCCTCGCAAGGACATGGCAATATGAAACACTGCCTAATACGTCGGGGCGCAGATTCTTCATTTGTAGAGACGGACAAAGGCCATTAAATGTGACAGTACTGTATGACACCATGTGGCAGTTCTGTATGACATCATGTGACACTACTGTATGACATCATGTTACAGTTCTGTATGACATGAGACAGTTCTGTGTGACATCATGTGACAGTTCTGTATGACATCATGTGACATTTCTGTATGACATGTGACAGTTCTGTATGACATATGACAGTTCTATATGACATGACAGTTCTGTATGACATCATGTGGCAGTTTTGTATGATATCTGACATTTCTGTATGACACCATGTGACAGTTCTGTATGACATGTGACATTTCTGAATGATAAGAGACAGTTCTGTATGAGATCATGTGAGAGTACTGTATGACATCATGTGACAATTCTGTATGACACCATGTGACAGTTCTGTATGACATCACGTGACAGTTCTGTATGACATGTGACAGTTCTGTATGACATAGGCAGTTCTGTATGACATTATATGGCAGTTCTGTATGACATCATGTGACAGTTCTGTATGACATGGGACAGTTCTGTATGACATCATGTGACAATTATGTATGACATGGGACGTTCCTGTGACATGTGGCAGTACTGTATGACACCATCTGGCAGTTCTGTATGACATCACATGGCAGTTGTGTATGACATGTGACAGTTCTGTATGACATGGGGCAGTTCTGTATGACATCATATGACAGTTCTGTATGACATCATGTGATAGTTCTGTATGACATGGGACGGTTCTGTATGACATCATGTGGCAGTTCTGTATGACATGTGACTGTTCCGTATGACATGTGACAGTTCCGTATGGCACGTGACAGTTCCGTATGACATGTGACAGTTCTGTATGACATGTGACAGTTCTGTATGACATCATGTGACAATTATGTATGGCATGGGACGGTTCTGTATGACATCATGTGGCAGTTCTGTATGACATGTGACTGTTCCGTATGACATGTGACAGTTCCGTATGGCACGTGACAGTTCCGTATGACATGTGACAGTTCTGTATGACATGTGACAGTTCTGTATGACATCATGTGACAATTATGTATGGCATGGGACGGCTCTGTATGACATCATGTGGCAGTTCTGGATGACATGTGACAGTTCCGTATGACATGTGACAGTTCCGTATGGCATGTGACAGATCTGTATGACATGTTACAGTTCTGTATGACATATGACAGTTCTGTATGACATGTGACAGTTCCGTATGACATGTGACTGTTCCGTATGGCATGTGACAGTTCCATATGACATGTGACAGGTCTGTATGACATGTGACAGTTCTGTGTGACATATGACAGTTCTGTATGACATCATGTGAAGGTTCTGTATGACACCATGTGACAGTTCTGTACGATATGTGACACTTTTGCATGACATCATGTGACAGTTCTGTATGACACCATGTGACACTTCTGTATGATATGTGACAGTTCTGTATGACATCATGTGACAGTTCTGTGTAACACCATGTGACACTTCTGTATGACATCATGTATCAGTTTTGTATGACACCATGTTACAGTTCTGTATGACATGTTACAGTTTTGTATGACATCATGTGACAGTTTTGTATGACACCTGACAGTTCTGTATGACACTATTTGACAGTTTTGTACGATATATGTGACAGTTCTATATGACATCATGTGACAGTTATGTATAACATGGGGCGGTTACTGTCTTGATATTAATTTTACATGCATCCCCGTCTTGATATCACTGTTACGCGCATCCCCGTCTTGATATTACCGTTACACGCATCCCCGTCTTGATATTACTGTTTCACGCATCCCCGTCTTGATATTACTGTTACACGCATCCCCGTCTTGATATTACTTTTACACGCATCCCCGTCTTTAATAACCGTTACGCGCATCCCCGTCTTGATATAACCGTTACACGCATCCCCGTCTTGATATTACTGTTACACGCATCCCTGTCTTTAATAACCGTTACGCGCATCCCTGTCTTGATATTACTGTCACACGCATCCCCGTCTTGATATAACCGTTACACGCATCCCCGTCTTGATATAACCGTTACACGCATCCCCGTCTTGATATAACCGTTACATGCATCCCTGTCTTGATATAACCGTTACATGCATCCCCGTCTTGATATAACCGTTACACGCATCCCCGTCTTGATATAACCGTAACACGCATCCCCGTCTTGATATAACCGTTACATGCATCCCTGTCTTGATATAACCGTTACGCGCATCCCCGTCTTGATATTACTGTTACACGCATCCCCGTCTTAATTTTACCGTTACACGCACCCCCCTCTTCATATCACTGTTAGGCATTAAGTCAAAAACCTTTTTGCATGCAAATGTTGTGAGCGAAGACGTATCCGTATAGCCAGTCTTTTATACAGTTTCAGGCAAAACAGTGGTAAGGTATCAACGAATTTGTAACGAAAACATGCATAATGCAGCTGAAAAGGCTACAGGCCTTGAGAAGTGCATTCAAAATGATAAGAGTGAATTAGTCAGTATTGTTTTACGCCGCTTTTTGCAATATTACAGCAATATCACGGCGGGGGACACCAGAAATTGGCTTCACCCATTGTACCCGTGTGGGTGTTCGGCGTGTCGAGCGAACGCTTTAACCACTAGGCTTCCCCCCCCCCCGCCCCCACAATGATAAGAACGTGGCAACCTTAGAAACCGAGCAAAGCCTAGCGTTAAAATAAAAAAAACCGTTGAAGACAAACTTTATAACATATCACCTCGTTAAAAGGCCATATACAACCAGGTATATTGATATTTAAGTCACATAATAAACATGAAGACAGATAAGACATGACGCATCTCTAGTTATTTTTCACCACGAGGCATGTGTTTTTGCCGAGAGCCCCGTCTTACCTTGTTTCCAACAAAGTAACCTGAATCAGCATCTGTGAGCAACTTCTCGAAATAGCCTAAAAATCGGGGCAGATCTGTCTTGTCGAACTTGTCCCGCAGCGCATTCTGTGATTCAGAGAATAAAAATGATTTAAAGGTCATTAATATTCAATTGGGCTGAAGATATGTTACATTCTTGTGGTATAAACAAAGTATGCCTTAAAGCCAAATGTTCTTATTATCTCTTGATTAAACGGAACAATGCATTTCCGAGATATCTTAGACTAGTGGGGGCTAAACGGGTGATTAGATTTAATATATTCGGCATTCTGCTCCATTTTGAAATCATTTATGCATGTGTTTTACAAATAAAATATAATGAGTGAAATATGCATTTGATTACACTTGTGTCGAACTCAAAAGGACCTTATGAAAGCTTCGACTTATCCGAATGTTCGACAAATTCATTACTGCATGGGTTTTTTACAAATAAAATGAGAGAATTATGCATTTGATTGCCGTTGTGTCGAACTCAAAGGGACCTCAGGTAGGCTTCGACTTATCTGAGTGTTTGACACAATCAGTATTGCATGTTTTTACAAATATAATGAGAGAAATATGCATTTGATTGCCGTTGTGTAAAACTTAAAGGAACCTCAGGAAAGCTTCGACTTATCCGAGTGTTCGACACATCCGAATTCAGATTTTAAATGCCATTCAAAGTAATTATATGGTATGTGAACTACACTAAACTGGTGTAGCGCATTTCATGTAAAACGGGCAATGTAAAGTGTTTAGCATAAAGCATAAAAGATTCATGATTTTAATTCGACATTTCAGGGCAATTTGGGACTTGGAACTACACAATAAGTCCGAGTTACTAGTAACAGCACATTCGACACATCCAACTAGACGTATCAGAGGTCAAATAATAATAGTTGATGGAATTCAATGGACACATCCGAAAATTCGACACATCTGAATTCTGAAATGGCTCCTACCTTTTTCTGTTCGTCTTTCTCGTGGTAAATCTTAACGAAGAAGTCTCTTAGATCTTCCGCAAGACCAACAACTTCGTCGATCTGGAACATGTCGATATTCGTTTTACCATATAACCCTGAAAAATAAGCGGACATACATAAATATACTGAAAAGGCTTTTATAGTTTGACAACACTGGTTACGATTGATTAACGGATGACGTATAACATAAACTCGATATGTCCGACTCCGTTATATGGACATACTGTTATGCTTGATATAACTAGAGATCATATTGCAATTGTTCATATCTGTTTGTTTGTTTATTGTTTAGCGCTGCACTCAGCAATATTCCAGCTATATGACGGCGGTCTGTAAATAATCGAGTATGAACCAGACAATCCAATGATTGACAACATGAGCATCGATCCACGCAATTGGGATCGATGGCATACATCAACCAAGTCAGCGAGCCTGACCACCCGATCCCGTTCGTCGCCTCATACGACAATCGAATCCCAATTGCGTGGATAGATGCTCATGATGTCAATCACTGGATTGTCTGGTTCAAACTCGATTATTTACAGACCGCCCTCATATAGCTAGAATATTGCTCAGTGCGGCGTAAGCCAAGCAACCAACAAACAAACAAACACAATTTATTCTAATCAATCTTATTTCAACCGATAGACATGTTGGGGTCGTTCTTCTAAAGCAGGTACAGAAGTTCCATAAATTAGATGATTTAGCTCTTGAGTCACAAGGTGTTAGTGTTTTGTTTCATTTTACACATTTTCATTTAATTATATATTTTCAATTAACTAGCATTGGACTGGTGTGTTCGAAGTATGCATGATTGCAACCTGACAATGTTTGTATAATAAAATGTATACTTTTGTACTTTAGGTGGGCACACGAGTGACATCGTTTTGCCAACTGACTGTTATTCAGAGTGTTTAAACATACCTCCTAATGTCACTGGTTGAAGGTATGTAAGAATGTTTTCCCGGAATAGATCAACGTGTCACAATGGAGGAGGCCCGACATTAATATACACACATGTCATGATAATGGCTCAAGGCGAGACAGGTTGTTTTAATTTGGATTTTTTGTGAAATTTGAAATATTTAAGAAAACAACACTTCATCCATGAATGATCTTGGTATCAATATTGACATGAAATCCGATTAAATTATGACGTAATTGAATTATCATAGGACACCTTAAATCATGGGTGAAGATGAAATGTATAAAAGGTTTAATAATGAAATTGTTTAAGCAAATGCGACAAAACGTGTAATACCTTTACATAATAATTGCTACGCTTAAACATTAATAACCGACTGTTAAGATTTTCAATACGGCCGCGGCAGAAACCGTTTGGAAGAAGTACATGTAACATTTCATCAATCTGCATGCAATATTTCAGCATGTAACACCTCATCATCACAATTACGGAATGAATAATTTATATAATCTGCTGCTGAAACTGAAATATCGACTCATGCATAAATAGCTGAGGAATGGAAGAAAATGATATTTTCAAAATGGCTGCAGTGACAGCCATGTTTAGCATCGCAACGAGATTTTGTCCGACGGTTTGCACTGTATAAGTCTAAATCTAGTCTAAAGTCTAATCTAAACGGATATTGAGCGATGATAAAGTCAACGGGGGAAATACCGATGCCCGACAGATTAACCGATAATTTAGTGATTCGGTGACAAATGCTATTTCAAAATGGCTGCAGTGACAGCCATGTTTAGCATCGCAACGGGACTTTGTGAGACGGTTTGCACTGTATTCGTCTAAATCTAGTCTAAACGTCTAATCTAAACGGACGCTGAGCGATGATATCGTCATCGGGGGAAATACCGATGCCCGACAGATTAACCGATGATTTAATTATGGAGACGATGTAAATACACTTGAAAATAAAACGTCGAGGCTTACCGTATTCTCGTGCAATATACCTCGCCATTGCGAAACTCTGTGAAAACTTCTTGCCATCTACCTCGAGGACGGGTAACATCCCAAAACGGGTAGCTGAAACAGTGGTTAAACGCAAAGCTGTAATACAGGACAATCAGGGGCCGTCGGTTGAACCTGTCAAGAGAATACATGTGATCCACTCTTTCACATAAACAAATAAAATGGTTTATTCCTTCAGGTTTTTTTAACGCCGCACTCGCCAATATTCAAATTATATTATGGCGGTCTGTAGATAATCGAGTCTGGACCAGACAATCATGTGGATGACATCATGACCATCGAGTCGCGTAACTGGGATCCGAAGACAAGCATCAACCAAATCAGCGAGCCCGACCACCCGATCCCGTTAGTCGCCTCGTACGACAAGCAAGGGTTGCTGAAAACTCAGGCCAATTCTAACTCGGATCTTCACAAGGGGTGAACACGATTAAGAGATGTCAAGTTGGATTCATATCGACAGCTAGAACGTGCCCCACAATTTATGCCATTGAGAAGGTAGATTATATACGCAGAAAAATTAAGTTAGCAGACAAAGTGAGGACTGGCACTTGTTCGATACCTAAGATATTAAATCTTTAATTTGGCAACCATTTGTTTAACAATTATTAATGAGTGAGTGTGTGCGTTTGGTTTCACACGGCTCTGAATGGTATTCTAGTTATATCGGGGCGTGAGTGCTGAATTATTTGGGAAGTGATGCAGGGCTCATACATTTACTACTTTGGTGAAACCCACGAGCTGCCTTGTAAGGTGCTGACAACCCTAGAAATACAATCCGGGCGAACCGGGATTCGAACGCACGATCAAAGGTTTCTTGCTTGCCCAAAAGACACAACTCAACTCTGCAAATAGCGCCTTTGACGACTGGGTCACCAGAGCCCCATTAGCAAATTTTAACCTTTTGTCTATGCTTAAGTGGTAATATATAAACAGTCTTTACCTTTCTTGGGTTTTTTTATGACGAGATAGGTAGGTGACTGTGCATTTACGTTTCGCTTGATCCACTTATTAACCGCAGAGTCAAATACAAAGCGCTCATTTCAGTACCGACAAAAGCATAAAAATTATTCATCTTTTAGTACGGTTAGGGGGCAGGGGTGGCCCAGTCGTCTAAGGCGCAGCGATTCGCTGTGCAGAGTTGCGTCCCTTGGGCACGCCAGAAACCTATGATTGCGGGTTCGGAGCCCGGTTCGCCCCGATTATGTTTCTAGGTTTGTCAGCACCATACCCGTGTTCGTGGGTTTCACCGAAGTGGTAAGCGTCTGAGACCTGCATCATTTCGGGCTTTCCTCCCACATTAAGCTGACACGAAGCGATATAACTGTAATACTGTTAAAAACGGCGTTAAAGCCAACTCACTCACTTTAGTACGGTTATCACATATACATCAAACCTTCATAACATCATAATATTCTACGTTTTCAGACTTAAGATTTGCGAGACGTTTTGCCTTTAACGTCAAAACGGCGTCATGTAACGCTGTCTTAAGACTTTATATTAGGGCTTTCGTGAATCATACCATTCATTGATTTACCTTTGTTGTATTCTAAAGGTGACCTGCCATAATAATGGGATTTATCCCATTTTTTAAAAGAAATCCAATATACCTGACGGTTTGAACTTGGCAGAATAATTCTCATCTGCGTCGCTTCCTACCGTAATAAACTGACGTCAAATGCCGCCAAGTCACACCTATACACGACAGCTCGAGTTGCGCTGAGGCCACCAAGCGCACACGCAGACATAAAAAAAACTCTTCCTACCTACAGTATGTGGGTAATGAGATGATTTAATGTTCTGTGCTTGACGCGATGAACCTTCCAGAAAACAACAGCTCTTGGTACTAACTCTACAATACAATAAATTTCAGTCTCTCAACGCCAACTCTCCATACCTATAACATACTCTTCTGCAAACAAAACAATAAATTAGAATAAAAACTAACTTCGTGACGGTGAATCTCCGTCTCTGGGATTTAACGTGGTTGGCAGTTGCTATTTATCATGTGTTGCACTTAAGGGTCGAGTATACACAGCCACATTGACCCAGGTTAATTAAACACCTTTATCATGTGGGCTTCAGGTACAGGGCGATCAGTGTCTTCAAGAACGACCATAAACTACTGGAAATAATGAAATGCCTTCTAATAAATGTCACTTCACTACATAAGCTAGAAACGCAAGAGGGACTTTTTTAACATGTGACTTCCAACACCATAAGAAACAGCGAACTTAACACACTTGTTTCTAAGTGCATATTGTGGGATTTTATTATCCATTAAATGCGTTATATATTTCACAAACAAAATATATATACTCATATACAATAGAAACGGCCATGATCATGAACCTCGTCACAGCAGTACAACTACTCACAGTTCTTACCTCACAATCGTGGCTCAAATATTGCCGATGTGACGTTAAACTTTAACTCACTCACTCTTACCTCACAGCCAAATTCAATACAATAAGCAGGCCTACTTTCGTAACAGCACAATTAATGTCGACGATCGATGTAAAAAGTTTTTTCAGGTTAGAGAATTACCATATTTCATTCAGAAGTTTAACTTGGAAACTTATCAAATGGAATTTAATACTGACCCACGATGAAAATATCGCAATCAATTAACGCAGCCCTTGCATAAAACTCCAAGCTATGGAACATAAACCCCGATTTTGTGGCTCTTTTTAAGTAAGTAGCAATATATGCGCGTTTATTTGCATATTTAAGTGCATGTAGTCTATATTTCCCGTCGGTTCAACCCGTCAATGACAATACCATCGACAGTGCTTAAGGATTAGATAATAACCCGTCCATTCATCCGTATTTTGATCATCGTATCAAGAAAAGGGCAACGCAAGTTGGAACGAATGCTTTATTCTTCCAAACATCATCAAATGTGTTTAGGATAAATTAAGTAGACGATAGGTAGATAGCATCGGGACTGATGTCGCCTGCGGTCTTTGAGTTGTCAATGTCGACGAGTGCAGGCTTTTCAGCACTACCTGTGTGTATAAGAACTTTGAGGGAGGGCCACGTTCTGGGAAATGAGGGGCTAACACAACAGTGCTGATGATAAGCTCGAGTGTACTGGGTGCCTCTCGTCACAGCCGACTCGTATTTCGTACAGTGTCAAAACCCACCAGAAGGCCCTATTCAAAAGTTCGGAGCCAATGATGTGTCATTCAGGTCGAATGACTTAAACAAGATCGAGAAAAAAAGGAGAGGGTTAGCTGAATAGACTCAACGGAATAGACTCAACGTATTTCATCCGCAAATCAACGGAGGAAAAAGCATTAAGTACGATCTCTATATAACATGATTCATCTGATATCAGGGCTGTAACCCATATGAGAAGGAGCTGAAAGGACGCTACAGGTGGTGACGTTCACCTGATCGCGATCGCCACGGATTAGTTTCATTGAAGGGAATACCCTAGACTGTATGCCTGTAGATCCCACGTAGTTTATAACCTTGTGAAATGAATCTAATGCGCCGTAAAATAGTTCTAACAAGCACAGGATTGAGTTAACCCTTTGAAATGAGCGCTACAATAACGTTTAGAATAGAATTCATTTTCTATCCGTTAACGCCAGGTAACGCTGCATAGTGCTTTACACTGAGGTGCGTGGTTCATTTGCCGCTACGGCATGTATCTCCAAGTGAATTTTAATAATTGTCCTTGGAGTGAGTGAGTTGGCTTTAACGCCGCTTTTAACAGTATTACAGTTATATCACGGCGTGTCAGCTTAATATGAGAGGAAAGCCTTAAATGATGCAGGTCTCAGACGTTTACCACTTCGGTGAAACCCAATAGCACGGTGCTGACAAACCTAGAAACATAATCGGGGCGAACCGGGATTCGAACCCACAATGATAGGTTTCTGGCGTGCCCAAGGGACGCAACTCTGCACAGTGAATCGCGGCGCCTTAGACGACTGGGCCACCCCTGCCCCCAATTGTCCTCGGATTGAGCGCGTGTAGTGGGTTTAATATGTGTCGCTTCTACAGTATTGCAGTGTTGTAATGGCAGGAGATTTAGTAATGGATTTACATTTTGACCTTATGAGGAATCGAAACCGGGTTTTTGGTGACGAGCGAACGTTTGAACTACTGTGCTACCTAACAGGTGTGTAAGTGACGATGATGGTCATCAATCGGTTTAACAAAGCTGCTGCATTTGAAACGAAGAAAAACCGTAAATAAACAATAAGTAATAAGTATAATTGTGACCTATATTTAACTCTTGGGACAATAAATTGAGTTCACAACAACCGTGATTTCTCTCACAGCCAGTTCGAAAATCTGTGTTCAAATAGGGGTAAATGATAAGCATTTTACTTGACCGGGCCGTGATTTCGACACAGCCGGTGAGACATCCGAGTTCGAGACAACGGTGTTCGATTCTACATACAGAAAGAGTGAATGGGAAAGATGTCTCGCGTGTGGAAGAATGAAAACAGCCACTGCTGATGCTGGGTGCAACATGTCACCATGAATTATTAAACCCAAAAAACAAGCGTGACTTGGGTGCACTCGCAACGCGAACGAAACATTTCTGTGTGTTCCTGGAGTAATGCATACACGAAACAGCTACAAATACTGTCTCCATTCATGCTGAAGACAAAACTACGTTGCCTCGGAGGTTTCAACTTTAATTTGTTATCACTCCGGTTTCAGAAACCCATCAATCCTTCCTACGTTTCGTTAATACGCCGGTTTCTGTTTTAGTGAGCAAATACAATACCGCTTCTTAGCCTGCTCGGAACACACACAGCGTGAAACTATATAAAGAAATGGGGGTTTGTTTCCATCATATATCGAATTTACGGACTAAAAATAGTTATAACTGCTAATTTTTAAGTTGCCACTTCTCTGGCACAAAAGTGACCAGTTTATTGAGGCCCGGAATAGTCAGGTCATACCATATGTAATGTAGATACTATTTAAAATGGTCATCTTTATATTCAGTTCCATACTTATCCCGTATTGTTATATACATACAACAGGTTTTAACTAACAGTAATCAAATGAGATATACGCGTATCGCGGTTTGAATTTCTGCTGATCCTTAAAATCTAAATTCAGATTAATTCATAGATTTGAACTAAGTTAACTTTGAATTGTGCTAATCTGTCGATAATCTGAGATGTTCAGTGATCTATTATACTTTTCAAGGCCACTTTTCCATTTACGCGGGGACGGTCGGGTAGCCTAGTGGTTAAATCGTTCGCTCGTCACGCCGTAGACCCGGGTGCGATTCCCGACATGGGTACAATGTGTGAAGCCCATTTCTAGTGTTCCCCGCCGTGATATTGCTGGAATATTGCTAAAAGCGGCGTAAAACCATACTCACTCACTCCTTTTACGCGCAACGGACTCTGTTACGTTATATTATCGGGCCCGCGGTTGTGGTCAAGGGGATAGAGCGTATGTAAGTTGGAGCAGAAAGTTGGTTGGCCGACCCTCGGTCCCGTCGTACCAAAAGACGTTAAAATGGTTCTTGTTGTTGTCGTGCCTGGCGCTCGGCATCAAGGGGATGACGCAAGGACTATTCGGAGTCAGTATACTCTGTCTGAGTGGGTATCAATGTTAAACTGCGGGATGGTATCTAAGGAGGATAGTACTATAACACCGAAATTAGTCCTGCGTAATACAAGCAGAACACACACACATAAACACGCACGCACACGCACACGCACACCCACACGCGCGCACACACACACACACACACGTGTATGCACGTCGCAATATAAGTGTAGTGAGTGAGTGAGTATGGTTTTGCGCCGCTTTTAGCAATATTCCAGCAATATCACGGAGGGGGACACATGTGGGGAATCGAACCCGGGTCTTCGGCGTGACGAGCGAACGCTTTAACCACTAGGCTACCCGACCACCCCCAATATAAGTGTGACGTTAATCCTTATTTCAGTTCAGTTTCTACCTATCATGGTGTCTAAATGATCTGCAGTTACTCTATATGCTGCAGCCACTCCCTGCACGAAGATTCAAGTTTGCAATCCAAGCTGCGTAACGTCGGCATCTCCTTCGGCTGGGATATCAAAATCACGCCAATGCAGTCTCGGTATCCCTCGCACGTTATCACGATCACACAGGCGTAAACATATCTATCTCTGCTCTGCATGTATGTAAAAGCACGCCGAATTCCAACAGCACCAAGAGAACCCGCACCGAGTGGCTTCAGCCTTCCTATAACACCCATTAAAGCAGTATTATAAAGGTCGTATTTCGCGAGATTTTGACATAGTATTTCAACGGCTAGCATAAACATTACACATAGGTGTCTTGGGGCGACATCAAACGTCCACCACCTATGCGGATTCATAACAATGTGAGCTCAAAACAAAACCAGTTTACAAGAAGTGCATGCGGTTCATTTGCTTGCACTCCGGTGCGGCGAATTTGCTTCTATATATACACTTGATAACGTGACCGCTGAATGAAGGTCAAGGTCACAACGTGGCAGCTGGGTTGCTCGCGCTCGCGTGACCTAGCGTGACAAGGACTGACACATCTATACAAAAGAGGCAAGTCAGAGTGTAGGGGGTTCGGTTTGAACACGTTGTATAAAGTGTGACAGTGTCGGACCAGGTGAGATCACTTCTCAGACGTTTTTTTTTTCAAAAGTGTCATTTGACGTCCTGAGTGAGCTGGTGGAACGGTGAGACTCGCATGCACCACTTTGAATCTGGCACTGGTGACGTGCGCCCTGCTGCTGCGGTGTCATGAAATGTGAATAAGAGACTTTGGGCCATACAAACTAGTGGTTGATATTATGACCAACGTCATCATGGTATTAATGTCTCTCAATAAAACCAGTCGCTGGGACTGACGATCGATCCATCAACGTTGATTTTACCTCAATAATTGGGACCAATTCTATCACATAAATCCTACGGACTTTTTCAGAGTAAACATCTGGGTACATACATCCTGTTCAAAACTGAAGCACCGGTGATGTCCCTTTAGTGAAGTGACTTTGTTCGAAATATGTCTCTGTTCAACAGGCAATGAATGGGTACCCGGTAGGATAAGATGTTTTTTCAGAGTATATACCTTGGTACATATATCCTGCTCCACACTGAAGCACCTGTGATGTCTCTTTAGTGAAGTGACTTTGTTTGAAATATGCCTATGTTCACCCAGCAGTGAATGGGTACCCGGTAGTATCAGATGGTAATGTCACTGTAAATTTAGGGCAGTTTGGGTCGTATACTTTAACCACTAGGCTACCCGACCGACCCTCAAAGAGAATGACCGCCCGATCCTTTTTTGTGTGGTAGATGTTGTTTTGTGCCGATACAATCGAGCATGCTCTTTCTTCGAAGATTTCAGAAACCGCCATACGACTCTTGCGCAAAAGTTGGTTCATCAAGTTACAACATTCAAGGCGTCAGCAAAGCTTTCAAAACGTTTTATGGTAGAAACATGTTGTCATTTTCAAATTAGACGCATCAGTGACACAAAGTATGTCCGATGCAAATCCCTATTTTGACTTGTAACAAATATGTCCGTGTTTTTTCCAGGTGAACAATTGACATGCCTGCGCATGTGTTTGTGACTGATGTCATCGATGGGGCAGGATATGCCCACATTTTACTACTTACTCAGGGATGGTTGGTTCTTTTTCGCCGCACTCAGCAATATTCCAACTATATGACGGCGGTCTGTAAATAATCGAGTCTGCACCAGACAATCCAGTGATTGACATCATGAAGCATCGATACACACTGCACACATTATGTTGACAAGTACGGCCACGCCCCAGTGTTTGTTTGTTTTATGTTTTACCCCCAGTAAGATGCTTGCTGTAAAAGGCGACTATGCTTGCCGTAAGAGGCGTCTAACGGGATCGGGTAGTCAGGATCGCTGACTTGGTTGATGCATGTCATTGTATCCCAATTGCGTGGATCGATGCTCATCACGTCAATCAGTTGTCTGATCCAGACTCGATTTATTTACAGACCGCTATCATATACCTGGACAATTGCCGAATGCAGCGTTAAACAAAAAACAAACAAACACTGGGGCGTGGCCGTACTTGTCAACATAATGTGTGCAGTGTGTATCGTGGCTGTCATTGTCCCCGGTATGTGTATCGTAGCTGTCATTGTTTCCGGTATGTGTATCGTAGCTGTCATTGTTTCCGGTATGTGTACCGTAGCTGTCATTGTCCCCGGTATGTGTACCGTAGCTGTCATTGTTTCCGGTATGTGTATCGTGGCTGTCATTGTTTCCGGTGTGTGTATCGTGGCTGTAATTGTTTCCGGTATGTGTATCGTAGCTGTCATTGTTTCCGGTATGTGTATCGTAGATGTCATTGTCCCCGGTATGTGTATCGTAGCTGTCATTGTTTCTGGTATGTATATCGTGGCTGTCATTGTTTCCGGTATGTGTATCGTACCGTCATTGTTTTCGGTATGTGTATCGTGGCAGTCATAGTTTCTGGTATGTATATCGTGGCTGTCATTGTTTCCGGTATGTGTATCGTAGCTGTCATTGTTTCCGGTATGTGTATCGTAGCAGTCATCGTTTCCGGTATGTGTATCGTAGCTGTCATTGTTTCCGGTATGTGTATCGTGGCTGTCATTGTTTCCGGTATGTGTATCGTGGCTGTCATTGTCTGACTACCTTATGTGCAGAATGGCAATCTGTGGTGTATGTAACAAGACAGTGAGTGTTGACGGCGTAAGTAATAAGACAGTGAGTGTTGACGGCGTATGTAACAAGACAGTGAGTGTTGACGGCGTATGTAACAAGACAGTGAGTGTTGACGGCGTATGTAACAAGGCAGTAAGTGTTGACGGCGTGTGTAACAAGACAGTGAGTGTTGACGGCGTGAGTAACAAGACAGTGAGTGTTGACGGCGTATGTAACAAGACAGTGAGTGTTGACGGCTCGTGTAACAAGACAGTAAGTGTTGACGGCGTGTGTAACAAGACTGAGTGTTGACGGCGTATGTAACAAGACAGTGAGTGTTGACGGCGTATGTAACAAGACAGTAAGTGTTGACGGCGTGTGTAACAAGACAGTGAGTGTTGACCGCGTATGTAACAAGACAGTGAGTGTTGACGGCGTGTGTAACAAGACAGTGAGTGTTGACGGCGTGAGTATCAAGACAGTGAGTGTTGACGGCGTATGTAACAAGACAGTGAGTGTTGACGGCGTGAGTATCAAGACAGTGAGTGTTGACGGCGTATGTAACAAGACAGTGAGTGTTGACGGCGTGAGTATCAAGACAGTGAGTGTTGACGGCGAATGTAACAAGACAGTGAGTGTTGACGGCGAATGTAACAAGACAGTGAGTGTTGACGGCGTGAGTATCAAGATAGTGAGTGTTGACGGCGTGAGTAACAAGACAGTGACTGTTGACGGCTCTGTAACAAGACAGTGAGTGTTGACGGCGTATGTAACAAGACAGTGACTGTTGACGGCGTAACATGCCAGTGACTGTTGACGGCTCGTGTAACAAGACAGTGAGTGTTGACGGCATGAGTAACAAGACAGTGACTGTTGACGGCATATGTAACATGCCAGTGAGTGTTGACGGCTCGTGTAACAAGACAGTGAGTGTTGACGGCTCGTGTTACAAGACAGTGAGTGTTGACGGCTCGTGTAACAAGACAGTGACTGTTGACGGCGTATGTTACATGCCAGTGACTGTTGACGGCTCGTGTAACAAGACAGTGAGTGTTGACGGCGTGAGTAACAAGACAGTGAGTGTTGACGGCTCGTGTAACAAGACAGTGAGTGTTGACAGCGTGAGTAACAAGACAGTGAGTGTTGACGGCGTGAGTAACAAGACAGTGAGTGTTGACGGCGTGAGTAACAAGACAGTGAGTGTTGACGGCTCGTGTAACAAGACAGTGAGTGTTGACAGCGTGAGTAACAAGACAGTGAGTGTTGACGGCGTGAGTAACAAGACAGTGAGTGTTGACGGCGTGTGTAACAAGACAGTGAGTGTTGACGGCGTATGTAACAAGTAAGTGAGTGTTGACGGCATGAGTAACAAGACAGTGACTGTTGACGGCGTGTGTAACAAGACAGTGACTGTTGACGGCTCGTGTAACAAGACAGTGAGTGTTGACGGCTCGTGTAACAAGACAGTGAGTGTTGACAGCGTGAGTAACAAGACAGTGAGTGTTGACGGCGTGAGTAACAAGACAGTGAGTGTTGACGGCTCGTGTAACAAGACAGTGAGTGTTGACAGCGTGAGTAACAAGACAGTGAGTGTTGACGGCGTGAGTAACAAGACAGTGAGTGTTGACGGCGTGTGTAACAAGACAGTGAGTGTTGACGGCGTATGTAACAAGTAAGTGAGTGTTGACGGCATGAGTAACAAGACAGTGACTGTTGACGGCGTGTGTAACAAGACAGTGACTGTTGACGGCTCGTGTAACAAGACAGTGAGTGTTGACGGCGTGAGTAACAAGACAGTGAGTGTTGACGGCGTATGTAACAAGACAGTGAGTGTTGACGGCGTGAGTAACAAGACAGTGACTGTTGACGGCGTGAGTAACAAGTAAGTGAGTGTTGACGGCGTATGTAACATGCCAGTGAGTGTTGACGGCTCGTGTAACAAGACAGTGAGTGTTGACGGCTCGTGTTACAAGACAGTGAGTGTTGACGGCTCGTGTAACAAGACAGTGACTGTTGACGGCGTATGTTACATGCCAGTGACTGTTGACGGCTCGTGTAACAAGACAGTGAGTGTTGACGGCGTGAGTAACAAGACAGTGAGTGTTGACGGCGTATGTAACAAGACAGTGAGTGTTGACGGCGTATGTAACAAGACAGTGAGTGTTGACGGCGTATGTAACAAGACAGTGAGTGTTGACGGCGTATGTAACAAGGCAGTAAGTGTTGACGGCGTGTGTAACAAGACAGTGAGTGTTGACGGCGTGAGTAACAAGACAGTGAGTGTTGACGGCGTATGTAACAAGACAGTGAGTGTTGACGGCTCGTGTAACAAGACAGTAAGTGTTGACGGCGTGTGTAACAAGACTGAGTGTTGACGGCGTATGTAACAAGACAGTGAGTGTTGACGGCGTATGTAACAAGACAGTAAGTGTTGACGGCGTGTGTAACAAGACAGTGAGTGTTGACCGCGTATGTAACAAGACAGTGAGTGTTGACGGCGTGTGTAACAAGACAGTGAGTGTTGACGGCGTGAGTATCAAGACAGTGAGTGTTGACGGCGTATGTAACAAGACAGTGAGTGTTGACGGCGTGAGTATCAAGACAGTGAGTGTTGACGGCGTATGTAACAAGACAGTGAGTGTTGACGGCGTGAGTATCAAGACAGTGAGTGTTGACGGCGAATGTAACAAGACAGTGAGTGTTGACGGCGAATGTAACAAGACAGTGAGTGTTGACGGCGTGAGTATCAAGATAGTGAGTGTTGACGGCGTGAGTAACAAGACAGTGACTGTTGACGGCTCTGTAACAAGACAGTGAGTGTTGACGGCGTATGTAACAAGACAGTGACTGTTGACGGCGTAACATGCCAGTGACTGTTGACGGCTCGTGTAACAAGACAGTGAGTGTTGACGGCATGAGTAACAAGACAGTGACTGTTGACGGCGTATGTAACATGCCAGTGAGTGTTGACGGCTCGTGTAACAAGACAGTGAGTGTTGACGGCTCGTGTTACAAGACAGTGAGTGTTGACGGCTCGTGTAACAAGACAGTGACTGTTGACGGCGTATGTTACATGCCAGTGACTGTTGACGGCTCGTGTAACAAGACAGTGAGTGTTGACGGCTCGTGTAACAAGACAGTGAGTGTTGACAGCGTGAGTAACAAGACAGTGAGTGTTGACGGCGTGAGTAACAAGACAGTGAGTGTTGACGGCGTGAGTAACAAGACAGTGAGTGTTGACGGCTCGTGTAACAAGACAGTGAGTGTTGACAGCGTGAGTAACAAGACAGTGAGTGTTGACGGCGTGAGTAACAAGACAGTGAGTGTTGACGGCGTGTGTAACAAGACAGTGAGTGTTGACGGCGTATGTAACAAGTAAGTGAGTGTTGACGGCATGAGTAACAAGACAGTGACTGTTGACGGCGTGTGTAACAAGACAGTGACTGTTGACGGCTCGTGTAACAAGACAGTGAGTGTTGACGGCTCGTGTAACAAGACAGTGAGTGTTGACAGCGTGAGTAACAAGACAGTGAGTGTTGACGGCGTGAGTAACAAGACAGTGAGTGTTGACGGCTCGTGTAACAAGACAGTGAGTGTTGACAGCGTGAGTAACAAGACAGTGAGTGTTGACGGCGTGAGTAACAAGACAGTGAGTGTTGACGGCGTGTGTAACAAGACAGTGAGTGTTGACGGCGTATGTAACAAGTAAGTGAGTGTTGACGGCATGAGTAACAAGACAGTGACTGTTGACGGCGTGTGTAACAAGACAGTGACTGTTGACGGCTCGTGTAACAAGACAGTGAGTGTTGACGGCGTGAGTAACAAGACAGTGAGTGTTGACGGCGTATGTAACAAGACAGTGAGTGTTGACGGCGTGAGTAACAAGACAGTGACTGTTGACGGCGTGAGTAACAAGTAAGTGAGTGTTGACGGCGTATGTAACATGCCAGTGAGTGTTGACGGCTCGTGTAACAAGACAGTGAGTGTTGACGGCTCGTGTTACAAGACAGTGAGTGTTGACGGCTCGTGTAACAAGACAGTGACTGTTGACGGCGTATGTTACATGCCAGTGACTGTTGACGGCTCGTGTAACAAGACAGTGAGTGTTGACGGCGTGAGTAACAAGACAGTGAGTGTTGACGGCGTATGTAACAAGACAGTGAGTGTTGACGGCTTGAGTAACAAGACAGTGAGTGTTGACGGCGTATGTAACAAGACAGTGACTGTTGACGGCTCGTGTAACAAGACAGTGAGTGTTGACAGCGTGAGTAACAAGACAGTGAGTGTTGACGGCGTGAGTAACAAGACAGTGAGTGTTGACGGCGTATGTAACAAGTAAGTGAGTGTTGACGGCATGAGTAACAAGACAGTGACTGTTGACGGCGTGTGTAACAAGACAGTGACTGTTGACGGCTCGTGTAACAAGACAGTGAGTGTTGACGGCGTGAGTAACAAGACAGTGAGTGTTGACGGCGTATGTAACAAGACAGTGAGTGTTGACGGCGTGAGTAACAAGACAGTGAGTGTTGACGGCTTGAGTAACAAGACAGTGAGTGTTGACGGCGTATGTAACAAGACAGTGAGTGTTGACGGCGTGAGTAACAAGACAGTGAGTGTTGACGGCGTGAGTAACAAGACAGTGAGTGTTGACGGCGTATGTAACAAGACAGTGAGTGTTGACGGCTTGAGTAACAAGACAGTGAGTGTTGACGGCTTGAGTAACAAGACAGTGAGTGTTGACGGCGTGAGTAACAAGACAGTGAGTGTTGACGGCTTGAGTAACAAGACAGTGAGTGTTGACGGCTTGAGTAACAAGACAGTGAGTGTTGACGGCTTGAGTAACAAGACAGTGAGTGTTGACGGCTTGAGTAACAAGACAGTGAGTGTTGACGGCGTATGTAACAAGTAAGTGAGTGTTGACGGCGTGAGTAACAAGACAGTGAGTGTTGACGGCTTGAGTAACAAGACAGTGAGTGTTGACGGCTTGAGTAACAAGACAGTAAGTGTTGACGGCGTATGTAACAAGACAGTGAGTGTTGACGGCGTGAGTAACAAGACAGTGAGTGTTGACGGCGTGAGTAACAAGACAGTGAGTGTTGACGGCTTGAGTAACAAGACAGTGAGTGTTAACGGCTTGAGTAACAAGACAGTGAGTGTTGACGGCGTGAGTAACAAGACAGTGAGTGTTGACGGCGAATGTAACAAGACAGTGAGTGTTGACGGCGTATGTAACAAGACAGTGAGTGTTGACGGCGTGAGTAACAAGACAGTGAGTGTTGACGGCGTGAGTAACAAGACAGTGAGTGTTGACGGCGTATGTAACAAGACAGTGAGTGTTGACGGCGTGAGTAACAAGACAGTGAGTGTTGACGGCGTATGTAACAAGACAGTGACTGTTGACGGCGTGTGTAACAAGACAGTGACTGTTGACGGCTCGTGTAACAAGACAGTGAGTGTTGACGGCGTGAGTAACAAGACAGTGAGTGTTGACGGCGTATGTAACAAGACAGTGACTGTTGACGGCTCGTGTAACAAGACAGTGAGTGTTGACGGCGTGAGTAACAAGACAGTGAGTGTTGACGGCTCGTGTAACAAGACAGTGAGTGTTGACGGCTCGTGTAACAAGACAGTGAGTGTTGACGGCGTGAGTAACAAGACAGTGAGTGTTGACGGCTCGTGTAACAAGACAGTGAGTGTTGACGGCGTGAGTAACAAGACAGTGAGTGTTGACGGCGTGAGTAACATGACAGTGAGTGTTGACGGCTCGTGTAACAAGACAGTGAGTGTTGACGGCGTGAGTAACAAGACAGTGAGTGTTGACGGCGTGAGTAACAAGACAGTGAGTGTTGACGGCGTATGTAACAAGACAGTGAGTGTTGACGGCGTGAGTAACAAGACAGTGAGTGTTGACGGCGTGAGTAACAAGACAGTGAGTGTTGACGGCGTGAGTAACATGACAGTGAGTGTTGACGGTCGTTTATCACGACAGTGAGTGTTGAAGGTGTGTGAGGCGTGACAGCGATTGGTCACTGTTATCTGTAACATGACAGTGATTGTTGACGTTGACGTTGACGTTGACGTGGAACTGAGGTTGTGACATATGTGGCAAGGCAGCATGTGTTGATGGCATGTTTGAGTGACAATGATATTTATGGCACAGTGCAGACTTGGAAAGACTACATCTATGTCTGCGCACATACACAAGTACACCACTTAACGGACACCTAAGACGGTAGGGTTGATTGCCGCTTGGTTCATTCGTCTAGTGTGGACGGATCGTTAACCTTTCTCACCTCTTGACATTTCAAGTACTACACAACATACTAACGTTACAAGTGCTTCCTGTTCTCCCAAATGCCACAGGCTTCTTGTTTCATGGGAACCGTTTTTGTTTTAACTGCCTGGTGCAAACGATACACGGAACTGTTATGGTGCCATGAATTCCTCCAAGGATTCCAACTATGTACGATTTGGAATCACTTAATGATATAGTTAAATCATACATTTCGATGGTACGTTTCGATTGGAATCTTTTTTATTTAAGGTATCAGCGGATGTGGAATGGTTCGGTTATCGTAAAAAAGGTTGTCAGATGGATTATAACGGTTGCATAAATGGACAATCGCCTTGGTACTATCTAGGAAAATAAAAACAATTTTATATAAAGTTTCGTCCTCATATATCGTAGATGCGGGTTAAAAAACTTAAGTGTAATCCTATTTTGTACCAAAATGTTGTATCTTGTAGATATATCATATAAAGTTTGGTTATCTTATCTTGTTGATAGAGGATATAAAGTGTGGTCCTTATATCTTGTACCTATAGGATATAAAGTACCGGTACGTTCCTCTTTCTGGTACATGTAGGAGATAAAGTGTGCTCCTCGTATCTTGTACCTGTAGGGTATGAAGCGAATATCGCATAGTTTATAAAGGGTAGAATAGGTCTTCAGCGACCCATGCTTGCCGTAAAAGGTGACTATGCTTGTCGTAAAAGGCGACTAACGGGATCGGGTGGTCAGGCTTGCTGACTTGGTTGATGCATGTCATCGATCCCAATTGCGTCTGGTCCAGACTCGATTATTTACAGACCGCTGTCATATAGCTGGAATATTGCTGAGTGCGGCGTTAAACAACAAACCAACCAACCCTATATCGTACCTGTAGGATATAAAGTGTGTTTCGCACATTAAAAATGTTGTGCTCATCGTGTGGCGTAAATGTTGGAAATAAAGCGTGCTAATCCTGTCTGGGAACTCTGGAATATTAAACTTCTCTTTCTATCCTGTAGATTCAGGATATAAAGCATTTTCCTACCTCGTAGATATAGCATATTATCATCCAAAACTGGCTCCCACAGGAGATATCGCTTGGGTGAGATGAAACGATATATACATTGTAGATATCGCTGCAAGGAAATTGCAACACGATGCTTTGCAGACCATTGTGACGTCATATTTGCCATGGCGTCACAATGAAATGACATCATTAATGGCTCTGCTACTGAAGCTGTAAGCAGTACTTGTTACACTTATTAAAGACACTGCTTATTACTGTCTACAAACTGAAGAAGTTGGAAGAATGATGTCGGATGATAAATAAAATCTCACCCTTGGGTCTTTTGATATCAAATATATCAACACTCGTCGATAAAAGTTTAAAACTCCTCGGCAAGCCTCGGACGTTTTAACTTTTATTGAATTGTGTAGATATATTTGATATCAAAAGACACTTGCGTGCGAATCTCCATTTAAGTATACACATCTTTGTTGTATCCTCGAGATTATTTAGTGCGATTTTCATAACTCGTGGTAGGTGTGCTCCTCATATATAGTAAGCTGGTCAGTGTTGTATACAGTACGTCTTCAGCTTTAAGGACACAACCAACCCGATTCCCGTTAATATCACTTGACGCGACCGGTGAAACCGGCCATAAGGTCCGGGGGGCAGTATACCACGATAACCGAGTTCGACAAAACGCGGTTTGAGCGTAAACACCAAGCCTGCTCTTGCGTCAACGCTGCTCTACAGAAACCCACTTGGTGGTACTCGTTATGTCTGAGAATCCGACGTGAACAAATCTTAAGAAGATGTCAAGTACATTGGTATTGTCTGCGGTATCTGCATTCTTGGCAGTAATCCGATTCAAAACAGTGACGGCGCGTTTAAAGGCGCACAGCCATGCTAATGGACCCTTGTAGGTTGTCGGGGTATATAGGTTCCTGTTAAAGCACGAACCCATTCACTCGATGTAAATATATATACCGTACGCTCTCTATAAAAAGCTGGATTCTGGATCCAGTCGTCTGAGGCGCCGCGATTCGCTGTACAGAGTTGCGTCCCTTGGGCACGCCAGAAACCTAACATTGTTGGTTCGAATCCCGGTTCGCGTCGATTATGTTTGTAGGTTTGTCAGCACCATACCCGTGCTCGTGGGTTTCACCGAAGTGGTAAATGTCTGAGACCTGCATCACTTCGGGCTTTCCTCCCACATACGCCGTGATATAACTGGAATACTGTTAAAAGCGGCGTTAAACCCAACTTACTCACTCACTCACTCTAGCATAGGCCTGGGCCATGATCCATAAAGCGACCATAGCGTTACAACTGTCGTTAATCAGTGATAAAGAACGGAAGATCAAATAAGCGCTAAGATCGCTTTGTGGAACGGTGTCGCGTAGAGTTGAGGCTGTTGATGTTAAAGCATGTACGACGATTATCATAGTGCTAGGGTTACTAAGATTGCTTTGTTGAATGGAGCCCTGACTTACCAGTATATTGAAGAGAGTATAGGCCAAGAAGCCGTTCCACAAAACGATCTTAGCGCTAAGACGACCGTAACACGATCGTACTTGAACATACGACAGTCGTAGCCCTTTGATGGCCCAGTACTCTTAATAGTTGAAACACGATAGTGTCGTACGCGTGTTATTCTACACTGTAAAAATGAGTTTAGAGTGTAATCACATACAAGACATGTTTAGATCTAAACATGTTTAGCAATTTGTTAAATCCTAAACGGAATACACATTTGTTATGTTCAATCTAAACATGTGTAGGCTCTAGACACATGAAATGGGCCATCGTCTCACAGCGTAGACACCTAAGAACTTTAACATGTAAACACTACTTATGTATCCCGATTAAACGCTAATTACCCATAGAAAACTCACCTTTTTCAAATTGCCTAGAACGAATTTTAAGGAATATACGGGGCTTTCCCCCTTTTAGACACTACACACGCTTAGCTGTTAAACACAATCCTAAACATGTTTAGACCTATGTTTTTGATGGTCTAAACACATATCTTACAGAGAATGGGACGCGTAGATGGTACCAAGTAGTGTTTTGTGATATTCATGCGACCTAATCAAACTTAATTACATTTGTTGGTCTGGTCTGAACCCGTTGTTCAGGCTATAGAGGCCAAGTCTTAGTTCAAGCACCACAACGCAGCCATTCAACCTGACGATTTTACAACCCTTGGATCAAACGGCTTTAGTAATTCAGAACCGACCAATCTGCCATTTAATGTTCTATGATATAAATACGTCCTTGAGATGTAAACTTCAGAAAATGTACGTGTTCATTCCGGACGTGAGACGAATCGTTTGAAAAAAAAGTACACAACATCTGCGACCATAAAAAATTGCTGAGGCCCAAATAGACCAGAGAAAGAGTCCCGAGATCTGGTTGGCTTAGGAAGTAGTTCAGAACACCAACCGACAGTATTGATTTCAACAGTTCCAAAATGGACAATATTCAAGCTCTTTCCGTGGTATGCGACTCACGGGAGTTTATGTTTGATTACTACACAAGTATTACTTCAAACTGGGCCTCCATCACAATTATGTCCTGCCTAACGACAACGACATAAGTAATGCGTTTATATACAATGACAAAGGGCAGAATAATATTTTATAATAAAAATAATCAGATTTCAAACTTTACATGAAAGGTTATTTTCATCTGTCAAAATAAACACCCCCTAAAATACCCCGAAGCAAATAATACACAACAAACTAAAATGAAAAATAGCCAAAACAAACAATGAAAGAAAAAGCAAAAGAAAAGAAGCAAAATAACGACACAAAATTATAGAAACCTACATAAAAGAATTAAGATTACAAAAATATCAAAATAATGATCCTCAAAAAGAGCATCGAAACAATCATGCGATATGGGAAAAAATAATAATTATACATATTATAAATCTTGCTTATATAATGTTTTGTAAAGTGGCAGTGTCCCTTTAACAACAGCCATCCCTCAACGTTTACCGCCTCGGCGGGAAGCACTTCACCTCGACATCTCTGAGATAATGATGCTGATATCAAGAAACAGAAGCAGACATATCGAGAATTAGGCTGCACCCAGTGCCAAGGCTGAGTTCAATTACTGTACTCTACCATTCCCCTGCAACTGGAGAAATACGTGCACTATCTTCAGACCGACACTCAGAACCCATCGGGCGTTTTCGCCGAATAACCTGATTCCGTTAACCTTCGCCGAGCGCCTCGAGTAAACCACGAGGCTTCTGAATGGAAGCACTGTTTCTTCGAAGCATCTTATCCATGTGGAACTCGTCACTATGGTAGATGTAAATTAAAAGAAAGATTATGCCGGTAGATACGACGGTGTTTATGTGACTTCCACCAGTCAACCTGAAGCAGGTATTGGTGATGTTTTGATAGTCTCGCGTACACCTAAACAAGCCCCGAGTCCCTCTCAATGTAACATAAGCAGTATCGGGGCATGTTTTCTTTTGGTTAGTCAGGCACCAGCCCGTCTAATCTTTCCTTCTTTGAACTTTAATCATACCCTGACCGGAACAAATTATTCTTTGTTCGTGGAATTTTCCGTAGTTTGGATATCAAATTGTAAGTTTTTTCTCTCTGATGTCAACTTAAGAAGGATCTGTTACGAGAAGTTCTTTATGGCCAAAGCAAATATCTCTTAAATCTCTTACTGGAAATATACCGAGCACATAAAGTTAGGGGTCATGAAAAGTTTTGGGGATATATTTTTGTAGTGAACACTGAGCAAACAATTTCATAAAACATATCCCAAAACATATTCATGACCCCAAACATGTATTGCTCAGTATTCAAGGTATTTCACATCTCCGGGGCTTATAACCAAGAGTGAATGACAGAGTATTGTCTTACGCCGCTTTTAGCGATATTCCCGCAGTATCACAGCTGCTGACACCGGAAATGGGCTTCCCACATCAAACCCACGTTTTCGGTATGAGAAGCCTTTGCTTTGCTTTACTTTTGTTTGTTTGTTTGTTGTTTAACGCCGCACTCAGCAATATTCAAGTTATATGACGGCGGTCTCTAAATAATCGAGTCTGGACCAGGCAATCAAGTGTTTGATATCATGAGCATCGATCTACCCAATTTGGACACAATGACATGCATCAACCAAGTCAGCGAGCTTGACAACCCGATCCCGTTATAGTCGTCTCCCTGAATCTTCACGGCTCCCACGCAATTGCGATACCATGACATGCATCAACCAAGTCAGCGAGCCTGACCACCCGATCCCGTTAGTCGCCTTTTACGACAAGCATAGTCACCTTTTACGGCAAGCATGGGTTGCTGAAGACCTATTCTAACCCGGAATCTGCGTTAAGGGAGCAACACAACCCTCCCCATCACCATCACCATCACATTCACCATCAGATATCTCTGCTAAAAGCAGACCCCGATGTACGATTCCAACTACACCATAAGCATGGGCGTATGAAATAGTGATGATACCTGGTGGTCGCGACAGGTAAGCGGTGGCATCCGTCACAAACACATGCAAAGACAAGTCAATTGTTCACCTAAACAACATTGGAACAAAATAGGGATTTGCATCAAAATTATTTTCGTTCTGGAAACGATTTGGAAATGTGTTCTACACGTCTACCATAAAACATTTTGGCGATATTGTAAGTGAGTGAGTTGGGTTTTACGCCGCTTTCAACAGTATTCCAGTTATATCACAGAGTGTCAGCTTAATGTGGGGGGAAAGCCCGACGTGATGCTGGTATCAGACGTTTACCACTTCGGTGAAACCCACGAGCACGGGTATGGTGCTGATAAACCTAGAAACATAATCAGGGCGAACCGGGATTCGAACCCATCATCATATGTTTCTGGCGTGCCCAAGGGACGCAACTCTGCACAGAGAATCGGGGTGCCTTAGACGACTGGGCCACCCGTGAAATAACCCAACACTCGAATCGATATCATCTTGTTCCCGCCAATAGCGCATCTTTGACGACGACGTCGTTTATGAGAACTTTATATTCCACACATTTCATCCCATGGTCTATTTCAGGTAAGAATTTAGTGTGAAGCCATGGATGTGAACGAGTAAAGCTAGGAATGTTAGCAGCTGTAAGCATTATTCACGAAACAATGGGATTCACATTGTGAATCCGTGAGCGGCACTAAAACACTAAATCCGGATGTTCCGTGACAAGAACAAAACATGATTCAACCTCTATAGTGAGTGAGTGAGTGAGTATGGTTTTACGCAGCTTTTAGCAATATTCCAGCAATATCACAGCGGGGGACATCAGAACTGGGCTTCACACATTGTACCCATGTCGGGAATCGAACCCGGGTCTTCGGCGTGACGAGCGAACGCTTTAACCACTAGGCTACCCAACCGCCCCTGTGTCAATGAAGGACAGTGGCACAATTACTGCCATAAATCTTCACAGTATGAGCGTAGCTTTACACGTGAAATTCATCTTCTGTGAAACGGGTCGTACACTTAGACGTCCAACGTCATCGACCTCTGTTTGCTCCCCAGAGTTATCCGATATTGCCTTACGTCCCTGAATAAACGTTGATCGTTTGTGTATCCGGGAAAGTCAATACATACAGGTATTTAATTAATTCATCAGAGAGGAGTTTTCTTCAAGTTATATATTTTTTATTTTTCTTCAACAATACCCTGAGAAATTGGTATTTTACCCTGACTGTGACGCTCAATTAAAGTGTTAGTTGTGTTTCTGAGGGCCGTCAATTATTATATTTAAAAAAAATGCCGTTTGATAAAACAAACTTCTGTACATTGAATGCAATGTCGTTTTTGTCGTTTATAGCGAATATCTTGTCAGTTTCAACCACTGGTTAATAACGAAGCACGATCCTTCAATATGCCGGGATATTTTGAATGAAACATATCTGCGATGAAATACTACACTCGCTCAATACAGCCGCAGCAGGTTTCTCGACGCAACGGTACTTTTAATGTCTCACTTTCTAATTAATATAATCAATTTCCCATTTCTCATACGGCTAGTTGGTTTAAAATAACGAATTTCCCGATGAGCGAACGATAAATTGTCATCAATTATTTATTAAGGGGAAAATTTACCATAAAAAACATGTCAACTTAATGACGTACGGATGCACGCAGTCCCCGTTTCTTTATTTCGTCAATAATGTATCTAGTTATATAATTCATAGTAAAATTATACTATTTTCGAGCAATGACTGTCTAAATCATTGATTTCAGAATCGTACAACGCGAAAAATGGCAGATAATAGAAACAGCCATGCTCTTAAATTTGATACTCGTTAGGAAGTGTCAGTGACGTTCTGGCCCGATAATTACCCATTAATGACGATATTATTCAATCTACTACAAGACTCGCCATTATTTTCAAAAAGATTCAATATTGAATGCCAATTTTACGACGTGCAGGTGGAAAGATAGGCTTTATTGAAAGTCGAATCGTGGAAGCGAAATTCTACCCGTTCTTTGTCAGCTTGTGATATTGGGTGATTATGCCGTGGCTTTTGGCAGAAAAAAGCAAATAAACTATTTTTGAAAGCCTGGATATTGAGTCCCTTTGCACCGAGACCGGAGAGGCACTGCGAACAATGAGATTGAGTACGTTAGCAAGCACGAGGCAACACGGCTGAGTATATTCAATCTCAAGCCCGGTACAAAGTCTAGTTGACGCAGATCGATTGCACATCGACTTCGGCACGTGGTGTTGTTTTCTAGGTTAGGACTTCTAGGAAGAAGACAGTGACTCAGTATTGTAACGTGACGGCACTGAGTGACACATTGAAATGCAAGGTGTCATTGATTTCGATATAGGCAATATGTGTTCATTCATGACCGATCTGGTAGCATTGCCATGTTATAATTCGTCGCATCGTTTCCACGGTTGTGAAGAACTTCCTTACCGAAAATCACTTAATAAGCGCTTGATATTAATTCGAGGCAGGCGCTTATGTTATAGAGAGGCGTGTGCATCATGCTTTTTTTCAATTTTGTTTCAATCAGATAGATATGTATTTTCATGAAAACCCGGATTTTACAGATATCGCATACACAGTCCATTACACGATCACTATGGTAGCTACAAGGTAAGTCTTAAGCGTGCGTTTAGAGTAACATTTAATCCTAGAAATAAAGTATCTTATTTAAAAATATATATCTACCAAATAATTCTTTTTAATTCAAATGGAGCCCAGAACCAGATTTAATTTCAGGCCTAGAGCCGAGGCAATCTAGACTTGCCAAATCATTCTAGACTTGAGATGGATTATTTTTCTAATATATTTTCTTGGACCTGCGAGACTACGGTGAGATAGAATTGCAATAATGTGAACACATTCCTTATCTCAGAGAATCTCCAGAGGATCAGTATTTTTTGTTGCTAACGTTTCACCAGACTCTTAATGTAACCAGGCGGGTTGTGTTTCTATTAGTGCGTTAGTTGACTCGGTGTTTGTTCAAGGCAAGAACTTGCTCAAGGCAAGCGTCCACTCGAGGATTCTCAAGTAGTGGCTGAGGTGGCCCGATTCTACAGTGGTTGTGTGATGAAGAGTAAAACCATTTACGATCTGACCCCATCCTCGTGAAACAGGGATTGAACATTGCTCTAGAATGTCCTCAGTGCAACCTCGTTAATCTGCACGACATCGTTCCCAATGAAATCATCGGATCAAACAAGTTCCGGGTGAACGAGGCGGGTGGTCGGACGCACGGTGTTTGATTGTGTAAATGCGTTGTAGATGTCAATGGATAGGCTTCTCGTTATGTACCTTTTTACAATTTAATTAAGTATTGTTTTACGCCGCTCTTAACCTTATTCCTGCAATATCACGGCAGGGACACGAGAAAGGGGTTGCAAAAATTGTACCCATGTGGGGAATCGAACCCGGGTCATCGAGACATGGAAACGCAGCGACCAATGGGCTGTGATGCTGGAGGAAAGGCGGAAGTGATAAATTAGACGGTTACCAGTTTTGGTGAAACCCACGAGCGAGGTATGGTGATGACAAACCTAGCATCACAATCAGGTGTAATCTGGGATTGGAACCCGCGGATACAGGATTCTGTCACGCCTAAGGGACGCAACTCTGTCCAAGTGAATTGTATGATGAGTGAGCCACGCGTGACCCTATATCGTTATAGGTTATTTTACGTCTACCCGTTTTAAGTATTGTTTCGAAAATATCAAAAAGCTTGTCATCAAACACTGTAATGTAACTTTGTTTCACATGAGGATTCGAACCCGGACCGTCATCGTAATGAGCGAACGCTTTCAGCACGGGGTTACGGTGTACCCACCATGTCGTTTGGATATAAATCAGTCTCAGGTCAACATCCATACATTCTTCCCATACATTATTCACAATAGCGAGACACGGGTAAAAAAAGTCCATCGTTGCTGGGGCGGCGAGTTGGCTTTGTGGTAAAAGCGTTTGCTCTTATCACACCCGATAACCGCCTCCGTGGTCTAGTGGTAGAGGGTCCGCCCGGAGAGCGGAAGGTACGGCGCTCGGCATAGAGGGGCTAAAACATGGACTAGTCGGCTCGGAGTCAGTATACTGTGTCTGAGTGTTATATTCATGTTAAACTGCGGCATGGTATCTCAGTGAGCTAGCACTATAAATCGGCATTAGTCCGGACTAGTACAAGCAGCCACAAACCCGCGTGCATGCACATCGCTACATAAGTGCAATAATCTTGGACGCGACGTTAAACCCCATTTCACCTCACCTATTACACCCGATACATGTGTTCGATTCCACACATACACTACAATACGTGAATCCCATTATTGATGAATCCTGGGCCTTTTCACTAGCGGACAACAGTCAGCCACAAAGATGGTAAACGATCACATATGTGGCATGATTTTCCCAATGATTTAAAGCCAAAAATATCCAGGATGTTTGGAAATTTAATTTGATGGGTGCAAACGCACGCAAACGCATTCCTAAGGTTTTATCCGACTATCTATTACATACAAGAAATCAATACAGAGAACAAACACTACCACCCAGTGTTGTGTGAGTGGATATGGTTTTACGTTGCTTTGAGCAATAGTCAAGCATTATGACGGCGACACTCACTCACATACGTGACAAGCAAACCAAGTCATCGGCGAAAGTTTTAACATTAGAAAAACTGCCGTCCACCATGGCATCCTTTTCTCAGTTGACCGCCTCCGTTGTCTTGTGGTAGAGCGTCCGTCCGGAGAGCGGAAGGTCCGGGGTTCGATCCCCGGCCGCGTCATACCAAAAGATGTTAAAAGATTGTATTTGTTGTTACCCAGCCTGGCGCACGGCACTGATCGGGCAAATTAAGGAATGGACGGCTTGGAGTTAGTATACTGTGCCTCAGTGAGCTAGCACTATAAAATCGGCATCAGTCCTGACTAGTACACACACACACACACACACACACACACACACACACACACACACACACACAGACAAACACACACACGTCGCTATATACGTGCAATAATCTTGGACGCGACGTTCAACTCCATTTCACATCACACATCACTTTTCTCAGTTATAACAGATCGAAATAGTAGTACTATAGCCAGACTGTTCAGAGAATAGTTCCATGGCCAACTCTCTCTCTCTCTCTCTCTCTCTCTCTCTCTCTCTCTCTCACACACGCTCTCTCTCCCTCACGCTGTCTCTTTCTCTCTCGCGCGCGCTCTCTCCCTCACGCGCTCTCTATCTCTCACGCTCTCTCTCTCCCTCACGCTCTCTCTCTCACGCGCTCTCTATCTCTCTCTCTCTCACGCGCTCTCTATCTCTTTCTCTCTCTCTCACGCGCTCTCTCTCTCCCACGCGCTCTCTATCTCTCTTTCTCACGCTCTCTCTCTCCCTCACGCTCTCTCTCTCACGCGCTCTCTCTGCCTCGCGCGCTCTCTATCTCTCTCTCACGCACTCACGCTCTCCCTCGCTCTCTCTCTCTCTCTCTCTCTTCAACAAAACAAGTGCATGCACATAAAACGCGACAGCCACGTGTACCCTTTGAATGACACCCATTGACCTTCATACGTAAATCTTGACTTTTAGTAACACTCGTGACAATACCATCACAGATTTTATTCTGATATGTAAATGTCACACCTTGAAATGTCAAATAAAAATCCAGTTTAATGATGATAGATATATAAGCCTCCCCGTGTACGGGCGATTCTTGAATGGCATATTTCCATTTAATGTTCCCAATCTATTGTGAACCGGCAGTAAAAGGTTTTGTCATTTTAAATAGGTTTGTACGACACTGACAACGCTGAAGCGTACGCCTGAATTTGTAAATCTTCAACAGTACACAATTCGCTCTAAAAATAAGAAATGGCGGATATAATACTCAAGGCCAGGGGATCTATTCATATAGAAAAGGATGAACGGGGTTATTCCCTTGCGTCCGCTTCGATAACTAAACACTACTTTTCAACCACAAAACACGTGAATAGAATATATCATATTTCATTGTGAGAGACTCACAAGAGACGAAATATTTTCCGCAGAACGAACCTTTGCGGTTAACACTATACATCGCTGTATGGACAATGGAAGAGTGTTAGTAAGCTCATTTTGGACGTTATAGATGACAAGTGGTGCATGACAGAGACTTGGGTCGTATAACGCATTTCTGATCGTCCCAAGTCTTGGGTCCCCTCAACGCGACACGACTCCGATCGCGAGACTCATTTACTTGCACCCTGTGACCCCAGAGATGATATCGCTGCGTCCACTCACGCCGGCTTTGCAATGCACGGCGAATTTTTCCAGGTGATAAAAAAGGAAAACAATAATAAACATCAGTAAACACCTGAATTGCGAAAAAAAACTATCGACGGAGACAGTAAGTGAAAATTTGTGGAATACTTACTCGATTTCATCGCCGCCCATTCATTATTGGGAATCCTCACGTCGTCAAAGTTGAGCCCCGCTGCTGCAAAGCACAGACGAGTCAACTCCGCCCTCCCTCGCACGTTGAAATATATGAGTTTATAACAGGCCATGCCTATTGCGACCTGCCCCTCCCTGCTTTTCCGAGCTCACGGTAGACCGTCGAGCGACCGTCCCCCTCACAAGGCGTTTGGTCTCGGGCGCTCGCTACCCTGAACTAAGTATCTCGAAGTACGGCCCACCCGCTCTGCTTCAGCCAAGATCTCTCCCTCGGGGCTCAAGCCGCCTGTAGTGTAGCGTGGTGCGCTTACGTCACGTTCCCACTAATCGAAAGCGTTGTGGCGGTCAGCTTTGAGTCCGGTTGGACGGTCCGTGGGTCCTCTCACCTCCTTAACCTGACCGTCCATGCCTTGGCTTCCGGTTGGGCTTGACAACGCGCTGCCCGCCTCCCTCTCTCTCTTCGCTGCTGTTAGGTTCGAGCTCAACTGACCGCTGTTTCTGTATGGGGGTCATTTAGTCCTCTCTCTTCGTCTCTCTATCTTCCTCCTCCCCCCCCACCCCCCTTCTCTCTCACCTGTGTTAGTGAATGCTGACAGTATGAATGGAGTTTCAAGGTAGTATATATACCACGGTGAGTCAATACACGTGTGTCTAAGGCTACAGAATGCAGGTGTCTGTTAAAGGGACTATTGACATTTCCATCGCGCCGTTGAATGTGATACCCCAGCAGTCAGACATATATAGATATAGATATATATATATATATATATATATATATATATATATATATATATATATATATATATATATATTTATACTCAGCACTGGTCTGTTACACTGGTCTTGTCTGTTACACCTCATATTGTACCGCATCTGCCCCCTCCTCCCGTTGCTAGGGTGATGAACGTGCACGTGCAACCCAGACCCTGCGGGGGGTCTACATACACATGCCCTCAGTTCCGTTCCGTAAGTAGAAGCGACTCAAATTTCGCGTACCTCATTCCCTTTAAGTCCAGTCAAGCGTGTTTCACTAATCAGGTTAATGGAATATGGCAAATAAAACGGCAGTATAAAACATAACCACCTTTATAAAAGCAAGTGGTTGCGTCATGTTTGTCCTTGGCTCAACGGTTAGCGGGTTTAAACAAATCGGTTGATGTAAACTTGTTTAAGTGTACTATACTATGATATACATATTGGCTCAGATTATCAATTCGTTGACCTGAGAGGCAAATATTAATGATTTTATCAAAATGAATCATTAGTATACAGAAAACTCGAGGCTTTCATAAGTGCCTTCAGGTAAAATAGTCGAGATTCGACTCTGTATCTCTCAATCACGACCCGACTCAGGCAGTTCTATCCATATTTTGTTTAATTTGATAAGTAAATGAACTCTATGGTATTCTATGGTGACAGTATGCAGTCCGTATTAATATGGTTCATGATAAAGTCATACGATCTTCATTAATTCAGTACCAGTGAAATTAATTCGTTTTTCAGATAAATTATCGCAAGTGTCACGCCTGAGGTCCGCATGATGCCCTGGCGTCACGACTCCTGGGCTGCGGGGTTCGGGTGTAGCGGGACGTCAGCAGCACAGCATACAACGTAGGTTACATCCTATATTTGTAGATGCAATACTTTTGTAGTTTTATATATATCACGAGCTACATCTATAGATCATTCCCGTTATTTTCATCATAAACATATTCGTCGTGAGCACCATCACCGTCGTCGTCATCACCATCCAAATAACATTCCTCCTACTAATCAAATTCCTCGTCGTCGTCGTTATCATCATCATCATCATCATCATCATCATCATCATCCAAAAAACAATCCTACTAATCACCTTCCTCGTCATCATCATCATCGTCATCATCATCATCATCATCATCATCATCATCATCACCACCATCCAAATAACATTCCTCCTACTAATCACCTTCCTCGTCATCATCATCATCGTCATCATCATCATCATCATCATCATCATCACCATCCAAATAACATTCCTCCTACTAATCACCTTCCTCGTCATCATCATCATCATCATCATCATAATCCAAATAACATTCCTCCGACTAATCACCTTCCTCGTCATAATCACCATCGTCATCATCATCATCATCATCCAAATAACATTCCTCCTACTAATCACCTTCCTCGTCGTCATCATCATCATTTTCATTATCACCATCCAAATAACATTCCTCCTACTAATCATCATCATGATAACACAAAAAGCGGTGTTCATTTTCTCACAGACAAGTATAATGCTGTTTATCTACATCAATAGTTATGTTAGACATATTTGCGATAAATTCATTAAATCATTATAAACTATGAAAGCTCAATAATCCGTATGTAACTGTTCTCAGTGTAATCGTCCTGATTAACGAATTAAAGGCTGGGAGTTACGCCTGGAACAAATATATATATATATATATATATATATATATATATATATAGAGAGAGAGAGAGAGAGAGAGAGAGAGAGAGAGAGAGAGAGAGAGAGAGAGAGAGAGAGAGAGAGATTCTCTGAAATAATTCTCCAGAATAAGGAGATTCCGGATACAGGGGGTCTGGTCCAGCTGTAGGGTTTATATTCTTGCATGACATTTTTCCCGTTTCGTTCAACATTCGGGAGAGTGTACACGCTGCGGAAGCAAGTCTACCCATTTGTGTCCCATTGATGCCGTTCCCTGTACGATCGCATCGCCCGGAGTCGCGTATTAATGAGCTGTACGTGTAGCGAATGCTTGATCGACAAGGGGTAGCCCCCCGGAAATGTTATCTTAGTAAGTCCAGTTATAGGACAATTGCTGCATTTATACGCGAAGGAAGTTTTTACATGCTGAAAAATATCTCGCGGTGAAGATTTATAATTGTTGGTTTGTTTGTTTGTTTTTTAACGCCGCACTCAGCAATATTCCAGCTATATGAGGGCGGTCTGTAAATAATCGAGACCAGACAATCCAGTGATTGACATAATGAGCTCCGATCCACGCAACTGGGATACGATGACATGCTTCAATCAAGTCAGCGATCCTGACCATCCGATCCCGTTAGCCGCCTCTTACGACAAGCATGGTCGCCTTTTACGGCAAGCATGGTTTGCTGAAGACCTTTTCTACCCCGGGCTTCACGGGTCTGAAGATTCAAAAGTACATACCTATACACTATTGAAATATAAGGTTACGATGTTAAGGTAGTACTGTCTAAGATATTTCAGTTGTGCCGTTTAATATTGAGAAAGGGGATTTTTTAACATATTTATCTCGTCGAGTGTCGTAACAAAGTTGATAATTTTGAGTGAGTGATTGGGTAAATGGGTGAGAGGTTGAATGAGTGGGGGTAGACCGGTCCGGTATGGTTTAACGCCGTTCTTACCAATATTCCAGCACGTAACAGCGAGAGACGCCAGAAAGTGGTTCAAACAGCGTACTTTGGGGATCGAACCTTGGGCGCCACGAGTGAGTGAGTATGGTTTTACGTTGTTTTAGCAATAATCCAGCAATATCAAGACGGGATACCAGAAATGGGTTCCCACATCGTACCCGTATGGGGAATCGAACCCGGGCATTCGGCACTTTAACCACTAGGCTACCCTGCCGTCCCCTATGATGAAAAACGATCCCTTCCTTATAGCTCAGTCATAGAGCTAAACAACGCTTTATATAAGACAGAAACTAAACTCCATTCACTGGTACCGCCGCGTGTACACTGCTAAATTGATATTTGCCATAAATGTGAGTCATCAGACACTAGAGTTGTGTTTGAATGGCTTGAATCAAACCTGCGTGTTCCACTTTTGAGTCAGTTCTTCATCCACGGGGAGGACCAAGTGCGTTGATAAAGATAAACATTGTTGATAAATATTGTCATGCAATAAATTAAACAGTCAGACAGAGACGTTAGTTGTAGATATGATATGAAAACGCTTCTTAAAACCCTCATGTATATTTCATAACACATAAGTAAATATATCTCACTCATTCATATATATAATTTTATACATATGTAATAAACAATGCGATTTGCACCGACCAGTAGGTCTCATTGATGAAAAAAGGATAATAAATCTCCCATAAATGTTGTCAATAAATCTGCCAATCACACAAAGAGATATTGTGATTTGTAACACATTGGTCAATTTCACCACATGGTGACAGACAGCTTGTCTATTGCGGTCGACCGAGATCAACAGGTGCAGATTATAACTGTCGCCAGCAATGTCTATGTGACCTATTTCAGTTATTTATTCAGCGATATATTTATTAACAGACATCGTTTTGGCTTGTTGAATCTTAGAGGAAACATTGGCGTTGAAATTAGCGATCACAATATTATCAACTTCTTAAATACTTTTCTGGGACATTTTGTAAAAGGAACGAATCAATAATTTCTTGTCTTATATCCTCAATTCCGCAATATTTTCTACATTTTCTCAGCTATCTAAACATCAACAATATGTATAAATATACACTTTTTAAAGCTACATGTAAACTATATAGAAAATAACGGTTTCTGATCAGTTAAATTAAACACGATTGTGACATAAAGAATTTTTTAAAATGATAATTGTAATTATTTTACTATAAGTATTATGTTTTAAAAAACGTCTTCCATGCATAACGATGACAACCATAACATCATCCTCACGCTCAATATTGATCGAACAGCCGACAGCCTCAGCGAGTCATGCTTGTGAATTGGTTGAAACTGAGCAGGTTTGGGGTCACTGAGTGCAAGGGCCAATGAATTATCGATCCAGATGTTAGTTCGAGTTCGCCGCGTCATTCAGGTGAAGGCTGTGTCTTAAGCTGTATTCGCGGAAGAGCGAGCCTCTTCTCATTCCACAGCTTTCGGTCCCAGCATCCTTTTGTCCCAATAGCAAAATGTTGTAAGGAATATATTTATACACTTCGGATAATCCATTCCGAATGGCCGATCTCTCCTTTCATCTGATAGTAAATGTAAAGAATTTAACTTCATATTGATGAATATTGCCTTAATGCTCGAGCATATTCCATTTCTATTAATATATATATATATATATATACACACACACACACACACATTTAAGACAAATGCTAAAAAATAATTAAAAGTATTGTTACCAGCCCCATAGTTTCTAAAAATAAATGTCGTTGAGAATTTAAAGTTAATACACACCCTTTTAACGAAATGTTAATGTTGTAAAAACTTAAACTTGAAGACATATTGATAATTATTCCTTGAATGCTCCTTTTTATTGATAGAGCGTGTCGTAAAGTTTGTTTGTTTGTTTGTTGTTTAACGCCGCACTCAGCAGTACTCTAGCTATATGACGGAGGTCTTTAAATAATCGAGTCTGGACCAGACTATCCAGTGATTGACATCATGAGCATCGATCCAAGCGAGCCTGACCACCGCATGTCGTAAAGAATTTATCTTGTAGATGTAATATTGTATTTATTCACAAAATACCCCAACATTTCCTCCAGCTAATTGTAATTTCACCCCATCAATTTATTCAAAGTGCAAATGATGAAAAGACTATAACTTAAAAACTTAATCTTATATTTATACAATAGTCCAATACAGTGGCACCCCTTTAATCCAAACCCCTTTTAAATCTGGCATCCCGACTGTCAGATATTTGGAACGTCTATGTATTCCTAATTCCTAATATGGGTGATTATACTGGGAACGCTGCGTGTCCGGATTAATGAGGTACATACATATTTGAAACGCTGGTATTGTATTTATTATCTTACTAAACGAGGTCAGGATAATAGTCTCACATACGTCCTTGCTGAATGCCCTGACGTTCACCGTGTGCGTGTCACTTGCCAACCGTTTTGTTCCACTCCAATTTATCTACTTGACATCGCATGTACACGTTTTTAAAGTTTAGGCTAAAAAAGTCAAATGTTTTCCAGTAACACGTTCAGTGTCAGTGTCACGGTAAAGAAAGGACCTTCCACAGCTTTTCGTCTTTGACAAGTGCTTAGTATTCCGGGCTTGTAGTTAGGACGAAACCAGTTCGTATGTCCCCAGCTGATATATTGCTGAGATATTGCTGGAAGCGGCGTAACATCGTGTTCAATCACTTTGATTAACGCCGCACTCAGCAATATATCTTTCTCAGCCACCCCTCGTATGCTCTGGATCCCCGACGAGGAGATTAATTGGTCTGTTTGGTGTTTTACACCGAATTCAGCAATATTCCAGCCATATGACGACGGTCTGAAAATAATCGAGTCTGGACCAGCCAATCCAGTGATTGACATCATGAGCATCAATCCACGCAATTGGGTGTGTTATGATTGTCACAGTTGTTTAAGTCTGACTGCGTCATAATAAAAAATATGTAGTTGAGGTCAAACCTTTTCTGGTCAAGCTTCCCTTGAAATAGAAAGAATGCTTTGGAGAGGTTGCCATTGTAACAGACGTGAATTCGTATGTAACAGATTAATCTCCTGACCACTGAAGATCCGGGGTAGAATAGGTCTTCAGCAACCAATGCTTGCCGTAAAAGGCGACTATGCTTGTCGTAAGAGGCGACTAACGGGATCGGGTGGTCAGGCTCGCTGACTGGGTTGAAGCATGTCACTGATCCCCATTGTGGATCGATGCTCACGATATCAATCACTGGTTTGTCTGGTCCAGACTTGATTATTTACAGACCGTCGTCATATGACTGAATGCGGTGTAAAACACCAAACAAACCAATTAATCTCCTCGTCTGGGATCCAGAGCATACGAGGGGTGGCTGAGAAAGATATACAACCAGACAGGAGAAGGTGTTCTTTGTTGATGATAAGCGACAATATTGGTTACCGCGCTGTCATCAAGGTTCTTTAAATTTAAAGGCGAACTCCAACAGACATCCATGCAGACATGGTGTCAACGCTAGGGGATGGTGCTCCATCTTTTGCTCTTGTTAAGAGGTAGGCAGCGGAACTCAAGATGGGAAGAAAGAGCATCGGAGATGATCCAAGACCAGGAAGACCTTCAAATGACGGGGATCCGGGGTAGAATGGGTCTTCAGCAACCCATGCTTTCTTTGTTTGTTGTTTAACGCCGGCTATATGACGACGGTCTGAAAGTAAACGAGTCTGGACCAGACAATCCAGTGATTGACATCCTGACCATCAATCCACGCAATTGGGATCGATGACATGCCTCAACCAAGTCAGCGAGCCTGACCACCCGATCCCGTAAGTCGCCTTTTACGGCAATCGTGGGTTGCTGAAGATCTATTCTTTCCCGGATATTCACGGGTCCCACCCATACTTGCCGTACAAGGCTACTATGTTTGTCGTAAGAGGTTGGGTTCGAAGGCTTCTGAGTCCTGATTATACCATTCTTCGTTAGAATTTACGTCATTTGGAAGCAGCCCTAGCTGATTTTGCTGAGCGATTTTTATCCATGGATGAACTCTGGGGTTCGCCGTTATCAGCCTGTGACTTATCAACAGTCAAAGTTGTTGAAACATCTGACGTTTGCTTCTCCGAGGTTGATAGTTTCGATTTAATTGGATTATGAAGGAACACTACTGGTGGACTACCTCCCGAAAGGTCAGACCTTTAATAGCCTATATTAATCTGCTCAGGCAGCAGCGTGAAAATATCAAGGCTTAACGCCATGGAAAACTCACTAAAGGTATGTTGTTCCACCAGGACAAGGCATTTGTGCACAGGTCTGTTGTCGCCATGGTTGCAATGCATGAGTGAGTGAGTGAGTATGGTTTTACGCCGCTTTTAGCAATATTCCAGCAATATCACGGCGGGGGACACCAGAAATGGGCTTCACACATTGTACCCATGTCGGGAATCGAACCCCGGTCTTCGGCGTGACGAGCGAACGCTTTAACCACTAGACTACCCGACCGCCCTGCAATACGTGAACTGTGACTTTGAATTCATTGAACATCCTCCGTATCACCAGATTTGGCACTGTCAGATTTCCAGGTCTTCACAAACGTGAAGAAAGTGCTGCCAGGCAAGCATTATGCAAATGATGATGACGTCACTTTGGAGGACATTTTACACCAGGAGGAAGCCCTCTACGCATGTACGATCCAGGCATACGTCAACGTTGGTAGAAGTGTGGGGACCTTGAAGCGGATGACGTTGAAAAACAATTTGCAACCAAATCCGTCAACGCGGTCCATCATAAGCTCAGAACATTTCAGCTACCTTCGTCAGGTGACCAGGTCTCTGATATTTTTGTACGAGCGACAGTGGGGATCGGTTGGTTGGTATGTTATCTGGCTGATTGGGCGTCAGTTGACGTTGATGGTTGTTCCTGTTACCGATCACTGGTTTGTCTGGTAAGTGGTTCACTTTTACAGAGACAGATACAGGTAAAAAACATCCATTCACTTATTTTATGTTCAGATATCCTGCTTAAAAAGAAACTAGATTTCACGTAACGGTTATATATACCATACGTCATCAGGGGAGATCATTAATGTAAGCCAAAAGTCATATAACACTACCAAATTTGCCATTATGATTTCTTCATATTATTTTATCAGTGAGTTGGTTTTAACACCGCTATAAACAGTATAAACAGTTGATGGTGATGATTAGGTCTGGGGGAATGTTATTTGGATGATGATGTTGATGATGATGATGATGATGATGACGAGGAAGGTGATTAGTGGGAGGAATGTTATTTGGATGAAGACGGGTGATGATGGCCATGATTGGGATGATGATGGCAATGATGATGATGGTGATGATGATGATGATTCGAACCACGATTACAGGTTTCAGGTACGCCTAAAGAACGCCCCTTACACGGCGATGTCTGAAAGTACCAACAATTTTCATCAACTCTCGCTCATAAAAGCTTTAAAAAATATTTACTATTCATAAAGGAGTGTCAACCGTTTCTAAACAAAACAAGGAATACGAGGCAACAGTAATGGAGTGTATGTATACAAATAGAACTCTAATATACAGGCGGAAATACATGGATCTGCATAGACAGTGATGGACAACGCCCTTCCTGTCTAATTAGTGTACGATCACATAATGCCCCGAGCCCCTTTTTTCTCGAATAATAAATTATTAATAACATACACGAGTTGGGTGGCATTGTCTAGCCGCAGGCAGGATATACTGAATACCCAAACAGAAAATGTAAAACTCAGGTAAGATGTTTGATTACACGACATTAAATTCAAATAAAGGCAGTGCCGATTAATTTGGTATGGTGGATGATAGTGTGTGAGTATTTCAACACGATATCTCGAAGCGAGCCAATCACGGAGTTATCCGTGATAATGAAACCCATGCATGCTGTAAAAGGCGACTATGCTTGTCGTAAGAGGCGACTAACGGGATCGGGTGGTCAATTTGATGCATGTCATAGTTCCCAGTTGCGTGGGTCGATGCTCATGATATTAATCACTGGATTGTCTGGTCCAGACTTGATTATTTACAGACCGCCGTCATATAGCTGGAATATTGCGGTGTTAAACAACAAACAAACAAACAAACAAACAAATTCACTGACGTTTGACCCTTTTTAGTTCAGAGAAATTTATTTAGGTTCAAAACAGGTTTTACGGAAGGCAAGCGTTGGGCCCACATTTTCAGAGCATTCCTCAGCTCTCGTAAAGACACATTTTGTACAACCAGTCAAAGTGTGAATGCTGTAGTGTAGGTGTTAGTGAGAGCGGTGCTGGCTGCTCTAGTGTAGGTTCGCACGCCGACATTTTCCTCACATAATAGTCATTATTTTAATCTGCGAAACAAATTGAACGCGATTTTGCCCCAAACTCAAACGGTCTAAAATCAGCGAAACTTTGTTTTGGGTTTACATTCAGGACATGTTAATGAAGGACCACCACCTTCGATACCCCACCATCCCACCCACCACCCCACCACCATCACACCACACCACCCCATCACACCACCATCATCCCACCACCCCATCACCCCACCACCCAATCAACCCACCACCACTCCATCCATACTCCAACTCACTCACCAACCCACATACACCTTAATGTCTTAGGGGCGGTCGGGTAGCGTGGTGGTTAAAGCGTTCGCTCGTCACGCCGAAGACCCGTGTTCGATTCCGGACATGGGTACAATGTGTGAAGCCCATTTCATGTGTCCCCCCGCCGTGGAATATTGCTAAAAGCGGCGTAAAACCATACTCACTTACTCACTTAATGTCTTAATGTCTTGTAATACCTTGGACATTGGCCGCCATGTGGTCTAAGGAGCCTCTTGTCGCTGAGAGTTCCGTCTCATAGTCGAGGTTGACGTTCCCTAAATGATTACATGGTGGCCTCCCGAAGTGGTAGTTCTAATGTAAACAGACATAGATGCAACTCATTTGGCACTACTATCATAAATGGGGCGGTTCACTCAGGCTTTATATTCCGACGCGGTAGAATGACGATATAGGATAAAGAGATTATGACCCCCGTGTGCTTCCGTACCATACATATGATTCACTAGGAATAACAATTATGTATTACGATCGCTAAAGGATCGCATAAAACAATTTAAGAAATGTTTTATTTTATGAAAAATTTACATATTTTTCCCATGTATCTAGGAGTAAGTTGCAGCTGTGTGTTTATGAACGAAGACAGATGAGGTGCCTCACAGTTATTTGCATCTCTTGAAGAATTCTCAACTTAACTCGCTAATAAATGTAAACTGCAACAATATGTGTAAGTGAGTAAGAGTGAGTAAGAGTAAGTAATCATTATCTTGAGACGAAGTATAGAAGTGTTCAACGGAAATCTCATATTTACATATTTTTCCCATGTAACTAGGAGTAAGTTGCAGCTGTGTGTTTATGAACGAAGACAGATGAGGTGCCTCACAGTTATTTGCATCTCTTGAAGAATTCTCAACTTAACTCGCTAATAAATGTAAACTGCAACAATATGTGTAAGTGAGTAAGAGTGAGTAAGAGTAAGTAATCATTATCTTGAGACGAAGTATAGAAGTGTTCAACGGAAATCTCATATTTACATATTTTCCCCATGTAACTAGGAGTAAGTTGCAGCTGTGTGTTTATGAACGAAGACAGATGAGGTGCCTCACAGTTATTTGCATCTCTTGAAGAATTCTCAACTTAACTCGCTAATAAATGTAAACTGCAACAATATGTGTAAGTGAGTAAGAGTGAGTAAGAGTAAGTAATCATTATCTTGAGACGAAGTATAGAAATGTTCGTTTGCAATACAGACCATGAAACAAATATATCCAATACAGTCCATGCAAGTCAATAATATTTGGCAAGTCTAGTTTAAGCACAACCCCTTCGATATTTTCAGAAACCCGAATGTCCATGTGAGAGAGAGAGTTGGGTTTAACGCCGCTTGGAACAGTATTCCAGTTATATCACGATGTAATAGCTTAATGTGGGAGGAAAGTCCGAAGTGATGCAGGTATCGGACTACTATGGTGAAACCCACGAGCACGGGTATGGTGCTGACAAACCGAGAAACACAATTGGGGCGAACCGGGATTCGAACCCACTCAATCACAGGTTTCTGGCGTGTCCAGTGATTGACATCGATCCACGCAATTGGATACGACATGCATCATCCAAATCAAGCGAGCATGACCACCTGATCCCGTTAGTAGCCTCTTACAACAAGCATGGGTTGCTGGAGACCAATTCTAACCAGGGTCTTCACGGGTCAGCAGTTAATAAGTACAAACTCAAAAACAAACCAAAACCTTTAAAACATGTTTGCTATGCTTAACCCTATTTAAACCCCGTGAATAACACTGATTTAATCAAATCCATGCTAATGTTTTAAAGGTGTAATGATGCCGATTTTATACATAGTGCAGGGCTTCAAACATAATGCATTTATAAAAATTGTGGATAAATAGTCACACAAGAGTTCCCTCCCCTGAGTAAGTCGAGTTGGTCTATGTCTCAACGAACCAAACTGGAGACAGGAGACTGGGCTTAGTGACAATATAATTGATATGTATTAACATAGTAAACACAGGCATGCATATAGCTACATGCAAACGTTATATACTCCATAGAAACTGCCCCAAAAGTTGATTTACTGAAAGGGCAAGTAAAGTGAAAAAATAACATTGCATACATTACTTAGTGTGTGAAACAACCATTGATCTTGACACTGTGAATAATTAAACTAACAATTAATGACCAAAACGAGCTTAGTACGACTAACATTTGTTTGGGGTTCCATAAAAGGGGACCTCTACATGTCCGGCAGCTGGCCAAGGGATACTCCCTATCGTGTTTGTTTAATCAATATGCAAACTATAAATATAAAATAAACAATTGATAAAAAGAGAAATAAATTCAGAGAGAGGGAGAGAGAGGGAGAGAGAGAGAGAGAGAGAGAGAGAGAGAGAGAGAGAGAGAGAGAGAGAGAGAGAGAGAGAGTGTGTAAGAGAGAGGGAGGGGGAGGCTTATCAGACACAATAAACAATAAATACCTGTGTGTAAAGGCATTGTCTGGGTTTCAGTAGTTCTTTTTTTCTTTGGGGGGGGGGGGGGGGGGGGGCGTAAGTTTCCAATGAATTGAATTTGGACGTCTTGTCTTAATCGTGAACTTGTATCCGGCACAAAACCAAGTGCCAACCCCTCTTTGAATTGGGAAGGAACTGTAAATCAACCTACACATTTGCTTCTTGTCTGTAATTCCCTTTGTAGTCCAAATCGTACTAAATGATTAATATGTTCATTGATATTTTTTAAACGTTTTCACTCAGTACAGTACATTTGAATAGAGTTCACTTGAATGGGAGATTATTTTTGTTGGGGGGGCGATTTTGCGTGTTGTTTTTTATCGCCATTTTAACACTATTTCCGATTTGCCAGTTTAGTTTTGGTCAAGCATGTGTTGTTTAGTATGCCCTGAAGTATTCAAATCTGTAAAGCTGCTATGTTGACTTCACTTTTCCTTCAACAAGTTATTAAAGCGCGTATAAAATCTCCCTCTTTAAAAGCCAAACCAAAGCAAGAACGCCTTGACCATACGACCCTTACAACGACGTTGATTGATCCCTGTAAATTTCTAACTGTAGAGTGAAATGCGAGATACTATTTGCATGCATGGCAGATGTTTCTATTAGCTTCTATTCACGCCAGTGAGGTGTACAGAACTGGACTGGGTTCAGGTTTTACCGTTTCTTTTGACATTATTGTTGCCTTCTAACAGTTGAACCACATCGAAACAAGGAAAGTAAGAAGATATCAACCACAAACAGAGGAAGAAAGCATTTCTTATTCCTTACACGTAGTTCGCAATAATACTAATAACAACACCAAACAACAACAACAATAATAATAATACATCGATGCGTAATGATTCACGTATATTTCCACATTATATCATATAATCCACATGCTATTTAAACGCATCGGGACTTTTGGTATTATACAGTATGATTGAACACATTTTACTGTATCTTGGATTTATTTTTAGACAAGACATATATAAAATCAAAACTTATTCCTGAGGGATTCTTTGACCGAAGTACTTGAAGTCATACGCGCATTCTTATTGGTTTGGCGTATTGTCGTATTTTTGCACGTAACATTCATCAATAGAGGGGGGTCTTCTTGTAGGTTATGGAAAGGGGCGAGTGGTGACAAATGAACCCCAGACCACAAGACCACAAAGATGCAAGTGATCCCAGGGATGAAGGTGCTAGCAGTGACGGGTTGGTAAAGATCCTTTGGCCATCAGGAGATGAAGGCACCATGCAGACCAAACATCCGCTACATGCGTGTGCATGGGTGCGGATGCTGGATGGTGTCATCTGCGAGGAAGGAGGGTATACCTGTGCGGACTGGGGGATCTAGCTGATGGATGAAATCCGCAACCTCATCAACGTGCAATATGAAATCACCGTCCGACTGAGCCATATTGATATGTGTATAATATACAGCATGAATAACCTTCTCAAAGGCAACATGTATGCTGAAGTTAGGACGCAACGACGATGCAGTGTTGGCAATATGAACTCCAATGTGACAATATGACGATATAAAAATGGGGAAAAGTTCTCAGTTTTACATGCAGACATGTTTGACTATCACGTTGTTGTGGAACGTAGACATTTGATGTTGTTGGGGGTAGGGGGGTAGGAGGAAGCCTGCGATTTTATCGAAAAAAGAACTTTCCTAAATTCTTGAAAACATATTATGTTTCAGATTGTTGTAAAAAATCGCTGCCACAAAACTTACATTGTTGCGGCGTTTTTCTTGTTAAGCCCCATAGTCTTAATATAAAAAATACCTGGTTTGGCAGCTGTAGCTGAAAAATTATCTAATCTCCATACATCTCTCTGCCTTCTTCATCCCACCCCACCCCCAGAATAGCAAATGGTCGGACCCTGAGAAACCCTTAGCCATCAGGATTGAGTGTCACAATGTGTAGGGTGTAGGGTGTAGGGTGTAGGGTGAAGGGTGAAGGATGTAGGGTGTAGGGTGAAGGGTGAAGGGTGTAGGGTGAAGGGTGAAGGGTGTAGGGTGAAGGGTGTAGGGTGTAGGGTGTAGGGTGAAGGGTGTAGGGTGAAGGGTGTAAGGGTGTAGGGTGTAGGGTGAAGGGTGAAGGGTGAAGGGTGTAGGGTGTAAGGTGAAGGGTGAAGGGTGTAGGGTGAAGGGTGTAGGGTGAAGGGTGTAGGGTGAAGGGTGAAGGGTGTAGGGTGTAGGGTGTAGGGTGTAGGGTGAAGGGTGTAGGGTGAAGGGTGTAGGGTGTAGGGTGTAGGGTGTAGGGTGTAGGGTGAAGGGTGTAGGGTGTAGGGTGTAGGGTGAAGGGTGTAGGGTGAAGGGTGAAGGGTGTAGGGTGAAGGGTGAAGGGTGTATGGTGAAGGGTGTAGGATGAAGGGTGTAGGGTGTAGGGTGTAGGGTGAAGGGTGTAAGGTGTAAGGTGAAGGGTGTAGGGTGTAGGGTGTAGGGTGAAGGGTGAAGGGTGAAGGGTGTAGGGTGAAGGGTGTAAGGTGAAGGGTGTAGGATGAAGGGTGTAGGGTGTAGGGTGTAGGGTGAAGGGTGTAGGGTGAAGGGTGTAGGGTGTAGGGTGAAGGGTGTAGGGTGAATGGTGAAGGGTGTAGGGTGAAGGGTGTAGGGTGTAGGGTGTAGGGTGTAGGGTGAAGGGTGAAGGGTGAAGGGTGTAGGGTGTAGGGTGTAGGGTGAAGGGTGTAGGGTGAAGGGTGTAGGGTGTAGGGTGAAGGGTGTAGGGTGTAAGGTGTAAGGTGAAGGGTGTAGGGTGAAGGGTGTAGGGTGTAGGGTGTAGGGTGAAGGGTGTAGGGTGAAGGGTGTAGGGTGTAGGGTGAAGGGTGTAGGGTGAATGGTGTAGGGTGTAGGGTGTAGGGTGAAGGGTGTAGGGTGAAGGGTGTGGGGTGTAGGGTGAAGGGTGTAGGGTGAAGGGTGTAGGGTGTAGGGTGAATGGTGTAGGGTGTAGGGTGAAGGGTGAAGGGTGAAGGGTGAATGGTGTAGGGTGTAGGGTGTAGGGTGAAGGGTGAAGGGTGAAGGGTGTAGGGTGTAGGGTGAAGGGTGAAGGGTGAAGGGTGAAGGGTGTAGGGTGTAGGGTGAAGGGTGAAGGGTGTATGGTGAAGGGTGTAGGGTGTAGGGTGAAGGGTGTAGGGTGAAGGGTGTAGGGTGAAGGGTGAAGGGTGAAGGGTGTAGGGTGAAGGGTGTAGGGTGAAGGGTGAAGGGTGAAGGGTGTAGGGTGAATGGTGTAGGGTGTAGGGTGAAGGGTGTAGGGTGTAGGGTGTAGGGTGAAGGGTGTAGGGTGTAGGGTGAAGGGTGTAGGGTGAAGGGTGTAGGGTGTAAGGTGTAAGGTGAAGGTTGTAGGGTGAAGGGTGTAGGGTGAAGGGTGTAGGGTGAAGGGTGAAGGGTGTAGGGTGAAGGGAGTAGGGTGTAGGGTGTAGGGTGTAGGGTGTAGGGTGAAGGGTGTAGGGTGAAGGGTGAAGGGTGTAGGGTGAAGGGTGAAGGGTGTAGGGTGTAGGGTGTAGGGTGAAGGGTGTAGGGTGAAGGGTGAAGGGTGTAGGGTGAAGGGTGTAGGGTGTAGGGTGAAGGGTGTAGGGTGAAGGGTGAAGGGTGTAGGGTGTAGGGTGAAGGGTGAAGGGTGTAGGGTGAAGGGTGAAGGGTGAAGGGTGTAGGGTGTAGGGTGTAGGGTGTAGGGTAAAGGGTGAAGGGTGTATGGTGAAGGGTGTAGGATGAAGGGTGTAGGGTGTAGGGTGTAGGGTGAAGGGTGTAAGGTGTAAGGTGAAGGGTGTAGGGTGAAGGGTGTAGGGTGTAGGGTGTAGGGTGAAGGGTGTAGGGTGAAGGGTGTAGGGTGTAGGGTGTAGGGTGAATGGTGTAGGGTGTAGGCTGTAGGGTGAAGGGTGTAGGGTGTAGGGTGAAGGGTGAAGGGTGAAGGGTGTAGGGTGAAGGGTGTAGGGTGAAGGGTGTAGGGTGTAGGGTGAAGGGTGTAGGGTGAAGGGTGTAAGGTGTAAGGTGAAGGGTGTAGGGTGAAGGGTGTAGGGTGTAGGGTGTAGGGTGAAGGGTGTAGGGTGTAGGGTGTAGGGTGAAGGGTGTAGGGTGAAGGGTGTAGGGTGTAGGGTGAAGGGTGTAGGGTGAAGGGTGTGGGGTGTAGGGTGAAGGGTGTAGGGTGAAAGGTGAAGGGTGTAGGGTGAATGGTGTAGGGTGTAGGGTGAAGGGTGAAGGGTGAAGGGTGAAGGGTGAATGGTGTAGGGTGTAGGGTGTAGGGTGTAGGGTTAAGGGTGAAGGGTGAAGGGTGAAGGGTGTAGGGTGTAGGGTGAAGGGTGAAGGGTGTAGGGTGTAGGGTGAAGGGTGTATGGTGAAGGGTGTAGGGTGTAGGGTGAAGGGTGTAGGGTGAAGGGTGTAGGGTGAAGGGTGTAGGGTGAAGGGTGTAGGGTGAAGGGTGAAGGGTGTAGGGTGTAGGGTGTAGGGTGAAGTGTGTAGGGTGAAGGGTGAAGGGTGAAGGGTGTAGGGTGAATGGTGTAGGGTGTAGGGTGAAGGGTGTAGGGTGTAGGGTGTAGGGTGAAGGGTGTAGGGTGTAGGGTGTAGGGTGAAGGGTGTAGGGTGAAGGGTGTAGGGTGTAAGGTGTAAGGTGAAGGGTGTAGGGTGAAGGGTGTAGGGTGAAGGGTGTAGGGTGAAGGGTGAAGGGTGTAGGGTGAAGGGTGTAGGGTGTAGGGTGAAGGGTGAAGGGTGTAGGGTGTAGGGTGTAGGGTGAAGGGTGTAGGGTGAAGGGTGTAGGGTGAAGGGTGAAGGGTGTATGGTGTAGGGTGCCTACAACTGGTAGACTACAAGAAGGACTATGTGGTTATATGACTACACATGCAACAGCGGGAAACTAACAACTACCCTTGTTAGGCAGCCAAATACAAACAACTGACGTGTAGGATTAAGCACCTCCGAGTGATTTTATGATATTTACCCTTATCATTGGGATAGAGCCTCGGGGCTAACCCCCCTCGGTTTTAATTCTCATAAAAATCCTAAAAGAAGTGTTTTTTCTAACTTATGAACCGAAAAAGAAACTTAAAACAACATTTATCAACATTTTTATGTTTGGAACATGAACCCGTGGAAACGGGTGTAAAATATCTGTTGCTGGCGTACGGAATTGGAAAAAGACATTCTTAAAGGCATTGTGATTAAACAGCCCTTCTGCAGCCTAGTGGTACACTGAGTGAGCTACAAATACGAAAGTTGCGTGTTCGATCCTAGGGAATATAACTGGAGAACAATAGCATGGCGTCATTGGAGGTATATAAAAGGAGCCAGATCACAGCAGTCAGGGTGTGGTCATCTGAAGAACTACAGCTGCATATAGCTAGGTGAGGTGGAACGAAACACTAGCCAGATGTTGCCAGTTGTCCGGCAGTATTGACTACAGGGTGAGATTCACCTAGGGACAACTATAGGGTAATCCCAGACACAATACTAACTACAAGAACTACAGCCAGACAACGATTATAAAGTCAACACTATGGGACAGCGGGTCGCTCTGTGCAGCAGCAAATGCATATCAACATCGTTTATAGGGAGCAGCACAGAGATTCGATAACCACAGCAAGTTGCACGTGCGATATTGCAATTGTTGATTTATATGCATTACTATATGTACAGAATGTAGAGAATGTGAATCGCAGATAAATGTTAATAGCATCCAGGCTCATCGTGTCAGTGTGGAAGCCAGTGTTGATGATGAAACCAGCATCCCCGGCGCTATCTTGTAGCGGGAGTGGAAAGTGTATGTCCGTCTAAAAGCAACATACCATATAACTTTAATGAAGTGCTTCTCGGCAACCCATTCCCAGATGTACGGGGGAGGAGTATTATATGTCCGCTTCACAAGGGTCTGACAGTGTGCATGACCCAAACAACTACAGATCGAGGTATATCCCTATATTGCTGAGTCAGGGAATGTGAGGGATTCTGCAAACAACTGATACATATATGTCAATGCCAAAATGGAAATTACGTACAATGTGTAGCACATGGTTGAATGACAAAAAATAACAAAATGTGTAAGCTGGCAAATATTTAAATAAAATACAGTACATAATACATAATTATATTTTTATTTTAATAAAAAGCTGTGATACCCTTTCTATAAGTCAATTTATTTCTATTATACGATGGAAAAAAATCACACAATGGAAATATTTCTCCCTTGAAAACAAGTGTGTGAAAGCAGAGACCATATCTATCATATGGTCTCTGGTGAAAGGAATTCAGTGCTAAACAGTAATGTATCTAAATATAGACAGGGGATTTCCAGGTGAAGCTGGTAAAATCACAGTGGGTGTGGTAACTCAGCTGACATTCAGCTAAAGACAAGAACAACACATAACGAACGAATTCTGCGATTGCGATCGCGGATAGATTTGCAGAAGATGTGTTTTACTCCAGAATCGCAGAAAAAACCGCATAATGTGCCCTTTGTATCAATCATTAGACAACTTGTGATTATTCTAAATCTTTCCTATCGAATTCGATCTGCACTTTAATGATGCCCAAACATTTAACGTGCGATTCAAACATTCAAAATATGAAGCCTACAATATAACTAGTTTTTTAAATTATTCTCATTTTATACGTTCTTGTGGTATTATGACGATATAAAGTCGCCACGTTCAACCAAACTGGATATGTCTAAATGCAAAGGATTAAAATTTGTAGAGAATAACAAAAGTTTGTATCAATTGATCAGAGGGAAATGGCTTAAGTTATGTTTTAACCGCAAACGTTTGGTAATTTTACCGCAGAATTCTGGTAATGTTATCGTGGGAAATTTAATAATTTTACAGCGGAATTCTGGGACTGACGTTTCATGTGGTCAACTCAGAGTTAGGTCTGTCATCAGTTATATTCAGCTAATTGCAAAATATTGGTGATTCTAAAATAAACGTACCACTACCGTTTTCATACCGTCAGTATGATTTCCATAACTCTGATAATTTGTCTGTCGTGTTTCTGATTAGTATCATGTATAACATAGCTTGTCGTGGGTTACAATCAAAAATGCACTTGATTATGACACTACTTAGAGCTATCACGAAATCTATATTTGCTGCAAATTGTGTCCCGTGATTAGTAACAAGACACATTTACATGATGGACAAACCCATGCTTCCCGTAAGAGGCGACTAACGGGATCGGGTGATCAGGCTCGCTGACTTGGTTGATGCATGTCATCGATCCAAATTGCGTGGATCGATGCTCATGATATCAATCACTGGATTGTCTGGTCCAGACTTGATTATTTACAGACCGCCGTCATAGAGCTGGAAAATTGCTGAGTGCGCCGTAAAACAACAAAGCAACCAACATAAGGGGCAAATGATCCTAGTTCTGTTATAGGACACTGTAACTCCGAGAACAATAGTCAGTAATCACACATTTTATCCACCCAATCTTCATCGTATCCGATAGATCAATGCTCATGATGTCAAACAATGGATTGTCGGGTCCAAACTCGATTATTTAGACATTCGAGTGCTACAAAATGGCTTACATAACCTGGAATGAAGTAAACAGTGTTTTAGTCCTAAGGAAATTCCACAAATAATTTCGAGACAGTTGTGATTATATCATGACAGTTGTTGATGGTAATATTCAGAAAGCCATCGGTGAAATCGTCAATCGGTATCAAACAACTGTTAAATTCTTCAAGAAATATCAGTTTAGCACAAAGAACCAACCACCATTATGGTGGGATAAAGAGATGGCATACTGTAAATCTTGAAATTAATGCGTCCCCAAATCAATACAACTGCTGACCCCCAAAATCCCAAAGTGTGCAGTGAGGCCGTCTTATTGTTGACATAGATGCGAAGTTTTATTAATTCGAACAAAGACGACTCGCATTTCTTCGCATTTAATTCACACTAGCGTTAATTTCAAGATTTGCAATATTTGAAACATAAGTAAATACAGCGCATTAAGAAACCACGGAGACGCGGGACATGTTATTGACGTTAATAGAACAAAGAGAAAACGAATTATCCAAAGAAAGAAATCACCTACAAATGGAATACCTCGTTTGATTAACTGAGGGTTTTATTATCGTCATCAAAATCAGAACCAAATCAGATTTGGAAAGTCTTGAAAACGTCCACGAGTGAGTGAGTAAGGAAGACACCGGAAATGGGCTTCATACATTGTTCCCATGTGGGGAATCGAATCCAGGCCTTAGGCGTGACGAGTGAACGCTTTAACCACTAGGTTACCCACCGCCCCCATAATTCAATAAATACAACCACATCCATGGTTTGAAAACTTTGGTAGCCTCCTGGACAAGAAGAAGATACACACAAACACGCACGCACGTACGTACGCACGCACGCACGCACGCACACACACACCAGAAAAAAAAATCCCATTCAATCCGGACCAGGGCCCACTTGACAAAGCGATCTTAGCGCTAAGATGATCGTAACTCCCATACTTTAATATAGGCTTACAATAGTTGTAGCGCTAAGATCGCTTTGTGCATGTGGGCCCTGGTCCGGATGGCATGGGATTTTGTTTTTATAAATCAACAAGAGACGATGTAACTGTTTTGTTTACTAAACGCTTTAATAAAATGCTTCTCAGCAACCCATTCTTAGACGTACCTATAGAGGTATGTTGGTCCTTATGGAATCATTGTGTGAAGCGTTAACAGGTGTGGTAAATCCAAGACACAGTGGTGTGATACTAATGGAATCACAGGCTGGCTTTCGGACAAATTACTCTACTATTGACCAAATGTTGACACTTCAGGCTAGGTCTAAAATACCTAGTAAAGAAGAAGGAGCGATTTTACTGTCTCTTCGTTGACTTTTTTAAGCTCTTGGTCGTGTTAATCATGCTGCTCTTTTTAGAAATCGGAGTCAGTATTTTCTCTCCAGTTTTTTTCTTCTATGTACTGTACTACTCTCAGCTTGCGTAAGGATGGACACCGGGCTTGTGTCAGGATGGAAACCGGGCTTGTGTCAGGATGGACACAGGCCTTGTGTTAGGTTAGTCCCCGGGCTTGTGTCAGGATGGACACCGGGCTTGTGTCAGGATGGAAACCGGGCTTGTGTCAGGATGGACACAGGGCTTGTGTTAGGTTAGTCCCCGGGCTTGTGTCAGGATGGACACCGGGCTTGTGTCAGGATGGACACAGGGCTTGTGTCAGGATGGACACCGGGCTTGTGTCAGGATGGACACCGGGCTTGTGTCAGGATGGACACAGGGCTAGTGTCAGGATGGACACAGGGCTTGTGTCAGGATGGACACCGGGCTTGTGTCAGGATGGACACAGGGCTTGTGTCAGGATGGAAACCGGGCTTGTGTTAGGATGGACACTTGCGTATCTTGAACAAAATAAGTTTGAAATTTCAAGATACAAAGTTGAAATTTCAAGACACTAAGTTGAAATTTCAAGTTATAATCTTAAAATTTCAACTTATTATCTTGAAATTTCAACTTAGCACGTATCTTGAAATTTCAACTTATTATCTTAAAATTTTAACTTAGTATGTATCAAGTAGACCTCAAAGGCTTTAGTAGCAAGGAGATATTTCGTATGAAAGAAATAAGTTTGAGCCAGATGTTAAATCCCATTTCATCTCACGTCGCCCATGAAAAATGTTTTGATGAATAGGCCTTTGTTAGGGATAAATCTATCAGTGGAAAGACCTCAAACGTATCTGACGATAGAATAGATGCATGACTCTGCAGGATGTTGTATGTGATAATACAATGTGATAAACAGAAGCGGTATCTCATCAAGCCTGCTCATAGGCGACATCGGGCGATGTGAAAACTTCAAGTCACCGCCTTGCATACGGTACATGTCACGTGACTTGCCACGCCGCTTTCCTTGACTCGGGCGCTTCGCTGTTCATTCCGATACCGACAGTCCGCTGGAACGCGTGTTGATAGCCGTGTGACATTTCCGAAGATGCCGTCCTACAAATACGTCTATTTCAATGTGCGGGGTCGCGGCGAGATTCCAAGACTTGTCTTGCACTGTGCAGGTGTCCCTTTTGAAGACAAGAGGATTGAATTTGATGCATGGCCCGCGTTAAAAAAGGGTAAGTTGTTAATAGCGTTATAAAGAGGAACTATAGTTCATTTCATTTTCTGATTTGTGAATGATGAAGAATTATCAAAACATACATTGAAAATCACATGTTGATTGAGAAAACAGAATTCGCCTTTCAACACAAAATTAAAACGGCACCTCAGCAAAACGACAACGATTTCCTCTGCCGTAAACGACTTACTCTACTAATTGTCGAGCGAAAACGGCACCTCATATTTTTTTAAAACATGGCTTCTGGGCCCCGTGCCACAAAGCGATCGTAGGACTCCCTCCCATCACTTTAACATAGAATTACGACAGTCGTAGCTCTACAATCTCTTTAAGGAAAGGGTCCTGGTGTTTTTGGGCCGGTGTTTGCTGAAATGGTTAGCCATCTGAATTTAAAGATAGAAACCAAACAAATTCAGATATGCATCGACCAGTTAACAATTATTCGAAAATTCAAAAAGAGAGTTATGATGTTTAAACGTTGATCATATTCAATTGAACAAATGGAAAATATTATTAAATAATGGTAATTGCCAAATATGCAATAAGGAAAAAATGCATCCTCTTCTTAACCCTTGAATATGCCGTCAATGCATATTGCATATTGTGAGTCAAATGTTAATAGGGCCATACAAAAAATGCACTCAAAAATCAATTTTGATTCATCATAAATAACTAAAATCTAAACAAACATTCAATTTTGGATTTTTTTTTATCTAAAACGATATGCTATAAAAATCTTGTTCGTATGCGTGTGATTATAACAGTCCATCACATATAAACATGATGAGATATAAGATCGCGTTTTAACGAAAACGTTATAAAACGTGTTGATCGTAAAAGTACAAACATGTTTGCGCATATAGCATTCTATGAGCTCTTACTGTTTAACGATAACTTTAAAAACCCCGGATCGTATGTTGCAGGCAATATGTTTCACATGGCATATAAACGTCCTCACACATCTGTCGCACAGTGACCTCGTTTTTAGAATATACGACAAGCCCCACTCACGAACAATACCTTTGTATCTACTTGTAAGGCCTTGTAACTATGAAAGGATTCTGCCATGTCATGTTTCCCATGTACCATTCATCATTGACATTCCAGAGCCTTTTCTTGATGTTACGATCACTGAACGTTAATTTTAGACTTTTGTATTGGTGTTTACTTTCGTGCTAAAACCGAAGGCCCGGGTGGCCCAGTCGTCTAAGGTGCCGCGATTCGCTGTGCAGAGTTGCGTCCCTTGGGCACGCCAGAAACCTATGATTGATGGTTCGAATCCCGGTCCGCCCCGATTATGTTTCTAGGTTTGTCAGCACCATACCCGTGCTCGTGAGTTTCACAGAAGTGGTAAACGTCTTAGACCTGCATCACTTCGGGCTTTCCTCCCACGTTAAGCTGACACGCCGTGATATAACTGGATTACTGTTAAAAGCGGCGTTAAACCCAACTCACTCACTTACTCACTCGTGCTAAAACCAAGTTTCTAATGTGTCAGTACCAAAAATAGGCATATGGAATGGTATTTGTGTGACGATGTGCCACAGCAAAGTTTCCATCTGGGTGCCGTTGCACAAAGCGGTCTTACCGCTAACGTGATCGTAACTCCCATACCTTGACATAGACTTACGACAGTCATAGCGCTAAGGTTGTTTTACGCAACGTCACCCTCGTCGTTTAGAGTATGCATATCATGCGTTGTCACGAATCTTGGTCGGTGTCACTAAAGTAAGAGAGTGAGTTTTAGCAATATCCCATCAATATCACGGCGGGGGACACCAGAAATAGGCTTCACCCATTGTACCCATGTCGGGAATCGAACCCGGATCTCGGCGTGACGAGCGAACGCTTTAACCACTAGGCTACCCGACCGCCCCTGTGTCACTGAAGGACAGTTGCACAATTACTGCCACAAATCTTCACAGTATGAGCGTAGCTTTACACGTGAAATTCATCTTCTGTGAAACGGGTCGTACACTTAGACGTCCAACGTCATCAGCACAATGGCCATAGAATCACATTACCCCGCCTGCACAACACCTGATGGCGGGCGACACATTCCTGTCTATCAGACTAAAGTCTTACTTGCTTTGACAATTCTAAAGAGTTTCCTGTGAAAAGGTTCTCCTCGATTCAGCTTTATAGGTCAACTTGTAACTTCACTGCGTGGTAGTCTCATTAAAGTCTCATTGACTCTGAGGTCATCCCAATTACGAGTTGGGTCAGAACGACCTTTCATCCGACCAATCAGAGCGTCGCTACCAGATCGGGATGACAGTCGGAATGTGTTTTGTAGTCATGCAACCTCGAATTGGTTAACACGGGGTATTCCGAACGACAGTTACCGGCTGTACGACTCATTCCGTCAAAATCATCTTTCTCTGGTTTCAGTGGGATAAACATTTGAAACATTCCATATATAGCCCATGGGAAGTACTGCCAAACAATCTCAGCAGTCTATTAGTCATCCAGAATTTCTTTTGTTCAGTTTTCAGTTTTGAATCGAGAACTGTCAAAATATTTCTTTTAAAGCAAATGCTGGAATAGAAGTCGCCAGTGTGAAACTAATGACATGGAGCGCGAGAAAGCTGCTTTCTGATTGGCTGATGTCGACTTCTTGTAAGACGTTTCATTGGTCGATCAAAGTTCGCGAGAGGTCGTTCTTAAGTGATCTGTAATCTCAGATCGTTATTTAGCAGTAGCGAACCCAAGATCGGATTTTAACGTGATTACACTGAATGGAAGATGCGGTTTCATCGTCTACGCTTATCTGTACTTAATCTGTTCGCTTGTGTGTCCATATCTAACAAGTTTGGACCATGACCTAGACATGAAACTGTCTGAGAGCATTGTTGTGTGTGTCTGTACATAAAGTCCGTATATGTAGTAACTTGGGCCTACTGAACAACCTGGCTCAATAGTGGAGGCTGTGGGATTTTCAGAACACTTCCATTTCACCGATTTTTAAAACATCATTTTTCCTACATCTATGTGCCTGTTTCTAATTTAACCACTTACTCCAAATACGCGGATATTTCTAATCGAAAGTGAACTTTTGAGAAGGGAACGAAAACTAGTGGGTTATGGAGGTCAAAATGGCGTCCAAGAATCAGCTGCCACCTGATTTCGGTGATAATAAATGACGAACGAATGCAGGGAAATGGTAAATATATAAAGTATTTCAACATTCCCGTGACCCCTCTAACAATGGAAACCCTTTCAAAAACGGAGTACACAGACGGAAAGCTCTTACACACGGTGCTGAAAAGTGAAAGCTCTTCCAAACAGTACTAAAAACTGAAAGCTCTTTTACACACAGCGCTGAGAACTGCCAACTCTTACACATAACTCTGAAAACTGCCAGCTCTTACACATAACGCTGAAAACTGACTGCTCTTACATTCAGCGCTGAAAACCGAAAGCTCTTACACATAACGCGGAAAACTGAAAGCTCTTACACTTAATGCTGAAAACTGCCAGCTCTTGCACACAGTGCTGAAAACTGAAAGCTCTTTTACACACTGCGCTGTAAACTGACAGCTCTTACACATAACGCTGAAAACTGCCAGCTCTTGCACACAGTGCTGAAAACCGAAAGCTCTTTTACACACTGCGCTGTAAACTGCCAGCTCTTACACATAACGCTGAAAACTGCCAGCTCTTGCACACAGTGCTGAAAACTGAAAGCTCTTTTAAACACAGCGCTGAAAACTGCCAGCTCTTACACACTGCGCTGTAAACTGATAGCTCTTACACATAACGCTGAAAACTGCCAGCTCTTACACACTGCGCTGTAAACTGACAGCTCTTGCACATAACGCTGAAAACTGCCAGCTCCTGCACACACTGCTGAAAACTGAAAGCTCTTTTAAACACTGCGCTGTAAACTGACAGCTTGTACGAACGGAACTCGCAAACTGAAACCTGTTCCGAGCTCTGATACCCGGAGACTTAAACCTCTTACAAACACAGCACTGAGACTATCAGGTTTTCCTTTGTTGGTAACTGATACCGCAGGACCTGAATACCTTGTGTCTCTAAAGCTACAGTAACACCACATTAATCCGGAATGAATAGTTCTCTTGCCCAACATGAAACTCCCGGAAGGTGGAGTATCTGGACGAACGAGATCCAAACTAGCGGGATCCAACCCAACGGGATCTAACCTTACGAGTTCCATCTAAACGGGATCCTAACCTAACGGGGTCCATCCTTACGGCATCCAACCTAACGGCATCCATCCTTTTGGGATCCATCCTAACGGGTTCCATCCTAACGGAGTCCATCTTAACGGCATCTAACCTTGCGAGATCCATCCTTGCGGGATTCAACCTTATGGGATCCATCCCCTACGGCATCCAACCTGGCGGGATCCAACGATTTAGGGTTGTCATTTAACTGCACTGACACTGCACATGGTCTGTTTGAATAGCCGTAAGTGTTAAAACGAATTATTCGCTCCTAATTAGTGGATAATTTCAGAACAGTGGTGACACCGCTGCGGTTAATTCATCAAACAACGTAATACATTATAAATAAGGTATAATGTGCAAATACGAATGTGTTGCACTTATCTTAATGGGGGCGTTGGGGGCAGCCTAGTAATGAAAGCATCGACTCGTCGCGTCGAGGGCCCGGGCTCGATTCACCACATGGGTGTCCACCGTAACATTGCTGGAATATTGCTAAAAGGAGGGTAAAATCATACACACTCACTCAGACATACAGACCGCCTCCGTGGTCTAATGGTGGAGCGTCCGCCCGGAGAGCGGAAGGTCCGGGGTTCAATCCCCGGCCGCGTCATACCAAAAGACGTTAAAAGATGGTACTTGTTGTTACCCTGTCTGGCGCTCGGCATTACGGGGCTAAAACAATGACTGGTCGGCTCGGAGTCAGTATACTGTGTCTGAGTGGGGTATTCATGTTAAACTGCGGCATGGTATCTCAGTGTGCTAGCACTATAAATCGGCATCAGTCCGGGCTAATACAAGCAGCCACACACACACACACACACACACACACACACACAGATACACGTGCATGCACGTCGCTATATAAGTGTAATAATCTTGGACGCGACGTTAAACCCCATTTCACCTCACCGCACCTCACTCAGACATACAAGACATGGATGCGCTGTGAATAAAGGTGAGTGAGTATGGTTTTTACACCGTTTTTAGCAATATTCCGGCAATTGAAAGACTATATAGTGGAAATTGCACCTTCAATAAGGTGCCCTATGAATATCCAAGAGCCTAACGTTATTCTAATAGACATGCATGACGTCACAAAGAGGACGGGGATTTGAATAGGCATCATCATCATCATCATCATCATCATCATCACCAACAACAACATCATCAAATAGAATTTCACCCTTTCATGAAAGAATGTGGACTTCTGTTGGTGCCATTCTGTGTTTAATCTAGCTAACTCTCCCCACCTTTAAATATACGAACCAATCAGTTTGAATGTTAGTGATAGACATGATGCCAAAAGGTAATCTAACCAATCAGCTTCCTTTATTCCTTGGGGCGGTCGGGTAGCTTAGTGGTTAAAGTGTTCGCTCGTCACGCCGAAGACCCGGGTTCGATTCCCGACATGGGTACAATGTGTGAAGCCCATTTCTGGTGTCCCCCGCCGTGATATTGATATTGCTGGAATATTGCTAAAATCGGCGTAAAACCAAACTCACTCACTCACTCCTTTATTCTTTCAACAGCCAATTAATTTAGAACATATTTCAAGATATGATGCGAGCACACATTCGTTTGTCGTTCCATTGAATCGGTTTCCATCAGAGTAAGTTGTGAACACGATTGTATGAGTAAACGTTTCATCATGGCATGTTTTATTCCCCGTTCACTCCATTCAGTCAACACTACACTAGTGTCATTCATATCGATGAACAATATTACATTTATAGCGCTGTGAAGATCCGGTTGCTGTAATAGGCGACCCTGCTTGTCGTAAGAGGCGACTTATGCTACCATAACACCAAAGTAGATCAATCCCGTTCTACCCCGTTCCGGACAAAATACTAGAACGCGCTGGGATCACGGTAGATAGCGTAGTTACTCTATACGTCTATCTCGTTCCTATCTCGTTCTTATCTCGTTCTTATCCAGTCTGCAGTCCGTTTGTATCCAGTTCAGATTGTGTAAAAGTGTCCAAGGTAGTTCACCTCAACCCGACAACGTTTCGAAGCAGTTCGAGCACGTCCGTAGCTGTTCTCAAACCGTTCTTAACCAGTTCAACCTCGTTCTACCTCGTTCACAATACGTCCAAGCCAGTTCTAACTAATTCTTCACCCGACCAATTAGTTCCGAAGTGCGTGACTCGCGTCCTGGCCCGTCCTGGCCCGACTCCTATGGATACCGAGCGCATTGTAGCTAGTCTTCATTCAAGTTCAGGGCTCCGAGCTGTACACATCATGCCTCCAAAGAGAAGTTGACCCGGTCGGTGTGCACACGTACTGAAATTTATGTTGGACTGCACCACGTCGTAACACGTCCCTAGTAGGTTCGAAGTACGACAATTCCGTTCGGAATACGGCAATTCCGTTCGTAATACGTCTTTCTCGTTTGAAGTACGTTGTCAATCCGAGTAATTGCAGAACGGGATGGACGGGATAAAATTTTGAGCAGACTCAAAGTTCTGGAGCACCCTCCCATTCCGAGCCCGTCCATGAAGTTCGTAAAAAGACTGTCAATAGTTCAACTACGTTCCTACACAGTTGGAGCCCGTTCGACAATATTTTCACGAACGTATTGAGAACTAGTGTGATGGGGGTATAACGGGATCGGGTGGTCAGGTTCGCTGACTTGGTTGATGCATGTCATTGATCCCAATTGCGTGGATCGATGCTCATTATGTCAATCACTGGATTGTCTGGTCAAGACTCGATTATTTACAACCCGCTGTCATATAGCTGGAATATTGCTGAGTGCGGCGTTAAACAACAAACAAACATGCTGTGATGATTGTAGATTGGGACACAGCCGAGCAGATTTTAAAATGAAACGATTGGGTAAATATGTTGGACAGTTTTACCGATGGAAGTGGGACAAGTTATGATGTAGAACAAACATATCTCTTCGTATCGTCAGACATTCTGTCTCTATCCTATTCTCGTAGAGGCTAATAAACGTTGGGGTGTGGGACTAGCTCTACATGACCCAAATACTGTATTTCCATCAAAATTGAGAAGATAGAAGTTATCGGAGAAAATATTTATGAAAATCGGGGACATTCTCACGGCTGACCAATTTATGGTGTTATATTTCAAAAGGGTGACAGATGAAAGAGTCACTCTCTACACATGGAGATATGCGTTGCGAGCAGCTGATCATTTCAACGAAACGCAGTCGGTCAGTGTGACCAAGGACTTTTAGGATGATAATTTACGGTAATTGGGTGGACGATTGCGTACCGGCGTCGTCCCAGCCAGCATCTGTATTGACGTACCTTCACCTGAACTACGGTATACCCTCGTTATTCGAGCCTGGCGATTTGGTATGTGCGAGATGTAGAGGGTCAGTACCCGATGGCCCTTGCACCTTACCGTAGTTCCTCCAGCAATCACAACGGGATGTTCTTCTTTTAACAGCTTTTATCCACACTTTGTGTTGCTGTTGCTGTTTTACACTGCTTCGTTATACACTGACATGAAGTGATCTGGGTTTGGGGGATAAATGCGCCTGGCAAATAAGTTCACCTGTTGTCTATCGTCTAGCAAATTGAATAGTGTCACATTATGAGAGTTCAGAGCAATGTCACCTGTGTCTGAAGCTTTGGGGGTGGTGAGGTAGCCTAGTGGTTAAAGCGTTTGCTCGTCACGCCGAAGGCTCTTGTTCGATTCCATATATGGGTACGATGTTTGAAGCCCATTTCTGGTGTCCCCCGCCGTGATATTGAGGGAATAAGGCTAAAATCGGCGTAATTAATACTCACCAACTTTACCTCTCGGAATCAGGTTTAGCGATAGTAGAAAATTCATTACATTTTTGTGATGGGAGGTACGTGTAAACAGTTGAGAAATGCTTATATCATTTCTTGCTTCGGTCATCAGGTCATCTAAAACAATCATGTTGTTGTTGTCCCGGGCATCGAAACAATGTTCATCCTGTAGATTGGAAGGAACGCCTTTCACAAATGTCACTTAAGGTATAGTTTTACTAATAGTATCACAAAGAGGTTATCACTCCATGTAACACCACACGATGCCGTTAGGTATTGATATGACTTGTCCGCTTTGCATAAAGAAACATCGTCTTTCCTCAACCACTTGGCCCCACCAAGACAATATGAGAAGGAATCAATAACTTGAATGGCTTAGCAGTGTTATTTGTTATATGTTAGTTTATAAGATGGGTGGGAAGCGGGTGGGGTTGGGGATGGAAGAGGAAGGGCCTGGTGTAGCCTGTCTTACAGACCCTGATACAAATATATCAAATACAGCCCATGCAAGTCTGTAATGCTTGGCAAGTCTAGATTACTGCAGTATCAGGAAAATGAAGAAAGTCTCTGGGCTCCTTTTGATTATATTTTATTAAGATACAGTAAAGTACGGTTATAACGAACTCAAGGGGACTACTAATTTTAGTTCGTTATAACCGTAGTTCGTTATAAGCATACTAGTATATGCAGCATAACTACAGCAAATAGTCGGGACCAAAAAAGTAAGTTCGTTATATCCGGCAGTTCGTTATAAGCGTGTTCGTTATAACCGTAGTTTATTGTAATTGAACAACTGTTGTTTTTCTGTACGATCTGTTCAGTCTAGGCCTGGTGCATCTGTCTTCTTTGTGTCTGAATATCTAGAAAAATGCTTCCTACGTTCTGGATCCCATGGTGTTTTGATAAGCACCGGCCGTATCTGGTCTGTAGTGATAACGTGTTTTTGTTGCGTCTTTTTACGTCTTATCATCTCGACCTTTATCCTCTGAAAGACAGACTGAATCATAGATTAGACTTTAAATATAGGTTGTCCTCGGGTCGACTTCTTTTTGGACTATCTTAAGGCGTCTTCCCCTCACAACTTCTTCCGCTGAAAATGGTTTTAGTTCATGCATTTTACATGTTTTATAGTCCGTCGTTATGACCTTCGCCTATAAACAACCTCAGTTAGCGCAATGACCAAAGAGTTACGTCCAAAAAAGAGGACATTATTGTTCAAAATGAAATACCACCTGTATAGCATTATTTTTTTAAAACAAAACATTATCCCAATATAAATCAAGTTTGTTTACTTCAAAATCCATTCTCAGCGATGTTGCAAAATACTAGTTTCAATGGTAAAAACCTTAAAAAGACGATAACCGTGTTCAAACAATCAATCTATTTATTTCAGTACTGATATAGGCCTCGGGCCTTTGTGTAGAAAAATATATTACAGGCAGAATTGCAGTCAACCGCACATTTCTTTCAATATGTGCATAGTACAAATATTTTGCTAGATTTGTTATGTAGGTAAGATGTTTTATCTGATTTTTGTGCTATCCACATTGAAGTGAGTGAGTGAGAGTATGGTTTTACGCCGCTTGTAGCAATATTCCAGCAATATCACGGCGGGCGACACCAGAAATGGTCCACATTAGAAGAATAACAATATTTATACATGAACTAACAACATTTATACATGAACATAATCTATTCCCACATGATACAACTTCTTACACTAAGCAAACAGATCTCTCAAAACACCAGTGTAGTGGACACGAGATGTCAGGGCATCTTCTAGCCATTAGCCCGACGGGGTCAGGTGTTGAGTGGTGACTGACGTATATCCCCAAAACAGGGTCGAGCGATGTAAGCCCCCCATTTCGACAGGTTAAAGGGGACCGATTATTTTTACGGGACCATTTAAGGCCCATAACGGAAGGCTTTCTAATTTAATCTGATGACTGTGAACACAGTTTAGCCTTGTCGAGGCTGTTTAGAAATCATGGAATATGTGTTTCGTGGAGAATGGTTTTAAAAACAGTACTGCGAAATTAAGACTTCATCTAAAGTTTGTCCACTATTTGAATAACTTATGTGTTCATTTGAAAATAAACTGCTTTGATGGAAAAATTTTTTGAAGAGAATGAGATAATTATTCTGACTTTATTATTTCTTTCTGTTTTGACGCGTGAAAACTTTCTTGGTATTATTCAAACATGAATAATAACATGGACGAAAATTCAAACACGATAAAACTTGTAACAATAAGTACACAAGCCTGTATTGACACACCGCCGGATTGCCTAGGGTACTGTCCATTACAGGTCAAAGGTATTTGTTTTACTAGCCACTTTATTTCAGCAAGTGTCCCCTCTAGACCGACAGTCGTGTGTTGACAGGTGGGACCCGCATTCACTGGCGTAGATAACAGGGTACTGCAACTTTAAAAATAGGTTACCGTTAGAGGGGCGATTATTTTACAGTATTTCACAGTAGGGTTTAGGCGATTAACTGTGAGTAACAAGCCTTGCGGATCCCTTGAGCGCGCCAGAAACTTATGATCGTAGGTTCGAATCCCGTTATATTTCTAGGTTTGTCAGCACCACACCCATGCTGGACTGCTCGTGGGTTTCAACAGAGTGGTAAACGTCTAAGGCCTGTACCGGGATTCACTTCGGGCTTTCCTCCCACATGAAGCTGACACGCCGTCATATAACTGGAAAACTGTTCAAAACGGCGTTAAACCAAACCCACTCACTCACTCACTCTTTTAATCAAAGGGTGCCATTCCAGTTAACGATACACTTTCTAGTATGTATCCAGTTTGTATCCCGAGTACATTTCAATAGGTTCAATGGCATTCCTAAACGTCGCGTTCTTCACAGGTGGCTACAAGGACTGAACGACGTGGATAGCTGCTCATGCTATCACCCATATTTTAGAACAAATGGGAGCAAGATTTTACACCATTTTTTCCAAATTGATATATTTTGGATGTATATTTTGATAATAATATCAGTCCAGTCCATTATTTAGGTACTGCAGCGGTGTTACTTACGGGTGCCTTTGAGAGGCATTTGTTTATTCTAACTTCAAGATAGTAATTTTAAATTTAAATTTATTATTTGAAATTTCAAGACACTAACTTGAAATTTCAAAATACATGCGTTGAAATTTCAAGATTTTTTTTAAATGACCCTAAAAGGTTTCCGTAAGTAACACCGCTGCTGTATCTAAATAATAGACTGGTCCTGGTAGACACGTGGGTGGTAGCATGACCTAGTTAGATCATTATCTTGAAATTTCAACTTTGTATATATCTTGAAATTTCAAGAACAAAAATTAAAAAATAAACTTCAACTTAGCATCTTGAAATTTCTACTAAGTATGTATCTTGAAATTTCAACTTAGTATCTTGAAATTTCAATGAAAATATTAAATGACCCTTAAAGGCTTCCGTAGTTACTCGAATATTAGGTTTAAAAAAGGAAACGTTTCTCGGGAATTGGTGCCTCACTTAACTCCGTGTTAGTGATATCTATTGCCAATTAAACAAATATTTCTTTTTCTAATTTCCTTCGCCACCTGAAGCAGCTTCTGCTATCCATGCCTGACAACTGACAATGTGTTAAAGAATTGAGTTCTGTGTGTGCTCATGTGTGTTTGTTGGTATTCTTGGTGCTAAAAATACATTGTTTCTCCCCCATCTTTTTTAATTTCAATTTATAACAGTCCTACCTCTTTCCTTTTAGGAAAATGTGGCCGAGAAAAATATTTTATTGCAGCCTTGCTGACGTCGACGAAAGACCTTTACGTATTGACAATACAGGTTCTGAATATGATTATTTACCTGTTTGCAGACACGCCATTTGGCCAGCTCCCCGTCATGGAGATCGACGGAAAGGTGTTCCCCGAAAGTATGTCCATCTCGAGATACCTGGCGGCCGAAAACGGTGAGTTGGAGATATAACTATAACTATAATAATAGCTAGGTCGAAATTGTCGTGCTGATAACTCCGAGGTGTCAGTCACCTTTGAATTTGACATGACCATGCACCAGTTGAATATGCCTCGTATTGGGCGATGAAATGGAACAGTGGTCATTTACGGTGACTAGGTTTATTGCGTGTCATCGTACACCGATGGCGTCGGACACCGCTCGTGATGTTGACCACTAGTCTGCCTGGTCCAGACGGCGCTAAACATCAAGCAATTATTATCCGAGGCGTCAATCTCCGACCGAGGGGCGTTTTTTTAACTTTTTACATCAAGGATGATAAAAGTAACTTAGGGTTAAAACATTGTTTAAAACGTATTGTTTCTGAAATCTATTGCTCATACCAGATCAGTCCCGGTGGCAGAGAAGTTTGTTTGTTTATTGTTTAACGCCGCACTCAGCAATATTCCAGCTATATGACGGCGGTCTGTAAATAATCGAGTCTGGACAAGACAATCCAGTGATTCACATCGTGAGCATCGATCCGAGCACTTGGGATGCGATGACATGCATCAACCATGTCAGCGAGCCTGACCACCATGGGTTGCTTAAGATCTATTCTAACCCGGATCTTCATGGGTCCGGCAGAGTGGTAAGGTTAGTGGCTAAAAAATCAGAAAGTTGGCGTGGTGGTCTCGCTCACTCTCTCTCTCTCTCTCTCTCTCTGATACGCACAGGTCTGGCTGGTAAGACCCCCCTTGATCGACTGAAGGCGGATTACATCTCAGAACAGACCCGCTCAATGAAAGAACCCATTTACAAATACTTCTTCAATGAAGACGCAGAGAAAAAGGTACCTACGTGTCATAGCCCGTACAGGTCTCACTGTCAATGCTACGCCGACGACGATAGCACTATTTCGGCACCAGTGTTCTTGTAGACCAGTAGGGGACTACAAGCGAGGGAGGGCGGGGGCGAGAGGGCGAGAGGGCGGGGGCGAGCGGGCGAGCAGTATTCCAGCAATATGAGGGCGGGGGCACCAAAATGGGCTTCAAACCTTGTACCTATGTAGGGAATCGAAGCCGAAGGCAGGATTGGGGACGGATGGCTGCGTGTCGTCGTATTGCATGGCGCGTTTACAACTGTGATGAGTGGTTTGGCTTGTGACTGCCGGCATGGATGATCAGGCTAACTGGTTTGTCTGGTCCAGGCTCGATCATCTAAGAGTAAAGCAAACCAATTTCCACTCACCGAAACCTCAATAACAAACCTGAAACTGAAATTAAGATTAGACATTTTTTTATACAGTGTCAGTTCAATACCGCCATGATTGTTTCGCTACTATTTCAGGCTGAGTTGGAGAAAGCGTTTTTTGAGGAGACTGCACCCACATATTTCGGCTACTGGGACGCCGATGTGAAGGGCAATCCCTCTGGTAATGGCTTCCTCGTGGGATCGGAGGTGAGTGATTGTTTGATAAAAAAATATGCAATCCTTGGCTCGTGATAATGATAATGATGTAAAGAGATGAAGCAGTTACCTCCACTTGGTGCATCAGCATGGGCTAGTTGATTACGTTGATACTAGCTTATTACGTTGATACTAGTTGATTACGTAAATACTATCTGATTACGTTGATGCTAGTTGATTACGTTGATACTAGTTGATTACGTTGATACTAGCTTATTACGTTGATACTAGTTGATTACGTTGATACTAGTTGATTACGTTGATACTAGCTGATTACGTTGATACTAGTTGATTACGTTGATACTAGCTGATTACGTTGATACTAGCTTATTACGTTGATACTAGTTGATTACGTTGATACTAGTTGATTACGTTGATACTAGCTGATTACGTTGATACTTGCTTATAAAGTTGATGCTAGTTGATTACGTAAATATTATCTGATTATGTTGATTCATACGATCATACTGGCTGATTACGTTGATACTAGCTCGTTACGTTTATACTAGTTGATTACGTAAAAACTATCTGATTACGTTGATAATAGCTTATTACGTTGATGCTAGTTGATTAGGTTGATACTAGTTGATTACGTTGATACTAATTGATTACGTAAATATTATGTTGATATGTTGATTTATACGACCATGCTTGCTAATTGTGTCATCCCATTTGGGTGGATCGAGGCTCATGATGTCAATCACTGGATTGTCTGGTCCAGTCTCGATTATTTACAGACCGCCGTCATATAGTTGGAATATTGCTGAGTGCGGCGTTAAACAACAAACAAACAAATGTCGATACCAGTGGATTAAGTTGTCACCAGTTGATTTACACGTTCAACGGACACGTAGAAGACAAAGAAAATCTGTCAATCACTGGATTGTTTGGTCCAAACTCGATTATATAGCTGCCGTCGTATAGCTCGAGTATTGCTGAGTGCGACGTTAAACAACAAACAAATCACTCGGGGACTTTAAAACCTCATCTACTCGATAATACCCTGTACAACCACATTAAGCCGCTTCTATACCTCTCAACAGGTGACCATTGCTGACCTGGCCGTGATGGACGCTGTGGACTTTGTCCTGCAAAACGAAGCCTTCAGGGCAACATTCGCCAGCAGATTCCCAAATCTGTCCCGAAACTACGAGGCCGTTAAATCTATTCCCGGCGTTAAGAAGTACAGGGACACCCGACCAGATAACAAGATCTAGATGATGGCACGACGGTGTTCCTTGGAGTATCAGTTACTTGAAGGAACACTGGGCTCGGCGTACTCGCGGGCCAATTCAAATCCTCCAAACACCAATCATTTTTATCATTTAAAGCAGAATGGTATTAAATGAGTACTGTCATGATTGCCTCCATTCCACGCACCTACGCTGAAAATGGGCAAGAGACGGATGCCTAGCCTCCTTTTCAGAGATTTATAATAACTGGCTCTGCAACCTCGTTGCGAATTTTGATTGATCCCTTTTCCAGTCGGCTCGGAAAATAAAACTTGTTGCTAAACTTGACAATTCCGTGAATAACAACAATTCCGTGTATATGTATAAACCGTGCAGTCGATAACAACAGGAGGGCTGGTTTTGCTGGGGAAGTCGATTGAGTGAACAGCTACTGTGCATGCGTGGTGTCGACGACGCGCATTGTGGAATACACGTGAACAGGAACTGTACGTGCACAGCGTCACACAACCGCAGTCCAATGTTCCATTGAGTTTGGTTCTTTCGTTTTCCCCAATTATCCCCAACCCCTCCGATTTCTTATTTTAGGGTTGTTTGGCATTATACCTACATTTTAAAGTGGACAGCAGATTGTTGAACTTCGTGTCCCTTTAAAAGATTCCTGTTAACAGGCGTTGTCTCGTTGCGCATTTTAATTGATCCCTTTGCCGAAGTTGGAACGGCTGTTGTTATGTTGCATGTTTTTCCGTCGTTATTTGGCAACAAGATGTATTTCAATAAATAGATAGTGTTGAATGTCTCGTTATTTTTGTTGTTGACGAGTAAGGACCGCCGCCCATTGCTAGGATTTATATTATACTCAGCCGCTAAAGAAACGCAAGTCATTTGTTTTGGTTTGGCACTGAAGAAACACTGTTCACTATTTACATCATTCGTTTTGAGCACGTCGTGTCGTCTAGTTTGACGTTTTTTGTGCGTGCAGAGCAAATCACATCCAAATATGCGTGCATTTTCCCCTTTTTCCATCCTTTATGAGCCACTATTTAACAAAAACACACCAAGCATTTCACACTCGACTTATAGAAAGGACAGGAAAGATGCTTCGATTAACTGAACTCAAGAGAGGATCAACGTCAACTGAAGTGGCGAGGTACTTTGGATGTCATGTGTCTACCATCACCGGATTGGTCGCAAGGCATCAACATACATGCAGAGTCCAAGGCCGGTCGAGGGTAACTACTCCAGTGCAGGACCGTCACATCCAGATGACGCATCTGGGTGACCTACAGCGACGAGCAACGCAGACTGTTGCAACCATTCAAGGTCCACGTCAGCTGACACGATTCGTCGTCGTCTGAGATCGGCGGGAATCAGATGTCATCGTCCTTATTGACTCAACGTCACCGCCAACAACGTCTGCAGTGGGCCCAACATCACCTGCGTTGGCGACGTCAACAGTGGCAACAAGTTGTCTTCTCAGACGAATCAAGGTTCAACCTTTCTCACGCCGATGGCCGCATCAGAGTGTGGAGACGACGTGTGGAGTGTTACGCTAACTGCAGTGTCTTGCAGGCCGACCGGTAGGGAGGAGGTAGCACCATGGTGTGGGGTGGCCTCAGTTATCATCACAGGACCCATCTACACGTGTTCCGCCAGCGTATGACTTCTGTCATTTACAGGGGTGATGTTCTTTATGATCACGTCAGACCTCGCCTATTGGGTCAACCTCAACTCCAGGTCTTTCAGCAGGACAACGCTCGTCCCCACACAGCACGGGTCACTAGTCACTATGGACTGTCAGGCCCTGGCCGTCTTTGTCACTCGACATGGCGCCAATTGAGCATGGATCTAGAAGCCTTTTAGGTGCGGGAATGGGACAGGATTCCTCAAGCCTTCTTCCAAAGACTTCGCCGCACTTAACTTCAGATTTATTATTTATTTATACGTCCGGTGAGGTAAGTCTGAAACGGACTATAGAAATATTCACAAAACATCAGATCCCCCCCCCCCCCCCCCTATCTGATTACGTTGATAATAGCTTATTACGTTGATGCTAGTTGATTAGGTTGATACTAGTTGATTACGTTGATACTAATTGATTACGTAAATATTATGTTGATATGTTGATTTATACGACCATGCTTGCTAATTGTGTCATCCCATTTGGGTGGATCGAGGCTCATGATGTCAATCACTGGATTGTCTGGTCCAGTCTCGATTATTTACAGACCGCCGTCATATAGTTGGAATATTGCTGAGTGCGGCGTTAAACAACAAACAAACAAATGTCGATACCAGTGGATTAAGTTGTCACCAGTTGATTTACACGTTCAACGGACACGTAGAAGACAAAGAAAATCTGTCAATCACTGGATTGTTTGGTCCAAACTCGATTATATAGCTGCCGTCGTATAGCTCGAGTATTGCTGAGTGCGACGTTAAACAACAAACAAATCACTCGGGGACTTTAAAACCTCATCTACTCGATAATACCCTGTACAACCACATTAAGCCGCTTCTATACCTCTCAACAGGTGACCATTGCTGACCTGGCCGTGATGGACGCTGTGGACTTTGTCCTGCAAAACGAAGCCTTCAGGGCAACATTCGCCAGCAGATTCCCAAATCTGTCCCGAAACTACGAGGCCGTTAAATCTATTCCCGGCGTTAAGAAGTACAGGGACACCCGACCAGATAACAAGATCTAGATGATGACACGACGGTGTTCCTTGGAGTATCAGTTACTTGAAGGAACACTGGGCTCGGCGTACTCGCGGGCCAATTCAAATCCTCCAAACACCAATCATTTTTATCATTTAAAGCAGAATGGTATTAAATGAGTACTGTCATGATTGCCTCCATTCCACGCACCTACGCTGAAAATGGGCAAGAGACGGATGCCTAGCCTCCTTTTCAGAGATTTATAATAACTGGCTCTGCAACCTCGTTGCGAATTTTGATTGATCCCTTTTCCAGTCGGCTCGGAAAATAAAACTTGTTGCTAAACTTGACAATTCCGTGAATAACAACAATTCCGTGTATATGTATAAACCGTGCAGTCGATAACAACAGGAGGGCTGGTTTTGCTGGGGAAGTCGATTGAGTGAACAGCTACTGTGCATGCGTGGTGTCGACGACGCGCATTGTGGAATACACGTGAACAGGAACTGTACGTGCACAGCGTCACACAACCGCAGTCCAATGTTCCATTGAGTTTGGTTCTTTCGTTTTCCCCAATTATCCCCAACCCCTCCGATTTCTTATTTTAGGGTTGTTTGGCATTATACCTACATTTTAAAGTGGACAGCAGATTGTTGAACTTCGTGTCCCTTTAAAAGATTCCTGTTAACAGGCGTTGTCTCGTTGCGCATTTTAATTGATCCCTTTGCCGAAGTTGGAACGGCTGTTGTTATGTTGCATGTTTTTCCGTCGTTATTTGGCAACAAGATGTATTTCAATAAATAGATAGTGTTGAATGTCTCGTTATTTTTGTTGTTGACGAGTAAGGACCGCCGCTCATTGCTAGGATTTATATTATACTCAGCCGCTAAAGAAACGCAAGTCATTTGTTTTGGTTTGGCACTGAAGAAACACTGTTCACTATTTACATCATTCGTTTTGAGCACGTCGTGTCGTCTAGTTTGACGTTTTTTGTGCGTGCAGAGCAAATCACATCCAAATATGCGTGCATTTTCCCCTTTTTCCATCCTTTATGAGCCACTATTTAACAAAAACACACCAAGCATTTCACACTCGACTTATAGAAAGGACAGGAAAGATGCTTCGATTAACTGAACTCAAGAGAGGATCAACGTCAACTGAAGTGGCGAGGTACTTTGGATGTCATGTGTCTACCATCACCGGATTGGTCGCAAGGCATCAACATACATGCAGAGTCCAAGGCCGGTCGAGGGTAACTACTCCAGTGCAGGACCGTCACATCCAGATGACGCATCTGGGTGACCTACAGCGACGAGCAACGCAGACTGTTGCAACCATTCAAGGTCCACGTCAGCTGACACGATTCGTCGTCGTCTGAGATCGGCGGGAATCAGATGTCATCGTCCTTATTGACTCAACGTCACCGCCAACAACGTCTGCAGTGGGCCCAACATCACCTGCGTTGGCGACGTCAACAGTGGCAACAAGTTGTCTTCTCAGACGAATCAAGGTTCAACCTTTCTCACGCCGATGGCCGCATCAGAGTGTGGAGACGACGTGTGGAGTGTTACGCTAACTGCAGTGTCTTGCAGGCCGACCGGTAGGGAGGAGGTAGCACCATGGTGTGGGGTGGCCTCAGTTATCATCACAGGACCCATCTACACGTGTTCCGCCAGCGTATGACTTCTGTCATTTACAGGGGTGATGTTCTTTATGATCACGTCAGACCTCGCCTATTGGGTCAACCTCAACTCCAGGTCTTTCAGCAGGACAACGCTCGTCCCCACACAGCACGGGTCACTAGTCACTATGGACTGTCAGGCCCTGGCCGTCTTTGTCACTCGACATGGCGCCAATTGAGCATGGATCTAGAAGCCTTTTAGGTGCGGGAATGGGACAGGATTCCTCAAGCCTTCTTCCAAAGACTTCGCCGCACTTAACTTCAGATTTATTATTTATTTATACGTCCGGTGAGGTAAGTCTGAAACGGACTATAGAAATATTCACAAAACATCAGATCCCCCCCCCCCCCCAAAACGAGTCATTTGGAGAAGGTTCTAGATGTGCACCTTATATAATAACAACATGACGCTGTATTTGTTTCGTCAACTCTGATCCCATGATACAAGTTGCATTTGCATGGCTTTAGACATGCTGCACGATTTGGCCTTGAATGACTGAAAATAAAATGCGTCTACAAAATGTAAGCAGAACTTACAAGACAACGCTCATCATACATAAACATGAATATAGGACTAATCTACAAGAAAAAACATAAACCTATACAACATACAGCAGATCATTCTGGAAACTGCTTAAAAACACACGATCGAGATTAAACGTTACCATTACTAGAAACCTTCTATGATTACTTCAGAACAACTAAACTAGGAAGACAATAATGACGAAGACCCTTTATTCGACTTTAAAGAATCAGACATGAAAATTATACCTAATGACACTCCGCTTAACGAAAGCATCACAACGGAAGAAGTTATTAAAAATTATTAGGAATGTGAAGAATAACATAATAATAAAAATATTATCCTCTTAATGCTGACTCTGTTTACACTCCTATTTGGGGGCACGGGTGGCCCAGTCGTCCAAGGCGCCGCGATTCGCTGTGCAGAGTAACGTCCCTTTGGGTACGCCAGGAATCTATGATTGTAGGTTCGAATCCCAGTTCGCCCCGATTATGTTTCTTGGTTTGTCAGCACGATACCCGTGCTCGTGGGTTTCCCTGAAGTGGTAAACGTCTTAGACCTGCATCACTTCGGGCTTTCCTCCCACATTAAGCTGACACGCCGCGATATAAATGGAATACTGTTAAAAGCGGCGTTAAACCCAACTCACTCACTCACTTACACTCCTATTTAATATAATATTTGACAGTGGAATATTTCCGGAAAGCTGTCTCACAGGTTCCATAAGGCTAATTTACCAGAACAAAGAACATCCTGAAAACTATAGACCAATCACATTACAAAGCTGTCTTGGAAAACATTTTGCCACTGTTTTGAATAACCGACTGACAACATTTCTGGATTTGTCTAATTTGCTATCAGAAGCACAAGCTGGATTTAGAAGTGGATACTCAACATTAGATCACGATTTCAACTTACATCATCTCATAGAACTAAAGAAAAACGGGGAAAATAATATTATTTTTTGCTTTCATTGGTTTAAAGCTTTCGATGATGTCTGGAGAATTAGACTTTGGAAGAAAATGAGTCCCTAAATATCATACAAAATATGTAGAAATTTATAAAATCATGTGTCTCAAATAACATAATTACTACTCAATACTTCCACTGTTGTACGGGTATACGTCAAGGTGAAAACTTATCCCCCGTTTTATTTGCACTATACCTTAACGACCTCGCGCAATTTCTACAGAAGCATGGTTGTACTTCCCTGCAGTTCAATGACAAATCGCTTCAACAATTATTGATACCTCCATCCATACACCTACTTGTACTTCTATATGCCGACGACACTGTACAATGAACAAGCAACAACAAAAATCTTCAAGCCTCATTAACGTCTTCGGGTAATATTATGCAGAATGGAAACTCAACATAAATGTGGAAACAACTTAAACCCTTATATTTGGTTGAACAAAGCGAGACTACCAGCATGTGCTGTTACTTAATAATAATACCCCATTGGAAAATACGTATAAATATCTAGGTGTTATCTTCAGTAGAAAGCTCACATCTGCTGAATCGAAAAAGTCGTTATGTGAAAAGGCCAACAAAACAATGCATTGTGTTCTATCCAGACCATTTAGCTAAATATCCTCTTTGTTTCAATACCTTGCCAAAGTGCACTGAAATTCTACCCCCTTTGTTTAATGTACTAGTATACAGCAAACATTAAGCGTATATGATGTCGTCTTAAACTTCACCCCTGGGTTTTGTCTTCCGTCAACACCATGAGCTACCATCCGAGGGCGAAACGATTGATATGTTGCATGGAGATTCCGGGAGAAAGTCATTATCTGTTGTTGTTAAGTCAAGAGCTGTGTCTTTCTGGGCACGACTCATTGAAAGTAAATGTACCAAGTTGTCTGTTTTAATACCAAATGTTACTACAGAACCATCATACCATTAGTTATCAGTATGGATTGTGCACATTAAAAGTAGTTTTTCTCAACCCGGAAATATGTACATATTGACTCACCAATCTGTTCACTCAAACAACATGTTTGTTAAAACAACATGTCACCAATTGTCTAATTGATCAGTTTGTACAGTTGGAATTGAATCGTCAACAAAAGTTCGAAATAGAAACATATCTGTACTTCTGCCTCCCAAACTATATTAATGTCTCTTACATTAAAATATCTTGTACTTCTACCTCCCAAACTATATTTATATCTCTTACTTTGAAATATCTTGTACTTCTGCCTCCCAAACTGTATTAATGTCTCTTACATTTATGTCCCTCACATTAAAATATCTTGTACTTCTACCTCCCAAACTATATTTATGTCTCTTACATTAAAATATCTCGTTCTTCTACCTCCCAAAGTATATTTATGTCTCTAACATTAAATTATCTTGCACTTCTACCTCCCAAACTATATTAATGTCTCTTACATTAACATATCTTGTACTTCTGCCTCCCAAACTATATTTATGTCTCTTACATTGAAATATCTTGTACTTCTACCTCCCAAACTATATTTATGTCCCTTACATTAACATATCTTTTACTTCTACGTCCCAAACTATATTTATGTCTCTTACATTAACATATCTTGTACTTCTACCTCCCAAACTATATTTATGTCTCTTACATTAACATATCTTGTACTTCTGCCTCCCAAACTATATTTATGTCTCTTACATTAACATATCTTGTACTTCTACCTCCCTAACTATATTTATGTCTCTTACATTAACATATCCTGTACTTCTACCTCCCAAACTATATTAATGTCTCTTACATTGAAATATCTTGTACTTCTACCTCCCAAACTATATTGATGTCTCTTACATTAACATATCTTGTACTTCTACCTCCCAAACTATATTAATGTCTCTTACATTAAAAAATCTTGTACTTCTACCTCCCAAACTATATTTATGGGGAGTCTCTTCCTCCGCTCTGGTGTGTGGGCCCGTTTGTATCCTCTGAGTAGAGTTTGAATCCGATTTAGGGCGCCGGTGGAGACATCGTCAAACAGTGTCCTGATGCCCGCTTGTAGGTACGTAAATCTGATTCCCGCCAGATAGGTCTTCACGGTGTCATGTGAGAGTTTGAGGAAGCCGAAACAATGTGCAAGAAAGTACTGCAGGTAGGCGTCGTTAACTGGTGGCAGGCCGCTGCTGGCACCCAGTGTGGTGAACAAACTGAACTTTAACATGAACTTTAGGTAGCACTGAAATCCTGTAGAATATGCTGTTCTTGTTTGTCGACTGATCGCAGCTGACCACAGGGTGTCCAGGTGACGATTCAGGTCCACATCACTTGTGAGCTGGGTGGGCAAGGCGTTGGATGGAGGTCTGCGTGGGGCGCCAGGGCTCGGAATTTCCTGAACTGCAAACGGGAAAGTGCATCAGCAATGTTATTTTGTACGCCTGGAACATGTTCAGCTAACACAATAAAGTTATTTACAGCTGCTTGCCATGTAAGGGTCCGCATCAGAGCCATAATGTCCATACATTTTGATCTACCCTTTTTGATAATACCCACAGTAGCTATATTGTCACAATGAAACAGTACTCTCTTCCGTGTCCAATGTCGTCCCCAGAGAATGGCCGACACCACAATAGGATAAAGTTCCAACCAAGCAATTGATTGTGCTGAGTCTTGGCTGTTTATAACGTCCTTAGGCCACGCCTGGGCGAACCATGCCCCATCAAAATATCCCCCGTGTCCTACACTTCCCGCTGCATCCGTATACAGATTGAGATCCGGAGCTGATGTGATATGGTCGTCATGGAAAAACGAGATGCCATTCCACTGGTTCAGAAATTTTCTCCACATGTGCATCTCTATCCGACATTGCTTAGATATTCTGATATGATGATGCAACTTGACCACAGTGGTCGACAGTCGAATCAGGTAAGATAGGAATGATCTGCCTGGTACCACCACTCGACAAGCATAGTTTAAATGCCCTAACAAAGACAGCAAATCTCTCTTCGTACACTTCGTCCGAGTAGAAAATGATGTTAACATATCCGCTATCCTTGTCAACTTGTTCTCTGGCAACCGCGCCGTCATCGAGACTGAGTCCAAGATAATGCCCAGGTATTCTAAACAAGTTACCGGTCCTTCAGTCTTGTGAACAGCGAGTGGAATTTGTAGTTTGTCGAACAAGGTTAAGATGGCATCCATCGTTGTGCTAGCTTCATAACCGGGAGGATCAATAGTCAGGAAATCATCTAACAGATGCAGAATGTTTTTAACGCCGTAGTTGTATTGCAATATCCAGCAAACTGCTTGTGATAGGGTATCGAAAATCTTTGGACTGGATCTGCACCCGAACGCCAATCTAGTGTAGAAGTAGTACCTATCGTCCCATCGGAAACCAAAGAACGGCCAGTACCTGGGGTGCAGCGGAATCTGTTTGAATGCGTCGGTAATGTCCACCTTACACATTTGTGCACCATGTCCCAGTTGCTTAATAACTGAAATAGCATAGTCTATGGTCACATACGAGAGTGAAGCAGATTCTTTACTAATGAGATCATTGATACTTGCGGTGTGTTCCAAGTTATGAGGGGCTGACAGATCAAGGATTAGCCTCTTCTTGCCCGAGTACTTGCCCGTGGCAACTCCTAAGGGGTTAATTCTGTACACAGGGTATGGAGCCCGCTGGAAAGGTCCGATAACGTATCCTTTAACAACTTCTGTTTGCACTGCCTTAGTCACAACTATGGGATCCAATGTAGCACTACGATTGTTGTTACATTCCGTTGTTGACTGTGGAACCTCCGACATTAAGGGGTCGAATCCATGTTGCAAGCCGTTGACGAGATATGTAGCAAATGGAGGATGGGGATGAGAGGCGAGTTCTGCCTGTATAGCCTGAATGTTGATGGGAGTGAGTTGTACTGTTAAGGTGCCTGCGTCCTCTTCTCCGGTTATATCCGGGAAAGTTAGTCAAACTTGGTTGTCCCGTCTCGATTTGGGAGCCTTGGCGCAAGTTGCCTGTCCGTGGTTTGGGGCATGACAATTGAGACATACATGAAGGTATGCACAGTTCACTCTCACACAGCCCTGGTGATTGAAATTATTGCAGACCTCCCTTCCGTTTGACCTAACTCTAGGTCGTCCCCTGGTGTCGTTTTTGTCCGTCGCCCCCATCCTGTCGGAGCTGCCACTTCGGTCCGAGAACGGGGTAGGCCTAACTGTATCAGTACGTCGCTCAGGACACAAGTCTGTACCATGGGTGATGCTGTGGCAAATTGCACACGATCTGGAACGGCGCCCCGAAGAACACAGCCCGTACAGACGTGTGTCCCTCATATCCCAGCGAATGCTGCAACCTTGTTCTGCGTAGGACGCCACTCTGGCAGCAAATAACTTGTGGTAGTCGTAGTGCGCAGAGCCCCCATACAACGTAGCCAGTTCGATGACAGTTTGCTCGTGTCCATCCAATTGTTTCCGTTTGGCGTTATTGATGTCACACAGAATGTCCTTGTAAATGCCAAAGGCCTGTATAAATTCTGCTAGTGTAAGAGTGCGATTTAGCCTAGCATCCTCCTTTAAATGATACACATTGCCATCGTACTCGGCCATTCTAGCGTCTAGCGTGTCTTGATTAGGTATCAATAGCAAGGCCAGGTTACAGTACTTGCCGTCTTTAATCTTCTTCTTGAGCGCCGGCGCGACTGTGTGGATGTGGGGCAACGAGTCTGACGGCACATCATGGCTGAGTTGATCCGGTAGGCTTGTAGCTGCGTACTCGGTGGTCACTGCGTTATGGCTGGTCATGTTGGCTATCATGTGTTTCAGCTCTGCAAGTTCGCGTTGTAGACTGGCAACACTAACAGGTGACACGGAATTGGTAACATCGTCCCTGAAGTCCGAAACAACGCTGTAAGGTAGCGTGGTCCCGCTAACGAGGGCATCTGGGTTCCTGTGCTGTATGCTGGCTTCGACCACCCCCGGCCGTGTGGCCGCCGGAGACAAAATGGCACTCGGGTCGTAGCTGTCCGACGAGGTCACCGTCGCTGCTGCTGGCCGTTGTTGTTGGTTTTCTTGGAACAGCTGCAACAAGCTTTTCCTAGGCCAATTATTTGGAACCCTCACGCCTCGCTCTGCCAGTTGTTTGCGTAGCTGGGCCACGGTCAGATACGGTTGACTGCTGATTGTCCCTGTAGTACGGCTGGCACTGGCAGCAATGGCGCGGGGTTCGAGGCTATCCGGATTTTCTTCAGGCTGTGCGGAGTCGAGAACATTAACCCGATTGCGCTGACTTCTGGCTCGTCTATGTCTCCGCTCCGCCATTATTAATCTTGGTTCGCTGCGTATCGCAAAACCTGAGATCGGATGGCTTGACTGGACTCGTGATTTAGCACCGAAGCAGATGAGATTAACGCAGTTGAGTGGCTTACGACAATGTAGAAAGTAGCCTCGTGCGGGGCTGCAGGGTTAATAAAGGTAAACACTGTGACGTCATGTCCGTCTTACTGGGCATGCGCAGACTGTTTAGAAGTGCATTGTGGGATGTAATTACTGTAACATGATCCAGACGGCATAAACAACACGTTCGGACGACAGAGTTCAGAAATCGTGTTGAATATAAACGTAATGAGGTGATTGACCTGTAATAGGTATATTAAATATGAACGCGTAAGTACTGTTGTTGTTGCACAAACTAAAATATCCAATTACCATTTATGTCTCTTACATTAACATATCTTGTACTTCTACCTCCCTAACTATATTTATGTCTCTTACATTAACATATCTTGTACTTCTACCTCCCAAACTATATTAATGTCTCTTACATTGAAATATCTTGTACTTCTACCTCCCAAACTATATTGATGTCTCTTACATTAACATATCTTGTACTTCTACCTCCCAAACTATATTAATGTCTCTTACATTAAAAAATCTTGTACTTCTACCTCCCAAACTATATTTATGTCCCTTAGATTTTAGAAGCCATATAAACTAGAAGATAGAACAAATTACCTGTTTCTGAGAGAAAATGTAACAATTCTGCTTTAGGCGGCGAATATCATTACTTGTTTACATATGATTACTTCAGTTAAATCGGAAATTATACTTTCATCTCAACTTTACCCAATTCCTTCTGTCCATAAAATGAAGTATATGTATAAACGTTCTTAGGAAACTTGCAAAATTCTGCCAAATCATTATGGAGACATTTAAGTAATAAATGAAATGCTCTTTCCCACCACTGGTTGTCGCAAAAACAAGGGGCGGTCGGGTAGCCTCATGGTTAAAGCGTTCACTCGTCACGCCGACGACCCGGGTTCGAGTCCCGACATGGGTACAATGTGTGAAGCCCATGTCTGGTGTCCCCCGCCATGATATTGCTGGACTATTGCTAAAAAGCGGCGTAAAAACATACTCACTCACCTCCCTCAAAAAAGAAACGGGATGTAAAAGGATATTAGACAGCTTTGATACATGGGTGAGAAGGCGTACAGTGCACGTGCTTTATGATCGGAAGGTAACCCCTTGTAGTCGAATTCGGGAAGAAATTCAAGACATTTAATGTTTCCCTGACTAAATTAATTATTGCTCTCCACGAGATGGGATTTCGAAACATTGCACGTGGCGATAACCGACTGTCGCAGTCAGGGCTTCCAGATCATTTACCTTGATGAAACCTGGGTGAATAAGACTCATTCCACTGACAGATGTCCTTGCGGCACAACATGGTCAGATTGTATTACGTACGCCAGTCAGTCATCGTGAGCTCATCCCTATTGAGCTTATCTGGGTTGGCTGTAAAGTGTTTGTGGCAAGACATAACACAAAATTCAAAGTCACACATGTTTACGGGTTGATCACGCCAGAGGCATGGCAAAAGGCTGAAGATCGTGTTCTTGAAATGGAACGTCAGAACCGCCAACGTGACGGTGCATACATCAGCCTTGCTGCACCAGTTATCAAACATTTGGGTGATAGAACATATCCAGATACGTCATCTGCTGTGTCAAATGCTGGTTAAAGAATCATCTGTAGACCAACAAGTACTTCTTAATTCAAAAAGCCCAACCTTCCAATACTCACCAAGCGCCATAGCTTTTATCTATTTCATCATGTTTCAAAGCAAATATAATGCAGTACATATCTTAAATTGCTACCCCGTCAAAGCATATCTCAATAAAGTACAATAGCAACAATATTTTGTGACGACCCCCAACTCGGGTTTGCATTTGAACCTGTGAGAATACACGGGTCGGTGTGTGGTTATCACCTCGGGTCAGGTGTAATATTCAAGTTTCTTTATTTACATGTTTAGGCCAACGGCCCATGGTACATATATTGGTCCACAGTATTAATTATTGACTCACGGTAGATAAAGGCATAATACAAATACATTATTTCGAATTGTAGTTTGGTTACAGTCAGACATTAACATATTACATTTATCCAGGGTAGGATGGACATAAAACCTTTCATGGAAATATTGTTGTCTTAAATTATCATAGGCTTTACAAATTAACAAAAAGAGGTATTCATTTTCCACATAACCAATACTACATAATTTACAAATCCTCAAGTTTCCAGGTACGTTGTTATATCTTCCCGTTTCAATATATAAGGAATGCGAACTGCAACGAAAACGAGCTATTGCCGATCTAAATTTACCAATAGTAACAGCAGATATATATGGTTCAACACAAAATGACATTCTAAATAATGAATAATGATACATTTTAGAGCTTCCGAAAATTGCTGAATGCCTATCCTGTTCATAAATACATTTTAGACGTGATACAAATCAGGGTCAGGTGTAAGGTATGACAACACACGAATAAATTTTAAGTTTATCATCATTTTACATGTACAAGTACCTTTTAAGGCTAAGAAGTGTCAGTTAGGATAGGCTGGATTAGGAATATTTGTGTTATTTTGATATATGCTATTTTCATAGCCCTCAGGTTCGTATTTATATGAGATGAAGCCAGAAAAAGCATATTTCTAGCGTTTCAAACAGTACTTTAGTTTGCAACAAAGATGGTATAACAGGGTTCCCTTCAACATTGTGCCTCGTATATTCCAGTCAAACGAAGAACCTTAATTGGTCTGCAAAGGCTTGTACCCCACCTTCGACCATCTAGTGTATAGCCATTTTCTTTTCATTATAGCTTGGGAGTCTCGATTCGAATGACACTTGATAATCGAGGATGGTTCACCCATGCAGGGTATCGAAAGCGGGTGCCATCACTCAAGTATTCATGTAGCCACTTGATATGATTAGGGTTGGGGTGAAGGGAATTCTAACCTCAGACCGAGACAGGTGATGAGAAGTTGTTCAATTTATCATGCCATGACTCCAGCTAGTCCATGTTCTACTAGCAGTCTTGAATATCTGTCAAAACAGATGTCATAGAGCATTAAAGGCAATAATAGTGATGCAACTTGAATGAATGGATTACTGCAAGCCATATATGACACCATGACACCAGGTATTCGCGGTATTCGCGGAGGGGGTAAGTGTCTACCGACAGCATCCACCACTTACACGTTTCATGTAAAGGATAATACCCGTCTCCAAGGTTTTGGTTGAAAATATAAAACCTTTAGCGAGGGCGATGCAAGAAATACCAGAACAAAAAAGAAAACATCGACATACCTTATATTAAAATTATACAGTGTATCTCGGACCAAAGTAATTCGCTTAAAACCTGCGAGAGGAAAAGACACGTGGAACATGGACCAGCTGGAGTCATGGCATGATAAATTGAACAACATCTCATCACCTGCCTCGGTAGCTCAGTAGTAAAACATCGGGTTACAAAACTTAACACGATTTATGAGGTTGCAGGTTCGATTCACGTCATGGAATTTTCATGTAAAGAAATTGCGTTCATATCAAGGGACAAGGTTATAAAACGTCAATTGTAAAACCTAGTTCTTACAATTGAAATGTTAAAACTCAAAGCAGGTTTAGAAGTGACCCATTTCAAAACCTAGGTTTTGAAGAGAACCGCTTCAAAACCTGGGTTTGGAATATGAGCTGGTTACTAGGCATATCCGAGAAGGTCAGGAACATCATGCAATAGAGGGTAATACGGTGTTATTCATAATGAAAAGTAATGGCCAATGTGTAAGGAGTGAAAACCCAATTTAGAATTAGCATTAGATGATATCGTGCATCATGTGAACGAGAGACACACTTTGTTTACATGCTTTACGGATCCGTCGACTGTAAATCTTGGTAAAATGAAAAGATCTCAATTTGCTCTTATCTTTATACTAATAATTTAATAGCATATTGTACCAAAAAACATTTTCTAAACAAGGACCCACTATTAATAAGTTTCCATAAATGAAGCTCAATGTGTTTGCAAGGATTATGTAAACCAGCGATCCGGTATTAACATTACTTAGTCTCTTCGCGCCCGGACATCCACCGGGGTCAGATGATGAACTATTGTATACATTATTATATGAGGGGAAAGGTAACCAGGAGAAGAGGATGTCGTTGTTTTCTCATGAATCGGGGTGGAAACATATATACAAAATGGCGTCGCCCAATGAAGACAATCTGATCGATAATCAAGGTCTATATTGTAATAAAACGGGTCTTACTTCGCTAGGTGTATCAAATCACGCGAACACCTTGATTAAAAACATGGTAAGATTTGGAAAGTACCTGTCGACGTCCAGTTGACACTACACATGCTTTGCAAATGCTGGAATCCACCGAAATCTGCACTGCAGTTTACGAACCGGATGTCAATTTCGTTACGCGATTTTGATTGGACTATGCATTGACTCGTTAGTCCAGCCAGTATATAACTCCATAATTCTAGCCATAATTTCTCGTGACACAAACAATGTACAAATTCAGGACGTTTCGGTGTGCGAGAGATATGGGGGATATGTATACACAATGCTTATGATCTGGAATATTTCGCCAGTAATGTTTTGTTGACACGGTTGTAACGAAGACAAAATCTACGAAGCAAGTATGCAATTTCTTCTTTGGGGATTTAAATTAATGGATTAGAATTCTTAAAATGAAAAATTGGATCATTAGTTTGGTGATCGGCTCGAAAACCTGTTTGACCTGGGTCGAAAGTTCCCGATCCCGTTAGTCGCCTCTAACGATAAAGCATAGTCGCCTTTTAGGGCAAGCATGGGTTGCTGAAGACCTATTCTACCCCGGATCTTCACCAGCCGAAAGCGTTGTTTTTGTCCATATGGGCAATTAACCTGGAATTGATGGATAAGAAGACCGGATTCCCAGACAGGCTATACCTCTATTGTTGCGAACGCCATTTGTGTCCCTTTTCTTGTGTATTATTGAACAGTTTGAGGTAGTTCTCAATCCGAATATGCGAGGCTATTTTGCTCATTTCATTTAGCATCATATCAGGCCCTACATACTTTGTTTGTTTTAGTCTGATGACTTTGTACTACATGTACCCCTCGTGATATTGCTACAACGAATTTATCTTACCGACATGTTTTAATGTGGCACTGTAAAAGAATTCAAAAGGATGCATAGTGGCACAGCGGTATTCCCGCTTGAGACGTCAGGTTTGCATCGCTAAAAGCAGCAGTGTCTTGAAGGCTCTCCTCCAACTTTGAACCACTTTTAGTATTTTATACCAGCCTACCCGTAGTGAAGGAGAAAACAAAACAAAAACTGAACTTTTTAACTCCTGCCTGCCGACAGGTATTTTTCTGTTAAAAAGTCCGTAAAGCGAATAAAAAAACTGTGTCATTTGCAAATTCCCCTAAATGTCTACCATACATTTTCTTAAATGACTTTACCAGTCGTGTGATGAAGCTGTAAGCACACTGTGTCTTTCCACAATTTAATAAAATGTATATATTCTAAAGAACCCATTAATTGAGAAATGTAAACGCCTTAAGCTGGAGCGGATGGTATATTGCTCGAATAACGGGGAAAATCACACGTGGAAAATCTATATCATCCCTCATTTCGTACATATTACCTCAGCCCTGTTATTTTGCTTCACACTGTGGGGACTGTTTCATTTATTTTCTGCCATAAGCATTATTTCGTTAACAAAGGTTATGCTTGCAACCTTGTCAAATACTGTTGGTGGTATATTTGAAATCGATACCAGTGATTCGATACGACAAAGGATGTTTCACATGATAATAAAGAACGCGTTTCCCTCTGTTAAAACCTGCATGAAAGATTTGTTTAACCGATAATGTTTTTGATTTTGTGTTATCTCGTGTTGTATTCTCCACTAAAGAATGCTTGATTCAGCTTCTGAATCCAATATATTGAAGAATAACTGATCGGGCTGTGCGAGAAAGCTCATTTCAACCAGCAAATCACCTGGCTGTTGTGAACATAATGTCAGATCGGAATTATCTTCTTGCTTCATAGAAATGAAAATAACACTGTCACCGTGTCTATCTATTTTGATGGCAATGGACCGTGAAGAATGACTGAAGTAGGCCATGTACACACACACACACACACACACACACACACACACACACACTAACACTAACACTAACACTAACACTAACACTAACACGCACACACACTAACACTAACACAAACACGTCCATGCACGTCACTATATAAGTGCAATAATCTTGAATCATTGGTGATTTGATAAAAGACAGATACCCGTGATCACAATATTTTTAAAATTCATTTCTCCGAGTAAATATCCGAAATTTAGATTTCAAAACATGTTGTAAATAACGCCGTGAGTGGTGATTAAGTAATGTGTAAATAATGGCGGCATGTACGATGTACATAATTTTCAGAGGTCGTTTTCAGTACTTTTGCGTGGCCTAAAATGCCAGTGGATGATATCACAGAACAGGGAATTTCCCACCTTTTTCAAAACTGTGAAGTGTATTTGTGTTGGTGATGTATTTTGGATTTATTCCTCAAAGTGAGGGTTGTAGAGGAGGGACCTGTGTCATCCCGGGGGTTAAACCCCTTTTCACCTCACCTCAAAGTCAAAGTCAGCACTCAAAGCATACTTCTATTGGTTTTTTTCAACATTATTTGATTCAAAACTATCAATCATGTTTTAGAACAATTCGCAAAACACACAATCGCTTATGAGTATCTTAGACACCTTATCTTTGAAAATGAATCAATATGCCTTTCCGGCACAAATTTCCATTTCAAACATGGAAGTGGTCATTTGGTTGCAAATTCATTTCTTACCCCAGAACCAATTTATAATTACACAAAATCACCCAGCCACAGATTATTTTTTACAACATGTTGCAGGAATGAGTGATGGTAGTCCTGCACCATGACTATGGAATATATTTATTTTATGAAAACACATCATCAATGTTAACAACGGTTCTTCCTTTCTATATGCACATTCTCACTTCATTCCTTCATTCTTTCATTCATTCGAGTCACAGCTATGCCAGCTATATGACGACGGTCTGCCGAAAATCGAGTCTGGATAAGACAGTTCAGTGATTGAGATCATGAGCATCGCTCCACGCAATAAGGATGTGCTGGCACGCTATCAACCAAGTCAGCGAGCCGGACCACCCGATTCAGTCGCCTCTAACAATAAGCCTGGCTTGCAGGGGATCAATATTCTTACCCGGAGTCCCCACTGACTGAAGTAAAGTAACCCCAAGCCTATTAAAAGGGGGAGAGTATAGGCTGCTAGAGCTGAGTATAGGCTGCTAGAGCTGATCATAGGCTGCTAGAGTTGAGTATAGGCTGCTAGAGCTGAGCATAGGCTGCTAGAGCTGAGCATAGGCTGCTAAAGCTGAGCATAGACTGCTAGAGCTGAACATGGGCTGCTAGAGCTGAACATAGGCTGCTAGAGTTGAGTATAGGCTGCTAGAGCTGAGTATCGGTTGTTAGAGCTGGATATAGGCTGCTAGAGCTGAGCATAGGGTGCTAGAGCTGAGCATAGACTGCTAGAGCTGAGCATAGACTGCTAGAGCTGAACATGGGCTGCTAGAGCTGAGGATAGGCTGCTAGAGTTGAGTATAGGCTGCTAGAGCTGAGTATCGGTTGTTAGAGCTGAGTATAGGCTGCTAGAGCTGAGCATAGGCTGTTAGAGCTGAGTATTGGCTGTGCTAGATCTGAACATGGGCTGCTAGAGCTGAGTATCGGCTGCTAGAGCTGAGTATAAGGTGCTAGAGCTGAGTATCGTCTGCTAGAGCTGAGTATAAGGTGCTAGAGCTGAGTATCGGCTGCTAGAGCTGAGTATCGGCTGCTAGAGTCGAGTATCGGCTGCTAGAGCTGAGTATCGGCTGCTAGAGCTGAGTATAGCCTGTTGGAGCTGAGTGTAGGCTGCTAGTTGAGTATAGGCTGACAGAGCTGAGAAGCGGGATGAGAATGAAATAGCGATGATCGTATCAAAACCTGCATTGTGCCCAATAAGTGGCTGCCAAACCTCTTTTGGTACACGGAATTCGGGGTTCTTTCAAGAGGGTATGCAGGACTCAGAGTACAGTCGTATTTGGTACACAGATTCAACATTTTAATCATATATTTTAATATATATATATATTATTCAATTTCAGATCGCACCCTTTTATGAGCCACAAAAATATAACATTTGTTTGTTTGTTTGTTGTTTAACGCCGCACTCAGCAATATTCCAGCTATATGACGGCGGTCTGTAAATAATCGAGTCTGGACCAGACAATCCAGTGATTTATATCATGAGCATCGATCCACGCAATTGGGATCGATGACGTGCATCAACCAAGTCAGCGAGCCTGACCACCCGATCCCGTTAGTCGCCTTTTACGACAAGCATAGTCACCATTTTCGGCAAGCATGGGTTGCTGAAGACCTATTCTACTCCTACTGACTAATAACTAGTTCCTGTGCGTTCAGCATGCGTTAACCCCTGTGCTTTCATGAGTGACGCTGAAAAGATGACATTCAATGATGAAAGGAAAAATGCATCTTCATCCCTGAATCTATCTGAAAAATATATCCGTCCCTGAAGCGTGAAAGCGTGGTTGTTAATGCTAACAGATTGTGATGGAGAAGCAATAGCGAGGAAAAAAAATAGATAACAATAAAAAAATTCTTTATTTGAAATGTTATGAAAATCTGCAACCCCGCTCCAAGAAAAACTTTATCCGCCCTTTTTATTAGGTTTGGAGAAATGGCACCCTCCTGTGAGAGAGGCTATCAATTTGGTTCCATATTAGTTCGGTACGGATATTACGCGGTACCGTTTTAGCTACAAGAGCTGTACGCGTCAACTCTTTGTCATTCCAATGACACAGCATTATAAGCTCAGATTCCCCTTAACAGTCCGGAATGTTCCTATGTCCTTGTCCGGCCATGTCACGTGGGTGTCTACTATCGCTAGTATCCGGTCTACTACGAAATGCACACCCATCTAGGGTTAAACTCGTTTGGTATACGTACTGCTGTATGTAATACACACAGTCCACGACACGCTACTTCCTGGTCGTTTGTCGAGTCATTATACCGGCTTTGTCGTTTACATCCGTGTCACGTGACGTGTAGTATAAAACGCAGCAACTGTCCATCGCCGTCAGTCTCGCTAACGCTCAGGTGTGCTGCTTGTTGATTAAAGGTGTTAAACATGTCGACCTACAAGTTCACGTATTTCAATCTTCGTGCTCGGGGCGAGATCCCGCGCCTGGTTCTCAATGCTGCCGGTGTCACTTTCGAAGACAGGAGGGTCGAGTTCAGCGAGTGGGGCGCGCTTAAACCAAGTAAGTATAATACTGATATTCATTAGAGAGAGAGAGAGAGAGAGAGAGAGAGAGAGACTGTCCTCATACCGAAATCGGGGCACGGGTGGCCCATTCGTCTAAGGGTCCGCGATTCGCTGTGCAGAGATGCGTCCCTTGGGCACGCCAGAAACCTATGATTGTGGGTTCACCCCGATTATGTTTCTAGGTTTGTCAGCACCATACCCGTGCTCGTGGGTTTCACCGAAGTGGTAAACGTCTTAGACCTGCATCACCTCGGGCTTTCCTCCCACATTAAGCTGACACGCCGCGATATAACTGGAATATTGTTAAAAGCGGCGCTAAACCCAACTCACTCACTCACTCATACCGAAATCATATATTAATAGGTGATTAGCTATTCTATTGTAAAACAAAACAAACGCCTTTTCCAAACGGCTTTATTCGTGCTTGTTATAAGTATGGATTTATGATAAAAGTATTTCCATTTTTGTACGCGCTTGTGGTTGTGGCATATTTTGTAACATTTTAGTTCAAGGGCTCCGTGGTATTCCGGAGCAGAATAGGTCACCAGCATCACTGAAGGCCTGCTGTTGTGCAAAGTACTACATATTGTTAAATACCTTTCAGCTGACTGAAATGTACCCCAACATAAATCAGAATACACAAGTTTACTTCAGCTTGACATGTTCTTGACATGAATCATCCACAATAGGCAGAACGGGTTTGGAAAATCTACACCACATAAATTATAGATTAGCCTGACATGACTGCCCCGATACATGTGTACTCAAATATATTTCCCAAAAGGAAATTAAAAATTGAAAGAACCTATAGAGTGTGGTCGTTTGTTTGTTTCTTTCTTTGTTAAACGCCGTACTCAGCAGGTTTAGCAGTAAGCGATGGGGCGTCATGCTTCGTTGATTGAGTGAGACTTCGAGTGTCTGCCTTGGGGAAAATTAACCCTTTGCTTGCCAAGCGACCATGAGATGGGTGAAGTGAGGTAAATGGGGTTTAACGTCACGTTCAAGGTCATTGCACTTTTATACTGACGTGCATGCACGTCTGTGCGTGGCTGCTTGTACTTCTCTGGAGTTACGATTTTATAGTGTTATCCCGATGCGATGCCATGTCTCGTTACCCCACCCAGATACGGACAGCCTCCGTGGTCTAGTGGCAGAGCGTCCGCCCGCAGAGCGGAAGGTCCGGGGTTCGATCCCGACCAAAAGACGTTAAAAGATGGTACTTGTTGTTACCCTGTCTGGCGCTCGGCATTAAGGGGCTAAAACAAGGACTGTTCGGCTCGGAGTCAGTATACTGTGTTTGAGTGGGGTATTCATGTTAAAGTGCGGCATGGTCTCTCGGTGAGCTAAGCACTATGAATCGGCATCAGTCCGGACTAGTACAATCAGCCACACAAACACATGCACGTCGCTATATAAGTGCAATAATCTTGGACGCGATTTCACCTCACCCACCCAGATACAGTATACAGACTCCGAGCCTCCCGCTTCTTGATGCCAACAAGCATACCATGTAAACGTCTTAAGAAGTCGGTAAGACACGGCCATGGGATTGGCGTTCCGCTGTCTGGACAGATGTCTCCATTACACAATGGAGGCTGTTACCCTGACATCAATATGGTAATGGCTGATCCGATGTTTGAGGGTTGGTCAGCATACCAGTCACTGGGCGAGACACGGTTGGGTACACTCATTATTTAAATATTGCTGACTCATTTTCATACGTTGAATAATATGCCTACCCTCAAACTGGAAATATGATATTTAAATCTTTTTTACAGGTACCCCATTTGGACAGCTCCCTTACATAGAGATCAACGGAAAGCCGTTCCCCGAGAGTATGGCCATCTCGCGGTATCTGGCGGCCGAACACGGTGGGTGATTGCCTGGAGTCTATGTAATCTTATCAGCGTACGCGTATATATGTGCATATTAAGTGTGAATGAAAGAATACAAAAGATAACACGATGTTTCAGTGTCAAAACACGGGCGCAGCTTTATTACATAACAATACAGGCGGAAGTCGCGACAAGCAGTGTTACACAGTACGCAGCAATGCAGTTACATTGCTTGCGTCCGAGGTTAAGCTGGGTACACATCGTGACGCAATGGAGTAACTACCAAACCATGACCAAATGGGTCGGAATATACACATCATGACCAAATGGGCCGGAACATACACATCATGACCAAATGGGCCGGAATATACACATCATGACCAAATGGGCCGGAATATACACATGACCAAATGGGCCGGAATATACACATGACCAAATGGGCCGGAATATACACATGACCAAATGGGCCGGAATATACACATCATGATCAAATGGGCCGGAATATACACATCATGACCAAATGGGCCGGAATATACACATGACCAAATGGGCCGGAATATACACATCATGACCAAATGGGCCGGAACATACACATGACCAAAAGGCCGGAACATACACATGACCAAATGGGCCGGAATATACACATCATGATCAAATGGGCAGGAATATACACATCATGACCAAATGGGCCGGAATATACACATCATGACCAAATGGGCCGGAATATACACATGACCAAACGGGCCGGAATATACACATCATGACCAAATGGGCCGGAATATACACATCATGACCAAATGGGCCGGAATATACACATGACCAAATGGGCCGGAATATACACATCATGACCAAATGGGCCGGAATATACACATCATGACCAAATGGGCCGGAATATACACATCATGACCAAATGGGCCGGAACATACACATGACCAAATGGGCCGGAATATACACATGACCAAATGGGCCGGAATATACACATCATGACCAAATGGGCCGGAATATACACATCATGACCAAATGGGCCGGAATATACACATGACCAAATGGGCCGGAACATACACATGACCAAATGGGCCGGAATATACACATCATGACCAAATGGGCCGGAATATACACATCGTGACAAAATGGGCCGGAACATACACATGACCAAATGGGCCGGAATATACACATCGTGACCAAATGGGCCGGAATATACACATGACCAAATGGGCCGGAACATACACATGACCAAATGGGCCGGAATATACACATCATGACCAAATGGGCCGGAATATACACATCGTGACAAAATGGGCCGGAACATACACATGACCAAATGGGCCGGAATATACACATCGTGACCAAATGGGCCGGAATATACACATGACCAAATGGGCCCGAATATACACATGACCAAACGGGCCGGAATAGAGATGACAGTTCAGTTCATCCTCCGTGGCTAAACACAACGTGAGGCATGAGCTGCAGGCCATCCTGTGTCGTTACATACACTGTCATCCTCTGTGGTTTGGGTACACTACATGAGCTGCAGTCCATCCTGTGTCATTACATACACTGTCATCCTCTGTGGTTTGGGTACACTACATGAGGTGCAGTTAGCATGTTGAGGCTGAACTTACTTACAGTTAATGAGTGTTAATGAGAAAATTGAGTTGCCTGCCACGACCTCCGCCGCCTATTGCTGCACCAAGTTATAGAGTATACTGGTGAGAGGCACTGAAACACCAAGAAAATTAGAGCAAAAAACACTCCTTTATGCATTCATTGAATCATTGATTTATATTGCTAATGAACAGATATGCATACTCATTATGCGAGAAGTATGATGCAAGAAGTATTGATTTACCAAACTTGATCCTGATGACAAACATGTTTACATTACAATATTAACATGTAAACCCATGGACAAAGAAAGCAAAATTGGGCTGGGAGGGAAGGGATAAATAATATGATGCCTGTTAAATTCGCGTTTGGCTGCCTGCTGGTGTACGCAGAAAGAGGCTTGATGCAGTCACCACGTGCGTCACGTGATCGGTTTACGATTACCAACACACTGGTGTAAGGGAGGCAAATCCACTGAATTGTGGTAGGGTGCCTAACCTCCCACTTAAACAAATTTGTTTCATACTGGCTTTCACAAATTAGATTAATGATCATGCAAATACTTAATGCGTATTACTTCTGATTCACATTACAAGTACGCGTATTTCTTCTGATTCACATTACAAGTAGGCGTATTACTTCTGATTCACATTAAAATTACAAGTATTTCTTCTGATTCACATTACAAATTACGCGTATTACTTCTGATTCACATTACAATTACGCGTATTTCTTCTGATTCACATTACAAATTACGCGTATTACTTCTGATTCGCATTACAAATTACGCGTATCACTTCTGATTCACATTACAAGTACGCGTATGTCTTCTGATTCACATTACAAATTACGCATATGACTTCATATTAATAATGCATCTTTCTTGACACACTATTAAATGATCGTGAGGAATATTTACAACCGAACTGACAAACTGTGCTTGAATCAAGGCTTGGCTGGGAAGACCCCCCTGGAGCGACTGAGGGCGGATTTCCTCACAGAGCAGACCAGATCCATGAAGGAGGGTATCTACAAATACTTCTTTGAGAGCGACGCCACCAGCAAGGTAAGTGTTGGGGTCGCCAGATGTCTGGCAGCAAAACTCGTATATGCTGAGCAAAAGCGTTAGGGATCATGAATATTTTTGGGGTATTTCTTATGAAATTGTGTGTTCAGTTTGCACTGCAAAAGAAATGTGACAAAGACAAATGTGACTTATGACAAAACTAAAAGCGCATGTAAAGCTAAACATTAAAGTTTAGATTTTAGAAGTGTTCATGAAGTCTTAATCAATATTTGAGCCATGAACAAGTCTTGGACCCAATATGATTTTCTTTGCTTACAAGTAGAAAACGTTACGTCTCTAGACATATGTGAGACAGAATTGACAGAAATAATACTCATTAGTTAATGCCAACCCAGTTAATCATTTTCAATGTCAAAAATACGCCATAATGACCCTATACTGTTTGCAGCGTGATCAACTTGTAATGTATTTTATAGACCTGAACCGAAGACCTATGTACCTGTTCATATTTCAGGCTGAGGGACAAAAGAAGTTCGAGGAGGAAATCCGCCCCAAGTACTTGACATCCTGGGAACAGGCTGCCAAGGATAACACATCCGGGGGAGGGTATCTCGTGGGAAAACAGGTAAATACAGTCAGCCCATCGTCCATCCTTACATATTTGGGAGTGGGGGAGTGTGTTACGCCTCTTTGAATAGTATTTCCATCTTCGCGAGGCAAGGGGAATAACTGAGTAAGTCCAGTTTCCACCCTTGCCGAACAAGGCTTGAATTGTGGAGTTAGTATTTGGCTGGACTAAAGAGCCTGTGCATAGTCGCGTAACGAAATCGACATTCAGTTCGTAAACTGCATGCCGTGCAGATTTTGGTCGATTGCAGGATTTGCAAAACAAGTGTGCCGTCAACCTTGCATCAACAGATATTTTCCAAATCTTTTCATGTTTTTAATCAAAGTGCTCAAGTGATTTGATGTACTTCGCGGAGTAAGACCCGTTTTATTACAGTATAGATCTTGATTATCGATCAGATCGTCTTGACTGAACGCCGCCACTTTGTTTTAAGCGAATGCAAATGATGTGAGATGTGGAATCTGATCGGTCAATAGGAGGGACTTAGAAGGGACATAAGTAATAACAACCACTGGTGGCTCTACGATGGAGCCCAGAAATTCCAGCCTAGATCGGCAAGGGTGGAAACTTGACTGTTACATCCCCCCCCCCCCCCCCCCCTCCGGGAAAAAAACAACAACAAAAGAACAAAAAAAACGCCACCACCATCTCCATCCCCCACAACCCCACCCAACCATACCTAAACCATCACACACCCCACCCATGCAATATACAGTGATAAATGTTGTTTTTTTCATGCATGAGTTACAACAAATCACGGCCATGTCAGTGACGTCTGTTAAACCCGAATGGGAACAAAAAGAAACACTTGGCTTATATTATGTTCACCGACCTGATTTCGAACTATCCAATCTTCATCTCGTCTTCAGCAACCACTTTAATAAACCTCATCTCTAGGCTACAGGCTTTGCTGGTGAATATTATCATTGTTCACACCGGTTGAACGTATGGACATCATTCCTGACCTGTATGCATGTTCCTCCCCAGTTGACCATTGCTGATCTGGCCGTGATGGACGCTCTGGACGCCGTGCTGCAAGACGAGGCCTTCAAGGCCACGTTCGCAAAGACCTACACCAACCTGTCGAAGAACTACGATACGGTGACTAGTGTGGCGAACGTCAAGAAATACAGGGAAACAAGGCCACAAACCTCTATCTAAACTTTGACTTATATATCACAATGAGCAGAGGTGTATGGGTGTGTGTGCCACAGTAGTTGCTTGACGTTTGGCAACGTAGTTATACCCATCAACAATCAGCGTTGCTGGGTCGGTCGGTGAGATAAACATGTTATTCGACTGGACAAGCCAGGCATTCCTTGTTATTTCAGTCCAAGTAGTAACATTACATTCGGCATTGCGACATGACAATCGTAATCACTACTCTTACAGTTTGATTACAATTAGTCCGGTAGCAGGTTGTTTGATTGTTAGATTTCTCGTGGCGACATCCATTGTTTGAATCCTTTTTATCGACGATTTACATCATTTGTTATTTAACACACTCATTTTTGTTTTATACGTACTTATGATGCATAAACTCACTGTTTTCATAGGTCAATACATTTTACCACTTAAGCTGGTGTTTGCATTTGTTTTGTTCAGGATTTATTTCAATTTCAGATATTACTACGGGAAATCGTTATATTAATATCAAATCGCTCGCATTTTGGAATCGTTCAATAGCGGTGGGGTAGCCAGTGGTTAAAACATTTGCTCGTCAGGCGGAAGGACCAGGATATATTCCCCACATGAGTACAAAGTGTGAAGTCTGTTTGTGGTATATGTACCACACCGTCAAATTGCTGGAATATTGCGAAAGGCGGGATATAAACATGTTCACTTCATCAAATCGTTCAGCGGGAGTACGGTACCCTACGGCTGATGGAAGAGCAACGGAAACTTGACATGAAAACGTTGTAACAAACCTTTCCGGTGAGTGTGGGTGTGATTGTTTTCAAATACTGAAGTGGGTGAGTGAGTAATTTTGGTTTAACGCCGCTTTTAACAGTATTCCAGTTATATCACGGCGTGTCAGCTTAATGTGGGAGGAAAGCCCGAAGTCATGCAAGTCTTAGACGTTTACCGCTTCGGCGAAACCCACGAGCACGGGTATGGTGCTTACAAACCTAGAAACATAATCGGGGCGAACCGGGATTGGAACCCACAATCATGGGTTTCTGGCGTGTCCAAGGGACGGAACTCTACACAGCGAATTGCGGCGCCTTAGACGACTGGGCTCCGTGCCCCCTCAAATACTGAAAGAACATACGTAAATACTGAGTGAGTGAGTGGATATTGTTGTAACCCCGCATCAGTAGTTCAAGTTGCAGCTATTCGCGCCGAACGTAAATACACAGGAGAATCACAAACTATACACGAAGCTGTGTTTAAGAATACGCCTTTTATAGTGAGTGAATGTTGTTTAGCGCCACAACCAGCATTATTTCAGCTATGTAACGGTTCATGGGTTTTACATGATCGGGTAGGAATAGGTCTTCAGCAACCCATGCTTGCCGTAAAAGACGATTATGCTTGTCGTAAGAGGCGACTAACGGGATAAGGTGGTCTGGTTGATGCATGTCACCGTATCCCAATTGCGTGGATCGATGCTCATGATGTCAATCACTGGATTGTCTGGTCCAGACTCGATTGTTTACAGACCTCCGTCAATTACCTGGGATATGGCTGACTGCGGCGTTAAACAACAAACATGTGAATGTAAAAGTGAGCGGAGATCCACTGCATTGGGGCACCATGACACGCAAGTCACAGTCTGAAAAGTCGCCTAATAGGAGTAAGTAAGTGAGTTGGGTTTAACGCCACTTTTAACATTTTCCCAGTTATTTCACGGTGTGTCAGCTTAATGTGGGAGGAAAGACCGAAGTCATGCAGGCTTGTCTTAGACCTTTACCACTTCGGGGAAACCCATGAGCACGGGTATGGTGCTGACAAACCTAGAAACATAATCGGGGCGAACCGGGATTCGAACCCTCGATCATAGGTTGCTGGCGTGCCTAAGGGAGGCAACTCTGCACAGCGAATCGCGGTGCCTTAGACGACAGGGCCACCCGTGCCCCCCCGTCTGATAGGTACATCAATGAAGTTCTAATAAAATTGTTCAAATACATACCCTTTCTAAGGCATGTAAACGCTAGAAAAATACAAATTAAGAAAAGTTTCCACGCCCAAGGAAATATTTTAAATCCTTGTAAATTTAGAAAATAGTTAGAAATGTTTGAACCTATGACAATCAAAAGAAATGCAAGTATTTACATGGGATATCAACTTCGGAAGTCACTTTTGGAATTTCTGCAAATCCAGTCATTATATGCATGACAATGGTGCTCATGTAGCTTCAAATGAAATATACTCCCAGAGTTCGTTCATATCGGGAATTATACGGAAATCCGGTCATTCCATGCAGTGCCTACTGTATTTGTGTTTGTTTCAGAGGTGAAAAATCAAACTTTTGGTCCTGTGTCAGATCCTCAAAAGATGCCATCTCTAATACCATATTTCCTCGATTAGACACACGGGCATAAATGTCTCGCAGACACTCTTTACCCACGGCCTGTAGTCGCAAAGATAACAAACGGAACAATTACGTGTATAAAAACTACCCGGCGTTTATTTAAAGTCCGGCCTTTAATGGAGGAAATACGTTATAACGACACAAATCGGTTCAAAACTGCACAGACAGTGATGCATCGCGTCTGCTTGCACGAGGACGTCGGCCCATTTACGACCCTAACAGACGACGTGTTGTTCAGTTCCCCCTCATCCGAAGGGATCCGCTAAACAACCTGGGTCTACAAATTGGAAGAACAGGGCATCAAAATAGACAGTTAGTAGAACTCTACACGAATTGACTACTGAAATCAGTTTCACGGAAAATCCCTCTAATGTTCCATTTCTGAAGCACAGGCCGTGAGAAAGGGTCCCAAGTTTTCGCCGCGTCTGAAAATGTGGTATCTTATGCTGAGAGTTACTCCCCTTGTCTTTGTGGAGGGTAACCGTAATGTCAAAATTCTTCAGGAAGGCCTCTTCGACTCTGCCATAGGACAAAGTTACAGTCTATTTGCGGTACAGCCGTCCCATACGCGCGTGTTCACCGTACGCAGGTTTACAGACAACAACGTTGATTTTCCGACCGCTTCTTAATCTCATTAAAAATGTCTGGCAGCTCATGGAGGACAATGGTTGAGAAGTTGCAGTCTAGAACGCATGCGCCGCGATTGATTGACACGATTAGTTTAATGGACCCCATTCTTCAATAGACAGTTTAACAGGCAGTATGATGAGGCGCATGAAACAGTGTATCAACACTTCATTGAAGATTAACATTGTGCTTGCTTTTGTTTGTTGTTTAAGCGGCACTCAGCCATGTTATAGCTATATGACGGCGGCGAGTAAATAATCAAGTCTGGACCAGACAATCCAGTGATGGATATCATGAGCATCGATCCACGCAGTTGGGTTACCAGTGAGCATGACCAACCGATCCCGTTGGGCATAGCCACCTTTTGGGGCAAGCATGGGTTGCTGAAGACCTGTTCATGGGTCATTGTGTTTGTTAAAGAATGGACCCGTACACAGCTTTGCAGAGTTGCGTCCCGGGCGCACCAGAAACCTAGGGTCGTGAGTTTGGATTCCGTTAGCCCTGAATATGTTTCTTGGTTTGTCAGCACAATACCCGTACTGGTGGGTTTCTCCAAAGTGGTAAATGTCCAAGACCTTCATTACTTCGGGCTGTCCTCCCACTACAAGCTGGCAGGACGCGATATAGCTTGAATGATGTTCAAAATGACGTTAAACCAAACTGACTCACTCGTACTCTAATTGCCGTCTTATAAGAAATTCTCTTTTATGAAAAGGTTCGCTGATACCATCTTTTAAAGCGTTCATAAAAACACTTGGGGCTTGAAGGGAATCTGCGGATTCATAATCCATCAATACCAACAAAATCCATCAATTCCAGTTTGCTGTAGATGTACTCAGCAGTCATCAACTCTCATTTGCTCAACCTGTGTGGAGGGATGGCCAAAATAATCTTGTTTCTTAGTATCACAGCCCCTTTGAACCTAGCTTTGAACATGTCCCCAGCAATCTATTACTGGTCCTGAGTTCCTGACAAATATTGATGTGTTGTCAGACAGTGACTTAACTGATTGTGACACCACATCCTGATCAATGCACATGATCATGTCTTCACCATTGGTTTGCCTGATCCAGATTGATCATTACTGCAGGCAGTCTGATATTGTGATGACTGCAGCGTAAAACAACATTCACTCACTTTGAAAACAACAAATAGCTTTTGTGTGCAAAATGTCATAAAAAAGAATAAAATATTTTTCTAATTCACTGGGATCCCAAGTTTTAGCTGATAAAGAAAAACAAAACCTTGAAAAAATGCAAGCCCTTTTTATTTGAACAGTTTGGGCTTGTGGTAGTCCTTTTTACAATTGTATACATAGAGCATGCAAACAGCAAAGGCAAACTAAATCACAAATGATATTGTAACCATGGTAACAAGCACTTTTAACATCCAAGCTCAGTCGAGCTATTCTTTCCTGAAATATACATCTCAAACTGGTCATAAAAAGTTCCATTAGGTGTGAACTGAACAGAAACAACAATACAAGGGACGAGTCCATTTAGCTTGCTAATGGATGTCAATGAAAATGAAATGTTGCATAAGGCCGATATCCCCAGCACAGGTGTGGATCAGAGGTCCTGTTCCACAAAACAATCTTTGCGCTACTGCAAGTCAGTGTTACAGTTGCAGAGTTCCGATGATCTTAGCACTAAGATCGGTTTGTGAAACGGGACTCAGGACCATATTTAGTGTCGTTTGTGCCTGCTATGTACACGTCAACAAGTGAACATCAACTAACTGTGTTCACCAACGCACCAAACACTGCAAGATGTGTGTCAATGCCTGAAACCATACCCTGGGAGTCGGGTATCAGGAAAGCTGTTGAGCAGTCATGTCATTACTCAAAATCACATTGAGAGCTGGTAAACAGGAGTTTTTTTCATAAATAAAGAAATTGACAGCAGTTAGGCCAGACTTATAATTTCTTGGTTTACGGATTGTTGTTTGAAAAATATCGATTGGTATGTGGGGCAAAAAGACGTTTCAGATTTCTGTTTTGTTGTTCTAAAGTTATGTAAGCTTGTATGCAGCCAAATAAATAACTGTGCTTTCCAGGACAGATTTTTAAATTTTTTGTCAGTCATCTGAATCCGTAAACCAATTCTTTCTTAAAAGTACCGCCTAATAGTGTTCCACTTGACATCCTATACAAGGCAAACAGTAGCTATGTACACAGATGCAGCCTTGCACTATTCAGCATGTCTAGTAGTGCCAACACAGGAACTCCATTCTCAGGACAGCTGAGGATGACAGAGAAGTCTTATTGATCTTTAAAAATTGTCAAGTGTAAAATCTGCATACTTTAGTTATTGCATTTAAGGATTATACCAGAAGTGATTCTTGTCAACTGAGTACTAAGATATTGTTAAAGAACATTATAAAGAACTAACCTGTATCATAAAGTGCTCCTTTGATCTCCTAATGACTGTCCCAAATAAAGTTTTGACAGCACTGAAATATCTAGGCACACACACTTTTTTCTGATGCTTGTATTTCTTGGTAAACTGGCAACTGTCTATGAAAGCATGTCAGAAACAGCTCAACTGTCATGCTGATGACAATTCTGCACTAATTTCTTAAGGCCGCTCTTGCTATAAATAATACCATCTTATGAATAATTAGACTCTTATTTATCAAAACGCTATTTCTTGAATCCTCTATATACAAACAAATTTAAAAATGTTTCATTTTCACTCAGATCAGGCCAGACAACTTCAGATCAGACCAAACAACTTCCGATTGTAATGTAATGTTTTCCTTTACAAGAGCTGTGGAAACAAACAAGCATGCATGTTCAGGGCCTTAGGGTTTTCAACGTTCAATATACATGACAGCTTTCACACATAACTGTAAAATCACTGGCAGATCCAGAGAGGGGGTGCGTAAGCCCCCTTTTTTCAGACACCCAATAATTTTGTGACTTGGGTATTGTGTGCACCCTCCCTTTCACAAAATCCTGGACCTGCCTCTGAGGCTGTTCACCATACTGACCCTACATATACATTAATCAATGAGCATCTTAGTTAGCATCCCCAACACTGAAGACTGAATGTTCCAAACATATGCTTGAAAAACTGTGTGCTAATACTACATGAAACAATATACAAAAAACCCTTAGCATAATAAAATAGTGTACCGGTAATCAAATATAAAAATCTTAAATAAATAAAGACCCAATGAAGCAGATTTGTCTATTTTATTTGACTTATAATTCTCTCCGATAGATGTGTACATTACCAGTCTAAGTACAGTTAACTCAGTTTTACTAACTACCGAATGGTGCATTGTGGGTGAACATGGCCCTGCACAGGCATGGTGAGATCGGAAGAAATAAGGTATGGTTTGCCATACAGGACTTTGGAGTTTAAGTGTTTTTGTCCTTGAGATGCAGCACTGATCTACCATTGCAAACTAGAACCTTGACGTAGCAGATGCCAATGGCTGTACAGTGAGCAGTGTGAGGGACTACAAAGTGACTTTCCATAACTATGTTAGCATCAAATCCAGTAGCAGACTCATCGCTCACTGAACGAAAGGCTTAAGAATGATCATCTACGAAGAAATAACACTTAATTAGACCAGGGAGAAACATATCTTTGATAAACAGAATTAACAGAAAGGGCACAATCTGATGTACTTGAATTCTTGAAAGAGTGTCTAAAGACATTTACATAGACATACAGCCTAGTTGAACAAATATAACTAAAAACTGCTTCCCAAATACTTGCACGTCCAGGTTCCCAAATACCTATTTGCTAGGTACCATTATGTCAAATCAGAATGTTTACAATTTGTTTAGTTTTCAGAGACACATATAATCTATTTCAATAACATGAGACTTTGAAACAATATGAACATGAACATTTAAAAGGAAAAACATATGAGAGTCAGGGACAGAGACCTTGTGTTAATATAAGTAGTTCACAGCTCCTTTCAAATACAAGCTGGCGGTTTCCGTAACAACTAGTACTTCCAGATTTCAACTGGTCAAAGGGCAGCAACTGTGACAAACCAAAAGAGGATTTTAGCAGTATCAGCGGAGGACACGAAAAACTGTAATGTCAGGTTTCACAATTGTACCCTGATCAAGTGGTTCTGCTGCGACGACGAGCGAGGTCACCAATCATCAGGCTACCTACTACATGAGGCTACCCTGTGAATAAACCAGCTGTAAACCACCAAACAAAGACTAGGAATAGAGGATTCATATAATCAACCAAAACATCCCTCTACAATTTCAGATAAAAAATAATTGGTCACTGCTTTATAAAAGACTCCTCTCCAAATCTGTAATCATGGAATGACTTAACTCCTGGATATTGTTGTCCCTTATGATCCAGTGAATATGTATGCTTGTAAGTTAATCTTGAATAGTGATGTCATATTAGTTGATGGAATGCCACATAGAGTATAAAAACAGTTGTCGGATAAATATCACATTTAGGTTATTAGTTTGTTCATAGGAAAAAATATGCTTTTTTCTTGATACAAGTCTGTGCCCAAAAGCCATGAGGGGACTGAAGTTCAACAGCACTCACCACAGAACTGGCTCTTGCCACTCGCCACTATTGTTTATATGGTACTTGCCACAGAATTGTTTCACGGCACTCGCCACAGAATTGGTTCACGGCACTTGCCACAGAATTGTTTCTCAGAATGTGGACCAATTCTCAGGGGTTTAACTCACACATTCGAAATGTTTGTGACATAGCTAGAGCTCAGGTGTATCTGGGAAGATGTAACAAAAACCCGGTAGTAGGAAAAGCCTAGCTTAATCATACATACACAATTTCATAAAATTGAAATCAACATCAAATTCCATGAATGCAAGCCAATTATATGACGCAGTAAATTATTGGAAGTGTAGATTTGTATTTCAAAAATAGTTGTAATTATTTCTGTCTTATCACAAAATCAATAGCACAGCTTCAAACGAATGCTGAACAGGCTTCTCAAAAAAGAAACGGTCTTTGGTTTTCAGATAACTCTTCAGCTCTGTCGAACTATACAATGCAAAGAAGCCCTAGCCTAAAGCATCAACTGTGTATCTTCTAAAGTTAATGGTGTAACCGTGAAACAGGTTCATATCACGACGTCTCACAATATGAGACATCTTATTTGCACAGGCAGTATCACAGTACCAACAATATTTTTACTGCTTAAAGGGAGTCCTTCAATAGCTGATCAGTCCACAATACTTACACATTACATTTCAGAAAAGAAACTGAAATGGACTATTCAAGATTGACATAAAAACATGTCAGTTTGGATAATAATATTGTCTTAAGCTGAGAGTCACACAGTTCATTGATCATGTTGATGGAAAGAAAAAACATTGGATAACATCATGTGTTGTAAACCAACCCCTACATGATATAATGAAATGTATGACATTTGTCGTAACCCAACCCCAATATTATATCGTGAAATGTTTATCATGTATCCCCTGAGTTTTTACACACCCTAGGACAAAGCCTTCCAAATGTGGACATGTGGACATTCAGTCTTTCTGCAAAAGTGAAGACATGAATTTCAGTCCCTACTAAACTACCTTATTATAATGAACAGTAACTTGGTGCAAAAATGTACACAAAAAACTGTTTCTGTTCAAGACCTAAACTCTTACATTGATCATTGAAATACATAAAACATGTTCAACTTGCTAGAGACAAATAATTCTCATCAGCTGTATGCAGAGATTCATTGAGGGTAAACTAGACTACATATCAGAAATCAGTTCAACGCTGCTACCGGTACGTGAAAATCATTATATTGCATGCCTGAATCACGGCTGTGAACTGAGAACAAATGTTCTGGATACTATCCTTTCAGCAATAGCAAACCAAAGACTTAATGAACAGATCTAAAGACAGAACCAGACAGTAGTAAATATTTCTGGCAAGTGGATTATCAGGAACTTCAAGACAGTGCAATGTAGCTGTTTCGGCTCTGCAGTGAAACCGTTGATCCAGACACTACAGTTCCCTATGTCTGCATTAACAAAAGTTACGGATGAACAAAAATCCTTGTTCAGAGTAACAGACTGTGACAAGAACATTTTTGTCTCATTGCCCAAACTTATCTTTGCAGATTTTTTCATTAACATACTGGCATAATATATGATTTTTGTTAGCTGACCAAAATAGATTTTCCCTGCTTTGGGTTTCTAGTGGCTTATGTCACAGAAAGGATAAATATCCTTTTCATACATTTTATACAGGAGGTTCCAGATGGAATTGTGCCAAGACTAACAGGGTCCGAACCAGCACGGTTTCACAGCATACAAATGTACATCTTTAAAACAAGACAAACAAAAACACTGGTACATCATTCGTAGCAAGTGAACAGTATCGCATATTTCACAAGTCAGGATTGTTTTACTCCATAAATTTGTCAACAAAATACAGCAAGACAAGCTTGACAAGGGATGACTGACTGGTACTAACCATCTCTGAATGATGGGTATGTTTGAACCACCAGGTAGACTTGCATACATGTACAGTTTGTCATAATATTAACATAGTGATGACTACAAGAGTGCTCCGTATCAAGTCTCTATAACCGTGTACAACATTTACATGCTTCCTCTAGTCCACCTCAAACAGAAATATGCCATGAATGTCTTCACCAAACAAAAAAAATAGCTTCACTGAATAACCAACGGAATTCAGGCAATGACACCAAATGAGACAGCATGGAATATTTCATACTTGAACATCCAAATTCCATTTGACTGCGAAATATTTCACTTTAGGCAGAAATGGATTATCAAGTACAAAAGATGTTTTTGTCTGATCACAAAACAAAATGTGAATTGGGCGGATATCCCACTGATTTACAGGTCTATTACTACAGGATGAGATCTCGGTGCTGCTTACTGCAGCTTGGCTTTGAGGTGGACACTGGGCATAACACAAGTGGTGCCTGGGTGGCTAGATGCATAATGCTTGCTTCCAGGAGTTGCATTGTAGAGGATGAGCACTATATACATATGGTTCAATGAGGAGTCCAGACAGGCCATGATCAGTAATGCTGCAACTCTATCCTATGTCTGCCAGGAGCATCATGGACAATGGATGAATCAGGGCTGCTTCGGTGTCTTGGGAAGAGTATGCAGTTCATTCAACGCAAAGGCCTCTAACGTAACACACGATAAGTGTTTCCACACACATATCTGTATCTGGGTTCCAGGCAATCTTAAATCCAATGAATTCAACAATTAACGGTCTCTGTAAACTTGAAATGCACAACCTTCACTATGGACATGAGAAGACAGCGAACAAGTAACAAACATGGAACCAGTGTGGCAGCCGGTTTCTCTAAGGTCCTATGTCTGGGTTAGCACGGGGGAGGCTGGCAGAACTAGGAGGATGAGGCGGACTGGTGATGGATGGCCCCGCAGGGTGCAGTTCAAGCTGTTACTGATGATCTGATGATACATCCAACTATCATCGTGGACACATATGACGATGACAGGTTATTATGATTACAACAGCCCACTATCTGCAACAATAGATTTCCATTGACAATAATATTTCCAACAGCCTGTTTGTTTGAACAGATCACGAGTCAAATCAAGTCAGAAACCCACACTGTTTAACCAAGAAACAACACCAACAGGCAGCTCTTTCAAAGGGTCCTCCAAGAAATGATATTTGTCTCTGTCAACCTCTGTTCACATGAACTTCAAGCTTGTGGTTACTTCATCTAGGCAGCACCATGAAAATAGTGATATATCCCAAGCGCAATCTCAATATGCAAAAGTAATATGCATCATAACCCTTTGAAAAAGCCCTCTTATTTCTTGTGGGTTCTGGAAGGAATTCCAAACAGCCTTTCGCAGAGTCGTTTCAAACAAACAGGCACTATACGAGGAGTGAATGACGCAGTACAGCAATGCACGGTATCACTAGTGATGGTGTTGTACATACGTCAGTCAGTACACTGGCGTGGTGAGAGACAGCAAGTGATGGTTACATGCTAGATAGTCTGCACAAACACAGCTAAACAAGATCGTAGCTTCCTTGCCTGGTCATGTGGCAGTCAGGTGAAGACCCAGTTACTGATGGGGGAGGGAGGGAGGGGGATCAGGGGAGGGGGACTCCAGGTCAGGAGTGGAGCCACGGGTGAGTTAAAGAATCCTCAGCAGTAGCACGTTGGTCCGGGTCAAATTCTAACATTGGAAGGAGAAAATCTGCAAATTCATGTGCTTCTTGTGGGTCCCATTCATATTTCTCTGTTAACACATCAAACAACTGCCATGGCTTCAACTTGGTTATATGTCTCAGCTCGCCTGGAACATATGGAAAAAAAACAATGGTAACAGAATCTTGTTTCCCTGAAGTTTTACTAAAACAATCCATAAATGGTGTTCTGTTCAAGGATATCATAAAACAGAAAAAGCCAACCTATCTCTCATGATAGCATGAGTTGGTGGGGTCCTAACTGAACAGTACAAACTTTCTCCCTTAGAGATCATGTAATATTTCATACATACTACAAACTCTTTCTCCACAATTTTCAGTTCCAAATAGAAACCCCCCCAGCCATTCAGGCTACCATGGACCAACTACAGTCAAGTCCCGTTAATCCGACATGGTTGGTTGCATATGATTATGTCGGATTAACGAAATTAAGCAGTATCAACGTTTGTGATCGAAAATCGGACAACTACATGATAGATAATGATACTAACATGTAATAAAAAAATAAAAATGAAATATTCATATTGTTATGTTATATTGTTAGTGGAATATGTTTTCTAATCATGCAACCTCTAAAGCTAAACACAAAACTACTGTTACGGACTGTATGACTTATTCGGATTAACGGGACTTGACTGTACATTAAGACAGCAATAGCCCTACAGTCTCTGCTGACTACTCTTAATGAACATTAACTTTCAGTACATGCCAGACTCACCTCTCCTATTGAAATACTCCCTGGAGTATTTTCCTGACAGTGCTATATGCCTGGGAATGGGACCGAGGAGCTCTATGACATGGGCCAGGTGGTCCTCATCTCGGGTGTATCCTTCTCCAGAGTGGGGCTCGAATAAATAATCACCAGTTGCAAGCTCAAACGCCTGAAGGAAAAATGAATTCATTTGAAAAATCAGATGCAACACGTTAATAAGCCAAGCAAAATCAAGCTGATGGAAAAGTGGAATTAATGACATCATTACATATCAAATTTTGCTCATTTTGAGTGAGTTTGTTTGAGTCAACTACCTACTACAGTTTTTCAGTTACCGCACTCACCATAATATTTTTCCAGTGCCAGGGCGCTTAGAAAATCGACCAAGTATTATCAAAAGTTAAATTTTTTGTCAGAGATTGGTTCAAACATTGATGTAACTAAATTGCTTTGTTGATAGTTACTAGGCATTTTAATACCCCTTCTAAACCGCAGTGCTTTCTGTAAACTTTCTGTAATATACACAAGAACATACGACTGACATCATGAGTGAGTAGGTGGATGAACTGATATGACCGAGAGCTGGTATTTTGCCATTGTGAGACGATGTTAAACAGCCAGAGTTAAAATAATATTAGCGCTACCATTCCTTTTGGCAAAGGTAATTCAAACCAGCAGTCAGTAGTTTTCCAGAAAAGTGGTCCTGAATTACCATGGGCAAGATCCTTACCATACATGCTGTACTCCATATATCAGCAGGTGTGCCGTAGCCTGCCCCTACCAACACCTCAAGACAGCGGTACTGCCTGGTCTGGATGTCCTCAGTGAAGTGGTGATACTGAAACACATGATATGTACAACAAGTTAATGTTTGTGCGTTGTTTGACTCACCTCAGCAATTTTCCAGCTATATAACAGCTTTAAATAATCAATTCTGATATTGATATTGTGAACAAACCACACCATCTGGGTTCGATGACACGCATTCATCCAAGTCACCAAGTCTGACCACCTAATCCATTTGGTTGCCTCTTACAACAAGCATAGGTTGCTAGGGAGAAATTCTAACCTGGAATCCCCACAAGGTGGACAAGTACAGGTGATGTGATGTCGGCTTATTGCTGGTTTCAACACCAACATAATGGCATGTCAGCCTAATGTGAGAGGTCAGCTCAAATTAACTCGGGTCATAATACACACCACTTTGGTGAAACAGATCAAGGATCACAATCATGGTTTCTTCAGGACTTTTTCCCACGTCCAGCAGATCCAGGCAGGGGTAAGGGACATAACTCTGGCGGTCACCTGAACATGTGTATGACTCAAACATCATACAGACACTCAAACAAGTAAAACACTTAAGCTGAATACAGTCTGCAACCTAAGCCACTAGTCTCAGTCTCGAGTCTAGTAAAAGTTTAGTCTTGTAAGCAAAGCTAACAAAACAGTCCATATGATATCACTAAGCTCAACTGAAAATGATGGTAAGACTTAGAGACATGTTCGGGGTAGTAGACTTGAAAGTTTTTGGCACAGACTGAATCTTTATACATCAAGAATGTTAATGTGGGCAATTGTTAAATATCTCTAAATCGATCACTGGTTCACCACAATTGCCAATTCAAAAATAAACTTGAGCGTCTCCATTGTAAAATGAGTATTTTTTTATGACTACCATGACTACAGATGCTATAATTTGCATTCTCAGTGTGCATTTGTATTTGTCCATGTCACAATTTCAAAGCCATCAACATAAACACTATCATCTGAGTCACTGAGCCTGACCACTTCATCTGTTTGGTCACATCTTACGACAGGCATAGGTGTCTGTGTACCTCTTCTCACCCAGAATCCTCACAGGATTGAGGGTTGACAAGCATAAGTTGCTGAGACCTATTCTAACCCAGAATCCCCACAGGGTGGACAAGCACAGATTGCTGGACACCTATACCAACCCAGAATCCCCACAGGGTGGACAAGCACAGATTGCTGGACACCTATACTAACCCAGAATCCCCACAGGGTGGACAAGCACAGATTGCTGGACACCTATACTAACCCGGAATCCCCACAGGGTGGACAAGCACAGATTGCTGGACACCTATACTAACCCAGAATCCCCACAGGGTGGACAAGCACAGATTGCTGGACACCTATACTAACCCAGAATCCCCACAGGGTTGACAAGCGCAGATTGCTGGACACCTATACTAACCCAGAATCCCCACAGGGTGGACAAGCACAGATTGCTGGACACCTATACTAACCCGGAATCCCCACAGGGTGGACAAGCACAGATTGCTGGACACCTATGCTAACCCGGAATCCTCACAGGGTGGACAAGCACAGATTGCTGCGTACCTATACTAACCCAGAATCCTCACAGGGTGGACAAGCATAGGTTGCTGAGAGCTAGTCTAACCCGGAATCACCCAGAATCCCCACATGGTGGAGAAACAGATTACTGGAGACCTATACCATGTATACTTATCTCCATGGGGTAATTACCGTATATCGCTGTGTATAAGGCGAGTTTTTCGTACCTAAAATGAGGGGGCTAAGAAGGGGGGTCGTCTTAAACACGGAGTCGAAGATCTCACATTTTTTTCCACTGGCGATGTCAACCGGCGTCCGATAGCCAGCCCAGCATTTGACAATAAAACTTCGCATTTCGTCCTAAATAACTGTTCAAATAACTATTTCCATACATAAACATGATTTGTATCTCTTTTCCTTGAATAAAGTTTAATAATTTCTGCAAATAAAGTTGAAATGACCCTCTCCTCGATGCAGATTGTCAAACCAGCTGACACGGTAAAACAATCAACATCCGTGAGTAGAGAGCCGGAAGTACCGGTAATCATTTGCATATTGCACATGTGACCTAACATGTGATAACCGGTGAAGCTGAAATCAATTCCCGCTGTTTTTACAGTTGTATTAACAAGTGTTGGAGACGGTGTGTACAAGTGATTGTGGAATAAACACGCTGAATGTGAAGCAAACATTAGCCTAGTTAGTTACAACATAGTTAATTGGCGATAAACATATTTTTATTGCATATATAAGGTTTGTGTGCGCACTTGTGATGTGTGAAATACGCATCAGTCGGAAAGCACACATTAAATCTCCAAAGTAACTAACTAACTAATTTGTGATGTCCGTGTGCGAAATACTCTACAGTCGGCAAGAGCACGTTAAATCTTCTACCGGTATATCAGTCAGACTTGTGATGTGTTTCATTCCAGGTCGTCTTATACACGGAGTATAGGATTTTGGGTTGATTTTTAAGGCGTGCACAGGGGGGTCGTCTTATACGTGGGGGTCGCCTTATACACAGCGATATACGGTACATCAATTCACAAGTGAATGTTGTTTTACACCACTGTTGTTAGAAACACTGCAGATGTATCCTGCCATCTTGACCAGGCAAACTTGTAGTCTGATTAAGAATGCCTCACATGTTTGTTTTGTTTGGTGTTGGATGTTCTTTATAAACTGCACTATATTCCAGCTATATGACAGCTGAATGTAAATAATCAAATCCGTACCAGGCTAGCCAGAGATTGACATGAGTATCAATCTTATGCAATTGGGATACGATGACATGCATCAACCAACTCCGTGAGTCTGACCACCTGATCCTGTAAGCCGCCTCTTATAATAAGCATAGGTTGCTTAAAATAAGCAGCGAGCACCTGTCCAGATACTTCCCATCATCATGATCATAAGGGATCAACCACAACCTCAAGACAACATTAATCAAGGCCTGAAAGGGCATGCCGGAGGTTACAGAGGTGGCAGCTTTGTGGTGCCTCACTGATTTTGGAAGGAGAGCATTCAGATCCTAAAGAACCAACACAAATTCCACTTCACCAGATATTGCTTTACGTACAAATACCATTGATTTTGTAAATCATCATGTCTAATGATGTTGTATCACAAATCTAATGTTTTGATTGACCAAATTTGCAAACAGCAAAACAAGCACACAAACTGTTATTGCCTAACACAAGAGATGCGCAGGAAAGCAGTGCGCATGAAATGGGAAGTAACTGCACGTTATATTGGATCACATAGTTTTTAAGTATTGTAGCAATTCACTGTTGGGGTCGTGTGTTTGAGACGTGGAATATTTAAGGATTGTTTTAAATATTATTTTTAAATGGAAATAAAAACCAAAATACGGCAGACTTTGTGATGATGTGCAGTGTCTGAGAATCAATAATATATTTATTTTTTGTAGCCTTGTGCATTGTGATTTATCAGCGTGTCTGAAGCCTTGTGGTATAGTCACTGGGCTACAGATACGAAGGTTGCATGTTGCATTAACATAAAGAAAACATTTGTCATTACATTGTGTTCAAATGCAAAATATATTTCTGACGAGAAACATTCATATGTTACAATATAAACGGTATACAATATAAAGTTGTATAAATAAATTCCCCCATGATATAATAACTTCCCTATATCCCCCGCCCCTGTTTCAGAATTTAAGACATAACTAAATCTAAACAAACTCTAACCTTTTTAACCGAGGTGGAACTTGTCATGGAAATTGTAAAAAAAAGATGAGTTTGGAACCTAAGTCCATTTTGTTGCCATGGAAACGTAAAAAATAAATATTTCTAAAAATTCTCAATAGCAAAAGGCACCAGTTCGGCATGTACCTGACAGACCTGCAAAGTTTGATGAAAACATATTGAACGGTTTATGAGTTATGCTCCGGAAATGAACCCTACCCTCACAGAACCTAAGTCCATCTTGTTACCATGGAAACAGAAAAAATAAAAATTTCTAAAATTTCTAAATATCAAAGGCACCAGTTCAGCATGTACCTGACAGACCTGCAAAGTTTCATGAAAAAATAATGAACGGTTTATGAGTTATGCTCCGGAAACGAAACATGACGGACGTACGGACGGAAGGAGCCCGTTGCTATATCCCCCGCCAACTTCATTGGGCGGGGGATAAAAAGCCTGTTTATCATTTGCCTGTGAAGAGATCACTCGTTTAATAAACATACAGCTGTATTACACATTGTGTAATACCAAAACATGTATATGTACTCTCGGAACACGTTTCACGAACAAATATTGAAAGCTCTCAACATCCCTTGGCTTATTCAACGACATTGTGGGTGGAGTTGGTAGATCACTGAGAGGAGCTTATGCACACTCGATGACCCCAGCAACCTTGTTACTGGGCTGACGTCACATGGCATTGTTTCGCCGATGGATCTGGCAACAAAATTCCACAAATTACGTCATCGGGTATTGTGACGTTATTGTAAACTTTGTCCATGTTGTCAGTTGATGAAAATACCATACTACCATCTATGCAAATGTATCTTCAGTGGATGTTTAACACTGCAGTCAGCAGTATTCTACCCTTTGGGCAATAATCAAGTCTGGACCAGATAATCCATTGATTTTGATGGTATGAACGATTCACCACATTGGGGTATAGGACACGTTATCAAAGAGATGGTACATGATCAACAAGCATAGGTTTCTAAAAATGTTCTAACCCAGAACCTAACGGGGTCTGTACCAGACAAACGTGACAAAATGAGCATGATACGTGGTTGTCAGGGTACGATGAAACCCAATCTAACAAGTCACCAAGCTTGACACCTGGTCCATTTTAGCCACCTTTCACAACAAGCATAGGCTACTGGGAAGCCGATTTATATCCCCGAATCTCCTCAGGTCATCATTCAAGGATTGTGACAATAAGTATGGTAAAGGGTGACTACCCAGAACCCTGTCGCTTACCGTCCAGCATGCATTTCCCAAATCAGCTATCTTCACAGGTATATCACAGACCTCCCTGACTGGATCAGGTCTGTCTACACTGTTGGCTTTTTCAACTGAAATTAATGGAAGTGAAAAATTAATCAAAGCAGTCTACAACATTTGTATATAGAATATCCCACATTTACATATTATTTTTGCATAAACATTGTAAAGGCGTTTTCATTCATGAACCCCATGTAAACACAAGCAAAAGTATTCCAAGATAGAAAATAGGTCAGCTGGGTGGTGAGTTGGTCCAAAACATTTTTGAACAGTATTTCAGTCATTGTCAGAAATGTGGGCCAAAAGCCAAAAGCATGCAAAGTAACACAACGGTGGTGAATTCCAGTGGTATGAGCATGGTGCTGACAGACCAAGGACCACAGAGTGAATCTTACACTCCATGCCTCAACCAACCTTGCACTGTTTAGGTTCTCAAACCCAACAAGTTACTTGAGGCACCCAATTGGCCACCCATACCCAAGCAAAACCACCAAATTACCATCAAGTAACCAAAGAAGTCATCAATATAGATCAATGAAATTTAACCAAACAATAAGCCTTAACACTCCTCCGCAACACAGGTAAACTGCTCCGATATGAATGATCTCCATTGTGGCACAAGCATATATCCGCAGCGAAAGCACTGGCACAACTACACATGATAAAACACACTACACCACAGACCAGCCACTGACCGGTCAAATCGTTTGAATTGTTGTCTGGTCCCTCCTCGGAGGGTGCTTCTGCCTGGGGTTTATCCTCAGCAGACCCCCCCTCGGACTGACTGTGTTCCATGTCGTTCTCAACAGGGGGTGTCACCGCCTCGCAATTCTCCTGCACATTTTTATTCATGTCCATCTCCACCGGCGTCCCCCCTCCTCCACTGCTGCCTCCTCCTCCTCCAGTGTCGTGGCCGTTACAGATCGGTTGACAATTTTCCTTTGTCTCGTCATCCGTGACATTCAGCTTGGCAATTGCTGTGATCTGGCTCTCACTGGACGAAACTTTGCCGAGATCATTCTGTGACACAGTCTCAATCACTGGACACTCGGAACTCATCTCAACTTCATCTGTGGAATTTGTTGTAGTCTTTGGCTGGTCCATGTCTGAAAGATAGCACATCATTAGAAACAAAGCAGGTTCCAGCGTTCTTTACATCTGCTGTGATTGTATTCTATTCAAAGGACCTTCTAAATATACAATTGTTTAATAGAAGGAACATTTGACTTTCATACTTCAATTTGAAACACTAAATAAGGGATGACTGTCAGTGAAACACTCATTACTATAGTGTTACCTTCAAGAACTGTACTACTCAATATTTGCTAAAGACCATGCTTTGAATAAAGATGATTATTTTGGTCCTGAGCAAAAGTTGAGCAGTGTAATACAAAACATACAACAAACATCACTTCTATGATTTCTACAAACATGGAAAGTGTATCACAGCTGTTGAGTGCACCTAGAAAGACGGTGCTCTGGAACATTAGATACTTTATTTTATCATATAATGGGTAGGTTTCTCGGCAGGATAAAGCAAACGGATAAAAACGATATCCGTTGGGGTCATATGCGGATAGAGATGCAAATATCAAAGGTCAAGTAGGACTACTTTCACTGTTTATAAACAAACATGGTGTCGCCCTCGTCATTCGGCAATCGAGTCAGAATTAACCATCGGGAATCTGGATAAACTACAGGGATAATTGCTATCATTATGAAAAGAACAGTCCAATATACTGAAAATCAGTGTCTAACTGTGACGTAGCTAAGGCATTTTATAAGTTTTGGCAACTTTGGAGAAATAAATTTCGAAACAATTTTGCGAGGGCACGAGGCCTAGCCAAGCGGGATGAGTAGCCATATCTGTGCTTGTAGACCTCTGCGGCTTAAAACCTTCTCCACAAATTAAAGTAGTTGGATATTGCCGAAATATGTTTGAATTGTTACCTGGTTTCGTTTAGTCGCTGTGTGTACATCTGACTACACTTCTTAAGGTTATAACAGGACAGACCAACTGTCAACAACGTCTGACCGTGGCGTCTCATAGACTAGGGTTAGAGTAGCTTCCCTTTGACAAAGGGCAGTTACTCTACCGGCCAGACCGATGAATTGCCGCTAAAGGCAATTAAAAACAACTGTTGTTTTACGTATATGTTGCTTCGCCACTGTATAAGAAACAGATTTCAGTTGGAACTATATTGGCTACTGTCACTGTCCGACTGACACATCGCTTACCCTGTGACGTAATAAATATTAATGCGCCCATTCCAGGAAAACTCGCAATATTTCGGTAACGTTTGTGAGAGAGGGAAAGCGATTTTAAAGCACAGAATTAAAGAATGACATTATATGATAAAGAGGTTATCACGCTTGTGTGTTTGGGGATGGTAAATATCCTGTATTAGGAATAAACACTATGTATTTAGCTCGACAAGGCTCGCTAAATACAATGTTTATTCCTAATGCAGGATATTTAGCATCCCCAAACACACTCGCGTGATAACCTCTATATATTAGCAATATAATGGGATGATTTCAACATTGGTACAAATTTTTTCAGATTTGAGTATTAGATGCACAAACATGGCAATATTTGAAATCTCATGTCAGGTCCAAATACAACGTCTGGGCAACAAAAGTCCATGAACACTCATAAATCTGAAAACAAGTATTCCTCTCATCAACAAATTCATTCAGATAGGTATTTGAAATGCCTAGGTATCATACTTCATGCCATTTAGAGCTTTATGTCTTGAGATTCAAGGGTTTATAGTGTACAGTGCACAGGTCACAAATCAGTCAAGAAACATTAGTTGAGGGTAGGTTGACATGTGGCGGTGTTCAGCAAGATCGAATCCCGAGACTTTCTAGGGCTTCAGTCCTGCCCCACATGTTACATGTGGTGTCTCCTAAGCAAGTGACTGCTTGAAATGTGCCTGTTCACTAAGCAGTGAATGGGTACCAAGTAGGATGAAATAATAATGTGACAGTTTCTAGGAATTCAGTCCTGCCCCACACGTTACATGTGTTGTCTCCTTTGACAAGAGACTTCAAAAATTGAATGTTCACCCAGCAGTGAATGGGTACCCAGAAGGATAAAATGGTAGTGTAGCTGTTAACCTTCTAGCATCCCAGAGACACTTCGGATTATATACTCCCCAGGAAGATAAGAATGAAATTTTGGGTGCACACTGACATGGGTAATAATACTGTGTAGCACTGAGCAGCTGTCCAAGATGATAGTAAGCAGCTTCATAAATGCTTTATACATATATAATATCATAACCCAGTCACTTGAACGTACCAGCTGCATTATTATTTTCTTGTTCCTCCATGTTCTCCTCTGTCTTGACACTGTTGTCCGTGGTGGTGTCAGTATCAGCGTTGTCTACTACGATTGGTTCGTTGTTGTCTTGCGGTGGGCTGTCCCTGCTGTTCTCAGCATCTCCTGCTAATTCCTGGAGGCTACTGGTGCTCTCACTGGGGGTGGGCAGATTCCCCATTTCACCCAGCTGCTGAAGGCTGTTGGAACTCTCACTGTTGGTCAGTGCACCCCCTTCTTCCTGGTTCTCGGGGGTCTGCAATAACAGCATTGGAAAATAAAACCTGATTTCAAGTGATGCGTTGGTATACAAGATAGCTGTGAAGAAGAGGGACTACTACATCAAAGTGCTCAAATTATGATAAAGGAACACAGGTCTACACAGTAGTACTGGTATACTGCAATACGTTTTTCAAACAATACACATTGCAATATTTATTCGGTGCACATGTATATTGGGTAAAAATATGAAACAAGTTTCGTTATCTGCATGTCCAATTAATGTCAATCACTGTCAAACACTGTAGCTCTGAATATATTGAATACAGATACCTGTATGACAATATATTGAAATACAATTATCATAACAGCCAATACACATCCCTATTAATTTTGAATTAATAGCTTCAAAAGTGAGTGAAGCTCCACGACACTTTCAGCATTATTTGAGTAATAAAACTGTCAGGGTACACCAAGAACTGAAGAAGGGCTTCACACATTGTACATGAGGGGAATCAAACCAGGTCTATCAGCGTGGAGGCAAAAACACTTGAACAGCCCGACTACTCTACCACCTTTGCTTCTACAACCAAGACTATACTAAAATTGGTATATCTGGGATCTGAATCAGACACCAGTATACATCTTGGCAACTAAGGGATGCAACTCTGCACCACCAGGTGTCCCTCCAATATCAGCTAAAGCCAGTGTTCTACAATATACTCTGACCTTCAAAAGTCTAAGTAATAACAGGTTTCCAGTCTGGATCAGAAAAATGATTGACATTTTGAGCATCGATCTACAGTAACTTGGATATGAAGACATATCAACCATGTCCACAAGTCCCACCATCCGAACCCGTTAATGGCCTCTTATGAAAAGCATAGTTGCTTCATACTACAAGCATGGATTGCTGAAAAACAATTCTAAGCTGGATCTTTAAGGGTGGCTATGTGAGTAACAGCATAGCCAAAGTATTGCTTTGTTCATGGAAACCTCAAGGGCCTTATGAAGCTACTGAAGTGTTCCAGCTCATACGTCATTGATGAAGAGTTACAACAGTGGTCAGTCAAAGAACGCTCTGATCAGCCATCCAATACCACCTACGTGTTAGTCATACAAGTCCTATTGTGTCTGTCCCTTTGTAAGGTTGGGGCAAAGCTGTTACCTGCGGTGCTGCTTCTAATTCCTGTATTTGTTGCATCTGCATCTCCAGCAGCTGTTGTTGTTTCTTCATCTTCTTTTTCAGCTTCTTCTTTTTGTTCTTTGACATCTTACTTGGATCCATGGGCTTTTCTTTTGGGGCTGTGCTCACTAAAAAAACATGAACATTGTGCTTGAGAGAAAACACTGTGCCAATTCCAATGACCAAGTAACCCAAGTTAGGTCAAGTATTTCCACCAACTGTGCATTGTCAGCATGGTTTGAGATGTTCCAGATTATATCTTATTGACTATTCCAAATAGTAGTACTTGTTTGTTTGTTGTGAAATGCCGCACTAAGCAATATTCCAGCTGTATGAGGGTGGCTTGAAAATAATGGAGTCTGGACCAGAAAATCTAGTGATGGATCCAAGGTGAGGTGAGGTGAGGTGAAATGGGGTTTAACGTCGCGTCCAAGTTTATTGCACTTATATAGCGGCGTGCATGTACGTGTGTGTGTTTGTGTGAATATCCCACTCAGACACAGTATACTGATTCCGGATGGATACAAGGAAAAAGGAATGACTTATTATTAACCAGATCACAAGTATGACCACCCAATCCATCAAGTCCATCAAGTCACCTCATACAGGCATAGGGTGCAGGAGACTCCAACCCAGAACCCTACAGGATCATAACACATGGGTAGACATTATGTCATTTTGTCAAGGGTAAATTTGTGATGAATAGTGACATCCCTCCAAGAAACTGCCTTATTCTTTTTGACACTGAACACATACCTGCTGCAACAATGATCAAAATATAAGAGACTATTTCTAGATCATGCAATAATGACAGCTTCACCAAGCAAATAGAAGTGAAATCAACAGGACAACTATTTATCAATGTCATAATTTGCATGAGTCATTAAATATTTGCACTTAATGCAGATGTGAGCACTAATGGAAATCCAAACGAACATCCTTCTGCTATTTGACACTTTTCTTTTTTCCCATTAAGCAGAAAGCTAATCCCTTCCTACAAATACATCTGGCAGCCAGTCTGCATTAGTGACCCACCTGCAGAGCCTGGTAGTTTGAGACCTAGCTTTTGCCACTCAAAAGCATCAGCTGCTAGCTTCCGGATGTGGGTTTCATCAACACACATGAGAATGTTCTCAGGTTTGATATCGGTGTGGATGATCTTGCACTTGGCATGAAGGTAGTGCAGCCCTTGCAGCACCTGCAAACAGTCCCATGTTATATATGGAGGAGGAATGGGAAGAAAACTAAAATGATATGACCTTATCTGAACAACTTTAAAAGTCCGAACTCTGGTGGCTAAATATCAACTTAGATATATGATGACAAAGAATATTGGGCACTTATCAAGCCAGTTTCAGGTTCAGAGATTAAAACAATTTATTGAAATGCATTCAAACTCCTTTCCAACTTATAAAAAAATAAATCCATTTGTCTAAATTGATTCTACAGCTAAACCCGAAGTGAAACTTATATCCAAGTAGGGCCCATCAAAGACAATTTATTGACTTTCATCAGTCACAAATTATTGATTAACAGATAAAAGCAATTCTAAAAGAGATACCAATGCTAGAGTTGTCTCCCCTACACTACTTACCTGTTTTATTATACATCTGACATTGGCGAGGGGTATCCCCTGATAGCTGGATCGAATGATAAGCTTCAACAAGTTATAGCCCAACACCTCAAACACCATACATACATCTGTCATGGGTTAAGGATCAAATTTTATCTTAAATGTCAAAGCATTCATATTGATCGTAAAGTCACAAATAGAAAGAAAACCATTTAATCTCCATTGATACATTCAGCTTGTAAAAACCTCCCAATCCCTAACATTTCTGTCCAAATATTTGTATTTAAATTTAAGCCTTGATAACCAATTTTTTCCCAATTCATTTTTTACATGTAATCCCTTTATGCATCAAGATCGCGTACAAGATTAATGCACTTATACAGCGACACATCGTGTGCACGTGCATGTGCGCATGTGTGAGAAAGTCCTCGTTTTGTCCCATTAATGCGGAGACAGGACAACAAGGAGTAGCATCTTTTAACATTGTTTATTATTAGTGAGTGAGTGAGTTGGGTTTAACGCCGCTTTTAACATTATTCCAGTTATATCGCGGCGTGTCAGCTTAATGTGGGAGGAAAGCCTGAAGTCATGCAGGTCTTAGAAGTATACCACTTCGGTGAAACCCACGAGCACGGGTATGGTGCTGACAAACCTAGAAACATAATTGGGGCGAACCGGGATTCGAACCCACAATCATTGGTTTCTGGCGTGCCCAAGGGACGCAACTCTGCACAGCGAATCGCGGCGCCTTAGACGACTGGGCCACCCGTGCCCCCTTCGTTTGTTATTAACCAGTGACATTTATCATGCATGTTCTTCACACAGTCCAAAGGAATGACTACAGAAAGAAGAACCATATTGGCAGTTTGTTGTTGGTCATTCAAAGGATACGTGTCCCATTCACCCCTGTTATCTTAAAATCATCCAATAACTGTACTGTCTTCTTTCTGTAGGGATCATTCTCGTCACTGTTGCGAACCTGAGGCAAAGAAATCAACAAATCAACCAACAGAAACCAATTTCATGAAAAACAATTATTATTTTGTCAGGAATCTCAATATGGAAAGACCCCAGTACAGAAATATAACAAAGGTGATTTTCAAAGATAAAGCTTAACAATTTCACATAATTATAAACTGCTTATACTGATTGGATAACATACACGTATGTACTTCTGTGAACCAGCATGAACCAGGGTGAGAAGAGTGTAAGTTGTAAGTTGCAAGTTGCAAGTTGCAAGACATAATCATCAGCAATACTATTCACTATCATCAAGATCAAAGCTAAGTGTCAGTTCCCCGTCATTCATCCAAGTATAATTCAGGCATTATAGCCATTCTGACCAACCAATCCCCCATTTTTCCCCTTGCGAAAGAAATGAAATATTGTTGGCTAACTCTGACTTCAAATACCCACATGGAAACAATAAATAAAACAAGTTAGAAAGTGACAGAGGGTCCAAATTGGCAGTTACCCACCAATGTGAATAAGTTTGTCTGATGTTAACCTTAAAGGTGTCCCTGGAAAAACATCTGGCTTTGTAGATGGTGTACTGACATCACTATTCAGGTTTGTAAATTAGCAATTTCCAGTTGCAAATCACCAACATTACATCAATCTCACGGTAGCAGACAATGTAGAAATGTATAAACAGCTTCTGTACACACTTACACATTTTAATAACTTAATTTCATCCAGGGCTGTCTCTGTATAATGCTGAGCACTTTTGACGACCTTCAGGGCCACAAACCTCTTCTGTCTGGAAAGAACAAAACAATAATTATAAATCATTATCAATCACAATCATGGCCATCACCACCACCATCATCATCATCATCACCGTGGCCATCATCATCATCATCACCGCAATCATGGCCATCATCATCATCATCTTCACAATCATGACCATCATCACCACCATCATCATCATCATCACCATGGCCATCATCATCATCATCACCACCACCATCATCATCATCACCATGGCCATCATCATCATCATCATCACCACCGCAATCATGGCCATCATCATCATCAGCAGCATCATCACAATCATGACCATCATCCTGGCCATCATCATCATCATCATGGCCATCATCATCATCACAATCATGACCATCATCATCATCATCATCATCATCATCCTCATCATCACCACCACCACCACCACCATCAACATCATCATCATCATGATGGCCATCATCATCGTCATTAGAAATGTGAAACGTGAAACATAAAACATATCGAACTATATTTGAAGGCTACAGGCATGCATGTGTTGTATGTCCTGACTAATTGAGGTTTTATAGTGCTAGCCCTCTCGTATACCCACAATCACACAGGTTATGGGATGCATAACGAAACATGTTCAAGATGTCTGTCCACAAACAAGCCCTAGAACATTAGAACACACATACCATGATCTGAATATCCTAAATAGCATTTAAGCTGCACACAATATCAAATGACAGACTTCTGTGATGGTATATATCAGGGCTGACACAGTAAAACATTCACAAGAGATGTATCATGACTCCCACGATACAAAGGCATTAACTCTATCAGAGCCTAACTTCATACAAAATCAACTTGAAACATAAACCTTGTCAGCCATGAAACTGTTTGTGTCAAGAATTGTGTGAAGATCACAAGCTTGTTAACAACTGTTGGAATAGACTGGCATAGTCTGCTATCTAATGGATTAAACTATTGATTAAATCAATCTTTAGAAACATATCAGTGACATTACACACATTGTTTTAACACATTTCCAAGAATATTACATTCAACAGAATAAACATTTTTTGGGGTCCTCTTTTGATTTCTTAGGTGTGACAGATTCTGTAAATTAACTGTAAACAAATCATCTCTCCTTGCTTATGACATATTAACAAAATACCTATCAATGACTGACGGTACAATCCAATCTGAAACTATGCATACACAACTGTTAATACTGCAGTGTATTTCAACACACGAGTCTTGCATTCTGTGTCATGTCTAGTGTGTATCACCGTGCATCAGTGTAATATTGGAAGCTTGGTTTGATTGGGATTACAGAAGGCAGAATACATTAAAAATAGCTGCATAAGATCTAACTGTCCAGTTAAATACCTGAAAATGGAAAGCAGGGCATATGAACTCAATAATTACAAGATATTGTGATTTCTCTGACTTAAACCCTGTTATCGTTGAAATTATTTCTCTATAACAATAATATTTTTTTACCTATAGTTCCATCAGATGTACTTAAATGGACATTATAATGTTCTTTAAGATAGTTACTAGTCACAGGACTAAGGCTTGTGGCTGTGTTTAACCCTGCCATTGAGACATTCACTTGTCACATATCTAATGGCTAGAATCGGTGTGTAACCCTGATTTTGAGAAGTTCACAAGTGCCAGAACTAATGGTTTGTGGCTGTGTCTAACCCTGTAGATATCCCACTGACACTGGGGTGTAACAGAAAGCTGCACTGTACAAGAAGTGGCGAGGAACCATATATAAATCTTACCATGACTTCCTGAAATGTGCATTAAACCATATGTCAACACAAACAGACGAAAAACCATTCCAACTAAAACCCAAACCCAAAGAATAAATGTAGCTGTGCTGAGGGTCAGTGTTTGAAATAACATAAATAGCCAGGCTGCTATCAGGACCCACAGACTTCAAAAGCAGCAGGCCCTGACTAAACTTGTCAGGCTCTCATTTAAAAAACTGCAGTTTATTTGACATATAAATCGACACATAAATTTACTGTATACCATAGGGACCCATTCAAATTGGAAACTATGAGCCCGACACAAGATCTACCTGCCATTGACCTATGGGCAGGTGCTTATTTCAAACATTGCGGAGGGTCCTGATGAGGCTTATTGTTTTGCATAAACAACTTATAAAACATTGTAAACATGAGATGTGTCAAATTTAAATCATAAAAGATAAAAATAAAATATGCAATGTTTTACCGACGAAATATGATGTGGAAAACCTGTTCAACTTTTTCACTAGGCCGAAAAATATAATGACTACTGACTAAACATGCTAAAAGCCCCAAAATTTACTAACTACCAACTTGTAAACCCTCCTCTCCATGGTACTTGTTTGCCAAAACTTAAAAAGGAAAAGGAAAAGAATCCTGACAGCGTTACTTTTTACAACATGGCATTTCCTGACTAGCAGCCACTGCTAATAATGAAACAATGTTGCGGACAGTGTTACGATGACATAGTGCAAGCTGGAACAAGTCCTGCTGGGAAGACAAGCCTTATGAAAGTAATGTGTTGGAGACATGAACACTCAGTCCCTGGACAACAACACAGGAAGGCATTCAGCCCCTTTTTCACATGCAGCTTTTCCACTTGATTGCAAAAGATACCTAGACTGATAGTCGTTTTCAGCCAAGCTGCACACACTCCAACAGGCTATACACAGCATTAAGGCTTCATAATGTGATCAACAAACCATCTAAAAGATTGATTTGTGCCACATAAAATATCAATCAACAAGCCAGGAGTACTTGGTTTGTGGACCAACCCAGTCCAGAATGGTGATTGAGGGGGCCGGTTATTGTGTCAAGAGAAGCCCTTGATTATCAGTTAATTTCTGGTATACAGCCAGCCACTGACAGAAACTGGATAAGTAGGATAATGAATACCTGGTCAGCAGATCCCCTCAGTGTGCAGGGGGGAAAACTAAAGTCCCAATTATTGTTCAGATGGAATCTGGATGGAAATATATAATGATTCTTCAGAGACTGCTTACAGTATGTCAATATTATTCCAGAAAACATATCCAAGTGTACTTAATTTAGTGTAATGATCTACAGCTTCCTTGGGTATTGAGGTTTTGGTTTGGTTTAACGCTGCACCGGGCAATATTCCAGCTATATGACGACGGTCTGTAAATAATAGAGTTTGGACCAGACAATCCAGTGATTGATATCATGAGCATCGATCCACGCAATTGGGTTTGATGACATGCATGAACCAAGTCAGCGAGCCTGACCACCCGATTGAGGTTTTGGACAAGGATATCTTGACCTATCGACCACATACATATTCAGTCTCTAACATCAGGGATGGGACAGGGATCCCTTTTAATGTCATCCATTTCCCCACTGTATCAAGTTATAGTGAAAACACTTTTCCTACTCAACAACAAAGCCTCTTGAGAAGCCAGTTATTGCAGACACATTACACACACACCATAAACTGTGAGCCAGCGAATGTTCTTAAATGCTGCTGTCAGCAATATTCCAACTATACCACGCGAGACAGTAAATAATGAAACTGTGTGGTTGGTATCATGAGCACTGCCCCATGCCATCGAGGTACGATGATACGTCATCAACTGAGGCACCAAGCTGACCATCCGATCCTTTAATATAAGGGTAACACTATTTTTCAGGGCATAATCATTTGCAGAAGTCCGGGGTTTTCCATTAACTGCCCCACGAAGGAGGGCAGATGAAAAGACCGAGGGCTTCTGCAAATGATAATGCCCTGAAAAATAGTGTTACCCTTATATTATAGCTAAAATGGATGGAATTTATTATCAAATAAAAAGAAACAACAATATCGGTTTTTAAACATTTACTGCAATCAACACGAATGTCACTGACTCACTTTTACAAATACGGAAACATAGAACAAACCAGATAACGTCACTATTGAACGTGACGTCACCTATCTCTATCCTATGATGTCACCTAACAACGGACGTGATAATGGCCCGTCATCAGGCAATATGAGGGCATTATCAAGTTACAGTGGCCCGCTCATTTCTGATAACATGCGGGCGGTTTAATGATAATTCTATCCATTTTAGCAATAAGTCCTCTTACAACCAGCATAGTTTGCTGGGGGACAATTCTAAACCGGAACCCCCATGGGGCAAGCAATAGAATGCTGAGACCTATCTGGTTCCCATGTGGTACCAATAAACAGGGATGCACTGAAGCTGCATGATTGTGCAATATTTATACTCATGACCTCTTAAAGTACTCACTGAAATGAAAAAAACCTGTTTTTTCGATCTCAGATTTTAAATAAATGCTTATATATAAATATTCAAACAACTCAATTAGTACCAATTGGGCCTTGGCACAAATACAGCGTATCAAAGGTTTTTATGTCTTTTTACACGTAAAAGTGTGTAAAAATATGAACAAAACAGACTATTGTGAAACAGCATAACCAGGTGTTAGTAGATCAAGGTGAATGTCCATGACACCTTGACGACAGGTGAAAACAGGTGCTTGAAACCCACGTGCATGTGATTTGTCAGTGGTTAGTGACTTGTGAGTGGCATTGTGGGAAAGTGAGTCATCGTCAAAATATCAGAACGTAATAGTAACATATTCCCTTATCAAACAACAACTTACATGTCATTATTAATATGTACATAAACATAGCTGTTATTTTTATTGTTTATAACTTTTTTCCGGGCTAATTTGCATAATGCCTATAGCCTGTTTCTGCTATGTCAATTTGGACTTAGTTTTATGTTTGAATGTTGAAAGTGCCTACAAATTACCTCCTGTAAAGTACATTTTGTATTGAGCACTGAGATAAAACTTGCAAATCCAGACTAGTACTTTTCCAGTTGTTTTGTTATTTCGTATTTACATCTACGTAAATGCTCTGTGTCGATTATTAAATCCAGCAAAACAGTGGGGTTTTTCATTTCCATGAGTACTTTAGTAACAATGTACTCAACACAAATTTACTTGCTATAACAAATAGAAGATGTTATTGTCAATCTATCAATATGTTTATCAGGACTATGGTGTAGGCGCCTAAGCACAGGCTTTGCAAACCATGTCAACAAGTATATCAGAAGGTATTTTGATAAACAATGTACTTAACATGTGCTGTCTTGCAAATCAAAAGAAAACAAATGAAATTTCATATTGAACCAACAGCATTAGCTGGAAATTTTGAATGTCAGATTTCATCAAGCACTCAGTAAAACCCCACAATTCTGAAAACACATACTGTTTATCAACATTGTAACTCTCACATTTGTGGACAGAAATGACATCACTCATTGCCAGTCATACATTACATGATGCTTATTGTACTACAGTTACAACTGAATAATTCTGTTAGTTCTAATAAATATTGATCAAACTTCCCAAGGTAAGGGAGTTAACTTGCTGAACTGACAACTGACCAAGGGGAAATTTCAACACAATTAGAGCGGGCTGACATTTACCAGTAGTTGTTGGCACATGTAGAATGACTCATCCTTCAAGCGTGCTACTGCTGTAATTAACACATAGCCTTATCATAATACACCGTCACAACACGACTAAACATTCACTCCCTCCTGTGGCTTCATGAGGTGGGGTTAGGTGAAATGGGGTTCAAAATGGCATTCAAGCTTATTGCACTTACGTACCTCATGGGTTTGTGTGTGTCTGTTTGCATCCAGTCAGGACTAGTTTTGATAGTGCTAGTCCACCAGATACAATGCAACAGTTTAACATGGATACCCCACTCAGACACAGCATACCGACCCCAAGCCTACCAGTCTGTATTATTCCCTTATTGCCGAGCAGCAGGCGGGCAAACAACAAGTACCATCTGTTAACCTTTGGCCTGCAGAATTGTCGCGACACGCAGTCTAAGGGTTAATGTCTGTGACACGGCATGACGTGGTATGATGCGGCTCTCCGAGCAGACGTTCTATCCACTAGACCACAGTAGCTAAGGCAAATGATACTCAGTGATATACGGCTTCGCTTAATGTATTGCCTACACAATCAGTTTAATTAATCCTTTCTTATCATCCAAAACTGGCTCCCACAGGAGATATCGCTTGGATGAGATCAAGCAATATCTATACTGTAGATATCACTGCAATGAAATTACATCACAATGCTTTGCAGAACATTCTGACGTCACTGGTTACCATGACGTCACAATCAAATGACATCACTAATGGCTCTGCTACTGAAGCTGTTAGCAGTACTTTTTACACTGAAGACACTGCTAATTACTGTCTACAAATTGGAGAAGTTGGAAGGATGATGTTAGATGATAAATAAAACCTCACCCTCGTGTCTTTTGATATCAAATCTATCAACACTCTTTGATAAAAGTGGCAAAAATCCTTGGCAAGCCTCGGAATTTTTCCACTTTTATCAACTCGTGTTGAGATTCTCTATATACACACTAATAGTCAGGTAGGACCTTAAATGTGTTAAACCGTCTCTATTCTAAATACACAATAATCATAGAAGTGCTAGTGTAATCACACACATGATATATAAATGACAAACATGTAGTAAAGATTAAGATTTTGTAATGAAGAAGACAAACTGTTCTTTTACTGGTGTCATGAGTTTTAAAATACCAGATTGGTAGGCCTTGTAACGAGTACCTGTATTGCAATATTCAGAAACAATCCATGTATTGTGACAACTACTTCTTTTGCAAAGGGACACGTTATAATAATAGTAATAATAATAATCATAATGAGTACTTATATTTCGCTTGACTCCATACAAAAGGTGTATGCTCAAAGCCTTAACAATTTTACCCCAGTCAATGGATTAGTGAGCACGCGCTTATCATTCTCATCTCCCTGAGGAGTATACAACCCAAGCTGTTTATGAGGTGCTAGAAGGTTAACTGTCCTCTCATTCTACCAGGTACCCATTCTCTGCTGAATGAACAGATGCACATTTTGAACAAAGTCACTTGCCTCTGATGAGACAACCCATGTGCTATTTGTCAGTGAGTGAGTGAGTGAGGTTGGTTAACGCTGCTTTTAACAGTATTCCAGTTATATCGCAGCGTGTCAGCTTAATGTGTGAGGAAAGCCTGAAGTGTTGTGGGAGGAAAGCCCGAAGTGATGCAGGTTTCAAGACGATTACCACTTCGCTGAAACCCACGAGCACGGGTATGGTGCTGACAAGCCTAGAAACATAATCGGGGCGAACCGGGATTCGAACCCACAATCATAGGTTTCTGGCGTGTCCAAGGGACGCAATTCTGCACAGCAAATTGCGATGCCTTAGACGACTAGGCCACCCATACCCCCTGCTACTTGTTCTTCAGTGTGGGGCAAAACCGAAGCCCTAGAAACTATCAGGAGTCAGGAGTTGCTTAACTCCACCTGATTTGTGACCTGTGTGCTGTCCACAGGACCACGTGCCACCTTTTACAATTAATGAAATATTTGAGATGCCACTATCTATACACTCATGTAAACACTTTAAAAAATCATATGTTCAATGAGTTCAGGTTGGGAATGTGACCATATCAAGTGGAGCTAAAAATGAAACCAAATGCGAATACAATTTGACTTTCCTCACCCATGTTTTTCAAGTTAACTATACATGAAAGACTTGTCAACTCAAAAAAATAAGATTTTTTCTCAGGTTAAGAAATATTATGATATTATGATAAGGATATTGGGACCAAATTCCGTTACTTTGAAACCTCAGATTATAATGTAAGTAGCTTCCTGAATATGACATTTAATCCTACTATGAATAACATGATTATATTAAGGAATAGTATGACAAAATTTCTGCACTTGGGAGCAAAGGCTACATGTTGGACAGCCACACAAACACAAATCTGAAGCCTCACATGCCAGGGCTGAGCACAAGATCAATCAGGATCTAACATCTGCTCACCATCAAAGATGCTGCAAACAACATTCTCCTCTTATAAAACATTGGCCTCTGTCTGTGTGTTTTTCTTCTTCTTTTTTCAACTCGAATTACTGCCACGTAAAGACATTCTGGGTTTATGTTTTTTCACCATTCAGGGTCTTAACTTGTGCACAGCTTCATGTGATAGGAATGGACCAGGAAGTGACCTGATTCAGATGGAGGAGAGTGGGGTAGTGATGGATGGATGGCTGGTGCTGCTGCTGCTGCTGCTAAGCAGCCGTCAAGACCCAGCAGCATCATCACTGGCTTGGTTCTACCCGGCCAGTGTTTAATCCAGCTGTGTGTAGTGGCTGCCACACTTGTGCAAATTGTTCATAATTAATGCACTGCTGTGAAGCCCAGCTTGTAAATTTGAGTATGTGCGTGAGTCTTTGTTTCAAATTACTGGTTCAAGCTGATATTTCTTTCTCTATGATGTGCGTATGTTTATGGAAGAACTTGGGGAACAACTGCATAGCTGAATTGCTTAAATTAATATTGTTATGGTAAAAGATATCGATCGCTAACGAAGAACATGTTGAAGACTATTAGTATTAGCTATATTGCATGTATTGCAACTGAAAAATAAAACTTTCCTCAATGTCCTTTATGTTGAGTAACACTACTGGGCTACCAAACCAGTTTAATCAACTAAATGACCCTGCAGTTCATGCAATCAATCGTCATAATGAAGGCAAACATCAAAACAGCACGACAGTAATATTCTCCTTGAAACAAACACAACTTTACACACCTACATTGTAAACACAAGCATCCCTTTATTATATCAAAATGTAAGGTCGTTTAAAACCGTAACTGTTGATAACAAGACAAAAAGTGACTTTGACTCCAACATATTCCTAAGTTCAAAACATGAAAAAAAGCAATATTTTCTCACAAAAACAACTTATCAAAATCAAACTTTGCACTGCACCTCTCCTATTAGTATAGAAACAGTAACCCCTATTGGAAAATCCATGAACTAGTTTTTAAGTTGTAGGTCGCACAAATGTTGAAGTAAAACATAACTTTGCACTGCACATCTTCTGTTAGTAAGGAAACTGTTCCCTATATCTGAAAAGAATCCATGGAGTTGTTCTTTCAAAAAAGGTCACGGAAATGTTGAAGTAAAAATATTTTAAGTATAAAAAAAATGAATAAAGGGTGTGTATTTTTTCAGAAAATACAAATATTGAAATCAAACTTTGCACTGCACCTCTCCAATGGACATAAAAACGTGTTCACCACATTCCAAATTAACACAAACTGTCAATCACTGGCTACTCCTGAAGTGAAAATGAAGTGCTAACTGTCAACGCCCAATTACATGAAACCGAGGTAAAGGTGTATTCATTGCAGAAGTGCTGTGGGGAGTAGAGTACAGTAATAAATGAACCATCACCACCCAGGTCTTAAACTTAGCAACATTGCACTGCACCTCAGGTTGTAACCCGACAGAAGGAAGAAATATTTGCAATGGTCTTCAACAAACAACCAGCATTAAGACTTTAGGGATGATCTGCTAATTAAGCACCTCCAAAAAATGTCTGAATCCTGCCCCAGAAGAAAGTCATGGGGTTAGTGCAGGCTGTTTCAAAGTCGGTATTTCATGTGAAAGCTAGTTCACTGCAGAGTAGTGTCTTGTTTATCTGGTAACTCTTTGTGTACACTGGACCAGGTAAACGAACAGTTGTCACCTTTTGAATCCCTGAGAAATAAGTATGCATGGGCGTAGGTATACAACTGGTGTTCTTAAAACTTTACATCAATCATACAGAAGATGTACAATGTTTTAAAGCAAGATTATCCAAAGTCACTTTTCTTGCCAGAACGGGAAAGATTTGTAGCCACAAATCTTACCCCACATTTTCTGAATCATGCCTTTCACGAAAATAGCCTTGGGAAGGCACTTTAGGAGTGTACATTCATTAGTGCTGAACAAGACTTCACACTTTCTCCCATGCAGATGTCGTGACTGGCCTTGGTTAATTTCCTTATTAACAGCCAAGTAGTAATAAATGGCGGCAACAGTTAATTCTTTTAACATTGCTTAAAATTCATTAATGGAATTAATACAACAAATGCACAAAATGATACTACTTTATTACATGAAAAACCTTTCCAAAACAGTTATTGCAATCAATTTACTGGACCTGCAATTCAGAAGAATAATTGACTTAAGTAATTTTCATAAGTCTGTATTTTCTTGTGTGTACGACCATTTTTAACAAAACACAAGGCTGTGTAGAACGGATGCATATTATACATACAGGATTATCAAGTTTTGACTTTTCCCCCCAAAGTGAACACATAACCATTGGCATGCTGACACCAAAAATAGCATATCAACAAACTCATTAATGGTTTCAATAAGCACCTCCTAAGTAAGTTTCCCAGCACCCATAGTGCTTACTACAGTCAATATGGTACAGTCAAGATCTCCTTCCTAGCCCTAAACTGAAAATAGTGTAGAACAAATAAATCATCAGCACAAAATATACAAACAGTGCTATCCCAGTAAGGTCATGAACTGGAGCTTCTGAGTATACCAAAATGTCAGTTCTAGCTTGACCGTCAGCTATTCTGATGGTGTGACATTTAGTACCCTGATAACAAGGGAGATATCTCAGCATGGCGGAAAGATCACCAAAGTGACCCACAATTTCCACTGGAATAAAGAGATGAGTTGTAATTTTTGTCCAAATGCATAATTAATGATTATATCGGAAGAGATCATATATGGCTAATTTCTTCCCAAGATCCCTACATTAGGCCAAGGGAAGGTACTAGGGCTGAAAAGGGTAACTTGGGTTGGGTGGGTAGAGAGTACAGGATCAGGGTAGTCACAAGACTACCGGAACGCATTGTTAGTCACATGATATATTGCTTAATGACAAAAAAAACCTCCATGGTACAAGTCGCTAATGTTCACATTTCTTCTGACTTTTATAGGTTTGAATAAAGACAAAGCTTCAGTCAACTGCAGTGTATGCATGATCGGATCATTTTATACATGTATCTAAATACTCTTGGCTAGGACTCTAGTAAAACAATTCCCAATCGGACCTTCAGCGGTTATCCAGTTAGGGTCAGGAAATGGGGTGGGGGGGGAGGGGTGGTGGGGGGGGGGGGGGGGGGGGGGGGTGGTGGTGTCGGGTACCTGGAGAGTCAATTTGGACTTGTCTCTTCCATAGAAAGGTACCTAAAAACTTAGCCAAAGGTAATCTATTATATAATTCCCTTATTCAAACCAGACTATTTACAACTAATTTCTAAAGGAAAAACATCTACATGAAATCATGGTGCTGTCTTCAACACAAGTAGCAATGAGACATGTTTGAAATGCAAAACTTACCTCGCAATGTGATAGAAAAATTAGAACAATTATCCTTCTGCCATTGACACAGTCTAATACCCTTTGTTAAAATTTAAATACTGCAAACAAACAGGGTGTGTCTGTGCAGATACAGTTGGAATCTAAGGAAAGGTTTAAGAATATACTCACTGCATATCCCAGCTGAGCCAGACTGTTGAAAAATGTCCCCATCCAAGTTTCCTGACAACATGGTACCGGCTGTTGAACATGTCTCCAATCTTGACAGGGTGGTAGCCACCTACAACACATACAAGACACACAACATGAAGACAGTTCCATACAGACTGTACAGACAAGGAGGTGCTTGGTCGCCTAAATCCAGGCTTCCCCAGTTTTCCTGGCAGATCTTCAAATGTTAATACTGCCTTTGAGTTAGTGAGTTGGGCTCAACATGCTTAACACCGCTTTAAACAGTATCTCAGTCATATCACACAGCCTGGCATCTCATCGTGTGAAGAAAACCACAAGTGATGCAGGTCTGAAACATTTACAAGTTTGGCGAAGCCCACAATCACAAGTCTGGTTCTGACAAACCAAAAATCATAATTAGCGCAAATATGTGATTGAAACCCTGATCACAGGATTCTGCCATGCCTAAGGGACACAACTCTGTGCTGTGAGTTGTTATGTCTGAGATGACTGGGCCACCTGAGAAAATGGCAGACCAGACTTATAGGGCCACTGTCACCAGGGGACCAATATTTCTCAGAACTGTGTATCTGTGTCTTTCCATGGTAAAGCTGAACTTACTAAAGCACTTGAACGCTGCATGCCTCTCTGGCACTCTTGCCAACAACACTAAATCAAGCAGAACAAAAACTGAAAACACTTGGGACTTACATAACATGCCCATGCCCATGTTGGCAGAAGGGTCTGAAGGAAGGAACCTTTTTTTTTGTGTAGAACACAAAAACACCAACTGTAACTTGTCACATGGACAGCCATCCTATTGATGGGACAGTTCTAAAATTAATTACCCAAAGATACAGCAGAAAATATAGATGGCAAGGGCAGATGAAACATGTCTAAAAGGGAGGAGTCCCAACTATCAAAATCCTCTGTCAGCCTACAGCATACTACATTTGGCGTGTGTGTGTGTGTATGTCTGTCTGTCCCCCACCCCCCTCAAAGGTCCGCCTATGGATGGCTCAATTAAGAGACACATGGGTCAGCGGGTCACCTTATTTTGGTAAATAATATTTAATGTGAATTTTATTTCTTTATTCGGATTAGAATTCTGTGAGCATTTATTGATGACATACCACCATGGCAGGGATGAACAGCTTCTTTCAGAAACCGATGCAATACTATGGATGGGATTGGAGGTTTAAAGTGTTTCCAAATATTTTGTGATGCACAAGGCTGTATTGCGATACGTATCACGATATATATGTCATAATTCTAAATTTTGAATTCAGAAGTAATCTGATACATAAATGTATGAACTGAAGTTGGAAATGGAACAAAACAAAATGCTGGTACAACATAATGTTTACTCAGTCAATAAAAACGCAGCCATCTTGGGGCCCCAGATGCATGCTGGGTATTTAAAAATCACCCGATATATCGAGGATGAGTGAGTGAGTATGGTTTTACGAGGGTTATACGCCACATTTAGCAATATCACAGTAATACCAGAAGTAACTGACAGAAGACATGCCATGACTTATGTTGCAAGAACATTCTGTTCCAGTGAACTATCCATCTCATCACAAACCAACCTTGTTGCTCGCTACAGCTGCACAAGCTTTGGTGTAACGGTAGGGAGCGCTAAGATCTGATATTTGTGAGATTTGGTGAACTACATAATAATAGTTGGGTTGAGTTGCTGGAATTTTTTTTCAATTACCTATCTACAGTATTTGACGCTTATTAGAACAGAATTATGGTGAAAAAAACACAGAATTAAAAGATCGTAAATTTCATGGTTTGGTGAACGCAGAAAATGATCTTACAAATAATACTGTGTGCATGCATGCACGTATTAACTTTCATATCTATGTCCGGTCCCGGTAATCAGCAGGTAAAGTTGAAATATAAAAGTGTGATTTTCAAATATTATCTGATGTCACTTAAATTTATTTTCTGTGATGATGATATATTTAATGTTTATTACCACTTCTTTGTTTTAGCTACTCATTTGTAAAATTAACTTGGAATATTTTTGATCAAAACGTGTTTGTCGTTATGTCAGCTATGGTGCTGGTCATGACAGGTCACCGGTTCAACAATTTATATATCCAGCTTTTGAATGAAAATACTACAACTCCCTACCTGAATGTAATTGATAAAATTTTCTGAACATACATGTATATGCAAGTATCCTAAAAATTACATCCAGTTTTTAATTAATCATTGTTTTTAGAGGTAACATAACTTTTTACATAGCACCACTGCCACAGGCTAATTTGCATATCGTGTGACCGGACATTTCTCTCATTTTAAAACAAAACAATGAAATCAGAACAAACTGACACTTTACATATTGTTTTGGATAATTACATACATATGCTACTAAAATTGCGACTGTGAGGTGCATAACAATATATATTTATACATCAAAGTGACCTATCGCTACATCTCCGCATGGCTTCGATGACAGCATGTGATGTACACAAATGAAAACTACGCAAATGGAAAAATTGTCTTGATGTTTAGACTCTTCAAAAATGAAACAGAAGAAAATATGAACATTGTTGAATTGAAAAATATAAGTTGGCACTGTCGCGGTATGTGGTTAAGTGGGCTCTATTGAACAGAGTAACCAGAAGACATTAACAATAATGTAGAAGTGTTCCAAAAGTACAAAACAAAATCAACAATAAGCAAATCCCATCAACAAGGAGATGAAACGTCTCATAATAAAAAAATTCCTAAGTTACATAAAACAACAGCTTGAGAAATATCAATAAGTGAGTTGGGTATAATTTCAGCTTGATGTGGGAGTAAAGCCTGAAGTGTTTCAGACAATTATCACTTTGGTGAAACCCACAAGCATCCGTATGGTACTGTCAAACAATCAGGGAGGTTTTGTTAGTTTGTTTGTTTTCCAGCTGTATGACAGCGGTCTGTAAATAATCGAGTCTGGACCAGACAATCCAGTGATTGATATCACAAGCATCAATCCACGCAATTGGGACACGATGACATCTACCGACAAAGTCAGGGAGCCTGACCACCCAATCAAGTTAATCGCCTCTTACGACAAGCATAGTCAACTTTTATAGCAAGCATGGGTTGCCTATCCTACCTATTCTACCCGGATCTTCATGGGTCCAATCAGGGAGAACAAGGCATGCAGCAGATGCATGCATCCCTTCACAGGAATTTCCTCAATGCTCCCCAAATATTATCATGCCATGTAACTTCAGTCTAAAAACATTACTTTTTAGGCCTTGGCCTAAGTCAGGTCAACTTCTTAAGATCCAACAATTATCCATGTCTCAGGATCATACAAGTGAAAATGCAGGGACTGGCAATGATTGAATCAACCATATTTCATATTACCTCAAAGAAGACATTGGCCATTGCCAGACATGTCACGAACCCATCCTAAAGAAAGTATATACCAAGATCAATGACATGGCATGAATAGTTTTTGAAAAAGTGTAACTACAGGCATGATTTTTTTCTAAATGTTATTTTTTTGCATATCTTGACCTCAACCATTGACCTTTTCATGGCATTTGCACATAGGATAACACAGGGCCATTTGCACAAAAATCCATAGAAGAATTAAAATCTGATATATTCTCTGTGTAGTTGGCAAATTCCAACAAAAACTTAAAAGCAATTTCACAATATCAAAATCACAATATCATAAATAACATGGTTTCTTTTACCTTTGAGAATATCATAGTTTCTAGCCAGACATTTTGTCTCAGTGGTGTGAGAGTGGCATGGGAGTGGCAAAGGTGAGCAGTGATTTGTCTGTATTGAGAAATATGAACACACAAGCTTCATAGATGCGAGACCCTTCACTGTCTTCAACATACACACACTACATGCGATGCAGAAATTGATCAGGGAGCTGTAGACAATTATTAGATTTGTCTACCTACCCTAAGGAAAGATTGCAAAATAGACGTAGGGGCAACTGAAATTGCCTTCCTTTGTTGGTGCAAATTGTCAGACGAGCACGTTAAATGCAAAGATTATTCCACTTTTATCTTGCCTGAAATGTGTAACTGAAGTCAGCCTGCTGTAGGTCATGTCGGAAGAAATTTGATTTTAAATCTGATTAGGAAGAAAGTAATTACACACACCTTGCATTTCACAAATCATGATAATAACTGCGACTCATGTTGTCAACTTGAATGGATCAACTATAAATGACTAACAAAATGTTTGGGTTGTTTCTAAAACAAATAATGTATTACTCTGTTTTAACAAGTTTGCCAACACTGCTGCCATGAGGTTGGAAAGCACAACCAAGGAAGGATTCTAACAGTTCCAATATTCTTTTTGTTGACAATTAATTAACTGCAAACCAAATTCTTTCAAGGATTATGAAAGCAATATTTCATGTACTATACTGTTCAGTTTTGTGATGCATCAGTGCAACAATAAATCATTTCACCTTAATGAATACCATGAACAATTCGAAAAAAATTATAAAGGCTCTAGTTGCAGACTATATTTATAATTGAAGAGGAAATACCATGACAGGAAAGACATACAACAGGCACAAAGGCCCTTTTTAGGGCTATGTTCACTGGTACAAAACTTTATATTTCTCTAGAAATATTTCAAACACAGAACTGATTTAAGCTGAAATCCCATAGATAAAGGAGGTTCTGAACCTTTGTATCTTTTCCAAACAAAAGATGAGGTTTTGAGGGTAACTTTGGGGCAAGACATTTCAGGCAAGAAGCAGGCATCACCATGGGCACCTATTGTGCTCCCCTTCTTGCTGATATATTTCTTTATGGATATGAATCAGAATTTCTGCTCTGATTGGCAAAGACTAGTGGTGTAACGATACGGCGATACAGTATTGTATCCCGTTGCACAGCCCACGATACGATGCATCGATTTGTAAAGCATGTATCGCGATACATACAATATATTCATAACACAGTTTTACCTACCGTATTTTTTTGAGTATACTGCACACTTTTTTTCTCCAAAAAACACAGCTGTGTGGAAGGGGTTGCGCATTATACACGAATTAATGAGTTTTGATGTTTTCCCCCATGGAAAGACATTATCGTGAGCACGTAACACCGGAAATACCATGTCAACAAATCCATACTGAAGTTCGCAAATTATTCATGTAATAACACTGTCTGGCTATAAAAAGTGTTCTTTGTATATCTGGACTCATGTTTGTAACTTATTTCATTAATATTATTCAAAATTCCTTTTAATATTGTTTTAATTAATATCGGCGAAATCGTGTGTGAAGCGATCGGAAGATCGCACAACTCACCGTTATTAACAGCAACCACGGTGAGATTACCGCTAATGACGCCTTGAAACGAACTTTAGTTGACAGAGAATGGATACATATATCATAAATGCCATACTTTGATTCGTTAAAAGTCAGATTTGTTTTTGTTGGACGATTCTATGTCAACACGTAATTCTCACGATCACGCGATCACATGCACGGGAGCCTTGACGTTGACTGGTCAGACTGGTTCCATGTAAAAAATAATACCCGGCAATAGCGATCAGCTGCTTCGCTTAGGGTTATTATTATTCTAAATATGTTTAGTAAAAGCTGCATTTAAATTAACAATATATTGGAATATATCATTCCTGATAAAATAATAGTTTCAGATACAACTTTTGCCGATCCTTGCATTAAAATACTGTAAAGTTATATCATTGTGTCTTGACCAAATCACCGGTAGATTCCAAGAAAACGTGTGTACATGTACAAGCTGATTGCTGTGTCCGGCTTAGTTTACGAGAAAATACACAAGGTCATCTTAATCCCTGGATATAAAACAATGCCTTGGTGAACAAAAAATACAATTTAAACGGTAAATCAACATGTCTGGTGATTTTTTATCTCAAATTTTGAATTTGTACTGACAAAGTTTCTCATCACCCGTTCGTTGGCCGGACTTCGCTGAAGGGGTACGGTGTAAATTTTTTCTGCGCATAATATACCAAAAAAACATTTTCCAAAATATTGAACCCGCTAGAGGGGCTTGCGCATTATACTCAAGAAAATATGTTTATAACATTATTTAAATAATGCATTGACAACTTAACTAAGTTCGTTGTAAATATACAAAATGTAAGCTAACACATTCATAACGTCCAGATTAAGGACCAAGGAAGCGAAAATTTGACGATTTGGGGCAAATATAAGATTTCAAAAGATCTAGATCTACTTATTTCTTTTTTATTTTCATTTACGTAATTGGAAAATTATTTTAAAAAGAATTATGAATAGTTTCTGATTTCACCCATTTCCAGATAACAGCGGCTGTCCGCTAAGTAACACCAAGAAATACCTCCGTTTTCGAAAGCTTCGTATGAATAACACGTTCGTCGAAGACTGACATATATGACACATCGTTAGAAAGCTTGTTGTTTCATCTACACGCTCGTATCATTGCCTGGAGTCTTTTCGTAGGTATAACATAAGATTTCATTGGATAAAAAATGGTTCCTAATGACGCTTTCTTGCCGAAATCTGCTACAAGGTTCATGATTGGTCAAATTTGAGCACGTGACCTGAGGCAGGCAATCAAATTACAAATCCTCTTGTACGATGAATTTCAGATTTTTACGAAATATTTTGGTTAAATCGTGTTATTCTGAACGTTTTAAGCAGGAAATCGCGATCTATATCAAAAATATGGAGCTTCTCGGATGTATCATACAAGGTTACAAGCTGTGACAAAGATTGTTCATGCATATATTTTGGCATTGAACATCGTGTCTGAGCCGAGAATTCCAGGTGCCGAAAGCCGAGATGTCATTTGACTAACATTACACGCGATTGCATGAAAAGATGGAAATAATAACTTAGCTGTAAGTTTGACCACTTTTAGATATATTTTGAAGATTTTATTTATAACTTTGTATAATATATTTAAAGATTTGCTTGAAACATCTTTGTTTTGCTGTTTGACATGTTCGATGTGCACCCGTTGTCGAAGTGTGCGTCCGACAATTATATTTCCACTAACATTGCGGGAAATAGTGAATAATTTTTTAATCTATCGATAAAAAATGATAAATTGAAATAGAATTCGTATTTCAGACATTGTGAGATGTGATAGATTTAATAAATGAATGGTATGACAGGTAGGTCCATAAAAATATATACTATTTTGACGTGACTAAGGCTTGGCCAATTAACCGGCCTACGGCCGGTGCCTGGGGAAATAATGCCTATGGTGTTGAAACAGTTTAAACACATTTAAAGCGTATCTGTGATAAAAGTTTATGTACAAAAACAAAGACGTACATATATACGTCTTTGACAAAAACGTATCGTGAAAAATCGAGATACAGCACCTCACAAATCGCACACCGTATCGTATGGAGTGAATCGCGATGCATCGGTGTCTCGGGATATCGTTTCAGCCCTAATACGTATCGTATCACGACCCCTGTATCGCGATACGTATCGTATCGCGACCCTCCCGTATCGTTACACCTCTAGCAAAGACAAAGGTTTATTTTGCCAAGAAGTTTAACTTAAGCTTCAGGTATATCGATGATCTGATATCGTTCAATAACCATCAAATTCACTGATTGACCCACCTGAAGTAGAAATAAAGGAGACCCGTGAGACCGCTTCACCTGTTTCAAATTTAGATCTATGTACAAAGATTCAGAGGGACAAAACACTCTCCACAAGATTGTATGACAAGAGGGATGATTTCAACTTTCCAATAGTCAATTTTCCCTTTATGTTGAGCAATATTTCTGCAGCTCCAGCCCGTAGTGTCTACATTTTACAACTTTTATGGTACAATCGAGCATGCACCTTGTACCAAGATTTAGAGTGCCAAACAACTCTTCTTCAGAAGTTGTTAGATCAAAGTTATTCCTCAGTAAAGTTAGACATGTGGGGGACATTTCCAAATTTGACGCATCAGTGACAAAAATGATGTCAGTTGCAATTTCCTATGATAACTTGTACCATATGTCACCATGTTTTTTCAGGTGAACAATGGATTTGCCTTTGCATGTGTTTGTGACAGGTGCCACTAGTTGGGCAGGATACGCTCACCCTTCGGAAACACCTGGTATCATCAACATTTGATAGTGATTCATGAACACATGCTCATGATATAGTTGGGAATCGTACAATCGACTCTGTTTTTGGCAGAGATTTCTTTAGGATATGGAAAGGGTTTTGAAACTTTTATTACTTGATAGGGGCCATTTTTGTCCCACATAATTTGCGGAATTTGATAAACAAAAGAAACAAATCAAGCCTTTTAGAAACCATTAAGGAAGTTATCAGCTGTGACAATTAGACATTGTTCAAGCTGCCATTTGCACATTGGGTCTGAACATGCTTAAAATAACACTAAATGGACATCAAAGGCTAAAATGTTTCAAAGAGACTTCAGGAAGTGTTTTTCTAATATTTGAACATGAGGAGTCTGACCCAAGCTGATTTTTCGTGGCTATGTAGACAAGATAGTGCAAACAGATGGGAAAATATCATCCTGGAAACAGACTTGTTCAGTCACATTTCTTTTGAAATTCAAATACTTTGGCCTTTTCTCACTTATTTTAAACAGAATTCTGGTTTTGATCATGTCAGAAGTTAAAACTTGCATATGTAAGAAAGGAACAGGCTAGACACTAGAACATATCCATTATTTTTATACCAATATTTCAAAGTTTATCACAGTTCTAAAATTTGTTATTTCCAGGGGGCAACTTGGTGATTCAAATTAACATTTGTTTTCTGCACCAGTCCACTATAACCAAGCCCAGTCACAACAACCTGAACATAATCAAGTATTGACCAGGAAAACCAGTGACTGAAAGCATGAGCAACAACCAACATTGACACGCAATCCGCAAAGTCACTGACTCAACCACCCGATCCATCTTCTTCATCACTTAAAAAAGATTCAAATACATGACAGGGTTAGAAATTGGCACTAGTCCTATAGTCCTTGCCAAACTGCCCAATAGTAAAGGTATCCTAAGGACTAGTAGAAATTTGCCATTTTTAAAGGTTTTGCTATTTATCATTATTATAATAGGACTAGTGGACTGAAACTGTTAGTTTCTATCGCTGCATGAGTTCTGTATAGACCACAATACATGTGACACATATTACCCTTCCCCTGTAAACAACCTGATCTCAAGTCAGTGATATGATGCAGCAGAATACATCATAAACAATACTGAATCAATATTTGTCCAGAAACAAAAGACTGACAACCAGTTGAAAATACTAACTTCAGAATCACCAAGCATGTATTTTCCTAAGCCTTGAGTTCGCCTCAAGCTTGTCGAATGACAGTCTGTTAAAAGTCATCTTATATCACTGTAGTCATGGAATCAATATTTGTGTTGTAGGGGAGAAATATTTGTATATATATATATATATATATATATATATATATATATATATATATATATATACATGAAGATGTAAAGCCTACACGATTACTTTTCACCACCATGACATTCAAGTACAACTTCAGGCAAGTCAAGCGCTTTCAGAAAGTTTCCTTTTTACCTAACTAATGCACGGTTGGACATCTGATTAGATGATTTTGTCAGTTTCGGATGGCAAAAACATTTACCTTTGACATAGTCATGAGGGTCTTCCTGTTCATCATCATCAGATCCCAGGATCTCCTCCTCTTCTTCTTCCTCCCCATATGTCTCACATTTCTGGGAGGGATCAGACCTGCAACACAAACAGTTAGTGAGAGGGTGATAGGGTGTAATGCTTCATCCAACTATTGATGAAACCCAACTGTCAAGGACTCGGTGGTCATAAAGATACTGAATTGAAATAACAATGGTAAAGATGAATGCCAAGCAAAATCGATAGTATGCAAAGACGCAAAAGAAAGACAAATAATTCTTTTAATCATTATTTTTTCTGTTTGGTTGAACATGTTGTATCCACAATAAAAGTTGTTGGTACAGATGCCAGTTTCTAACGGAATTATGTTCATACATCTGGATAAGAAATTTCTTCCTTGAATTCCCCAGTAACTTCTACTGAATAATGTCAAGAAATTAAAGGACATTATGTACGGAAAGGAACAGGAACACATGCATCACAATACCATTGTATTGGTTATAACAGTAATGCAATGGTGTATTGTGTCAATAGCAACTGAGGAAATGCCCCAGATAGTAGGGTCTGGATGATACACCAACTGTGTGATCAGATAGACATCAAGATACCTTGCTCACGATCCGATACGTATCACAATACTCGCATCTGTGGCAAGTAAGCCATCTTTTCCATTGACAAGATGGCCAGATACTTGGCACACTGATGATTTATAGTTGGCAGTGTCAAACATGGTGCAATGGATATAAATATTTATGTTTCACTACTAATTAGTGTTTGATGTAACTGCAATTAAAGCAAATAATTAAGCTAAGAATCAATATTTCTCGCATAGTGTGCAACGGATTGATACCTGTATTGATATGTCAAAAAATCCTGACCCACTGAAGAATCGGTGATCATCCCATTACTACCAGATAGTCATCCATGCATCACAATATATAATGTTTCAAGATATACTTTCTCCATTCTGCTTGCATGAGTCTAGTTGACTCAAGATTATGACTATCTTATTTCACAGTTGGTAATATTCAAGCTTGCCGACACCTCAACACAATCAAAGTATAGCCGCAAATACCATGCACATGCACTATACTGTAGATATCGCTGCAATGAGTGAGTGAGTTGGGTTTAACGCCACTTTTAACATTATTCCAGTTATATCACGGCGTGTCAGCTTAATGTGGGAGGAAAGCCCAAAGTGATGCAGGTCTCAGACATTTACCACTTCAGTGAAACCCACGAGCACGGTATGGTGCTGACAAGCCTAGAAACATAATCGGGGCGAACCGGGATTCGAACCCACAATCATAGGTTTCTGGCGTGCCTAAGGGACGCAACTCTGCACAGCGAATGGCGGCGCCTTAGACGACTGGGCCACCCATGCCCCCTTGCTGCAATGAAATTGCATCACAATGCTTTGCAGAACATTGTGACGTCATTGGTTACCATGACGTCACAATCAAATGACATCACTAATGGCTCTGCTACTGAAGCTGTTAGCAGTACTTTTTACACTTAAGACACTGCTTATTACTTTCTACAAACTGAAAAATTGGAAGAATGATGTTGGATGATTAAAGTTGATAAAAGTGGAAAAAAAGCCTCGGCAAGCCTCAGAGTTTTCCCACTTTTATCAACTCATGTTGATATATTTGATATCAAAAGACACTCGGGTGAGACTCTCTATTTACCGACAAAGGGATGTGCACAAGCTCCTTCCTTAGCAAAAGTATTTCAGATGCCATTTTGGGCAACCACCCTAAATAACATAACTATGTGTCTGATGAAATGTGACACCAATGGATGTCACTGCTGAGATTGTTGCTCGCCATTATGGAACTTCTGATTTTGAGTACCGCTTCCGTGTTCAGACATCCAATTTTCTACGTTTATGTATTGCTTTGATATTCAATTTTGTGGTTTAATCATATCAAACCATACAAATGCAAGCAGTCATTTTGGGGGCTTAATTTGAGCTTTATCATGTTTATGGGCCTATTTTTCAAATATGAATACTGTGAGCGGCAAGATTAGTAGCATCACACAAGCATAGGGCATAGGTGTCCAGTAGAATTCATACCTCCCATCATGATACAGAGGTGGAATACTTTGACAGACACATGATCATAAACACAACTCAATGTGAAATCTGCAGTCTGATTATCTCCAATACCTTCATTCTGAATAAAACCTTTCACAGCACAAACAAGCTGATATCTTCAACCATGGCCAGTTGCCTGACAACAGTATCTTCAAATAAATTTTAAATGTAATCTTGTTGCTCAAATACCAAGACCTTTAGATAATTCAATGTTGTGACTCGGAGACTGGGTGCCAGAGGACTAAGATCGATTAGCAAGCAAACTTTCAGTGATCTGACAATGTGGATATACATGCATATTACTTCACGTAGCTGTGTGTTTAAGCGCTCACCAAACCTTCAACTAAATCATATTGAGTTTCTTTGATGTATCATACATGTTCTAAGGACAAAAAAAATGTCCTCATTTACCAGGAATAACTCTAAATCTTGCCCAGTCTTCCATTCTTAATCTGGTAATGAACAGATGAAGAGATAACATGGCAAAATGTTATTATTGAAACAGCTAAAAATACAAATGGGCTTAATTGTGTAAATCCATTATCTTCCATCTTGAGATATTTCATACTAATAAAACATTCTGATCATCAATTAACTGTTACTACATACAGATATTCAATAACCAACACATGCATAATATGCACCACCACACAAACCACAATACAGCCAGTCGGTAAGGGCAAGGCGACCTGTAGGTGACAGCTGAGTGTCTATCATGTCTATGAAAGACAATGATATTCAATTAAAGAACTGTTTGCCACAACGGTCTTCATCATGAGTCTACCTGACTGAGACATGTCTAGAATCATAATGCCACCACCCTGTTTCAGTTGCTCTGTGTGTGGAGCTGAGGCAAACACACCATCACGAGGACAAACACTCGCAGCACACTACTGATGAATGGCAACTGAGGATTCAGACAACCCTCTGCCCAGATGCAGACCATGGGCAAGGCCATAGTAAATGAATTATTAGCTTTTCATCCCTGTCTGTCTGCCCACTGAACACACCACCATACATTGTTTTGTCTCCCAATTACCTTCCGACCAAAAAATCACTGTTCACTTTGTTCTAAACATCATGATATACACCATATATCATGTTTATGTTACGTGGGTCCCACAAGACCTAATTCACAAAATACTTCAAATTGAAAACCTCCTCACATCAAAATATGTGGATGAAAATCTAACACTGATCCAATAAGCGCCTCCTAACCTACATCAAGACCAATCTGTAAGTAACCTTTAAATGCGATCCCTTATAAAACCAAAAAATTGACACTCTGTATTTTGTTAACATTAGGTTATTTACAGAAACTAAGTGTAGAAATGGTGTATAATTGCCTAGTAATCAAAATGTCTTTAATTTTATCTGCTTTTGAGCTAAGTTTGTGAACAACAGCCCCATCTCTGAATATAATTTAAAAAAATGAAAAAAAGACACAGAAACACTTTTGGTCCTATAGAAAAGATGTGAGACAAAAATAAATCAGAATTTAAAAATGCTTCACATACAATTCAAAAATTGATTTCACAAACATTCCACCAATAATTCATTTTTTTCACATGCGAAAATCACCACCTTGATCACACTACTAGCCCTGATTAATAATTACTGGAATATGTCTACTGGGCCCGCATAAACGTTGAACCCTGTTATACCCAAGTTCACCCACCTGATGAGCCTGCCTGTGTAGGCAGTCACAGGGGGCAGCTCAAAGTGGCCAGACAGGAATTCATAATATTCCTTCCAGTATCCCTGACAAGTTGAGACAGGTGTTTGCAATGAGGCACTAATGCCTGCAGTGTAGAGACAGGTGTGGGCTGGCCACTACAGCTACTACACTGACAACTCGCTCACTATCATGACCTTTGACTCATACTCCCCAATAATAATCACACTCTTCTCAACTGTAGCTAAGAAGCCCTATAGATTTAAGGTGGGGGGACAAAGATCCACTTTTGTAGCACCAGGATGTGTCAAATTCTGAGAGTTTCAGGAGGTACAACATTACAACAGGTATCATGACAACAATCTCAATCTCAGAATATCATTTAACAGTTGCTGTTGCTGATCCAGCCAGAAAATAAATCCACAAAGAAAAACAATATAGTCTTCATAGAAAGAACCAATCACTGAAGAACTGAATCAATACATCAAGAACACAAATATTGAGACATGCTTACATTTTGTACATCTAATTATATTTTTTAAATCTTATTTTGCTTTGAATAGCTGGTATTTACCATACGCTGCAAAACAAACATAACCCTGTAACCTAACATAAAATGTGTGTGTGAAAGAAATGGCCCTTTTTTCGCCTGGCATGTTAACTCAAGGCTAATTGCAGAAGATTAGGAAGGACATGACCCATAACAGAAAAAAGCACTATGCATCACTCATGACAGAACTCCACAAAACCAACTTGAGAAATCACTCGGAGAAAATAACTCTCAACTGATCAACAAAGCCACAGAAAAAATGTGACACTTGTTTGCATTAATTCTTTCTCAATTGCTTTACTAATGCCAGTTTTAAATAAATCCCATCATTATGAGGGAAGTCAATCTTCAACCCATTGATCTCAAAGAAGGCACAACCAGAATAAGGATCTCACAGATATGTCAGCATTCACAGAAACGCTTCCCTTGCCAAAGAATTCTAACCAAGACAGCTGCACAATACCTTCTGCATGTGTCGGTTTCAAAATTAAAGCCTTTGTGTAATACGTATCTCTTCCATCATTAAATGTAGCTTCAAATCAAGGATACCATAAAACCGTTGATGATGTGACTTACACAACACCCCAAGTCCTGAAGACAATGACAATAATCATGATAATTGAAAACGCATACAATGTCAAAAGCTAGGAACATGCAAGGAAGGAGAATCAGAATTCCTTCCTTGAAACACACAAAGCTAATGGTAAACTGAACTGTTTATTTAAGTAAAACTAAATCTGTAAACATCTGCAGGGCATCTGTGCAAGGCTAAATTCACACTAAATACAGGTAGGTAAGGCAAGGTTTTATCATGAGGCCCTACCTTTGTTGTGAAGGCTGGGGTGAGTTGAGACTATGGACACAAGATCTGGCCATCCTGTGTAGGAGGACCCAGACAAGAATGTCAGCAATGCCTGTGGCCATGGTGTGGAGATGGCAGAGGACATCAGCATCATTAGCGGGAGATGCTAACTAGCCCAGTACCAATATCCAGTAAATTCTCGCCAATGTGCTACAAACCTTTTTGCTTACATCACACAGCATACATGGTTTGGTGCTGCCAGCATTCTCAGCAACCTTGAGTGAGGACAAAAAGTAGACCTACTGTATATTTATCACTGATCAACTGGGCCTCTGCGGCTGCTGTGGTATCAAGTAGTCAGATGGGAAATGCTTGGAAACACACGTACACCACAACATTGGAGCTCATGTCTGTGTATACAACTGCTATCATGGATATTTTTTTCTGTTGGATAATCATGATAATTACTTTGGATTTTCTTCAAAAGTGTTTGGTATAAACACTTGGAATCAAGATTAACCATGATCAGCATCTGTTATCATATTTTAAAATAATAAAAAGTATATTTCTTCAAGAAACAACCACGTTAACAGTTTCTAAAACCGTCAAGGCACCAGAAACATAAAGCCAAATTCATATAGCTAACTGGAATGTCCGAGGCTTGTCAGTTCTAGTTTGCCTCTGGTCTGTTACAAAAAATAGGTTACACTGAAATCAGAAACCTTCATTGAACTCTCAGTCTTCTCTCAAGCATGGGAAGCCTTCCCATGGACACTCAATCTATTCTTCAGCAAAATTGATCTCGACTCCAAACACTCATTTTATCCCGAAACTAAATTTTCAATGATAAACATTTGCAAATGTCTTAGGCAACACCTATTCGGGAAAGCTTTACTAACACATTTCAGCAGAAGTAATTTTCAGACAAAATTTAATATACCTGGTGGTAAGAAGGTCAAAATAACTATTTACCAAATGCCGAAAATAGAAGGCCGCAATTACTTCCTATTGCGTTAAGTCCATATTGATTTGAACTATTTCGAAGGAGAAATCAGTCCTAAGCTGACCTTGCAGTCCTCAAGAACGCATTCTTACTGCCATTAGGATAACACTCCAGGTACTGCAGGGCTTCACTGAAGTTTAATTATTACCAATAACCCATACTCTTTATATCCAGTGGGCATTTACCAAGGATAGAATATTCTTCCACAGCATCACATAGGTACATGTACCTCCCTTGATAAGAATAGAAATGGCCAGGTTCCAAAATACATGTCATGACGATATGACAAAGTATGTGGGGAACATCATTACTGAATCACTTACTTCAAAGCAAAATTGATAACGACGTATTAAGGCAATCACATGCAACATTACAAATTAATGCAGTCATCATGGTTTGAGGAATTCTTGTCCTGCCAACAGATATTTATCAGCATGCAATTTTCATTTTCCATCAATTTATTTCTTGACTCTTTATGGCTTTGATAATTTTTTTAACAAAAATCTGAGATGTGGGTTTTATAATTTTGTCTGAATTCATATACTTTTTCCTACCATAAACTGGTTTATTGGATGACTAAAGGGTGTAAATGTGATGTATGCCCTCCAAACTGAAATATTAATTAATTTGCAATGAAATATTGGTAGAGATCTGCCTCTCAGCTGAATGGCATGTGGCAGTAATATCAGCAGAGGCAGCTGCCTACGGCATCCTCACCACCTAATGAACATTCCAGGGGTTGTTTAACCTCCAGGATTTCACTGACCAGCCAGACTTACTGTTCAACCAAAATCAAATGTGTTCCTCACACTGGCTAGAACACTGGTTGAACAGTAGCGCCATACCTTTATGACACACCGTAGCTTATTGCTGACACAATACCTGTTCCCTTAACATTGGGTGGTCTTCATCACTATTGATTCGTGCTATATATATCTTGCACATATCCTATGTCACTTGACTGAGCTGGTATTGTGATGCACATTGCATGGGAAAGTAAACAGATACTAGGAATGAATGTTCAAATATATACTTGAAACTTGCTCAAGTGCTCTACTTGTTGAGATCAGCCTGGGAGAAATGCTCAGAAGTATTTTCCATGAAATTGAAAGCTGATAGGTAAGCACTTCTTCAACCTCGCTTCCCACTCAACTAATTTTATCTTGCATGCTGATGAAACATCAGCTTTCTTCTGAATCATAATTAAAGAAACATTTCTCTCATCATGCTAATAGGAGCCAAGGTAACTAGTTGCAGAAATATTTACATTCTTTCCTTCTTTTAGAGTATTTTCCCCCGCCAATACTAGTCGTAAAAGCCTTAAGTGTTTGATACAATTATCACTTTGGTGAAACTCACAAGCACTAGTATGGTGCTGTCAAACAATCAGGGAGGTTTTGTTTCTCTGTTTGTTGCTTAACGCCACACTCAGCAATATTCCAGCAAAATAACAGTGCTCTGTATATAATCATGTCTGGACCAGACAATCCAGTGATTGATAGCATGAGCATTGGTATACGATGACATGCATCAACCAAGTCGACCCAGTTAGTCGCCTCTTACGAAAAACATAGTCGCCTTTTACGGCAAGCATGGGTTGCTGACGACCTATTCTATCCCGGATCTTCACAGGTCGTAAAAGCTTCTACTGTCACAGGTACAAAATGAGTATCAGCTGTGACAGCCCTCTAGTAATCCATTTTGAATAACAAATATTAGATAATGTCTTTCATATGAGATCTTGAACACAGAGGGGCCATAATTTGCTGTACAGAGTTGCGTCCCTTTGGCATGCCAGAAACCTATGAATGTGGGTTCTAATCCTGGTTCGCCCCCTTATATTTCAAGGTTTGTCGGCACCATGCCCGTGCTCGTGGGTTTCACCGAAGTTGGTAAACGTCTGAGACCTGCATCATTTCGGGCTTTCCTCCCCCGTTAAGTTATATATAACTGGAATAATGTTAAAAGCGGTGTTATACCTAACTCACTCACTCACTCACTCTTGAACACAGATATTTCTTAGGTCAATAACTAACATTCTACAGTGTTCTTTCTAAACTTCAAAGTTTATTCTCAGAGATTCATGAATTTTGCAAAATTCGGACATGAATATTTTATTCATTATATCCTCAATTTCAACTAAACATGATAAAAACCTATATTTTCCAGCATGTTCTCTGAGCTAGCGGTTATCTTGGGTGCAGATGACGTCATCAATAGGTTATCAGGTGACTTTGCTGTATTCCATAGTGACTTCATTGCAAACCTTTGCATCTGTTTTCAAACAAAATATAACCTACTCATACTTACCATGCTCACTGGTAACCAAAGTATTGCAGTCACAGTCATTTGCAGCAACATCCATTAATTTCATAACGGTGTTACTCATAATTTGACACAAGAGTTAGAGAGTGAATTAGTTTTAACGCCGATTTGAACAGTATTCCAGTATATCATGGCATGTCAGCTTATGGTGGTAGGAAAGTCCGGAAACAAACCTAGAAACAAATCGAGGCGAACTTGGATCCAAAGCCACAACATATGTATCTGGCTTGCTCAAGAGGTGCAAAGTCTGCACAGCAAGTTGTGGTGCACGACTGCTTCCCCCCTCCACCCCCCACAAGAAAGGTTGCAGAAAGTTAAGATAAGATAAATAGTCCAAGGATAATAATAAGGAAAATATATGCAACAGCAGAGTAATCTTATGTTAATTCATCTTTTCTCCACCACCCCTAAAAAAAATGCTGAACCAATGAAAAGGTTCACATAATCCTAAATATCTTATAAAACAAGTTGCAAGCACTTTGCAAAGCTGATAATGTTATCACTGGAGTTTGCTTTTGTGACCCAGACGTATTGAGAATTTAACACAAGGCCATTTCAGACTATTTCAAGAATACACACAAATATCTGCAAGTACAGGAATGTCAGAAAAAACAATATGTAAAACCAAAAATTCATGCATGAGGAAGGTATAAGTCGATAATCTCATCTGGCTTTACCCGATACCTAATGATTTCCTCTTATCTGCAACTTTCAAATGAGAAATCTCTACCATGTCTACAGATTGGAAATTAATACCACCTGCATCATAAGTCTATTTCTCACATATTTCATTTTTTTCACTTCTGACAATTCTCAAACTGAATGTCCACAATAAAAAACGTCCTGAACATGCACATGATTCTCCTCAATATTCTAGGGACTTATAATTTTACTCAAAGGCCCTTTTATTATGTATCAGCCTATGAATTTGTTTATAAACCAACAAATGTCGTTTGTGGAAAGGAAACAAACATTAAAAGTGCTTTTTTTAGGTGGTGGAGTAGTTCAATGGTTAAAGCATCTGCTCGTCATGAAGACACAGGCTTGTTTTCACATATGAAAATGGTAAAATGTGCGAAGCCAATTTCTGGTGTCCCCTGCCATGATATTGCTGGAATATTGCAAAAAGTGGCCCAAAACCATAAACAATAACTCACTCCTCCCCTCAATGTGTGTTTACCAATTTCTTTACCACCCATAATGAAATTACAATCAAAAATAGGTCAGTATGGGAAATGACGTAACAATTTGACTTTTTATTGAAAAAGAAATCCCAACTAGTCTTCTATTTCAATTTTCCCTTATTTCACCCATCACAAAAGAGAAATAATTTACTAAGATAAAACAGGGTTCAGATCTGTTTATTTCTGGGACAATGATTGTTTGTTTTCATATTTGTTCATGTCATCAGAGAATGTCCAATCAAAAGATACTAAAAAAATGTAAGTGTCCTGGTGCCATTTGTCTTCAGCAAAATAAGAGATTATTAAACATGTTAAAAAATAGAAAAAGGAAGAAAACTGTAAACGAAATAATTAATAAAAGAACCCTTATATTTCTGCCATAATGTAATTTTTTTTCATAAAGTACTTCAATATCAAATACAATTCACACAATTGCATAATAATGATAAACCAAGTGAAATATTTGCAGGAAAATGTCAATCAGAAAGTTATTTAAAACACTCAAAATGACAATGACACCCAATACATTAACCAAGGACAATGGCAACATTATTCCTACTGACATAAAGTAGGTCAAGTTAGCATTCAAGTTTTGACTTCCTTGTGAACTTTGCCATGAAGTTTCAATCACACAATTAACATTAAATGTAGTTCATGAAAATGCACGTATGATTATCATTCGCCTGCAACATTATATATACTTTATCTATATCATGTCAGTGCAGGAATTTAAGGAGATTTCTACCGCCCAGAGATCCAGTTTAGGGCTTTCTCTTATTTTGACCTGAGGGCACATCTTTTATCTCTAAGCTGAAAAACAACCTCTCGACTTTCAGCTTAGTAATAAAACGTGCAATGTTATTTACAAAATAAGGAGAAATTTGAAAGCCAAACACTCTAGAAAAAGAAACTTCAAAAATTGTCTTTGATTAACACTAAGTGTCTCATTATTATTAACTGTACAAATATTGATTGGTAGCTAAATTATAATTGGTGACATTAAAAAGGCAAGCTCTATTTTGCAAATCATATTAAACACCCCGAGCACAGTCTCTTACATTACACACAATCTATTACATGAACAACACCGATCCACAGAAAAGAAGCTATCAAGAACTAATCAATATGTACCAGTCAAGATACACAATACCAAACAACTAAGGCACATAAAACTGAATTCGATATTAAGTTCATGTCTACTTAATGCATGGAATTCTGGAAATGTGAAAAGTAAAATCCATTAGAAAACTTGTGCCTTCTTTGCTGGTAGAAATCAGTTGTCTTCCCTCATTTTCAGATTAAAACAAAAGATAAAATAGTTTGCATGGAACACAAGCATAAGAGAAGTGGGATCAAACTTCAACTCTAATGAAATAGGAGGTAGGAGACACCCTGGGGTAACTAACCTTCTCCGGAAACCAGTAGGATGTCCAAGCATCTTGTACTCCTCCCATCTTCTTTCACAGTAGTCAATGCAGGCAACAACTCAAGGCAGGCTGCCTGTTTAACAGTTTACTGCCAGGCCTGGCAGATAGGGGGTAATTACATGATGGGAGCTGCCTCGCTCACCTACTATTTATAGCACAATCACATAAGCTGCTCAGAGTGCTGTCCCTTTGTAATGGCAATCAGGGAAAGGCACTGCCACCACAGTAAACTTGTTAGTTAGTATGGGATATTCCATGACAGTTCGAATGAGGTTAAGGAATTGTGGGAGATTTGTTTTTGTGGATTCAGACAATCAATCGATGCTGACAGTCAGAAGTAATGGATATGTACAGGAGATATATTTTTTTACAAACACATGGTTTGAGGTTCTTGTGATGGTTAAGAAGGAACTCCATAAATTATGCTAATGCTCTTAACAACATTATCAAATACTGAATTATTTTGTTACTGAAGATAAAATTGCAAATCACCCATTTAGCATTTTGTGTGCCATCAAAACCATAACTTTTGAAAAAATATTCATAAATGTTGATAAACTTAAAATAACAATGATAGAAAATGAAACTTGCACATAAAAATAACTGTTAAACTGAAGTCATGTACATAGCAGAGAAAAACATACTTCTGTGTAAAATGCACATGATGCATAATCATGACAATTGGGCAACATGTTTTAAAATTTACATCTTATATTTGAAGTGGAAAACACTGTATCATTCCAGAGCTATCAAAGAATTGAAAAAATACAGCTTCAGAATTGTAGGTAAAACCAGTTCATCTTTACCATCACCAGAAATTATGTAAATACTTCCTAATCACCAAGTATTACTACAACAAATGACATTTCGATTGACTAACAACCTGTAATAATCAGCACAATTATCAACCACAAGCAAGTTAATTTACAAAAGCTAATGACTGTCTATCTGGAATATATACAATGTGTAGTACATGTAGTATGAAACAGCCTGACTCCTCAGACAATGTCAGAAGCATGACAAGAAATAGATTTAAATATACACGAAGTAACAGGGCCTCTAAAACAAATCCACATCTTCATCACACATTCACACCAACTTTTCTTTTTATTATGTTTGTTGTTGTTGTTGTTGAGATCCACCCCACATGTTCCAGCATAGCAAGGAGTATTTTGGGTCCCAATGAATTGAAAAGTAAGGGATTGGCAGTATATTCATTGTATTACATTATCAATATTATCGATAGTGCAGCATGACATCGATGTCAATTATGATATTCAATTTGTCAGCGATTGGGCCATAGACAATTGCAATGCATCAATAGTAAGATCAATCTTTACTCTTTACAAGTGACACACAGGCACTTAGCGGTGACAATGACCCAGCCAAGCACTTTGATCCACATTCAGCAGCAATTTGACTGTGGCCAACCTCACCCCATTTCAGTCATCACTTACTGAGATAATTGAGAAACACCAACCTGATCTGATGCCCTGGAGAAAGACGAATGCAGGCAACTGCCTTGAGGATGACATTCATGATTATGTTCATGTTCAGCTACAAATTACTTTTTATGTAAATGTCTAAATATCATACTGACAAGGAAATCAATGCATCCAGGAAATGTACAACACTATTTTTCAGAAATACCTTTCATTTCACTCATTAAACACTGTTATAGGGGTTTTTTCCCCCTTAGAAATCAATTGCAGACTCTTGGTGTCTGCAACTGATGTTGCAACTGATGTTTCTATGAAGGGTAAAACAAAATTTCTGATTGTAATGGTGTATACAAGTGAGCACTGTACAAATCTGACAAGTCAGATAAAGATACTTTTCATAAACTACTTCATCACATCTGACAGTTCCTCAGATAATTCAGTCAGTTGTTAAGTCTGGTTGAGTTTTAGTTGGCCAAGTCAGTTTTGGTAGAGGTTGTCTCCATAGTATCACTAGGAGGGGTGGAAATTAACCAAGAACATCTACTAGCCAAAATAGTGATAATACAGCAAATACCGCCAAAACTACATTTGAAAATCAACTAGCCTTTAGGATATATTAAAATTTAACAAAACCGGCCCAAACTAGTTTTAATTTCCATCCCTATTACTATTACTGTAGTAGTCTTGCAAGTTTAAGACAATTTCTTAAGTTGCTTGTATTCATCATAATTTCATAATGTGCCATTAATAGAAAATTATCTTTGCTGTTTGAGCGAGCTGGTTTAAGACCACTTTGAACAGTGTTCCGCTTATATCATGGCATGTCTTCTCATTTTGGAAGGAAATCCTGAAGTGATGCAGATGAAGATCTGACATTTATCACTTTGGCGAAACTGTCGGGGATGTTGCTATATGTTACTGATCAATATTCGGGCAAGTAGAAGTTCTTGGTTGACTTCCATGCCTGTGATCACCAGTAAGGTGCTGACGAACCATGAATCCTCTTCAGGGGAATCTGGGATTCAAACCCACAATCACAGAATACCTGTATGATATTGAGTTAGCAGTCAAATTGAACACTGTCTTATGTGGCAGGAAAGAATAAAGTGATGCAGGTTGGAACCTCTTACAACTTGTGTTTGTTGTTTAATGTTTAATGAATTATTCCAGCTATATGATGCAGCAATATGGTGTCTGGACTGGACAACCCTGTAATTGATATTATGACTTATGAGCATAGATCCATGCAATTAGGATACAATGACGACCAATACTAACCCAGATTTTCAAAGGGTCTACCAACTTGTGAAACCTACTGGCATGGATGTGGTGCTTACAGAACAAGAACGAAAATCAGGGTGAATCTGGGAATGAAACTGACAAATGCTGTCTTGGTTATGCATTGTTCAGTAATACAACTACACTACAAATGATGATATCTTAGATCACACCTGCCCTCTTAGTAGAAGTGATGTTCTGATGATCAATCATAGCTGGTGATAAGTTGGTTACCTTATACTGATGTCATGATTAATTTACAAAAGTCAACAATTAAGAGAAAATGTCAAATTTTCAATAGTGCTTTGAAAATCCAACCAGGGTTTTATGATTACGATTGAAATCTTACAACCACCATTAAAATAAGATCCCTTGTCATAAGTCTATGTTAAAGTATGGGATCAACTTAGCGCTATGATCGATTTGTGGAATGGGGACCTGTGCCTCAAGGAGATGAAGCCACACTTAGAAATGATACTTTTCAACCAAAATAACCTGTGACTGTTTATCATATGAACATGATGAAGCTAAGTATAAATGTTCCACACAAATAAACTGGACATGGAAAATGAAAATACCATATGAATGTCAAAATAATTCAGAAATTGATAAGGATATTATCAAACACTTAAATTCCAAAGGACACACCTAAAGTAAACATCTCTGAAGTCCTTGCAGCAGACTTGAAAGTAATAATGTCTATGTGTTCTATCCCTGCTAACCCTTTTTCATTATATGAATCAATACCTATTCAGATGGAACACTCTTGCAGAAGAAATATTAAATAAATTAACAAGATACAATAGAGCAACTTCATTTGTTCCAATATTTCATAATAAAGTACAGTCAGATTTAGCATCAATGACATAGAAAATAATGTTGGAAAGCTGTAGTTGGTTTCACTGCTGTTCATTTTGTTTATCAACATGATCAAAGACTAAACAGAGCATCATTTCCTTAAACTACTTTTGACAGGACAACCTCTTGAATATTCTGTACAATTTCCTTATATCAACACAATGTTAGGTTCACATACTAGCATCACAGGCATCATACCGGGCAAATCTAAGAAACTAAGCATCACTTCAAACTACAAACAAGTGAGCAGGGGGTCCATACTTTGTTTAAAGTCTTAGTAATGTAACTACAAATGAGGTCTCAGTTAATGTTGGGTCAGTAAGGTTTCACACAACTTGTCAATATTCCTGCAGTGTTATAGTAATGACACCTAAAAAGGTTTCCATACACTTCCCACGAGGGGGTTCAAACCCTGTGTCTAGTGAAGCTTTCAAACCACCCGGCTACCCCATCATCACCAACAGTGAGTGAATATGGCTTTAATGTGCTTTTATCAATATTCCAGCAATATCACTGTGGGGGACAACAGAAATGGGCTGGGGAAATCGAACCTGGGTCTTCAGCGTGGCGAGCTAACACATTAATCCCCTGGCAATAACACCGCTGCTCACCACCAAAAACCATACTCAACATTAAGCCATTTTGCAAATACATGTAGTAGGCATGCTTAAGATGAGTGAGTGACTTGGGTTTTACGCCACTTTTAGCAATATTCCAGCAATATCACAGCGGGGGACACCATAAATGGGCTTCACACATTGTACCCATGTCGGGAATCGAACCCGGGTCTTAGGCCTGACAGGCGAACGCTTTAACCACTGGACTACCTGACAGCCCCTGCTTAAGATGAAACATCCAATATTTTACAAATAGTCTGATGAATACAAAAAGGGACAATTCCAAAACATGATAATATATCCCCCCAAAACATCACTTCAGTAAATCTGTTTCCACAAGATCTGTTGTCTACAATAAAAACATCATTTCTGAAATTGGTATTGTTTACCAAAGAAAACCATAACAAACACATGTACTCTCATTGAGCAGGTAAACTTCAGGACCAAAATAGTTTTCACCATCCTTGATCTTAACCACTTGTCCGAAGCCAGAGTCTTGAACATGTTGAAAACTTCTTTGTTTGTTTATTGTTTAACGCCGCACTCAGTAATAGTCCAGCTATATGACGGTGGTCTGTAAATAATCGAGTCCGGACCAGACAATCCAGTGATTGACACCATGTGCATCGATCTATGCAATTGGGATATGATGACATGCATCAACCAAGACAGTGAGTCTGACCACCCGGTCCCGCTAGTCGCTTCTTACAAGCATGGGTTGCTGAAAACCTGTTCCACCCTGGAGCTAATTGAAGACGGTCTGTAAATAATCGATTCTGGACAAGACAATCCAGTGATTGACATGAGCATCAACCCATGCAAATAACATATGATTCAACTTATCACCTTGCGTAAAATACTTTGACAAAATGTGAAATAAACAACTTTGGTTATCATTGTCTTTGTTTCTTCTCTTTTTTGTTTAATGTCGCACTCAGCAGTATTCCAGCTATATGATGACAATCTGTAAATAATCAAGTCTGGACCAAACAATCCAGTGATTGACATAATAAGTATTGACTAACACAATAGGCACAAGACGACATGTCATGAGACTGACCACCGATCCCACTAGTTGCTTCCTACGATAAGAATGGGTTGCTGAAGACCTATTCTAACCTTGATCTTCATGGTATCATTGTCCACGGTACAAATATTTATGGCATTCCAAATTTAGTGCCCTTGAAAAAAAAAAATTCAGAAGAGTTGTTTACAAGTCACCTCCAAAAGCCATAACATTAGTCACACAACAATATCAACTGGAAAGGTTTTAATTCAAATATGGGAATTTTTACTGATATTTGCTGCACACTTGGTGCTGTACATTGGTCCCTGGGTAAGACTATATATATCCCTGTGGTATCCAGTCGATTTGATATAACAAAATATATTCACTAGTTCTCCTACTTTTGCAGCACGTGCCAAAACTTTTGATTCTTCTTCAATCTTCATCATCATTCCCTGAAGATCTTTATGTGTATATACTACAGCATATATGGACTCTTATTAGCAGAGTTTACTAAACCCAAAGACATTTTACTAGACTTGAGAAACGAACTAGTGGTAATTGAGAATGGACACAAATATTTACGTTGTAAGTCCGATGGGATGCAAGAAAGCATGTACGAATCATTAAAATCGTCAAGCGAAGAGTGACGCAAAAAAAGACAGACCTGGGAATGTGTCAACATTAGTGAATCCAATGGGTATGGCGCTGACAAAAACAGGACCAAACAAGTTAGAACACTAACAGGACTTGAGTATGCACAAGAAATTGTCCTTTTTTTCAATCTCAATAAAATAAGAGCTTTAAGTCCTGATTCACAAACATACTTAGTCGAGATCAAATCACCCAATATTGGCAATATTACTAATATTTGGTGCAGATGAAACTCCCCCCACCAAAAAAGATGTCACTTATCATGCTTATTGAAATACAGAACAGAAATGATAGCATAAAATATTCACAATATAGCATGGTTGTTATTATCCATTCAGAACAACTAGTTTATGTTTATTATCTAGAGGCTGATGTTGCACATGCTGCTTGGAATGTTGTGTTTGACTCCTATGAAAATTTGGAAACAACTGCTTGAATCATTATAATATTTGGAGGAAGATGGGGAAAGACATAAGTCTACATAGATGTTTTTCTAATCACTCACCAATAAGTCATTACGCAGAGGTGTGTACCTATTGGTTACATCCAACTAGTCTGCAGCTCATTTCAGACTAGTGGCTCATGCAAAATAACTGGATTTGGGGAGAAAACAACTAGTCTCTGACTAGTGGACTATCCTGTTATATGGGTAAATCATCAAAAATACTTCTACATCCAAAGGGATGCCTTTACATGGGTGCAGGTTGCATCGTAAGAATGCCTTTCAAAGAATTCAAAAAGTAACACCAAATGTGATGTAATGAACCAGACTACTTTTCCTCTTCTTCTCAACAAAACATTGCTCCTGGTTGCTTGAACAAAGAATTTATCAGATCAAAATGATAAAAATGATAAAAATAACAAAATAATATTCATGTCCTCAAAGGTAATGAGCTCTCCACATTCACATGAAGGCGAAAATTAGAAATAAATAATTAGAGACAAAAACATAACAGCTGACAATCACTTTCATGCATGCATATGACTGTGATCAGAAAATATATGGGAACGACACCCTCATGCTTTCCTAAGCGTTCTCTGAAAACAATTTAAACTTAGCACACAAAAAACAGGAGTAATGCCCTTAATTGTTTCCATTCAACCTTACATAAATAGTATCTCAATGACAACACCCATATCTTGCTTACACATCAGGGTACATCATATGATCATGTATAATCACCCATCCCATCAGAAAGGGAACCTTGTGTCGGCTTACAAATAACATTAGCATTCTGAAGAAAGACAGTCTAGACACTGCTCATATTGATTAAAAATGAAAGCTAAAACTTGTAAAAGTGATTTTTAAATATGCAAAAACTTCTACATGCAAAGTAAACTTCGACATCCATGGTTTCACCTTAGGTATGAAAACAGGGAATCATGAGCATGAGTTATCTTTTAGTCTTAAATACTGTGAACATAACAAGAATAACCTCATTTACATTGTGTAGAATAAATGCATAATTCAGTTACAGGTTCAAGAATGCTTTTGGAAGACTCTGTACTGACTGATAAAAAAATGTTATTTAATCTAAACATGTAGACTAACATCTAGTATCTGAAATGAGCATATTTTATAGGAAAAACAAGTTGTTAAATTCTCTTACTAACATATAATATAAAGGAACCCAGAGACTATTATAGACTTGCATGGACTGTATTGGATATATTTGGCTCAGCGTACATATGACAGACTACTAAACATGCTAAAAACCTGATTGATGTGGTCGAACCATACACAAAAACAGTACAATATCCATGTCAAATATATGTATGACTGTCTCCCCAACTCAGTTAGAAAAAATACATCCACAGGCACATTGATATTAAGCCAGATTTTCAAAACAGTACCACATAGGAAACACATCCCAATTCATACTGTATGAGTGATAAGAGTCACTCAACTGCAACATGTACAATGGAATAAAGCCTGAGTTTGTCCTGTGGGAAGAATGGCTCCAGTAGTATTCAGTGTAAGTGAGGTGTCATTTCACATATTTAGCTCCAACCCACAAAATCAATACCAATTAAGAATTAAATCTCGCAATGTAAATCCACTATTTTGATTGAAATAGCATGGCCTTCCCAACCGTTACACACAATTTGGTAATTAAAACAGATGTGTAAACACAGACTTCAGTCTGTTCACGGTGACAACAAGATGTTCACGTTATGTTGCCAAGAACAAAAACAATCCCCAGACATGGGTGGCCAGCAATAATAAGCTGATTTCAAAATGGGGGCTGAATCGACCAGGGAACTAAACAGTTGCTGGTGTACTAATTAAGTATGGGGCTGTGAATGGAATCTAACGACGGCGTTTCGCTTGTGAATGGAGCGTGGACCTGTCACTAGGCATGATCCACACGTGTTCAAGAATGAATCATTAGCGACATGTCTAGCAAAGATGGAACAAAAACAATCGACCTGAATGGTCACGAAATCAGACAGAGACATGTACTCGAATCAGAAATATTCGGAACCACAACCTGACAGGAAATCAGAAGGATTGTTTCCCGAGTGATTCAGAAGCGAATAAACCAATGTTTTACTTACGAGGCTCTCTTTGACTTGTCGTCGTTTTTAAAACGCGGTTTAGCTTTTGAGCGCTTCTTCCGCGCCTGAATGGCCAAAGCTGAAACGACATATGAAATATGCGGTTACTACTTAACTGATAAGTCATGAAATCATCAAGACAACTTTATGTTGGGTGAAAATACCGAACCTTTTCTAGGAATTTTCGAGCTCATCGTCTTCTCTCAGATACATTTGGAGACCCGGTACGCATGCGTGATATATGACAGTGGCATTGTGGGATATGACTTCCGGACACAAGCCCGAGCAATGAACAGTGCTGAAGCGGGGTAGCGCATTACATTGCAGCGCCAAATTCAAAATAATGGAGGTGAAACGACAACATAACCAACCGCATGCACAGTGGTAAAACGATGCAGGTACCTTTGAACATAGCGAAATATGGTAATTTCGACTTTCTTACTGCGAACACACCAAGATGCTGAAGGTTCAAAAGATTCCTCCTGGTTTCTAAACAATTTTTCCAAAGTCACGAACACTGGCGTTTCCCAAGTTAACCAACACATGCGGAATAAGCCAGGAAATCTAAACTGGCTAATGTGATGGTCGACATAACTCTCGCCTGTCTCGCGATAAAACGAATGACGTCACAAAACAAGCACTGTCCGTTACTCTACGTAACTATGAACTATGACGTTACATTTTATTATTCAGTGTGACGTCACAGATTCGTCATTTTCTCGAGTGGGTGTTCTATTTGGAAGATAACCAGACACAAGTTTCGCGTATTATCGACAAAACGCTTTTAGAACCTTTTTACGCCAAGCTTTAGATATGAATTATAAATTGATATATAAAAACATTGCATTTTCTTTGTTTGTATGCGTGACTGTGCCATGACATCATATTTGAGAAAAAGTATTGTTTATAATGGCGTATATCGATACAAACTTCAGGTATTGCCATGTCCGAGAAATAATAAGAGGATATGGTATCAAGCAGCTGTGATATTTATAACAAATACGTTTGTTTCAAATGTTAATGAAATTTGAAATGGCATACGTTTTTAATCTCCAGCCGATTAAGTTAAATAATCATGGCGTGTACAAATGGAAAATAAGGGGATTTTGATTTCTGTATTCACCTACAATTAATTTTGAAAGAAAATAGATTTGGGTTTGTTTAATTAATGTAATCATAACAGTTTGAGGGATGCTTTATAACAGAATGCTATGGATCACATGTAACAGAAAGCTTCATGGGATGCTCTATAACAGAGACTTATGGTATGCTATATAACAAAGGTATATGGTATGATATGTAACAAAGCTATGTAACGGCAAGCTATTTGGGATGCTGTTCAACAAATCTTTGGGAAGCCATATAACAATGCTGTATAGGATGCTATAAAAGATAACCATATGGGATGGTATATGACAGAAAGCCTTGGAATCCTAAACAACAGAAAGCTATATGGGATCCTTTATCACAGAAAGCTATAGACCGCTATATAACATAACATAAACCTATGGGCTACTATTTACCAGAGAAAGGTACGGCCTTTAGGGAATACGATTCCACAATACGCATTGGTATGATGATACTCAAGAGAACATACATTGTACATGATGAACGACATCCTTACACGGTAGAACGAGAAACCGATATCGATAGCTGACACAGTGCCTTGATGTACTGTCAAATATCGAGACACACTGCAAAGCTATCAGCATGAAAGTATTACTAATCCTGACAATGATCTGTTATAAAACAACACTGCAATGTAACGACACAATCGAAAATCTTGCTGAAAAATGGTTAAACTGTTTTTTTGAAGAAGCCATTAAAAGAGTATTCTCAGTCAGCAATGTTACATGATTGTAAGTAACGAAACAAGGGCCAGAAAATAGCAGTGGTTGGTAGAAGAAGGGTACGACGGAGATACACAAACGGCCAGGTAGAATTTATCACCACCCGATTCTCAGGTAAGTCTGTCCTTACTACGATAGGGATACATGGGATTTTGTTCTACACTGGAATAGGTTAGATATGAGAGACCTAACTCGATACATGAGACCGATCAATTAGACGTTAACCCTTTCACCACAAATGTGCATGGCCATATCGTGTGAGTGCGATAATGCCGCTTTACGCCGCAATAAGCAATATTCCAGCTATATCAGGACCTGGGACAGTGTGACCAGTGGTTGGTAGCATGGGCACCGATCGATATCCGATACTCGCTTCGGGTATGGGGTACAGGGTACCTTGTAACCACCCGATTCTCACTCCAGGTATTGGGTAATGTTACCCACTGATTCTATCTCCGGGTATCTGGTACTTGTTGAAATCCGATTGTCGCTCCAGGTATTGGGTACTTCGTAACCACCCAATTCTCACTCCAGGTATTGAATAGTTAGTACCTTGTTACCTCCAGATTTTCGCTCCAGGTATTGGGTACTTTGTAACCACCCGATTCTCGCTCCAGGTATTGGATAGTTGGTACTTTGTTACCTCCAGATTGTCGCCCCAGGTATTGGGTACTTTGTAACCACCCAATTCTCGCTCCAGGCATGGCCGTACTGGGTACTTGGAAACAAACCGATTGTCGCTCCACTTATTGGGCACTCGGTACGTTGTAACCACCCGATTCTCGCTCTAGGTATTGGATACTGGGTACTTTGTAACTACCCGGTTGTCAGTCAAGGTATCGGGTTCTGGGTACTTTTTAACCACCCGATTGTCACTCTGGGTATCGGGTACTGGGTACTTTTTAACCCCCCGATTCTCGCTCCAGGCATGGGGAATATTACAATCATTTTAGAAACTAAAGCGGTTCAATGTTTAAAGTAGAATAAAGCGGTCGTCCCTGGAGTTGCGTCCCTTGGGCACCCCAGAAAGCTGTGGCCGTGTCATTTAAACTGCCCAGTAAGCAGTTACGATATTCAAAACACCTCACTAGGGGTCATTTGAAGCGGGACATCACTTGGATACAATGTTTTTGAAACATTGTCAACCTATACAGTAGATTTATCTTGTAAATATGTAGACACTTGTAAACAGGTCATATTTGTCCAGATCTGAACAAGTAACTTCAGTAAAAAGTGCATTCCAACCTTAATTTGGAGACTTCAAAAATCATTTTATGAAGGGTGATATAGTAAAGCTAGTTAGCTATATTAAATGATTTTATCGCATCGATAAATTTAATGCTGCAATCATATATGCAGTTTCAATCCGTTGAAGAAATGTATCGGAAACATGTTCAAATTCCACTAATCTGAACAATATTGATCCTGGCACCACGTTTCTTTTTTAACATTACGTAAAATAAATGCATTTTCAATTCGACATTTTTTCTTAAAATGACGTACGGAAACTTTCTGCACCTTCATCTGAATAGTGTGAGATACATTCACGCGGATAACAGCCCACAATGTTTGTATACTGCATATATCTGGTTGTCATGCTCAGCTGTGGCATGGAGTAAATATATTGAAATACCTTGTTCATTTTGCAATACAATTTGTAATCAAACTCCCGAGCAATGCCTTGATGAATTCAAGCGTGTGTCGCTGTACACTGGTTATTAAACGGTATCTAAAGTGCGTTCATGAACAGTACGTTATTAAATTGACACAGTCCCACGGGTCATGTTATATGTTCGTAACCGATTTGGCCTAGTGGAATCCAAAACCTGTTTTTCAGGTTAGCTCTACTAATACCTAGTCGTCTTAAGAGCCGCAATTCGCTATGCAGAGTTATGTCCCTTGGGCACGCCAGAAATCTATGATTGTGTGTTCGAACCCCGGTTCGCCCCAATTATATTTCTCGGTTTGTCAGCACCATACCCGTGCTCGTAGGCTTCAACAAAGTGGTAAACGTCTAAGACCTGCATCACTTCGGACTTTCCTCCCACTTTAAGCCATAATGCGTTTTTCCACTTTGCCAGTGAGCCGTGATAATCCCTAAAACAATGTGGGATTGAGGTTTGGTCAGTTCCAGACTTTTTTTATCACAGGTTCAGTAATCACACTGTTTACAAGTGAATTTGGATTGGTAACTTTTTAAAAATATAATCAGAAAATGTGTTTATGCAAATAGTATAAAACATATTATTGCTAATCATGGTGCAATGCAATTGATACACTAGGCATTTGTCACTGTACATAAAACATAATACATTAACATATTTATATAAGCATAAACATTTATCACTGTTCATAAAACGTGTTACATAATACATAATACAAATATTCATTGTGGATCACCAACAAGGTGAGTGACGGCATCACCATATTCAAATATAGTGTAAGGTCCTCTACAGGGTTTTTTTACACGATGTCGTTGTGGGGGTGAGTGAGTGAGTTGGGTGTAACGCCGCTTTTAACAGTATTCCAGTTATATCACGGCGTGTCAGCTTAATTCGGGAGGAAAGCCCGAAGTGATGCAGGTCTCAGACGTTTAGCACTTCGGTGAAACCCACGAGCAGCGGTTTGGTACTGACAAACCTAGAAACATAATCGGGGCGAAGCGGGATTCGAACCCACAATCATAGGTTTATGGCGTGCCCAAGGGACGCAACTCTGCACAGCGAATCGCGGCGCCTTAGACGATCCACCCGTGTCCCCGATGCCGTTGTGGGGTTGAGTGTTGCTGGGCAGCCCATGGGCGGATACAGCTTTTTTGAAAAGCCGGGGGGTGGGGGGGGGGGGGGGGGGGGGGGGGTGGGGGGTGTGTGCACAATTAAGATCTATTTATTGTCTTTGGTGGTAATTTATACAGAAATAAACATTTAGTAGTTCATCGTTTCGTGTCATGTCCACTTGTCATCTTGCAGCCGCCAACGGGCTGATTGACTGTCACACTCGGATTGAGGGATTATTACTCAGTTAAAACAGACTATATATAGCCAACAGAGCATTGTACCACAACCACTAAGTCTTCCAGCAAACTGGCAAATTGTTCACCAACCACCATGATATAAGTGGAATACAATTCAAACCCACTTCACCTGCTCCACCCTCACTCACTCATGCGACCCGTGAAGGTCCTGGGTAGTACGGGTCTTCAGCAACCCATGCTTGCCGTAAAAGGTGACTATGCTTGTCGTAAAAGGCGTCTAACGGGATGGGTGGTCAGGCTCGCTGACTTGGTTGATGCTTGTCATCGTATCCCAATTGCGTGGATCGATGCTCATGGTGTCAATCACAGGATTGTCTTGTCCGGACTCGATTATTTACAGACCGCCGTCATATAGCTGGAATATTGATGATTGCGGCGTTAAACAACAAACAAACGCTCGCCCAACAGTGTCAAATGCCAAAAGGGAATAATAGCTTCAGCATGTGCTGTTTTAGTGCAGTGACTGTGTTACGCTTCCTTCCACAAAGGTGGGCTGCTCCAAACGCTAAAGTTTACTGATGAAACAGATTTAACTGACCATCCCGTTTATGCTTGTACCGGGGCACGGGTGGCTCAGTCGTCTAAGGCGCCGCGATTTGCTGTGCAGAATTGCGTCCCTTGGGCATGCCAGAAACCTATGATTGTGGGTTCGAATCCCGCTTCGCCCCGATTATGTTTCTAGGTTTGTCAGCAACATACCCGTGCCTGTGGGTTTCACCGAAGTGGTAAACGTCTGAGACCTGCATCACCTCGGGCTTTCCTCCCTCAGGCTTTCCTCCCTCATAGAGTAGACCGCCTCCGTGGTTTAGTGGTAGAACGTCCGCCCGCTGAGCGGAAGGTCGGTGGTTCAATCCCCGGCCGCGTCATACCAAAAGACGTTCAAAGATGGTACTTGTTCTCACCCTGTCTGGCGCTCGACAATAAAGGGGATTTGTCGGCTAGGAGTCAGTACACTGTCTTAGTGGGGTATTCATGTAAAACCGCGGCATGGTATCTCAGTGAGCTAGCACTACAAATCGGCATCAGTCCGGACTAGTACAAGCAGCCACACACACACGTGCATGTACGTCGCTATATAAGTGCAATACTCTTGGACGCGACTTTAAACACAAATTCACATCAAGTCACCTAGTTTGAGTAGCAAATGTGAGAATTTTTTATTTAGTTAGTTTAATCAAAGTGAAGAAAGAAATGTATAGTTTTATAAAATGCCTGTCGTGGACGTCTGGGCTCCAAATTCGGCGAATCCTAAGAAAGACCAGTTCTGAGCAGGATTTGAAGACTTCTCGAGTTCCTGATTGCTGCTTGACATTTACTCAAGACGGGCTTGTTCTCTTAATTACATAACGTGTTATTGTATGCCTGCCTTACCCTCCAAACAGTGAATGTGTTATTCTTTTCGACGCATCCCATTCATATTAATAATTGGTCAATTTTGCCGATATTAGTGTCCAGGCAACTGACATATAGCTATTAACGATGATATTAGTGTTTTTCTTTTCTGTTCGTTTACTTGCTTATACCGAATAGCTTAAATACCATCGATAAAATGTTTGTCGACATCCACACACGCAGAGAGGGGAACAGACAGCAACAAGGACAGAAGAGTTACCTCCCTTCCCCCACCGCACATTTCTGGCCAATTTTCAAGCATCGGTAAAATGGCGTTACTGTGAACAATCACCAGGTCAGCCCCATCAGATAGCAGCCATATGTGAAGAACACGATGAAGTTTTGTTATTTTCCTGCAATCATACCTGTCACCATACCTTATGCCTCGGCAACTAGGGCTACAATGTCTTCCTACACATCAAAGAATACGATGGATCTACAGGACCTCCATCTTGGCATCTTCTTCGTTTAATGTTATTGATTGTTCAATCTTTGGAGAAGAAATGAACACTGGTTTATGTACTATTTTTGTGACCACCTCCGTGGTCTAATGGATAGAGCGTCTGTTCAGAGAACGAAGGGTCATGGGTTCGATCCCCGGCCGCGTCATTCCAAAAGACGTTAAAAGATGGTACTTGTTCTTACCCTGCCTGGCGCTCGGCATTAAGGGGCTAAAACAAGGAAGGGTCGGCTCGGAGCTAGTATATTGTGATATTATTTACATACAGGATCACAGGATTGTCTTGTCCAGACTCGATTATTTAGAGCCCGCCGTCATATAGCTGGAATATTGCGGCGTTAAACAAACTAACTAATGTTCTGCATAGTTCCATATAGCACAGTCTTTTCTTGTACCACAGTAAAGTCTTTTCTTGTACCTTACTGCAGTCTTTCCTTGTACCTTACTGCAGTCTTTCCTTGTACCATAGTGCAGTCTTTCCTTGTACCATGGTGAAGTCTTTCCTTGTACCATAGTGAAGTCTTTCCTTGTACCACAGTGAAGTCTTTCCTTACACAGTGAAGTCTTTCCTTGTACCACAGTGAAGTCTTTCCTTGAACCATAGTGAAGTCTTTCCTTGTACCTTACTGCAGTCTTTCCTTGTACCATAGTGCAGTCTTTCCTTGTACCATGGTGAAGTCTTTCCTTGTACCATGGTGAAGTCTTTCCTTGTACCATAGTGAAGTCTTTCCTTGTACCACAGTGAAGTCTTTCCTTACACAGTGAAGTCTTTCCTTGTACCACAGTGAAGTCTTTCCTTGAACCATAGTTAAGTCCTTTCTTGTACCTTACTGCAGTCTTTCCTTGAACCATAATGAAGTCTTTCCTTGTACCATAGTGCAGTCTTTCCTTGTACCACAGTGAAGTCTTTCCTTGTACCATAGTGAAGTCTTTCCTTGTACCACAGTGAAGTCTTGCCTTGTACCACAGTGAAGTCTTTCCTTGTACCACAGTGAAGTCTTTCCTTGTACCACAGTGAAGTCTTTCCTTGTACCATAGTGCAGTCTTTCCTTGTACCACAGTGAAGTCTTTCCTTGTACCATAGTGAAGTCTTTCCTTGTACCATAGTGAAGTCTTTCCTTGAACCATAGTGAAGTCTTTCCTTGTACCATAGTGAAGTCTTTCCTTGTACCACAGTGAAGTCTTGCCTTGTACCACAGTGAAGTCTTTCCTTGTACCACAGTGAAGTCTTTCCTTGTACCACAGTGAAGTCTTTCCTTGTACCATAGTGCAGTCTTTCCTTGTACCACAGTGAAGTCTTTCCTTGTACCATAGTGAAGTCTTTCCTTGTACCATAGTGAAGTCTTTCCTTGAACCATAGTGAAGTCTTTCCTTGTACCACAGTGAAGTCTTTCCTAGTACCATAGTGCAGTCTTTCCTTGTACCATAGTGAAGTCTTTCCTTGTACCACAGTGAAGTCTTTCCTTGTACCACAGTGAACTCTTTCCTTGTACCACAGTGAAGTCTTTCCTTGAACCATAGTGAAGTCTTTCCTTGTACCATAGTTAAGTCCTTTCTTGTACCTTACTGCAGTCTTTCCTTGTACCTTACTGCAGTCTTTCCTTGTACCATAGTGCAGTCTTTCCTTGTACCACAGTGAAGTCTTTCCTTGTACCATAGTGAAGTCTTTCCTTGTACCACAGTGAAGTCTTGCCTTGTACCACAGTGAAGTCTTTCCTTGTACCACAGTGAAGTCTTTCCTTGTACCACAGTGAAGTCTTTCCTTGTACCATAGTGCAGTCTTTCCTTGTACCACAGTGAAGTCTTTCCTTGTACCATAGTGAAGTCTTTCCTTGTACCATAGTGAAGTCTTTCCTTGAACCATAGTGAAGTCTTTCCTTGTACCATAGTGAAGTCTTTCCTTGTACCACAGTGAAGTCTTGCCTTGTACCACAGTGAAGTCTTTCCTTGTACCACAGTGAAGTCTTTCCTTGTACCACAGTGAAGTCTTTCCTTGTACCATAGTGCAGTCTTTCCTTGTACCACAGTGAAGTCTTTCCTTGTACCATAGTGAAGTCTTTCCTTGTACCATAGTGAAGTCTTTCCTTGAACCATAGTGAAGTCTTTCCTTGTACCACAGTGAAGTCTTTCCTTGTACCATAGTGCAGTCTTTCCTTGTACCATAGTGAAGTCTTTCCTTGTACCACAGTGAAGTCTTTCCTTGTACCACAGTGAACTCTTTCCTTGTACCACAGTGAAGTCTTTCCTTGAACCATAGTGAAGTCTTTCCTTGTACCATAGTTAAGTCCTTTCTTGTACCTTACTGCAGTCTTTCCTTGAACCATAGTGCAATCTTGTCTTGTATCATAGTGCAATCTTGTCTTGTACCGAGTAAAATCTTTAAATGTACCACAGTGCAAACTTTCTTTGTACCAGAGTGGGATATTTCCTTGTACTGCAGTGCAATCTTTATTCCTAGATTATGCCCAGTTTGTAAATATGGAATTGATGATGAATATCATTTTGCGTTCCTTGGTCCTTATACTACGAAAACAAGAAAGAATATCGTCCATAGCATTTCTGTACTCATGATAATGAACACATTTAAAAGATCATTACCAACTGTAACTACTGTTTTAATAACACGATTTCCTGAGGATTTCTTCATCTTATGCGTAAAAGACACACTGTCAGTTGTCGAAGTGGTCAGCCCATTGTACTAGTATACAATTATATATCGTGATACATTCATATAATTTTCACCGGCAGATAACTGGTACCGGTTTTTCTCTGGTGTTGACGTTTTGTTTTTTGCTGCCCATTGTAATCTAAACGCGTGTTTGGGCCAGGGGCATTCGTACAAAAATATTTCCATTACCCATCTGTTTCTTATTAGTTGTCAACCCACAAAGTAGAGAATTATTTCTTGTCTTATATCGAAATTTTAACTGCTCCCTTAATTATTATTAGCGATTCGCTGTGCAGAGTTGCTTCCCGTGGGCATGCCAGAAACCTGTGATTATGGATTCGAATCCCGGTTTGCCCCGATTATGTTTCTAGGTTTGTCAGCACCATACCCGTGCTCGTGGGTTTCACCGAAGTGGTAAACGTCTGAGACCTGTATCACTTCGGACTTTCCTCCCACATTAAGCTGACACGCCGCGATATAACTGGAATACTGTTAAAAGCGGCGCTAAACCCAACTCACTCACTCACTTAATTATTAAAAACGATTGAATGGATTGATTTTCTGAAAGAAGAGGACGTAAAATACAACTTCTAGTTTTAAATGGTTTACTTTAACGCCAGGGACATTCCTTCTCGGTTAAAAGGGGTGTTAGAGTTATGGTAACAGCTAAACATTTTCAGATTTCAGACAGAAGCCTTATAGCGAATACAACAGATCGAACATACCCAGGAAACTCCTCCGCTGAGAAAACAGCCTAAGTTGTTGATGTAATATTTCCCCCATGACCGCCCTATTCATTGGGCTCACCTTAACCCTTTAGGGCATCTCTTCAAGCTTGGGAATCCATATTGAAACTTGCCACTTGTTCACGCGACTATCACATTAAACTATACAATCGGACGTCAGTGGCAACCTTTATAAGATTGTTGTTCGAACTGTATACTATTCCATAACAACATTATAACCTTCAGCTTCAAATCATCAAAAATCATCTTGGAAGGAGAGATTGAATCTGATCTCATATGAGAACAGAACTGACGACCACACACGCTTATTCCAATATTGATGAACCACAGCAAACGAGCTTCTCAATGACCTAGTGTCAGTGGAGGACGAATTGCTGGACGTCGAGGACGAAGACCAACAGAACGCAATCTGCTTCTTATGGTGGTCACGACAATGCGAATTCAAAACGTCAACGCCAGAAAATTAGGAACATTGAATATCTGCCGAAAGAGGTACCCACCCTACCCCTGTGTTTTAACATAAGGACGACGATATCGTTGACCAAAATAGAAGAGCCTCCAGGGCTTTATCACCTGGAGGTGAAACATAGTGGTGAGAATTATACTGATGCATTTCAATATTGAAATAACCAGCGTTTATCGATTTGTGCACAGGAGACAACGCACATGTAAACAGGTAGGCGTTGCCGTGTTCAATTCTACCATTCTGATTCTTGACAATGAAGCACTTTGCAGAAGTGACATGTTGATCAGGAAGATCAGCAACTCAGTTCCCCTGCTCAGACATGTGCGCCAGGCAGCGGGTTCTGTCACTAACAATGCCTCTACTAGCGTTGAGTGTTTTGTGCACTGAAACAGTGACATATTTGCAAAATGAAGCTGATTGACCTGAAATGTTCTTCACCTCATCACAGATTGACTAAATAATCTTTTTATTACAAAATGATTGATTTTGAGTGCACTCCCTTTGTAGATTCAATGACTACATGTATAAACCTTGCCCAAGATTCTTGTTGTTTTGAGTGAGTGAGTTCAACGCCGCTTTTAAAAGTATTCTAGTTATATCGCGGCATGTCAGCTTAATGTGGGAGGAAAGCCAGAAGTGATGCAGGTCTCAGACGTTTTACCACTTCGTCGAAACCCACGACCACGGGTATGGTGCTGACAAACCTAGAAACATAATTGTATTGTTTAATGTGATAGTCACGTGAACAAGTGGCAAGTTTCAATATGGATTCCTAAGCTGGAAGAGATGTCCTAAAGGGTTAAGGTGAGCCGAATAAATAGGGCAGTCATGGGGGAAATATTACATCAACAACTTAGGCTGTTTTCTCGGCGGAAGATTATCCTGGGTACGTTCGATTTGTTGTATTCGCTATAAGGCTTCTGTCTGAGATTTGAAAATGTTTAGCTGTTACCATAACTCTAACACCCCTTTTAACCGAGAAGGAATGTTCCTGGGGGTAAAGTAAACCATTTGAAACTAGAAGTTGTATTTTACGTCCTCTTCTTTCAGAAAATCAATCCATTCAAGCTTTTTTAATAATTAAGTGAGTGAGTTGGGTTTAGCGCCGCTTTTAACAGTATTCCAGTTATATCACGGCGTGTCAGCCTAATGTGGGAGGAAAGCCCGAAGTGATGCAGGTCTCAGACGTTTACCTATTCGGTGAAACCCACGAGCACGGGTATGGTGCTGACAAACCTAGAAACATAATCGGGGCGAACCAGGATTCGAACCCACAATCATAGGTTTCTGGCATGCCCAAGGGACGCAAATCTGCACAGCAAATCGTAGCCCCTCTGTGTTCAAGATTCCATATAACAAGACATTATCTAATATTTGTTATTCAAAATGGATTAGACGACTGGGCCACCCGTGCCCCCTCTTGTTGTTTTGAAAATGAAACATCTTCATGATATGAAAGATGATCAGCCACTGAACGCCATTTTTGTCATTTCTAATTGAACCAGAACTGGTAAGCGACATGATGTAGGAAGTTTGATTCGGCACCCCGCTACCCACACACCATGGAGTGTCAATTAGGACAGTGTTTCACTGCAGCGGATATCCAGAATGCAAACACAGTGGATACAGGGGTCATATACACCAGTAAATACGGCATGAATATAGCTATATTTGTCTACCAAATAAAATGCTGGACTGGTTCGGCTCATGATATGCAGAACTCAGAGGTCAACATCACCAGATTGGCCACCGCCTTCTGGCAAAAGAGGCAAGGAATATTCACATGAAGATTAACATTCAAAACCCAAATAAAATATCATGTAGCATTGATCATGATATCAATCACTGACCGCCGTCATATAGCTGGAATATTCCGGAGTGCGGCGTTAAACAAACAAAACAAACACAAAACTTATAAAAATAGTGTGAACGCAACGCTGTCACCAGTAGAAAAGAAGAATAAAAGTGAATTGATGACAGATTTATGCCGCAGTTACAGTGTTTAATGTAGGCAGAATTTGTACATGGTATTACCATATAAATCTAAATACAGTTTACAATACATATAAATATATTGAACCAGTTATATTTAATGACATGGTACAATTGCAGGCATAAATTGCAGGCTCAAATGCAGGCACAAAATAACATCTTAATGACTTTCAGAGGAGCAACAGGTCTGCCAGTCTGCATGGGAACAAGCAGGGAGTTCCTCTCTGTGGTGCCACCCCAACTCCGTGGGTGATACTTCATTCCCCTACCATTGTTGTACAGCAGGGTATGCCCCATTACTTTGGAATTTGGCAGCTACTGATGTTTGAGGAGGGATTCCATCTTGAATCCAGATGAAGATAAGGTTGCTCGATGAATTGATTTGAAGTACATCTGGTTTCGAAGTTTGTCCAGTGACGGTGATCCCACAGTTCCATACAGCTTTAGAAGGAACATCTCAACTACTGTGATCTATCAGATCGATGAATTGGTTGGTTTGTTGTTTAACGCCGCACTCAGCAATATCCCAGCTATATGATGGCGGTCTGTAAATAATCGAGTCTGGACCAGACAATCCAGTGATTAATATCATGAGCATCGATCCACACAATTGGGATCGATGACATGCATCAGTCTGCGAACCTGACCACCCAATCCAGTTAGTCGCCTCTTACGACAAGCATAGTTGCCTTTTACGATTGAAGACACTCAAACAGCCACTATCGTTTACACAACCAAACGATGCAAAAGCCTTCTTCTTCCCTTGACTGTAGGGTGCTGACACAATAACCCATCCTGTGATTGCATGTACAAACAGGTGAATGCTGTGTTTGGGCAGTATTAATTGCAGTTATCAACCAGAACCCACCTGTTGTGCTTTACTTGACATTGGAATACATTGGTGTGGCGATTGTGATGCCTGTTATTCCACTAACACGGGCCATTTCCAAACTAATGGCGGCTATTTGGAAAATACCACCAGAAGGAACTTGGAGAACTTTGTGCTGGTGTCATCAGTGTGACTTTCTGAAGGTCTCCAGAAAAAAATCAGCTTTCTACTATTTTTTCCCCGATTGTTATTTTTTGTCTAATGCTCTTAGCCTATAGTAAGTGTTTTGCAATATGGAGAACTTCAAAGACCATGTAGACAATGATTGAATATGTTGAACTCATCGTACGCTGAACGATAATGGTATTCTAAAAATACCTTTAGGTGTGGACAAAGTAAGTTTCTACTTGTTTTTTTCATGTAAAACCGGATTTCCGAGCTCTCGACCAGGCCACATAGATTCACAAAATCTTTGAACATGTGCATTTCTAGACTGGAGCAGTATCTATGTAAATAACGCATCAAATAACATTAAAAAAAGATCACCCACAAAACTAAGCAAAACAAATATATCAAAAATTGAAACATTGTTCCAGAGGTTTTCAGAATTTCGGAACACATCAGAGAAAAAATATACCTCAAGTTCTTTTATTTTTTTGTAAATTCATATTGGATGTTTTCAGTCTGGGGCACGTCCGGAATTTTTGGGACGTGGTTGTACTTCAATAACGTTTACGATCCGTTTCTGTTTTGATGTTTATGTCTGTACCTCTTACAAAATATATTTTTAAAAGCTTTTCTAAATGGTTGATATCCTAACATACATAAGGAAACATGTACAATACCAAAAACATGTTTCACAACCACAAGCCACTGGCTTTCCTGTAACATATTCGTGTTCCCCTCAAATAGTAGCATAAAAGCGAAACGTGGTACCATGGGAACAACATAGAGGAAGAGAAGGAATGAAACGAAAACAGCAGATTTCCGTTTTCTAGTGGCTGGCCTGAAGTTCTTTACATTCCGCCAGTTCATCTGACTTCTTCCGTCTTGCTCTGTTCCAATGATGTTGAATCTCATGACTGACTGTATGAGCCTTATGTAGCAGAAAACTACGACACACGTTGTCAACACTGGACCCAGTAGCATATGCAGGGAAAAGGCTGAAGACTCCAACAGAGGCAAACACGTCAGAAGTCGAGGTTCGTAATAAAACACCTTGGGTGTTGATATGAACATCAGCGCTGTTGTGGTGACCCAGAGCAGCCAGCTGCAGGTGAGGATGGAGATGACTCTGGCAGGAGTTACCCACACTTTGTACTCATCATGATGACACACAAGAAGGTAGCGGTCAACTACGATAAACATCACATTGTGCGTGGTAAGGAAAAACAGGACAATGTGCAAAAGCCCGAAAATTTGAACCCAGGTGTCACCGTAAGGGAAATGAGTTAGAAATCCAGATGGGAGGCTGGCTACTATTATCAGTACCCCTTGGATCACATGTACAGCGGATAGATGGCCACACAAAAGTTTCATTGTGAGAGCTATGTGCGATTTCATGAATACCACAAGTGTAATTAAATTTACCACGACAATACCAACAGAGACAAAAAGTAATACATATATTGATGGTTGATTTAGCCATGATGGTTCAAGCAATGTAGAATTCATTGTAGTGGTTGCTATATTACCCCAAACACACAACTAACTTGTAGGACGGCACACTGTAATAGGTTGTCATGTTTTTGTTTTGCAAATTCGAAAAGTTGGATTTTAATTTCTCGTTATCCTTTACATCTAATAAACAAATAATGCAAAACCAGAATCCACAACACGTCCCCGTTTGCAACGTCGACGATTATTACAAATTTTAATCAAAACTTGTATTAGAGCATTAAAAATGATGTATCCATTATTAGGCAGTACGATTATAGACAGTTATAAAATAAATAGCTTTGACATCTGGATTAATACGTTTTCATAATTCTATTTCTTTAAAAATTCGTTTGATTTATTGTCTTTCCTATAGTATGATAATATTGTGGCATTCACAATACAAGTGTGTTTTTTCAATTAATTTGTTTTAAGACATTGGATGTTATGCTGAATAATATTTGTACAAGAGTTGAATGAAGGTATGAATCAGGCACGGGTGTTGTCCAAGCAAGGAATTCCCAATAGGTAACAGTAAAAATCAGTGTGGTTACTCAGGAACTTTGGTGCTTAATGTTTACATTGTGTTTTCTGTTTCCTCTTTGTCATCACAAGTCTGTGGAACAACGAGAGCCCTCCTTCCATGGAGTAGAGTTTCATGGATTCACGAACGTCGGTCTGATGGTATCAGAAATAAATGTCACTTTTTCAGTTTTGTCCCAGCTTCCTCCCACTCTGTTAAATTTGACTGACTCGGCTTCATTCCATTCGAATATTCTGTGAATTAAGTAGAAAACATTATATGCCTTAAGTTTATTGTTTATTCTAGTCAATGCACAATAAGGTTAACAAGCGGGGTTGGGGATGGGTCGGCATCTACTTGCTATAAAACTGGGAGAAGCATTGAGATTTCTACCATTCCATAATGGCAAATGTGCACACAGACGTCACATCTTCCCACCACCAGGGGCGGTTAATAGTTAGTCGCACAGGGTTTCATATATCAAATATCAGAGTAATATAGACGATCACATCATCTGGCAGTGTACCAGCAAAGACTACAAAGCTTCATATACAACTGTAAAGGAATTCGTAACAAGATGATGACAACGGTGATAATGCAACATGTAATATTGAACCAAACGCAAGTCACCTCCATGTATTATTATTCAATAAGTGGCCAAAGAAAAGGATTAGAATACCACGAATTTGTTGATCTAACTGATAAGAAAGACATTGTTGGCTTTCACAAGACTGGTTATTTAGATCATGCAGAAATAGAAGAATTCACACAGGACAGGTGCCCTGGGGCGATCAAGGGGAATAGGAGTAGCTATAGAAATGGAAGTTGGCTGCGATTACATTCTACTGATAAAACTATGTAAAACTCTATTTGACAAGGAACAACATGTTTTCTTAGGCACTATGTGCATACTACCGGAAGGTTCTGAATATGCAACAAAGGATAATTTTGACGAAATTGAACAATCAGTTATAAACTATATGGCACAGAGTGGCACAATGTGGCGCAGTGTGAGCATATGTCCAAGATTATTGCACTTATATAGCGACGTGCATGCACGTGTGTGTGTGGCTGCTTGTACTAGTCCGGACTGATGCCGATTTAATTATTTTAATGGACTGTGGCATATGAATATGAACTGTGCAATAAAATAGATAAATAGAAGCTGGCTGAAAGATTTTGATGAAGATTTCTTATGACAATACTTGAATGACAACCGTTTTAGCTGGAATATTGCCGAGTGCAACAACCAATCAATCAATAATTTCAATTTGCATCGACATCGATAATTTCAAAGGAATACTGATGTCAAAATGGGTCACAAATGACATTTCGTAACATACATTTATATCAGAATTTGAAACTAGTTCACAGTAGGCTGGCGGTGGTCATGACATTTATAGAAATTTAGTTCGAGATCAAACGACTTGCCTTACAATAACATTCTAAAAGATAGGACGCGTTTCTTACAAATTATATTCCGAGAGAAATATCGCTAATCCAATGAAAACAGAGTAGATCCCCAATGTACTTTAAACTGTAAACCAATCAAAATTTAACAAAATGCTCCCGGTTTTTTTCGTATATATGTCATTCCGCTGTGATCGGATTTAAACTTCTGATTGACAATCCAATTTCTTCAGGCACAATAGAAGCCATCGGAAACTTTTTAAAAAACCCGGAAACTCAGTAACTCTCGCCTTCCACGTGAACAGCGACACCCATATGACGTCACCATGGAATGTTAGGATTATATGATACAATGGATGACTTATACAAATGAGAGATTAAGACATTTCCATATCATCAGCAATATTTCAGCCATGTAGCTTTGAGAACAGATTAATAACCTTGAAATATATGTCGACAAAGGTTTGGTTTGGTTTGTTGTTTAACGCCGCACTCAACCATATTCCAGCTATATGACGGCGGTCTGCAAATAATCGAGCCTCGACCAGAGAAGCCAGTGATTGACATCATGAACATCGATCTACACAATTGGGATACGGTGATATGCATCAACCAAGTCAGCGAGCCTGACCACCCGATCCCGTTAGTCGCCCCTTACGACAAGCATAGTCGCCTGTTACGGGAAGCATAGGTTGCTGAAGACTCTATTCTACCCCAGATCTTCACGGGTCTTGTAACAACTGAACCCATCTGGCAAGCCACTGGGAGTGTCTAAGTGTAAACTTTACGTCACAGCACAAAGTAGAGGAATTACAAACAAACAAACGTTGTTCTGATAAATATTAATCAAACGAAACATATGAAAATGCGTTATCCATTTTTGCATGCCGACTGCGACGTTTTGTATTATTTTGTATTTAAAAAAAGATAACTGTGTTCATACTCAGTAAAACATACAGGTGACTCAAACCAATTAAACAACTTATTTCAACCAATCGTAATGCAACGCCAATTCATTTTACAATAATGGATACGAAGATCAATGTGCACAAAACATATTAACAATATATTCAACATTTCCACTGAATGAGTGAGGTGAGTGAGTGAGTTGGGTCTAACGCCGCTTTTAACATTATTCCAGTTATATCGTGGCGTGTCAGCTTAATGTGGGAGGAAAGCCCGAAGTGATGCAGGTCTCAGACGTTTACCACTTAGATAAAACCCACGAGCACGGGTATGGTGCTGACAAACCTAGAAACATAATTGGGGCCAACCAGGATTCAAACTCACAATCATAGGTTTCTGGTGTGCCCAAAGGACACAACTCTGCACAGCCAATCGCGGCGCCTTAGATGACTGGGCCACCCGTGACCCCTCCACCGAATGAACACTATGGCATAAGGAAATGAAGTGACTGATAAAGTCTTGTTAGAAATAGTCTAAAATTAGGGATGAGTGAGATAAACATATACCATGGTTCACTCATACATAAGTCCATCAAGATTTGTTTCACTTACAATTTGATTCCAAATTCGACCAGATCCCCTCCGTGTACAGCGAGACAAAACGTACATTGCGATGTCTGACCACCAACACACAGTACAAGCAGTGACGACAACACGTCAGTATAGATCGGGTACTATTATTGTCTTCATGTCATGTCCCTAGTTCACATCAACAGTGTTATAATGATCCTTGGAATCACGATATTATCATTATCGGCTTTCCCGATTGGCCTGCAGCCTCAGGGTCTGTCATTTGATATTCTAAATGTGTGGGTTTCTTTTGGGGAATAGTGGTGAGGATGGCTCTCTGGAACCAAACATACAATAATTTGCAAAGAACTGAAGTTAAATAACTTTGACTTAGTTGTTACAAAAAAATAATATTGTTCGGCTCCATCTTTTATGGATTAAATGCATCTTTTGAAGTAGCGTAAAATAGCACTTACAAAAAGACCGCCTCCGTGGTTTAGTGGATAGAGAGAGCGGAAGCTCGTGGGTTCGATCAGCGGCGGCGTCATACCAAAAGACGTTTAAAGTAATTACTTGTTGTTACCCTGTCTGGCGCTCGGCAGGGGCTTAAGGGGCTTAAACAAGGACTTGTCAGCTTGGAGTCAGTAGGCTGAGTCTGAGTGGGGTATTCATGTTAAACTGCGTTTGGTATCTCAGTGGGCTTAATCCGGACGTGTACAAGCAGCCACACACTCACACGCACGCACGCACGCACGCACGCACGCACGCACACACACACACACACACACACACGTCGCTATATAAGTGCAATAATCTTGAACGCGACATTAAACCCCATTTCACCTCACCTCATACATGTTTCTTTAAACACTGTCACTGAAGGACAGTATAATAACAAGCAATGTATCACAGATTGACTTGTGAATACTAGTTGTGTAACTTTAATATTATCTCACTATGAGGTGGTGATACAATATAACAATGGGACTATATATCGTCAGTAACAAAGCTAAGGCCACCATACCAGGGACCAGGGAGACTTACGGTACCTCTGCTTCCTTCATGGTTCCCCAGCAGGTATACGATGGAGCGGTGGGGTAGCCTAGTGGTTAAAGCGTTCGCAATATGGTTGGAATATTGCTAAACGCGGCGTTAAGCCATACTCACTCACTGGTATACGATAACATGCCAATCCTGTTATAGTCGCCTCTTGTGAATAGCAGCTTAGGCGCCGTGAGTCCCCATGATTCCTAGCGAGGAGGCCTAGCTTTGGTTGCTGATGGCTTATAGCCCGTGTTTTAAAACAGTTGTAAATAATGATTACAGATATTTGACAAATTTGTTTTTAAATATAATTTTGTATTCTTGGCTCAATTAAATAAACATAAAAAAAATTCTCGTCGGAAAATGGCTGAAATAATGCCGATGCGACGTTAAATTTGAACTCACTCACTCCTATGACAAGCGCCCTTGAAGAACCGCGTAAAATAAGCCTTCAACAACCAATGCTTGCCGTAAGAGGCGACTAACGCGATCGGGGGCGATCGGGTAGCCTAGTGGTTAAAGCGTTCGCTCGTCACGCCGAAGACCCGGGTTCGATTCCCTGGTGTCCCCGCCGTGATATTGCTGGAATATTGCTTGAAGAGGCGTAAAACCATACTCACTCACTCACTACAGGGATCGGGTGGTCAGCCTGGCGGACTTTGTTGATGCATGTCATCGATCCCAATTGCGTAGATCGATGCTCATGAAGTCAATCACTGGATTGTCTGGTCCAGACAAAGTTAGTAAATCAAACAGAATAATGAATACAAATCTGTTCTGAGTTAAACAAATATTGCAGTAAATTAAAGCGTCAACATCAGCCATTATGTCAGAAAATAAAGTTGCTGATGTGTATTCAAAAAGTCTAAACGAAATGACTTGATAATTTCCAAAAAATCTGGTAATTTCTCAATCGGAAAAAAAATGGGGATGCAATCATCGAAAAAAATGTGCTGTATCATCGAAAACATATTATGTGTGTACGACATTCACAGACTGTTGCCCAATTAGTGTCAAAACATTTGTATTCTTCAAAACAAAAGGGGGAGTCATCTAAGCCTGGGGAGTTATCTGAGCCTACGACGGGGGAGTCGTTGGGGCCTAAGGGGAGTCATCTGGGCCTCGGGAGTTATCTCAGCCTGGGGAGTTATCTCAGCCTACGACGGGGGAGTCGTTGGGGCCAAAGGGGAGTCATTTGAGCCTGGGGAGTTATCTGAGCCTGCGACGGGGGAGTCGTTGGGGCCAAAGGGGAGTTATCTGAGCCTACGACGGGGGAGTCGTTGGGGCCTAAGGGGAGTCATCTGGGCCTGGGGAGTTATCTCAGCCTGGGGAGTTATCTCAGCCTACGACGGGGGAGTCGTTGGGGCCGAAAGGGGAGTCATCTGAGCCTGGGGAGTTATCTGAGCCTACGACGGGGGAGTCGTTTGAGCCTGGGGAGTCATCTGAGCCTGCGACGGGGGAGTCGTTGGGGCCTAAGGGGAGTCATCTGAGCCTGGGGAGTTATCTGAGCCTACGACGGGGGAGTCGTTGGGGCCAAAGGGGAGTTATCTGAGCCTACGACGGGGGAGTCGTTGGGGCCTAAGGGGAGTCATTTGAGCCTGGGGAGTTATCTGAGCCTGCGACGGGGGAGTCGTTGGGGCCAAAGGGGAGTTATCTGAGCCTACGACGGGGGAGTCGTTGGGGCCTAAAGGGAGTCATCTGAGCCTGGGGAGTTATCTGAGCCTACGACGGGGGAGTCGTTGGGGCCTAAGGGGAGTCATCTGAGCCTGGGGAGTTATCTGAGCCTACGACGGGGGAGTCATTTGAGCCTGGGGAGTTATCTGAGCCTGCGACGGGGGAGTCGTTGGGGCTAAAGGGGAGTCATCTGAGCCTGGGGAGTTATCTGAGCCTACGACGGGGGAGTCGTTTGAGCCTGGGGAGTTATCTGAGCCTGCGACGGGGGAGTCGTTGGGGCCTAAGGGGAGTCATCTGAGCCTGGGGAGTTACCTGAGCCTACGACGGGGGAGTCATCTGAGCCTGGGGAGTCATCTGAGCCTACGACGGGGGAGTCGTTTGAGCCTGGGGAGTTATCTGAGCCTGCGACGGGGGAGTCGTTGGGGCTAAAGGGGAGTCATCTGAGCCTGGGGTGTTATCTGAGCCTACGACGGGGGAGTCGTTTGAGCCTGGGGAGTTATCTGAGCCTGCGACGGGGGAGTCGTTGGGGCTTAAGGGGAGTCATCTGAGCCTGGGGAGTTATCTGTGCCTACGACGAGGGAGTCGTTTGAGCCTGGGGAGTTATCTGAGCCTGCGACGGGGGAGTCGTTGGGGCCTAAGGGGCGTCATCTGAGCCTGGGGAGTTATCTGAGACTGCGACGGGGGAGTCGTTTGAGCCTGGGGAGTTATCTGAGCCTGCGACGGGGGAGTCGTTGGGGCCTAAGGGGAGTCATCTGAGGAGTTATCTGAGCCTACGACGGGGGAGTCGTTGGGGCCAAAGGGGAGTTATCTGAGCCTACGACGGGGGAGTCGTTGGGGCCTAAGGGGAGTCATTTGAGCCTGGGGAGTTATCTGAGCCTGCGACGGGGGAGTCATTTGAGCCTCCTACACCGGCCATGACAGTACAGCAATCATTTTACGTTATGCCGCCTCAAAAAGTCTGTTACAACACGTGTAACACGTGCTGCGACGTGACGTTACGTTCTTGCATTTGCGCAAAGGATAGAACATGATCCCGAACGATGTCTTCCCGGTAACGTACGCCATTCAAATTGCAATTAACAATGATGAGCTGTGTTGTCCCGTGAGTTGTGATGCCACTCCATACCCAAACTGACGACGTTGAGTAATGCATACGTCGCTAAAACACTCTACTGGTCCCCTGTAGGCCCTTGCACGACCATCAGAACTGTGCAGATGAAACCTGGACTTATCTTTGAACAGTATACTGTCCCTGTCTTGTCTTCTGAACCCCAGATGCTGTCTACACCAAGCTTGGCGTGCCTGACGGTGACGTGGAAGCAAATGGGCTATGATATCTATTGAACAATGTATTTTTGAAGTTATTATGATTAGTATGACTACTGTAATCTTTGTTTGTCAAAGCCGGAGGTACTCATGACTTTGCTACAAATTGATCCAGAGCCATTTTACTAATTCAGTAAGGGGGGAATTGTTTCAAGGATGACTAGTGGCAGATACTATTGGTATCTTCAGGTATAGTCTCAGCAAACTCTCGTTTCAACTTTATCCTATTCTCAAATCCTTGACCACCTCCGTGGTCTAGTGGTAGAGCTTCCGACCGGTTAGCGGAATGTCCGGGGTTCGATCCCCGGCAGCGTCATACCAAAAGACGTTAAAAGATGGTACTCGTTGTTACCCTGTCTGGCGCTCGGCATAAAGAGGGTAAAACAAGGACTGGTCGGCTAGGAGTCAGTATACTGTGTCTACACGGCCAAGAGGACATCGTCTTAACATGACCTCCTCAGATCTAGACTGACAACACAAGCAGGTCTAAGATCAGTTCAAGACACTCATCGAGCAGATTGAGTGAGTGAGTGTAGTATTTCATTTACGCCGCTTTTGGCAATATTCCCGCAATAGTATTGCGGGGAACACCAGATATTGGCTTCACACATTGTACCCATGTCGTGAATCGAACTCGGGTTTTGGCGTGACGAGCGAACGCTTTAACCACTAGGCTACCCGCCCGCCCCCAAGCAGATTGAATGAATAGTGATGATAATAGACCCGTGAAGATCCGGGATAGAATAGGTCTTCAGCTACCCATTCTTGTCGTAAGAGGCGACTAAGCAATGTTTTTGCAATATTCCCGCAATATCAAGGCGTGGGACACCAGAAATGAGCTGAACACATTGTACCTAGATGGGGAATTGAAGCCGGGCCTTCGGCGTGACGATCGAATGCTTTAACCCCGAGACTATCTTACCGCCCCGACTCGACTTTAAGGTTAGTATAAGCAGGAAATACCCTGGTTATAGGACCCGTGGAGATCCGGGGTAGAATAGGTCTTCAGCAACCCATGCTTGCATAAAAGGCAACTATGCTTGTTGTAAGAGGCGACTAACGGGATCGGGTGGTCAGGCTCGCTGACTTGGTTGATGCATGTCATCGTATTACAATTGCTCATGACATCAATCACTGGATTGTCTTGTCCAGATTATTTACAGACCGCCGTCATGTAGCCGGAATATTGCTGCATGCGGCGTTAAACAACAAACAAACAAACAAACAAGGAACCTGATGGTTTGTATATGATGTTACAAAACATCAATACATCTACAACCTTGATCATAGGTATAAAGGTCTAATATATGCTGTTATGGACATCTTAGGCATGAATAAAAAAAATATGTTTATGCGTTTTATTTATTTGTGTTGCAACATTAATATCCTTTAATGGACAAATGTATACACAGGTGATAATGACCCCATGAAAGGTATTGTATTGTAAGGGAAGAGACATTTGCCTGTATGTTAGGTTATTGTCCTCCATGCTCCATATGCCCGATGCAATTCCCTATTGTGACTTGTACCGTATGTTCCCGTGTTTTTTCAGGTTTAACAACTGACTTGCCGTTGCATGTGTTTGTGACGGGTGCCACCGGTGGGGCAGGGTTTGCTCACCATTATTATTATTAATATTTTTTTAATGTACTCAAAGAAGTGTGTGACTATACGCACGAGTTCACGAATTCAAAGTTGACACAACTATTGGTAAACACGACCGCAATCACTAAAGTACCTCCTATTGCAACCCCTGATTACAATATTAAAATACCCAAAGTGTCGTACTTACATTGACTGACTCTCTTCAAATATTGAGTATGCATGTTGACATAAACTAGTCCAGGTTTCATCGAGAACATTTCACAGTCGTTCGTATGATTAAAACTTGGCATTCCAACCCCACAGCTTTGGCTGAGCTGTGTGGATAGTAAAATTATAGTGTGTAAATATTATTCAAAGAGTACTAGCTTTTGATGACTAAATTCAAAACCACATGAGTCCTCAGAAGGCAGAGTGTGAGCATGCAATATTCCTTCTAATCGTCAGGCATAAACACCCCATCCTGGTGACTTTGGAGTGAACAAGTTAATATTTAACGTCACATCGGCAATATTTCAGCCACATCGTGTTATATGTCAATAGCCTGTACAGAGACAGAGACACATGGTGGGGTGAAATAGGGTTTAACGACACGTTTAAGATTGTTGATTATAGCGACGTGCATGCATGTGTGTGTGTGTGTGGCTCCTTGTACATGTCCAGACTAATACCGATGTTATGGTGCTAGCCCACTGAGATACCATGCCGCAGTTTAACATGAATACCCCACTCAGAATGTATTTACTATGGGGAATGTGATTTGAAGACGGCTGTGCACGTGAAAGTGGTGGCGTCACGTGCTTAAGGTGCAGAGGAGAGGGCAAGGTGTATGAAATACCACTCGAGGCCTTCGCGTCACACAGGCGAGCTGTTGTCTTCTTTGTTCGGAATGGATTCACCACAGCAGGAAAATCTTGACTCCGTTGAAGAACTACACATGCCTGGTCAACCTAACAAAGCACAGGATTATGTTGAAGGGTACGAAACGTTTCAACTTTTTAAGCAATATATGGACTGTAAGTTGAAAACTTTCAAAAGTGAAATTATTGATGAAACTGAGCAGAGGTCGTTCTCTGTTATTAAGGTACTAGAAAAGACTTTGACCCTCCACAGTTTAGATTCAAAGGGAATCAGTTATAATATAAGTTTAACATTGGTATTTTGGATCATGTTGACTCTGCTATTCGATTTCTCAATCGGGATAACACAGTCGATTGTGTGCATGTCTTGAGAGAAATTAGCTCTAACATCAGTAAAAGAAACAAGCACATTAGACTTGCAGACAGATCTCAAGCCGGTTAGGCAGTAGTCTCGGAGTTGGAAGGGGATGAGTTGGCTTCAAACTCGGATGAAGAGAGACGTTTCGAGAGAGCAGAAAGTAAGGCACAGCGCAGAAAGCGCCCTACTTCAATTCTCGTGGTAGAGGTTATAGTCCTTATCCTTCTGCAACTTTCCCCAATCCTAACAGCGAATTACCTAAACAGGCCTCTCAGGTTCAGCAGAACCAGCCCTTTCGTTTTCAACCCAGGAAAACACCACTTTCAAACCAACAATGCTACTTCGTGGAGCCTTCGTGGAGAGCCACATGTCCCCTTGCAGCCGCCCAGAGGTCATCACAGTCAAGTAATCTCAACCCACCACAAGGACTTCAGCCTACAGAGGCCTGCAAAAAGCAGTGATTATTCAGGTAAATCAAAACTACTTTTGAGATATGACATATATATTTGAGTGGCTAATGCGTTACTACCTTGATTGAGATTGTATTACATATGTTTCAGGGAATCAGACCTCAAGCAGAAGTATTAAAAGAAAAACTAACATGCATTTGCCACAGGTCTCCCATTCAATATAAAAACAGCTGCAGCCTAGTAATAGGTCACAGCTTGATGTTTCACCCCTAGACAAAGTCAAACCTGAAACCAGAGGTATTAGTACTACTTGGTACCTGTACCTAGTTATCCTGACAGAACTGACACGTCAGCGTGTAAGCATAACATTTAGGAAAATCTTAAAAGGCACATCTCATTTTGGAAGGATATAGAAGCTCCAGAATTCATCATTAGAACTATTGCAGAAGGTTACATCATCCCCTTTGTGGAGTCACCTCCCTAGTCTTGTAGTAAGAACAACGCTTCTGCTGTAAAACATAGCGACTTTGTCTCTGAGGCTATCCAGGATCTCCTGTTAAACAACTGTATTGTTGAAGTCGTAGACTCACCTCAGGTTGTGAACCCCCTATCAGTTTCCATTCAAAGCTCTGGTAAGAAAAGGTTGATTTTAGACCTAAGAGTAGTAAACAAATATGTTTGGAAAGAAAAAATAGTCTTTGAGGATTACAAGATTGCTTTGGATTTCATTAGACCTTGTGGATACATGTACAAGTTTGATCTTAAGTCTGGGTATCACCACATAGATATTCACCCTAGTCAACACACGTTTTTAGGCTTTTCTTGGTCAGTTAAAGGTGTACAGCGTTTTTATTGTTTCACAGTTTTACATTTTGGTCTAACCTCGGCCCCTTATATATTTACTAAGTGTTTTAGGCCATTAGTAAGATACTGGAGAAAACATTCTGTAGATGTTGTAGTTTACTTAGATGATGGATTTGGGTTTGCTTAGTCTGAAGGCTTAGGCAAGGAGCGATCTGGTTTTGTTAAATCTTCTTTGTGCAGAGCAGGCTTTGTTTGTAACGATCAGAAGTCAGTTTGGGAACCCACAAGACTCGGGCTGAATTGGAATCTTGATGCAGGTGTGATATCTATTCCTTCTAGGAGATTAGAGAAATTGAGAAACACATGTGCAGGATTCTTGGCAGGTTTACCGCAATTCACAGCACGTAACCTGGCTAGTTTAACAGGACAAATTATTTCTTTCACCAGTTTTTAGGGATGTTTGCAGACTTTTGACTAGACGCATGTATTCAGTAATACAAAGAGCTTCAAGTTGGGACAGAAAGCAAAGTCTAGTTGACCCCCTGTGTGTTTTTGAAATTATATTCTGGAGAGATAATGTTTACACTTTTAACAGCAGAAGATTTTATGAAACTTTTGTCCCAGTTTTGACCGTTTTCTCAGATGCTAGTTCCAAGGGCTGCGCTGCTTATATACAGAATTCTGACCGGGTATTTCAGTGTTTATGGGACGAGGATCAAGTGGGCAAGAGTTCAACTTGGCGGGAGTTGAAAGCTGTTGAATTATCTTTGAACGTTTTCAGAGAGGTTCTGTCTAATCAGACTGTTAAGTGGTTCTCAGATAGCAAGGCTTGCTGTCAAATTGTTTCTTTTGGTAGTTTCAATTCATCTTTCAGCCTAACCACCCGATCCCGTTAGTCGCCTCTTAAAGCAAGCATGGGTTGCCAAAGATCAATTCTAATCCGGATCTTCACGCGTCAGTTATATTCTTTGTACAGTTGACTGAAACATATTGATTACATGAATAGACACCAAAATTAGTTTGTTTGTTTGTTGTTTAACGCCGCACTCAGCAATAGTCCAGTTATATGACGGCGGTCTGTAAATAATCAATAATCATAATTTGTAATTGTTTCGGCCCAAGTACGGACAAATAATTCCATTCTTGCACTTCGTGAAAATGAGATGACATGGTAGCTACGGTCCTTTCAAGGAAGCAGTTGCCATGCTAAAGAGAGTGATTGAGTGAGTTATTATACACAAAGAAAAAAGTTAAGCACACCCTATTTCTGAACCATGACAAATGGCAAAAATCATGGCATGGGATAACTGACCAAAGGAGCTGGGCGATACCAATGTCAGAGGATAGAACAAACATTTGACAACAAATAAAGAAGATATTGGTGAGTTGTGATTGAAATTTACTGACAAAAACATCATGGTATTGAAATTTACGTCAAAATCATCATGGTAACACAGGTACTATTTTTTACCTCAAACAATACCTACAAAAACGTATGGAGCTGCAGGATTAAGTAAACGAGTTACGTTGGATGTTTCATGTGAAAATGTTCCTTCAAGTCTCTACTTAACATGACACGTGAAACAGATCAGTAGTGGGTATAACCGTGCCCGGATGACGCATTCCACCCTACGTCTCATGCCTACAGTCAGACGTTAGATCTGTTGACAACCACTTCTGATGCAATGCTGCTTCCAAATGGCGTAAATCACGTACAGGAGGATCTCCCCAGAATATCCTAAACATATTCAAGGGGGTTCAAATCTGGGCTCATTGCTGGCCAAGGTAGAGTCGTTATTGCATTGGCCCTCATGTAATCCACGACTGCATGCGAACGATGAGGCCTGGCATTGTCATCCACTTACTGAGGTCGAGTAGCAAGAGGATGAACGACTGGCCTCAAAACGTCTCGGATGTACTGAGCCCCTGTTAAGTTGCCCCTTATGGTGACCAAATCCAACCTGCAATCATGAGAGATATACCCCAAACAATTACCGATCCCCCGCCGTATGCAACAGTCAGTGTAATGTTCCTGGGGGTGTAGGCCGTGTTCCGGTGCCCCCAAAGTCTCGTCTCCAAGTTTTCAGATTCCAGTTCTGTCGTGCAATACACCATGCTGAACGAGCAGCCTTGTGGTGATCTCTGAACAAGGGATGCTTTATGACTTGTCTTGCCCCCAGTCCTGCCGCTTTCAGTCGGTTCCTGGCGGTTTTGGTGCTGAAACGACGATTGGGCAACCACAGCTGTTTCATATGAGAACTTGTTAAAAAGGGTTCTCGGCGTATGAGACGAAGAGGGTGTCGTCACACTAGGTCTTCCGGATCTGGGAAATGTTCTGTACATCTTTCTCGACTAAACGGCTTCCGATAGAGTGATGAAACCCCAAATTCCGACAATGGCATTACAAGACATTCCTGCGTTATGCATGCCGATTATTTGCCATCTTGTGGCGTTTGATAATCGCATTCATGCCATGGTCACACAATGTTATGGGATAACTGTTTAAAACCAAGCTTAAGAAAGCAATTTTAACGTTTGGATATACTGCTTTTAGAGATACTCGAGGGTATCATAGTGCACGGGCATACTATGCATGGCCCGTGAGCTTTCGTCACGCATGACTGTTTACAACATTTCCAGAAAACATAATTCTTCCCGTAATTATATCTTTTACGACTGTTACAAATATTGGGGCCATACAATAATGAAATACATTCGGGTGTGCTTAACATTTTTCTTTGTGTATATAACGCTCGATCCATTTAGTGATGATGGTCCGTAGAGTCGGAATAAGTTTCATCAAAATGATCTCCCTTCTGCTTGGGGGAATGATTCGATGTAGAAGTCTGCTCCCGTGGTGATCAATATTGAGGAGAACAATCCGAATGTTGATTCTTGGATTATCAATCCTTTGAATGACGACTCTTAGAAGAACGATCTCGCCACCGCAACCTGGAGAAGAATGTTCCTTCGAATGGCGTCCCTTGGAGGCTCCATCCTGAGAATGACTTAGTGAAGTCCTGCGACATGAATTGACAACGATGAAGTTCTGCAGTTGGACAAAAAGGGATAGACTGGTCCGATCGCAATAACCATACGTCTGTCCAACGTATTTGTTGACTAGAATTTCTAAGTTTCGGTGGATTGCTTGTGATAGTCAGTTGTGAAGAAATGGTGGGAATCTCACTGTGCAAACGCTGTCTTAGACTGCCTCCTCCTCGACTCATGCGGATGTGATTGTGTCTGACTTTGGTTTCTTGACAACTGACTTTCTGTTTGGATGAACGCTAGCCTTAGTCGTACGTTTGGGTTTCTTAGATGTGTTCCAAGTCATTTAATTGTTTGTGGCTTTTCTATGTCTGGATTTCCCAAGATGTGGTAGATCCACAGTAATTTTGATATTCATTTAAGCAAAGACTAAAGGATATATTTTGTCAACAGTGGCACCAAAGTATTTCTGAATCACCTCATCTTCGCAATTACAGCAAAGTAAATTCATTGTCACAAGCTGAAAGCTATTTAACTTGTTTAGGAGCTTATTGTAAACTTAGAATTTCATTGCACAATTTTCATGTAAATGTATGTCGCAGGTCTAAAGACGGTGATATTGTGAGCTCTATTTGTACAAACTGTTCATCCGGAAAAGTAGAAGATGAATACCATGTCTTACTTATATGTGAAACCTATTCACATTTAAGGTATAAATTTTTCCCAATGTTGCAAGGTATTTTTAAAGACTCTGAAAATCCTGATATGATCCATGCTGTTTCTGTATTCTTAAAACATGTCTTTATATTGAGGAATATGTAACAAGATTTAACATCTAATCATGTACATTACGTGACAAAGGTTAATATCCAATCTGCATTATACTATGGGCCTTGCGGATCCATTGGTAAAAAATACAACACTTCTTGCTGGCCGGACGTTTCTGCTGACAAATCTAGGTTTCTGGCGTGCCCAAGGGAAGCAACTCTGCACAGTGAATGGCTGTGCCTTAGATAACTGGGCCACCCGTGCCCCCTTCATTGGAGACTTAGAGAAAGAGAATGATGAGGCAGAGGGTGTCAGGTGATCAGATCATGTACAGCAGGCTGCATGAGATTCGGGTGCATGGACTGATTGTTAGGGTCGTCGCCATAGGGATGCAAGGGGTGTTTGGTCGAAATGATCTTAAAAGCAGGAAACTTTGTTTTTAGGTGAACAAGATCGATGGTTGTTCGAAAATATCATGATTAAAATCTAACCGCAGCTGACAAAGGTGGTGGTTTCCTAACGTCTGGGAGCTGTTCCTTTTGCGTCAAACACTACTCCTCAGTTTTGTCAAACCGCAATCGAGGGAAAGCCATTTTCCCCGAGTTCAAGGTTTTACATTTTCAACTACAACTGAGGGGGAACCGTCTAAATGCAAGAAAAAAAACAGAAAGAAAGAAAAACATAGGAACACCTTATTGTGCAACAATACAGAAGTTGCGGTATAAAATGAATTACTATGACAGTGGGCGAGAAAAAGACTATGTGCAAAAGAAAAAGACTAGACAACTGAGGTCAGTGAGAAGAAAGATTTAACACCTTTCAGTCACCTGCCAGGCACTCTCATTAGGGATTTTTAGCATTTTTGTTTTTTTCCGTTTCCACGGCAACAAGTGTGACTCTGTTCATAGTGGTGAGTTTGTCAGGACAAAACTAAAAGGCATTCTGTTCATTACACTTTGCACACACAAAGGACAGGTTGTCAGCTGGTCTCTTTTGCTATTTCTAAAAGGCGACTAACGGGATCGGGTGGTCAGACTCGCTGACTTCGTTGACGCATGTCATCGATCCCAATTGCGTGGATCGATACTCCTGATATTAATCACTGGATTGTCTGGTCCAGACTCGATTATTTACAGACCGCCATCATATAGCTGGAATATTGCTGAGTGCGGCGTAAAACATAAAACTAACCAACCAACCAACTTTACCTATTTAGGGATTTTTAGAATTCATATTTTTTCCTCCGTTCCTGGTGGTATGTTTGTCCGCCCTATATCTCTAAAACTAAGAGGTATTCTTTCACGACACTTTGCGCCCCGAGAAGATCCGAGTTAGAACCGGTTTTCAGTAACCTGTGCTTGTCATAAGAGGCGAGTAATTGGATCGGGTGGTCAGGCTTGCTGACTTGGTTGATGCATGCCATCGTATTCCCAATGACAAATACAAATAACCATTGACAAAATAGTGCAGATAAATGTTTAATTGAAAGGAAATGATTTGGGATGTGTTGGAAGAAAATGACAAAGTAACACCTAATCCGTAGTAATACGAAGACTGCCATAAGAAAAGGTGATCATGGCCGCAACCAACAAATCTCCAAATCACAGAACAAGTCAACTGTCTATAGCGGGTATGTGATCCACAAGATGCGATGACAGCCTGGCACCATCGTCTCATGCTTCCAAAAAGCATCTGGATGGATGCCAAGGGAAGATTGTTCCACTCTTGGATGAGAGCACTTCCGACGTGAAATGGACACTTGAAACATGTTCAAAAGGTATGACGTTGAGGTTGAGGTCAGGTGAACGAGCTGGCCACTCCATACGGATGATTGTCTCTTGCTCAAGGTAAGCATCAACCACTCGGGACCATGGGACGTGCATTGTCACCCATGATGATGAAGTCAGGACTAACTGCACCACCATACGGTCTCACGTACACATCCAAGATCTCATCCCTGTAACGCAAACCTGTCATCGTGCCCCTCACAAACACATGGAGATCGCCGTCATGAAGCTGGCATTTTAATGAGTGCGTCGTTAAACAAACAAACAAACAAACAAACAAACATGAAGATCAGTTCTCCCAGCCCGTCTGATTCCGCCCCAAGACATACTAGTTTTAGAGACAGATTATAACGTGAAAGGAAAGCCACGGGTCCAGATGCCAAAACGTGCAAGATGGCGGTTATTTGTCACAATCATATCTATGTGTGAGTTATCACTTCAATGAAATATCCGTGCAGAGTCTGATTTTACCCGTTTCAAGGCTACTCAATGCAATTCGAGATATCATCCAAACTGATATTATATTTTCCAAGTTATGTGCAGTGACTGTACACACATGGAAATTAAATATGCAACACCTAATTCATAGACCTATAAACAGCATTTTGTCTGATTGAAAATAGTGACATATTGCATCTAGCTGTATAGCATGACTTTTTGTGGAGATATGTAATGCACAGGCAATGTCAAACTGGCCGTATTGTTGAAATCAATTTTGAAATCATAACCTGTCGCACTCTCTCCTTTCAATTTGTATTGCAAATTCAGTACCCTTATCGTGGTACGTCATAAATTGTCATAGGCTACAAGGTGGCAAATTATTGGCATTAGACATGCAGGAATGTCCCTCAGACAAATAGGACGTCAACTTGGGCACAATCCTTCCATCATTTCAAGATTCTTGAACAAACATATGGCTACCAGTAATGTGAAAGATCGCCCAAGACCTTTCAGACCCTGTAAGACAAGAAGAAGAGAGGATTCACTTTTCAGATTAGAGTCGGTTCTTATTGCATATGGTGGATGATCGTACACGTCTTTGGAGACAAAGGAACACAGCCATAGTTCCCCGCAATATTAAGGAGACGGTTCCCCGCGACATCAAGGATACGGTTCCCTCTGTGGGAGGGTCAGTCATGGTATGGGGTTGCAAGATGGACCTCATCACCATTCTTGGTAACCTCAATGGGCCTCAGTATCAACAGGAGATCCTTGAGAGGGCTGTTGTCCCCCATTTTGATACTCATCTTCTAGCCACAAGACACATCTACATGGAGGACAATGCCAGGCCAGCACGCGCTATCACTCAGTTCTTGCAACAGAATGCGGTTGAGACCATTCCATGACCAGCCTTGAGTCCAGATCTCAATCCCATTGAACATCTGCGGAACATTTTAGGACGTCGTGTTCGACAAAGAGACCCGCCTGTCCATATTCTCAATGAATTGACTACTGCTTTGCACAAGGAATGGAACAGAATTCCACAAAATTCAAATCCAGAGACTGATCCAAAGAATGGGGAGGCGTCTTGAAGCACTTGTTCGTGTTCAGAGAGGTTACACAAGATACTTATGGAAAGTATATATTTTGACTAACAGGACAATTCAGTTCCATGAACCAGATCTGTGTATGGTACAGACAGTTACGTCTGGGCAACAACAGTGACAGTCGTAATGTTTTCGATGATATTAAGTCGTTTACCAAATCTGTAACATCTTCAAATAAAATACATTATTTCATGGTAATCTTGGCTATGTTTCTTCTCAACCCTTTCTTTTCACTAAATTATATATTTGGTATGGTAATTGTTTGCACCTTTCATGCACCAGTTCATTAAAGTTGCTCTGAGAATATACGTGTGTTGTTTTACTTATTTCCATGTGTATATATACTGAACAACAAAAGTTCATGTGACACCAGTATTTTTCAAACAAGTAAAGTTTGGTTTTCAATATTGTAGTACATGTATGGAATCAAGTCACAAAAACGCAACTGCTACAGAAAAGCATGCATTCCATGCAAAAGTTGACTTTTCTGCAAACCCCATGCATTTAACTACCCAAGAATGGATATAAAACATGTGCGTTAACGGGATTCCATATGCATTGTTTATCATGGTGCTGACAACAACCACTCAACATTACGAAACATTACAAAATGCCACGCCTGTCCAAAAATGAGCGTCTGCGAGCCATTGGTATGCAGGATCGAGTCAATGTGATGTTGCAAGACAATTTAACGTCCACAGAAACACCATTTGGTGTTTATGGCAAGATTGGCAACGGACGAATGCAGTCAGAGACCATCCTTGGAATGGCAGGCCACTCGTAACCAATAATCGACAAGACAACTGGATTCGAACAACACACCTACGAAATCGATTCCAGCCAGCAACAGTGACTGCAAGAAGCATCCCTGGCCTTCGACGAATATCTTCACAAACCATACGTCGCTGCTACAGATGTGCAGTGATTGTCGCCAGAAGACCTGCCAGAGGTCCCATTTTGACAGGAAACCACCGTCAAGCAGGTCTACAGTGGTGCAGACAGCACACTACGCTAGACGGCCAGGCACAGTCTTGTTTCACCTCAGCCACAGCGATGGACTGATTCGAGTGTACCGACATCGAGATGAACATTACGTCAACCATTGTGTCATGGAAGAAGATTGGTTAGGGGGCGGCAGCATTATGGTATGGGGTGGGATTACAGCAAGACTGAGGACCCGTTTGATAGTGGTAGAGGGAAATCTCAATGGACAGTGCCACCATGAAGAGATCATCAGGCGTTGTTCTACCGTTGTTGCGTCGTCATCACCCAGGCATTACCTTTCAACATGACAACGCCCGGCCTCATATTGCTCGACTTGTTTAGAATTCTCTTCAACAAAACAACATGAATTTCATCCCCTGGCACAGGAATTTTTGTTGTTCAGTATATTCTGCTGTCAAGAATAAAAAATGTGTTGGCTAATATATTTTCTTCTAAATTACGCAAAGGCTGGTCTGTTTCCCAGACCCTAGAGAATAAATTAAACAATGAAGTAAGTCTACAATGATTTGGCAAGTCTCTCCTGAAAATGAGCATTTTTCTGTGCTCCTTTTGGATTTGAATTTATATTTTTAGACATATTTATAAATATAATAACTTTATTTCTGGGACTATATTTTTTTAGTCTACCCTAAGGTGACTAACCATGTAAACTTCTGTGCTTGATTCATACAGTTATACCTCTTATCTGACCCTCTAGAAGCAATATTTGAATTATTAAAATTGCGACAAAAAAACATGTTCTAAATTTCAGGAATGTTTTATCTAGTTTAGTTCCTGTATTGAAGTCAAGTTCATCACATCAAGTGTCAGCTCATCTCCGCCATATGCAAATGACTGAGCAAAGCAAGCAGTTGATAACTGACATGCTAAATATGAACCAGTGTTATAGATTGTACTTGAATTTGGGCTATAATTTAGAATTCAAAACTATGCAATTTAACTTCAAGACCACATTTAGAAGAAATATTTGTAAACATTTATTGCTAGACGTGTGTTTATTAACCCCTGAAGCTGAAATAAATATGAGTAAGGAAGCTGAACATTGGCCGAGATGTTTAAAAATCAAAACATAATAATATTCATATTCAGTTTTTTAATATGAAATTTCCTATGTAGAGGCAACAATATGAAGGGTTGACCCATTTTATCAATGTAACAAAGAGATTATTTAGGAATATCTATTGCAAATATAGGCTATATAAGACTAAAATACAGAAACATATCCATATATATGTATACTCTTCACAACATAGGCATAAATTAAAAAATGGTTCAATTTTAGTAATGCATGGGTATGTTCCACAAAGTGTTACTGGACCTAAGACTGTCATTACTCTGTGTAAAAGTTTTAAATTCCTTAGCATATGGACTGAAACACAGAAGAAGAGGATGTTGAAGACCAAATACATGGCCTGAAATGTTCATGCAAAGCAGCCTTCACAGGTGGGGGTCACCAAATTGTGGGCACATGTACCTGTTTAAATGATATTATTTGTATTGTACTTTCATACACCCCCCACCCCAAATAACAATCTCCTAGAGGAGCATTATTCACTCATTTGAATATAACCATATCCATAAAAGGTGGGTTAAAACTCAGAGATGCAGAGAAAAAAATACTGATCAGGAAAAATATTTATAGTGCTAGGAGCATCATTGAAACATTTCTTGGTCGAGGTTAATTGTACATTCAATGAACAAAGTGGTCTTCCTCTTGTTTACTGTAATCCTAGAATATGACCTTGCTTCTCACATGAGCATTCACAGAGTCCCAATCCAAGCTGATCCTGTGGTTATGAATGACCTTGGCCATCATCAATATATCTGTAATTGAGACCCATATTTACGTTTCCTAAACAGATATTCAAGTGAATTTGTGTTGCCTGCTTTTTGTGATGAGTATACAGAAATAACTATTTGCTACACAACATACAATCATTTTCTAAAACTATCAACTAGCTCCTTGAGAAAATATTGAAAATCTGTTAACAGATAAAAATATATAAAAGATCACCAATATGTAGATTCTAAGATTTGAGCTGATGTGTCCACTTGAGATCAGGTTATCCCCATCATTCCACATACTCTCAGATAAGAAAGGTAATGTATAAAACAACCTATGAGCTACAGGAATTAGTCAGTTTGTAAAATGAGGACACAAAAACTCATGTAATTATCTATATCCTTACATACTTCATCTTGTATGTGATGTATATGTACAAGAGATAACATGTAAAAAAAATAACCTCTTAAAGGCAAAGAATTTATCTTACCGACATGAATTCAAACAAATTCAAAATTGATAGAACACAGCTGACGTTAGCTTGCGCTATGTCACATGACTCTCATTGACTTGCGGCTTTTTGCTTTGAGAGGGGAAAAAGGGATTTATTCTGCCTCTCAGAAATCCATGTGCAACCTGACTTGCTTGTGGCGGGGTATAAGATATTTATTTCCCCCGCTGAGTAATTTATTTGCCTCCAAGGCGGGTTATGCACTATTTTATCAAGATCATGTGGACCAATCAGATCTCATCATTCTGACATGGAGGTATTATAAAATGATTTTAAAACAATTAGATCATATCCAAAATGTTAACTTTTACAAGTTGTGATCAAATCATCTCACAGAATTAATTACATAATTAGATAAACAATCTTGAAAATGCTTATCGCGTATCACACATGACTTGGTTCACCACTTATCTGAGTCAAACAAATATATTACATTGTATGTATATTGCAACAATGGTGTACATTTGATAAAAACAATAGCAAATTGAATCCTATCAAATGTAGTCTACTTAAATTAATGACACATGGCTCATTCAAATCAAATCTTTTACAGTAATACCAACCTCAGCATAAAGAACTAAGGACAACTCCATGGACCATCACGTCAGATGAACAACAAGCATCAAGGCATCTAAATTCTTGGTATGAGACAAGCATATCAGATTTCAGTTTATAATCCAAAACTGGCTCCCACAGGAGATATCTACACTGTAGATATTGCTGCAATGAAATTACATCACAATGATTTGCAAATCATTGTGACGTCACTGGTTACCATGACGTCACAATCAAATGACATCACTAATGGCTCTGCTACTGAAGCTGTTTGCAGTACTTTTTACACTGAAGACACTGCTAATTACTGTCTACAAATTGAAAAAGTTGAAAGAATGATGTTGGATGATAAATAAAATCTCACCCTCGTGTCTTTTGATATCAAATATATCAACACTCGTTGATAAAAGTGTCAAAAATCCTCGGCAAGCCTCGGAATTTTTCCACTTTTATCAACTCGTGTTGATATATTTGATATCAAAAGACACTTGCGTGAGATTCTCTATATCTCCAACACGAATTTAAACGGATAATTCTAAATGGCATCAGAGAAAGCCACCTTATTTTCTTATTTCAGATATGAGATACATTGTCTCGTTTCTAGGAGCCATGGCATATTGTGTACTGTGGCAGCTCTCTTTTCCTAAGATCAAAATTTCCAATTGGAGGCAGAAAAGAAATCAAGCCTATTATGTAAGAAAGCTGACTTTTTACCAGCTCAAGAACCTATGCATCCAAAATTTAGATTGGAAGGTGAAAGTTCACTCACGGTTCACCTGTCTTAAGCCCTTCATTCAGAGAGGTAATAAAGAGATTGCATGTTGTAGTCCTTGTTGTGGCAGATTGTCATCCACATGAACAGACTGAATTTCGGGAATACACAAAAAAGCCACAAAGCTCTGAATTATGAAGACATAATAGCAACCATGTTTAAAGTCGGATGGGAATTGTGTGTGTACTGTACAGAGACATCATAGATGGGACAATTCATACAAAATTTCAGCTCCATAGGCCTCTTTGTTTTAGAAGAGATGTCAAAAATGTAAATGATGGACTGACAGACAGACAATGGGAAACACACTACAACACAAGCCCACTTGATTTTCAGGCAGGAGAAACACAAACTTCAACTGCGAAATAACTTGTGAAAGGGATAAGCTCAACCCTTCATCAGTCAATTGTTGGGTGTTTGTGGAAAGACCTATGTATTACAAGGCAAAATGACAAAACATTCAATTGAAGAGGACTACACACTCATTACTAAAATGTTTCAACTTTTAATTCTATGTTTAACATTAAGGGTTTTTAAAACATAATATCACATCCTTTATTGTGATTAATATAAAAACAATGTCTCTAAGAGTTAATTGTGTTCAAATGGTTTCATGTAACCATTTACATACTGTACCAGTAAACACAGAAAAGGATATAAATTCAAATATACACAAGATTACAATATGATCATGAAATAAATGTGTGATTCTGTGCAATATTTGTTCACAAATTCTAAATATCACTGAAATAATACCTACTTGCACTCACTATGCACCAAACTCCTCACACATAAATGAGGAAATGCTATGTAATGCTCCAAAATGGGGTTTTCAATGTGACAACATTTTTTTTCTGTTGCAGCCATATTGAAAATGAAACCCCTCTTACACGACCAACATTATAATTTAAGTGCTAATCTTCAAAAGTCAACTAGGCAACTTTACACTGAGGTGATCCATAAGTTAAAATACCTGGCTGGTCCGATCTAAAAATAAGGTATTTTTAAAACTGTACAAAACCACTAGGTATCTATGTAACTGTATAACACTTGATCCAGTCAATGCTTGACCATATCAAAACATGAAACATTGACCTCATTCACTGTATTTACACTTCATAGGGTTATGTATGACCAACTCAAGACACTTACCGTCTGTTTTATTCACTGTATTTACACTTCATAGGGTTATGTGTAACCAACTCAAAACACTAACCGTCTATTTTATTCACTGTATTTACACTTCATAGGATTATGTATAACCAACTCAAAACACTAATCATCACTCTTATTCAACCTATTTAGGGTTAAGACAGCTAGTAAAAGACAAAACAAGACCACTAGGTATCTATGTTACTGTATTAACACTTGATCCAGTTAATGCATGACCATATCAAAACATGAAACATTGATCTCATTCACTGTATTAACACTTCTTAGGGTTATGTATGACCAACTCAGAACACTAACCGTCTGCTCTATTCACTGTATTTACACTTCATAGGGTTATGTATAACCAACTCAAAACACTAATCATCACTCTTATTCAACGTATTTAGGGTTAAGACAGCTAGTAAAAGACAAAACAAGACCACTAGGTATCTATGTTACTGTATTAACACTTGATCCAGTTAATGCATGACCATATCAAAACATGAAACATTGATCTCATTCACTGTATTTACACTTCATAGGGTTATGTATGACCAACCTAGAACACTAACCATCTGTTTTATTCACTGTATTTACACATCATAGGGTTATGTATGACCAACTCAGAACACTAACCATCTGTTTTATTCACACTTCATAGGGTTATGTGTGACCAACTAAAAAACACAAATCATCAGTCTTATTCACTGTATTTACACTTCATAGGGTTATGTATGACCAACTCATAACACTTACCGTCTATTTTATTCACTGTATTTACACTTCATAGGGTTATGTGTAACCAACTCAAGACGCTAACCATCTGTTTTATTCACTGTATTTACACTTCATAGGGTTATGTATGACCAACTCAGAACAATAACCATCTGTTTTATTCACTGTATTTATACTTCATAGGGTTATGTATGACCAACTCAAAACACTAATCATCAGTCTTATTCAAGGTATTTAGAGTTTAGACAGTGAGCAAAAGACAAAACAAGACCACTAGGTATCTATGTTACTGTATTAACACTTGATCCACTTAATGCGTGACCATATCAAAACATGAAACATTGATCTCATTCACTGTATTAACACTTCTTAGGGTTATGTATGACCAACTCAGAACACTAACCGTCTGTTTTATTTACTGTATTTACACTTCATAGGGTTATGTGTAACCAACTCAAAACACTGATCATCAGTCTTATTCACTGTATTTACACTTCATAGGGTTATGTATGACCAACTCATAACACTAATCATCAGTCTTATTCACTGTATTTACACTTCATAGGGTTATGTGTAACCAACTCAAAACACTAATCATCTGTTTTATTCACTGTATTTATACTTCATAGGGTTATGTATGACCAACTCAAAACACTAATCACCAGTCTTATTCAAGGTATTTAGAGTTTAGACAGTGAGCAAAAGACAAAACAAGACCAATAGGTATCTATGTTACTGTATTAACACTTGATCCACTTAATGCGTGACCATATCAAAACATGAAACATTGATCTCATTCACTGTATTAACACTTCTTAGGGTTATGTATGACCAACTCAGAACACTAACCGTCTGTTTTATTTACTGTATTTACACTTCATAGGGTTATGTGTAACCAACTCAAAACACTGATCATCAGTCTTATTCACTGTATTTACACTTCATAGGGTTATGTATGACCAACTCAGAACACTAACCATCTGTTTTATTCACTGTATTTACACTTCATAGGGTTATGTATGACCAACTCAAAACACTAACCATCAGTCTTAATCACTGTATTTACACTTCATAGGGTTATGTGTAACCAACTCAAAAAACTAATCATCAGTCTTATTCACTGTATTTACACTTCATAGGGTTATGTATGACCAACTCAGAACACTAACCGTATGTTTTATTCACACTTCATAGGGTTATGTGTAACCAACTCAAAACACTAATCATCAGTCTTATTCACTGTATTTACACTTCATAGGGTTATGTATGACCAACTCAAGACGCTAACCATCTGTTTTATTCACTGTATTTACACTTCATAGGGTTATGTATGACAAACTCAAAACACTTACCGTCTATTTTATTCACTGTATTTACACTTCATAGGATTATGTATAACCAACTCAAAACACTAATCATCACTCTTATTCAACCTATTTAGGGTTAAGACAGCTAGTAAAAGACAAAACAAGACCACTAGGTATCTATGTTACTGTATTAACACTTGATCCAGTTAATGCATGACCATATCAAAACATGAAACATTGATCTCATTCACTGTATTAACACTTCTTAGGGTTATGTATGACAAACTCAGAACACTAACCGTCTGCTCTATTCACTGTATTTACACTTCATAGGGTTATGTATAACCAACTCAAAACACTAATCATCACTCTTATTCAACGTATTTAGGGTTAAGACAGCTAGTAAAAGACAAAACAAGACCACTAGGTATCTATGTTACTGTATTAACACTTGATCCAGTTAATGCATGACCATATCAAAACATGAAACATTGATCTCATTCAATGTATTTACACTTCATAGGGTTATGTATGACCAACCTAGAACACTAACCATCTGTTTTATTCACTGTATTTACACATCATAGGGTTATGTATGACCAACTCATAACACTTACCGTCTATTTTATTCACTGTATTTACACTTCATAGGGTTATGTGTAACCAACTCAAGACGCTAACCATCTGTTTTATTCACTGTATTTACACTTCATAGGGTTATGTATGACCAACTCAGAACACTAACCATCTGTTTTATTCACTGTATTTATACTTCATAGGGTTATGTATGACCAACTCAAAACACTAATCATCAGTCTTATTCAAGGTATTTAGAGTTTAGACAGTGAGCAAAAGACAAAAGAAGACCAATAGGTATCTATGTTACTGTATTAACACTTGATCCACTTAATGCGTGACCATATCAAAACATGAAACATTGATCTCATTCACTGTATTAACACTTCTTAGGGTTATGTATGACAAACTCAGAACACTAACCGTCTGTTTTATTTACTGTATTTACACTTCATAGGGTTATGTGTAACCAACTCAAAACACTGATCATCTGTCTTATTCACTGTATTTACACTTCATAGGGTTATGTATGACCAACTCAGAACACTAACCATCTGTTTTATTCACTGTATTTACACTTCATAGGGTTATGTATGACCAACTCAAAACACTAACCGTCAGTCTTATTCACTGTATTTACACTTCATAGGGTTATGTGTAACCAAATCAAAACACTAATCATCAGTCTTATTCACTGTATTTACACTTCATAGGGTTATGTATGACCAACTCAGAACACTAACCATCTGTTTTATTCACACTTCATAGGGTTATGTGTAACCAACTCAAAACACTAATCATCAGTCTTATTCACTGTATTTACACTTCATAGGGTTATGTATGACCAACTCAAAACACTTACCGTCTATTTTATTCACTGTATTTACACTTCATAGGGTTATGTGTAACCAACTCAAGACGCTAACCATCTGTTTTATTCACTGTATTTACACTTCATAGGGTTATGTATGACCAACTTAAAACACTAATCATCAGTCTCATTCAAGGTATTTAGGGTTGAGACAGTAAGCAAAATACAAAACAAGACCACTAGGTATCTATGTTACTGTATTAACACTTGATCCAGTTAATGCATGACCATATCAAAACATGAAACATTGATCTCATTCACTGTATTTCCACTTCATAGGGTTATGTATGACCAACCTAGAACACTAACCATCTGTTCTATTCACTGTATTTACACTTCATAGGATTATGTATGACCAATTCAAAACACTAATCCTCTGTTTTATTCACTGTATTTACACTTCATAGGGTTATGTATGACCAACTCAGAACACTAACCACCTGTTTTATTCACACTTCATAGGGTTATGTGTAACTAACTCAAAACACTAATCATCAGTCTTATTCACTGTATTTACACTTCATAGGGTTATGTATGACCAACTCAAAACACTGATCATCAGTCTTATTCACTGTATTTACACTTCATAGGGTTATGTGTAACCAACTCAAAACACCAATCTTCAGTCTTATTCACTGTATTTACACTTCATAGGGTTATGTGTAACAAACTCAGAACACTAACCATCTGTTTTATTCACTGTATTTACACTTCATAGGGTTATGTATGACCAACTCAAAACACTAACCATCTGTTTTATTCACTGTATTTACACTTCATAGGGTTATGTATGACCAACTCAGAACACTAACCATCTGTTTTATTCACACTTCATAGGGTTATGTGTAACCAACTCAAAACACTAATCATCAGTCTTATTCACTGTATTTACACTTCATAGGGTTATGTATGACCAACTCAAGACGCTAACCATCTGTTTTATTCACTGTATTTACACTTCTTAGGGTTATGTATGACCAACTCAAAACACTTACCGTCTATTTTATTCACTGTATTTACACTTCATAGGGTTTTGTGTAACCAACTCAAGACACTAACCATCTGTTTTATTCACTGTATTTACACTTCATAGGGTTATGTATGACCAACTCAGAACACTAACCATCTGTTTTATTCACTGTATTTACACTTCATAGGGTTATGTATGACCAATTCAGAACACTTACCATCTGTTTTATTCACTGTATTTACACTTCATAGGGTTATGTATGACCAACTCAAAACACTAACCATCTGTTTTATTCACTGTATTTACACTTCATAGGGTTATGTGTAACCAACTCAAGACGCTAACCATCTGTTTCATTCACTGTATTTACACTTCATAGGGTTATGTATGACCAACTTAAAACACTTACCGTCTATTTCATTCACTGTATTTACACTTCATAGGGTTATGTGTAACCAACTCAAGACGCTAACCATCTGTTTTATTCACTGTATTTACACTTCATAGGGTTATGTATGACCAACTCAAAACACTAATCATCAGTCTTATTCACTGTATTTACACTTCATAGGGTTATGTATGACCAATTCAGAACACTTACCATCTGTTTTATTCACTGTATTTACACTTCATAGGGTTATGTATGACCAACTCAAAACACTAACCATCTGTTTTATTCACTGTATTTACACTTCATAGGGTTATGTGTAACCAACTCAAGACGCTAACCATCTGTTTCATTCACTGTATTTACACTTCATAGGGTTATGTATGACCAACTCAGAACACTAACCATCTGTTATATTCACTGTATTTACACTTCATAGGGTTATGTATGACCAACTTAAAACACTTACCGTCTATTTCATTCACACTTCATAGGGTTATGTGTAACAAACTCAAAACACTAATCATCAGTTTTATTCACTGTATTTACACTTCATAGGGTTATGTGTGACCAACTCAAGACGCTAACCATCTGTTTTATTCACTGTATTTACACTTCTTAGGGTTATGTATGACCAACTCAAAACACTTACCGTCTATTTTATTCACTGTATTTACACTTCATAGGCTTATGTGTAACCAACTCAAGACGCTAACCATCTGTTTTATTGACTGTATTTACACTTCATAGGCTTATGTATGACCAACTCAAAACACTAATCATCAGTCTTATTCACTGTATTTACACTTCATAGGGTTATGTATGACCAACTCAGAACACTAATCATCTGTTTTATTCACTGTATTTACACTTCATAGGGTTATGTATTACCAACTCAAAACACTAACCATCTGTTTTATTCACTGTATTCACACTTCATAGGGTTATGTATGACCAACTCAAAACACTAATCATCTGTTTTATTCACTGTATTCACACTTCATAGGGTTATGTATGACCAACTCAAAACACTAATCATCAGTCTTATTCACTGTATTCACACTTCATAGGGTTATGTGTAACCAACTCAAAACACTAATCATCAGTCTTATTCACTGTTTTTACACTTCATAGGGTTATGTATGAACAACTCAGAACACTAACCATCTGTTTTATTCACACTTCATAGGGTTATGTGTAACCAACTTAAAACACTAATCATCAGTCTTATTCACTGTATTTACACTTCATAGGGTTATGTATGACCAACTCAGAACACTAACCATCTGTTTTTTTCACACTTCATAGGGTTATGTGTAACCAACTCAAAACACTAATCGTCAGTCTTATTCACTGTATTTACACTTCATAGGGTTATGTATGACCAACTCAAAACACTTACCGTCTATTTTATTCACTGTATTTACACTTCATAGGGTTATGTGTAACCAACTCAAGACGCTAACCATCTGTTTTATTCACTGTATTTACACTTCATAGGGTTATGTATGACCAACTTAAAACACTAATCATCAGTCTCATTCAAGGTATTTAGGGTTGAGACAGTAAGCAAAAGACAAAACAAGACCACTAGGTATCTATGTTACTGTATTAACACTTGATCCAGTTAATGCATGACCATATCAAAACATGAAACATTGATCTCATTCACTGTTTTTACACTTCATAGGGTTATGTATGACCAACCTAGAACACTAACCATCTGTTCTATTCACTGTATTTACACTTCATAGGGTTATGTATGACAAACTCAGAACACTAACCATCTGTTTTATTTACTGTATTTACACTTCATAAGGTTATGTATGACCAACTCAAAAGACTAATCGTCTGTTTTATTCACTGTATTTACACTTCATAGGCTTATGTATGACCAACTCAAAACACTAATCGTCTGTTTTATTCACTGTATTTACACTTCATAGGGTTATGTATGACCAACTCAGAACACTAACCGTCTGTTTTATTTACTGTATTTACACTTCATAAGGTTATGTATGACCAACTCAAAAGACTAATCGTCTGTTTTATTCACTGTATTTACACTTCATAGGCTTATGTATGACCAACTCAAAACACTAATCGTCTGTTTTATTCACTGTATTTACACTTCATAGGGTTATGTATGACCAACTCAGAACACTAACCGTCTGTTTTATTTACTGTATTTACACTTCATAAGGTTATGTATGACCAACTCAAAAGACTAATCGTCTGTTTTATTCACTGTATTTACACTTCATAGGCTTATGTATGACCAACTCAAAACACTAATCGTCTGTTTTATTCACTGTATTTACACTTCATAGGGTTATGTATGACCAACTCAGAACACTAACCGTCTGTTTAATGCACTGTATTTACACTTCATGGGGTTATGTATGACCAACTTAAAACACTAATCATCTGTTTTATTCAAGGTATTTAGGGTTGAGACAGTGAGCAAAAGACAAAACAAGACCACTAGGTATCTATGTTACTGTATTAACACTTGATCCAGATAATGCATGACCATATCAAAACATAAAACATTGATCTCATTCACTGTATTTACACTTCATAGGGTTATGTATGACCAACCTAGAACACTAACCATCTGTTCTATTCACTGTATTTACACTTCATAGGGTTATGTATGACAAACTCAGAACACTAACCATCTGTTATATTCACTGTATTTACACTTCATAGGGTTATGTATGACCAACTCAAAAAACTAACCATTTGTTTAATTCACTGTATTTACACTTCATAGGGTTATGTATGACCAACTCAGAACACTAACCGTCTGTTTTATTCACTGTATTTACACTTCATAGGGTTATGTATGGCCAACTTAAAACACTAATCATCAGTCTCATTCAAGGTATTTAGGGTTGAGACAGTAAGCAAAAGACAAAACAAGACCACTAGGTATCTCTGTTACTGTATTAACACTTGATCCAGTTAATGCATGACCATATCAAAACATGAAACATTGATCTCATTCACTGTTTTTACACTTCATAGGGTTATGTATGACAAACTCAGAACACTAACTGTCTGTTCTATTCACTGTATTTACACTTCATAGGGTTATGTATAACGAACTCAGAACACTAATCATCTGTCTCATTCAAGGTATTTAGGGTTGAGACGGTGAGCAAAGGATAAAACAAGATCCCAAAGTATCCATTTGACTATATATATTTGATAGGAATATGTATAACCAACTCAAAACAAAACTTCTGGCTCATTCACTGTATTTACACTTGACAGGGTTCACGTGGGACACACAAGACTATTGATTATCAATTTAACCAAATGTACACTTTGTTGAGTTAACATAGAGCAACATAAGGTTTAATGAGAGTTTATTGGTTTTTTTTGTTTAACAATATTATCAACTGTTTAACTGTTATGAAGTGTTAAATAACTGGTGAGGACAACATCCATTGTCAATGGTATCTCTAATATGTACTAAAGGTAACTCATGAATTAGTTCATATTTGTATACTAGCTTCTTGGCCATTTTGAATATAATCAAACATGCAAAGAACAATAAATATACTCTTGAAAAAAATTGACAAAAAACATTCAAAACATATTTCAACATTTGATCAGACTGCTGACAAAATGATGGTCTATACTTCTTAACTGTCCAGGTTCCTGAAGATCTTGAAATGAGTTTGTCAATCTGTTGATGAAAAAGGAAATTACATTTTATTCAATTACGTTTCCATTGATCATAATATCACATACCTGTATTACACATTTCTCAAAATGTAGGATTCTGGTCTAAATTAGGAAATAAAAATAGGCCAAGGTGAAGAATGTTTGATTTAGTGCCATAAAAGTTAGAGGTAACATAGCTCTAGATAGTACCTTTACAGCATTTTGAACCATGAAAATCCACAAGGCTCTGTACCTCACCTCAATTATGATGAAATATTTCAATGTTGCTTCATCCTCATTATGGTGATAAAGGTCAATATTTATCAAGTTAGCAAAATTTATGAAATAGATAAATGAAAAACCTTATGTTTCAAGCACTGTCTATAGCACCAGGTTTGGAGTTGAGTGCTAATCATGATTCCTTGAATCTTGATTTTTTTTAGCAATAACCATTCACACAAAATGTCAGCTTGCTACACCTTGTGGTTCTTGAGAATATTGGACATTTTAGTATAAATTGTATCTTATCTCACATTTCGCATTACTTCTTCTTCAATCCTATGTGGAAACATGTTTCAAGCTTCTAAAATAAACAGATTCACCCGAACACACCTCCATGGTTCCGACTAGCAGCTGGATCAATTGCCTGCTCCCGTGCACGGCAAGCTTGCTTCAGCCAACCATGTGTATACCTCATGGCTTCGATGTACCAGTTCCCTATGCATTGATGACCTATGATCCTTAGGTTTCAGAGGAGGATGGCAAAGTGGAGAGTAACCGTAGCCAGTGGTAGAGCGGTAGTCGGGAAAGCTTGGTGGATACAGGTATCACGGTCGTATCATTGTCTACGATCCGAGTCGGTATCTAATCCCTGTCTACAATATGTGTAGGCATCGAATCTCTGATAACTCCCATAGTTGTAAACACCAACATTGGAGAACCAAACCCATCAAAAGAAGAGCTTCCCGAGGGTGAGAGAGCCGAGGAGTGGTCATACGAAGTGGACAAGGATTGTGATGAGCTATGACGATCGTCCTGAGATGTTCGTCCTTCAGGAGAGCGCTGAGCATAGGAACAGTGCGAATGTTCGTTATCAGGCGATCGTACAGTGTGAGAGCGAGAGCTGTGGCCCAATCTTGAATGGCGATCCTGGAAACGCCTATCTTTGTTATCAGAATCAAATTGATCCTGAGCATGATGATCAGGAGTGTCCCGGAGAGGAGAACTATCGTCCTTCTCGCAATCGCCTGTAGGAGGGGAACATGAAGATTCCAAGTGTGGTGTCGGGAACGGGAGCGCAATCGGTTGCTGCAAGAGGAGTGTGAGCAAGAGCGGGATCGGTAAATAGGAAATGTCATCTGTGAGGATGCTGTCAGAGATAGTATCATCAGTGATGGATGCAACTGATTTGGCTATAGACCCGGTCTGGGATTTCAAAGTTAAATCCTTGGCCTTAGAACACCGGTCTGATAATCTACAACGACATCGCTGAAGATAGAAGCATGGGACTCGTGAGTTCCCATGAAAATCACAACACAAGGAATGAGGGTCCAATGTTGAATATGTGCGCTTACATACTTTGCATGCTGGCCATTGTCTGCCCTTTTCGCCCATGTATGTAGGCTGTGTATTTATTCACACAACAGTTCAAACAAACTTCTCCTAGATGTCAAAACACGTCAAACACACAATGGCCATGAGACCCAAATGATTTGGCAGAGTTATATCCATGCATGGTAGCATGTAATTGACCTAGCTGCTGGACGTAAACATGGAGACGCTGGAGTGTTTTCAGCTGAATGTCTTTATTTCAGAAATTGGAAACATGGTTCAAACACGTTTCAACAAATAATTGAAGAAGAAGAAGAAACGCAAAGTGTGAGAAATGATCAGTTTAAAAATTTAGATCTTTTTCAAAATATTTGTAAAATTTGATTTTCAAGAATGTAAAACAACATAGTTTTTATATTGGATGGTAAAAGTACAAAGGTCTTTCCACTGCAAAGGACAGTGTTTGGTAATACGGAGGTTTCACGGTCATGTACCATTTAAGTAGTCTCACACAAAGAAAGACACCTCTTTGACAGGCTGTAGGTGCCTTGCCTTTATGCTTCAATGGCCATTTTGCAGTGGCCATTTTGTCATCCATGAAAAACTTTGACCTACTCAAATTTTTTTCTGCAATTTTCTCCTTTACCACAATGTGCAAGATGTCAAAGTTTTGCTGGAGCATCCTACTGACAACCTCTACAAATGTTGCTCATTTGATTCTGTTTGAAGTCCAAGTTGCAACTAATTCAGACGGCATATGCTATCTTAATTATAATTTTGTGACCTGTAAGAACCTATTGATTGCCTCCCATCAATAAAAACTCTTCGGCGACTAAATTTAAACTTCATTATGAGATAGTCCAGAAATTGACAAACCCTGGAACAAGTGGAAAACATTTTAGATGGATAAATTTGTTTTCATTACATGATGAAGGTCCTTAACTGCAAAATTAAATTAAAATGTTTTGCAACAGAATACTGTTTTATTACCGCAAATCTGCATTATATAAACTATAATTGTACTTCTAGGTAATTATCTTAAATGCCTATCATCAATAACTGAGAAAGGAAGTACTGTTCTGTTATCTTTCAATCAAACTTTATTCATGGTACTGATGAGGCCAAAGGCCCGTAGTGCATTGTCTGGGGCGTGTTACAAATTCATACATTTTCTTTGTTTCATAGCATGAAAAATGAACATTGATGAATTTCTCATAGTTTCTGTGCAATCACAAGTCATTAATTTACAAAATTTGTTACAGTTTGGGTTGTGGTAGAAATAGTTATTTAGATATTTGCTCTTAAATCATTATACACTGGACATACACATAAAAAGTGATATTCATCTTCAATGCAATCAGTTTTACTAATCCTACAAAGTCTATGATCTCTTGCAATACATTGTACCTTCATATCTGCCTGTTTCAATAAATAGATCATCTATTATCTTTCAGAGTGATGTGATCATGAAATCAGCTGTTTCAATCAAAGGTGATTATTGTGATTTGATACCTGTAAAAATGACCAACCAGAATCCCAAATTCATCGTATAATTCCTATTTTATAACTTCCCTTTCACATTTCTAATGCAAGACAACTTTAAAACAGAAAATCCTCAGCCTCCAGTTACCTTAATGTGAAAGCTGTACAGACTTCCAAGTTGAATATCACTTCTGTTTTAGAAGTATACATGTAATGTTTAAAACAGAAAGTACCCTGTCTTTAACAACAATATGAAAAAAGTTATATGAATTGTGGTTAAATAAGTACTTTAAATGTTTGGGGAAAAAACATGTCTAATATGAGACAACCTGAAAGTCCCTTGTAATGCCACAGCCTCAGGATGACAAGTACTAAATTTCATCCTACAACATGTGAACAAAATACCTTTAACAAAGTTCATACTGCACAAGGTGACCATCTCATCCCACCACTTTTCTTTTTTTTTCGGAGACAATTTTTAACTTTGTGTTTTCTTAATCAAAGATGGATACCTGGTGGATATATTGGAATTCCAATTATAATTCCTTGAACAAATTTGAACCCTTGATAATAACAAAAAAATCCCATAAAAGTTCAAAATTGTAAAAACCTACACCGACGATGGAATATGACGGTAAACTCATGACAAAAGCTGACATGACCGCTCAGACCAGATGAGCTAAACAAAAAAGGCAAACTATAGCTAAATTGGTCCAGTATAAAGATCTCACCTCAATCATGATCCAGTAACTCTTTCACCAGGTCTAGAATTTTCTGTGCAACTTGACATGCCTGCCTTGCATTATCATCCGTGTACACATCAGCAGGAATACTTGGAAAGGAAAGTCTATCTGGGTAGCGCATTCTGTTGAAGTCACCGATTAAACATTGCAGCAGGGATGCCAACTCTGATAATTGGGGATTGTTCAATCCTCGTGATGTGATCGTTATGTCATGGTTTCGCAGGCTGTCTGCCACATTCGCATTTCGGTTGAACCAGACAGATTTAATAGCTTTCTCAGCAGCCTTAAAAATAAAAACAAAACATGGAAAACAAAGAATTTGTTTGTTTGTTGTTTAACACCGCACTCAGCAATATTCCAGCTAAAATTCCAGGTCTGTAAATAATCGAGTCTGGACCAGACAATCCAGTGATTGGCATCATGAGCATAGATCCACGCAATTGGAATCGATAACATGTATCAACCAACTCAGTGAGCCTGACCACCCAATCCCACCCAAGGATTTAAACAATTCAAAACCAAGGTAACAGTAGATACAATGATCTAAAGATCAATATCTCACTATTGGCAGTTTTAACTCAGTTTCTGTAGTGTACTGAATATGTTGAGAATTTCCATTTTGTTTAACAGTGTTACTGCTTTAGTGACTGGGTATAGAACAGTGGGAGATGACATTTTTGTTTTTTCTTAGATGTGATATCTATCTAGATCTAGTTAAGTTGGTCTTCCAAAAATGGTCCCCTATCCAATTACTATTCTTACAAAGTCCCCACTGGGACCACCAAATACCCACTACTATCGAGAGGAATACAGAAACATGTAGAACATGGGTGTCATGAAAAAATGGCACAATGAAAGAGGTGGGGGCGACAAACTGACAGTTCATTTTTTTTAAATTTGTAAATTTTACAATAAATTGTATATTTATATACCTATTCAATCTCACACTATACATTTTATCTTTCTTCTTCCATCGTGGTATTGAAACGCTCCTGGGCGGTCAGGTAGCCTAGTGGTTAAAGTGTTCGCCCGTCATGCCGAACACCCGGGTTCGATTCCTGACATGGGTACAATGTGTGAAGCCCATTTCTGGCGTCCCCTGCCGTGATATTGCTGGAATATTGCTAAAAGCGACGTAAAACCATAATCACTCACTCACTTGAAAGGCTCAGAGACAGAGGTAAGCATTTAGAAGATGAGAACACCTTAATACAACTGGCCAGACCCTATAGTGACGTCTATGAAGAAGTCTCTTCAGACAAGCATGTTTTCCCTCCACTGGGAATTCAAGTCTCGGAACCCTATCTATAAGAAACAATAAACAAGCCACATGTACTTGATTATATATTTCTGTAAGTATATGATAGGGAATGCGATCCGTTTGGATCTTCATCTACACCTATACCAGTGGTCTAAACTGATGAAGGCCTTGTACATCTAAAACCGACATGTCCCTAAGGTCAAACACTGTGCCTGACTTCTAGAAGCAATCTTCCATTATCGACGATAACATACAGTTGCTATGTAAGAGCCACGGTCGACGCCACTGCCTTCGTCTCATGCTGATTGGAAACCACTGGGACAGTTACCCCGGGAAAGTGTAGGCATGTAAGATGGCCGAGCATAGGCAAAAGAATGCCATGGTCCGGGATACTTTGTCTCAGCAGTGGTCAACAAGGAGATAAACAAACTCTTGCGTAAGCAACGTATGCTATCTGAAGCTTTAAGGTAGATCTGTAAGGTTCTCATTGGACACAAGTGAGAAATCTTCGAGATCGTCAGGGCCTTATAAGGCAGAGAACAAAGGAGTAGTGAATAACCAGTCTGGCTGTCCAGGGAGTTGGTTCTTGGCAGTAAAGACAGAAGACTCTACCATGCTGCTGTCTCTCAAAATGAACCCAGTGGATGGATCTCACTGATTCGTGCTGCTGTAGTTGGGGCCTACAGGAAGACTGTCTTGATATGGATATGCTCAAAGTCTTTACCAGCCTGGGGTTTGTAAGCTTCAGATGATATACGATGTAATGTGATGTTCAGATCCCAAGCTGGTGGTCCGAATTGAGACGAATTGTCTGCTAATTTATAAGATTGAATCAGGCTTGTACCTCTGTAACCATGGATATCTGCGAGTTGATTTCGGCCAAATAAATAGCAAGTGTAAATCCCTTCAGGTAGGCAAGTGCTGAAGGTGTTCAGCTATTCAGATGCGGTGGTTGACGATTGAATGTCTCGTGACTTGTAACAACCAATGAATGTCTGCCACTTCTGGTGATGGATATAGCTAGCTTGAGTGTGTCTGAAGTAGTAAGTCTGACAATGAAGTCATTGCTCTGCGGTGTTTATGAGAATGGTGAACCAACCTTTTGCTTGCCAAAAAAACCCACGAAGATCCAGAATAGAATAGGTCTCCTGAGCAACCCATGCTTGTTGTAAGAAGTGACTACGCTAGTCGTAACAGGCAACCAACGGGATCTGCTGGTCAGACTAGCTGTGTTGGTTGACGAATATAATCGTTTCCGAATTGCGTGGATTGATGCTCATGATATCTATCTCTGGATCTGGTCTAGACTCAATTATTTACAGACCTCCGTCACACAGTCTAATTATTGCTAAGTGCAGCAGTAAACAACAAATAAAACAAACACAAGTAAGCATCCAGTCCTAAATTCCAAAGAGATAGCTAGCAGATCGTAATCCCATACCCAGGGGTCTGGGATGGGGGGAGATGAACCTTGTATCTGCTTGCAAAACAGACTTACTTCTGGCTTCCAGTAGAGCTGGCAGAACCACTGAAATATCTCTTGAATAAGCAGGCTCTCATTCAGTGACAGTTGATCTGATTGTGATATTGGGTCCCAGTTTGAAGCCGGGATGTGCCTGGGTTGAACATGAATAGAAAGACTGTTGGAAGAACGGGATCAGCATTCATATTAGCGATGGGAATTTTGTCAATCCCATCTTGTTGATGTATATGTACCATACTCACAACTGATCTGCTGTTCAAATGAACCATCAGTCAGGATGCTCGTAGGACTTGACCTCCAAGTTTGAGATTCTGTTGTCTGCGAGCAACATCCTGCCATATGTAGATCAAATAAGTGCACTCTCCAACCAATAGGAGAGTCACTGACAAACAGGCGATGCATTGGTGGGGTTAATTATATAATCCCCTGGCCAAATGACCATACGTACCAGGGTGATTGAGACCATGCGGAAGTGCGGAAGTGTTTCAAGAACCTGTCAAAATTAAGTGAGTATGCTTTACGCTGCATTTAGCAATATTTCAACGAAATCACATTGGGGGGACACCAGAAATCGGCTTCACACATTGTACCCATGTGCGGAGTGAAAACTTTAACCACTATGTTACCCCCTCCACCCAACTGTACATTGAAGGAACATGGAGATTATTGAGGGCGAACGACAAATGAATGTGTCCAGATCCACCAACTCACCATCATTAGATGTACTACTCGATATCGTCAGGTGCCTGTGGCGGCTACAGCAGTATGTATAATTATCATGCAAACCAACCTGTAAAGAGCACCAAACAGCTCGCATTAGGTCAGTCTGTTCTTATTCCAGAATAATCCGGTTTCTTTACAAATCAGAGAAGTCTTAACATCTGATATGTAAATCTCCCTTGTACAGGAACATGGAAAAATACGTTCTTGCTCAAAACATGGTCAAAGCTCCATACACAAAAACCCATCACGTGACAATTCAGTGCGAACTGTATGTCAGACAGACCAAAGAGGTGTCCCGGGTTCCAAAGAATAATGGTGTAAAGGCAGTGTACATGCAACCAGGTCCCTGTAGGATGAGGGATCAGACCGGTGCATTAGTAAGGTGATCGTCGTGAAATTTGATGCATTTAAAAAAGTCTTGAAAATGTTGAAAATCAGAGAAACTCTATAACTGGTGCAGTTATAACATTACCCGGGGTTTGGATCCGTTTGTGAAAATAATGGTTGTAAACGAAAATCCCAGGACAGGGGTAGCACATGACGACCCTGTCGACCCTCTCATGATTGAGTGGTGCTATGTTGTGCGATCTTGACTGTCAAAATGTCTCCAAACCCATTAATGAATGAGGGTGATGAATGATGACGATCCCAATCCTGACTGCTGTATTGTCGCCTGACTTAGAGCACGCCTGTCATAACGATCCCGTAATGGGGAAACCCAATCCTGATGTTGATCCTGTGGCAGACGGGTGGGAAGCCTGAGACAATGAGACAATGAAACAATGTTCCATATCTTTAAGGCATAGAAATATAACAGAGATCGTTAGTTTCTTATTGATATGTACTAGTGGAAAGACTGAAGTCCGCAAACGAGAAGTAGACACACTGTTTTTGACCCTCTTATTAGTGCATTGGTCACGACAATCACAACACAACGAGTGAGCTTCAGACGCCGAAAAAGTGTGTTTAGAATTCTCACAAGTTACTTATTCATAACCTCTGTAGTTTTGTTTATTGAGACAGACTAAAAGAATAAAAAAAAGATCTATAATTCTCTAGAATTAAAACATGTCCACACAACAAGGCAATTACAAAGAGAGTGAGTGTGGGTACGTCATGTGATCAGGTTGCATGGGATTCAGGCAGTGTTCATCAACCCAATGTTTATGGTGGTGACCATGGTGATGACTGGGATGTGTAGGGATGACTGGGAAGCTGGAACTTGTTTTAAGAGTGCTTCCACACCAGGATCGAAGAAGAAGGATAAGATGCGAGTGTGAGATAGGATAAGTTTAAAAATCAATAAAATAAGGGAGATAATCTGAAAAACAGAAAGAACAGCAGTGCAGCATGTAGTTTTAGAACTTGGCCCATTTATATGAGTATTTTGAAAACTATTAAGCAGACGTGTAAGTCTGTGGTGATGTTATTTAAAGAAGTGTCTACTGTTGATTCTGTCAACAAATAAAGATTGAAAGTAATATACCATCAGACATTGATGTCATGAGACCAGCATGCTAGAGAGGTAGAGAGTAGTTATATATTGATCATGTTTTATTAATTAGCTGTTTTACTTACTATGTTGTCAATAATGTTATTTTGTATATTTCAGATACTGCAGTAACTAACAATAATTATTTGTATTTATTTCAGATGCATAACGCACTTACCTTAATTGATGTATCTACAACAATTGTGTTTCTCATTTTAGGCTGCATAAGATATTTAAGTCGTTGTAAGTTAAGCATCATCATTAAAGCTCTACTCTTTTGTTTGGTTTTAATTATTGGGTCTGTCATCTGCATTATGGGGCAGACAAGTAATTTTTGGTGGTCAATCAGGTGTTTTCTTGATTGGCTAGTTTTAAATCTCAGTGTACTACACTTAAAACCCTTTGTTTTGACCCCAGCACTTTTCACTTACACTTCACTCTGCAATGGACAGAGAAAGAGACATAATTCAAAGGTTATATCGGGGATTCAGTCATTGTAATCACCCACATACATTCCAGTAAACTAATAAACTGACCTTACACCCTAGCCTGTGTCATCATGTTTATGCACAATGAAAATATACACTTATATGCATTATTAGCAATTCATAGAATTACCCTGATATGGTTATCACTGAATTCACACCAGAAGTCTTACATTTGAACTAAATACTTTATGTCTAATTCAAACAATACCAAATAGTTGGATTTGTTTTGATAAAAATGAAATTGACACATTTTCATCAAAATGAAATATTGCAACATTCCAAGATCAATAACTTTAATGTATCTGTGATCAGTCATATTTTATGTTATTTATTTCTTGGTTTTTTTATTCGTTTGGGGGATTTCACACATTTTTTATTCCTTTCTCGAACACCAGTTGTCATCACTGATTTTCAGTGACACATATATATAATTTTCACCGCTATTCAGCATTTTACTTGCAATGGAATCTGTTCTGACAGATAATCGAGACTGGTTATTGTTTGCCGTTGAGATTTTAAATATTTACATTGTATATTGTACATCAATAATTTATTAAATGAAACATCTGAACATGATGTTTTAACATTCACAAAAACAAGGTACCTGTCCGCCACATATATGAAATCACTACCATTAAAGACCTGACATAACATTAACTGCCTTTGCCTTTTGTAAAAAGGCATGGCATGATTGTCTGCAGATACTCTGACATCTATTCTTCCCTTATCAGTGAAAACCAAATAATAGCAGTGAAATTAGCCCTTCTCTTAACTACACTACACTACACATCCGACATGCATTTTGTGATGGAGGCGATGAGGAACCCTGTGGTTACAGCAATGGCTTGACATACCAAAGGCCCAGGTTCAATTCCAACATAGGTACAGTGAATGAATACTTGGTGCCCCATCCAACATAGGTACAGTGAATAAATACTTGGTGCCCCATCTGTTATATGGTGGACTAATGCAAAAACTGGTTTAAGAAACTCACTCATCTTTTATGCCAGTAAGGTAACATCTATTGAAAACACAGTTTTCAGTCCGACCTCTCCATTTGAACAATTACCAAGTTCAGTGCATATTGTCTGGTATACTTGGTTTAATTACCCCTGCATGGTACCCACTCAAGTATGTGATTGTTGTTACTGTTAATCCTCCATCCACTATATATATTCTGTACAATGTCCCTCACTCAGTCTTGCTTGACAACAGTATAAGGATCTATACCGAAACGTCGCTTTTTACAGTATTAAAGAAGTTGTTATCCATAAAATTGTGTCTACCTTGTCATCCATCAACTTCTAGGTAATGCCTACCAAACAATGCTGATTTACCTGATGTCAGGATGGTGTGTAAAACACTTTGGTTCCTACAAACTAGACCCATTTGTTTATGGAGGCTAAAAAACACATTAATCCATCATTTATATCAATGTAACCAGGTCCCAGTCATTGGCTAAAGAATTATCAGCTCGATAGATCATGCCATCATAAAATAAATAATTACAGCAATTTTGCATGTGATCTTTCATGTTACAGTAGAAATTAACATTGTGAGAACTTGCTTTTTATGGCCATAAGCCATAAGACAAATCATATTATGTTGTTGGAAGTTTAATACATTTAACATACACATGTTTAGTATATTTCTAAATGTAATAGAGAAATAACACAATTCCTGACATGAAATTGATATTATTCGAGATCAGATGAGAGATGAAATTTAATAAAATGGTATATTTTTCATTCTCTTTATAATTATATTGTTAAAATACATAATGAATAGAATATTCGGCTTTCTTTATCACATCACCTTTTCATCTTGTGTCCAAAAATGTTTAATCAATATTTAAGCATCCTCTATATGTATTGTGTATATAGATAACACAGTCTTGCAAAGAGTTTTAAGTTTCTAAGCTGATACAAACAAAAACATTAACTGCTGATGTATGACCTCTTTATGTATATTTACCTGTTGAGCTTTGAAGAGAACCCAGTTATTACTATTATAGTGCTGAGAGCTTTGCCTTGCTGCTTGTAGGTCAAATGTGGCCTGCCTCAGCCAACGCTTGGCTTCTTGAGGTTGAGGATGAGCATCATCTCTTGCAGAATGATGCCATTTGTAAAATGTTTCACTTCTATAGTTTTCACTTGATGAAGCTGTGCGCTTGTGCCTTTCATAATGATTCCTTTGATTTGAACTTCTTCTGTTCATGTGTTCAAAGAAGGATGAATTTGTTCGACTGGCACCATAGGAGGTTCTTTGTGTCCCTATGTCTTCATCATCAACATCCTCAATACTCTGTCCATTTTCAAGTCTCATCACATATTTCTGGATATTCTGACATACTTTTGTACAGAAATCTTTCCTGCCAGGATTCTTGTCTGGGTGCCATTTTAAGTATAATCTTTTTTTCACTCTGTTCCTCTCCTTCTGATCTGAACAGTTCCTCCAAGTGTCCGTAAGAATCTGTCTAATATCTTTCAGAACTGACTCAAGATCACTTTGTTCAGTATTCTGCAGTTCATCCTGGGATGTTGATGTCTCAGTGGTTACAAGACTTCTACACTTATTTGTCTTCTCTCTCCAAAATTTGTACAGCTTTAATCCCAGTATTTCTTCTTCTCGGTCATCTCCAACATTAACCACATACTTTTGTCTGAATAACATATCTTCCTTACAAACAACTTTTTTCACAATGGCATAAATGTAAACTGGGTTTGCATTTGCATCCTCCTCATCCTGAGAGTCTGTGTCAACGAGTGGATCATACACCTCCAGGCCAACATACTCCCCTTCATCAAAGACATGGAAACTGTTGTCCAAGAGCCAGTGCATATCTTCTGGGATCAATGTCCCAGGAGGAGGAAATGCTGTCTGTTCTCTCTGTTGGCCAACATGACCATATGGTTTTATTTCAAATTCATCCAAAAAACCATTAAATATTTCTGGTTTAGAACCAAGCAAATGATGCAGATAAGAAATGCAACTGCCCAATTTTCTTGATGTCAGATTATCCACTGTGACTACTAATGCACTTAATAAAGTGATTGAGTTAATTTTGCTATCAATGAATAGACAGACATTCTTGTCTCTTTTGTTTCTTTCCCGTAAAAACTTCCTTTTGCGTTGGCTCTCAGGAACAACATTTTCATTCTCCCATAGCTCTGTTTTCAAATTGTTCACTTGTTGAATTTCTAGAAGTGCTAGACGTTGTTCAATGTCCTTCGCTTCTGAAATACCCAAACCTTGAGTATTTTCATGATTGACAAGTCTAACAACTGCACTAACAAATTCTGATCCCTGTACAATATTTTTGTATTTTTGAGCTAAATCACCAGTGTATGCTCTCTGTTTGCTCTCTTCAGTAACATGTTCTTTTACAAAAGAAGTCAGCAACTTCAACCTATAACATTCTGGCAGCATTGAAAGGAGAGCATTTTCATCCATATTCAGTTCCAACTTCTGAAATCCAAGGAAATATGGTAATTCAAGGAACTCAATTCTTTCAGACAGACGCTTGTCATTGTTATATACCAAATTCCGAGAGTCTGTGAGCACCAAGCTATTGTCAGGTAGGTACAATGAGGGTTGTTCCGTTAAGCGTGTGTCTGGCATGCTTTCCCTTTGCATAAAAAAAAACATACGGTCAATAGCCTTCTTTGCCACGGATAGTTCATTAAGATGAAGACTTTTGCCATTAGTCTCTTTGTACAGTTTCTCCAACACACGCACATACAGGTTTGCATTCACATCCTTTGAGGCTCCAAGATCAATAAAGATTTGATGAAATTCAAAAAATTCATCTGGAATTGCATAAAGATATCCTTTCATAATGTCATCAGAATGAATATTTTTAACAACTCTGTCAGCTGAAACCATACACTTGTCAGCTGGCACATAAATGATGGAAAAGTCTTGAAGCTGAATCTTCATTTCATCAGTGACACAAGTATCAAGTAAATGCTTGTAATTTGCTTTCATGACCTCTTGTATGAAGTGATCTAGCTTAGATAATTTATCTCCAACATTTTGGTCTTGAATATTAATGAGAGATGTGCAAATGTTTTGTAAATGCCTTGTAACTCTTTCTGAGGTAGGGACTGTTTGAATACCAAGCAGAGAGTTTAAGTGTTGGATCCTGTCTGCACTGAGCCATGAACGTGGATCTGCATCTTGGTTGAAGATAGAACAGCTTGTCCAAACATAGTGGCAGTGACAAGGGGACAGTGATTCTGAGTAGGACACAAGATATTTTCCTTCATTAGGTTGTGGGAATATACTTGTTAACTCTTCATTGACAGAGTACGGCAACACAAATTTGAACTTCCCAATTTCTGTTAAATTTCCGAAATCTTTATAATGCCTTGTTAGGTACGATATCAAAGCTTTAGACTTCCTCTCAATATTTTCAGTGATCCCTTGTTGACCCAAACGTTCAACTTTCCTTGCAAATGACAAATAAAGCTCCTCAGTAACTTTTGTTTTCAAGCCAGCAAGTTTCACAAACTGTTGCCACTCTCTTGCAGCATATGGTGGTGGTAGGAACTTATTTGGCTGACACATCTCTCTGAAAACTTCAACATCGGAACTATAAAAGTTCCCAGCACAATGAAGCATTCCATCTCCTGCTTTAATGAATTTTAGTTCTTTTAACTGCTCTATAAGTTCGCATTGTTCTGGGCTAAACTTTGTAGCTTTTTTCAACATCTGATCACGGATGTATTTCAGATGTTTTGGTTTGGTTGAGTCTGGCAAAAAGTTAAATTTTGGAAGAATGTATTGTACATACAATTTCTCATTTGTAAGTTCTTGTACACCCAAGAAGTGATAAAGCTTCCGGCATGAAGCAGAGAATTTTAGAAGTAACATTTTAGAACCAGAGGTCCAATCATCGAAACCTTCACTGGGCATAGTCATGAGAATTTCTACTGAAAATATAGTGGTATGATTTTGTAAATCAACCAGTGGTCCACCCAATGACTCATAAAATGGAATTTGTTTTAACTGTTTTGCTGCCTGTGGGTCATTCAGTTTGTCCACATTTCTACTAAAGAACTCCAAAATTGCTTGACAGTCTTGTGGACTTACATTATTCCATGAACTAAAATCCAAATTTGATATCAACTTTAAAACTGTGCCAGGATTCTCCCAACTGGCTAGAATGGATGAAGCAACTGCACATGCGTGATTGTCAAAAAGCAAACTATATTTATGTTTTAGAACATTTCTCTCAAATTGTGGAACGTTCATGTGATGCAAAGCTGTTTGATGTGCTTTCTCGTTAACAGACTTCATATCAATGACACACCAACTCTCCTTTATTGGGTAGAGCATGAGACTGCCATCCCCATGCTTTGTGGCAGGTAACAGGGACCAGTCTTCTACTTCAGTCAAAGTTGCTTTTGTCCCTAAAGTCTGATTTGATTTACTACCATAAATTTGTGTAGCTAAATAATCCCAAAAGCAAAAAATCCACTGCTTTGAAGGAAATGTTGTGTTGTCTTTCCAATATACAGGTTTGCCTGTCTGTAAAACACCAGCAGAAAGTGTCTGTCCAAGTAAAGCTGCAAGTGAACAAATGTCAAGTTCTTTCAAACAAGGTGATTCATAACATTCATACAAGTCAACAATATCTTTGTGCAGTACCTGATCCGGAGTCCCAGCGAGGAGCTCTGTGAACTTTGTGACAAAGAAAGGCTTAGAAGGATCAAATTTGTACAGATTCATGGATGCAGTCAGCGAAAGTGGCAGAGACTGCAATTCAGAACAGAATTTCTGCTGCTTTTTGCAGAATTGTGTCAGCCGTTGAAGTGATTTGACATTCCTTAATGATGTACGGGCCAACTCCATTGGTAATCTAAGACTACATCCATCTTTAACTTTCAAGAAATGTGTTTTCAGAAAATGCATAACATTTGTTGGTGTTACCTCACTTACTGGTTCTTTGCATGTTGCCAAAATGTCTTTATAAATTCTTGATGGAGAATCTATAACCTTCATGTTCAAGTCCTTAAGGATCTCTTTTAACCGAACTGCATTCTCATTTTCCTGTTTCCAGCACTGCGATGATCCTGGGGGAACACCATCTGTTGTTTCCTTTTCCAGGTTATTGAAATAGCCAGGGAATCCTTTCGAACATGCAGCTGGAACCCATTCGACTTTACACATCCTATTCTCCTTTGTCCCTTTTGTTCTTTCAGCAAACAATCCTTTTGCTGGCTTAATAACACTGAAAATCTCTCTTTTATTCAACACAACATCTGTGTAAAATGAAACCACAAGGTCCCCCCAAACTTCACTTTTTGTGCAGCTTTTATCAGGAAAGAAAGTATAATAGGAGTGATATATTTTGTCATAAAGACATTTGAAAGCTGTTTTATGGTTTATTTCTGTACTCTTCTTTATTAATTTCACAGCTGAAATATAGGCTGGAACTATGACTGCATCAACAACATGGCGATTCCAGGCTGACCTGTAGTCATCACTGCCATACCAAAGGTTTCTTCTTGCTTCATGATCAAGGGCAAAGTGGCCATTGACATGAACTGGTAGCCCAGTGCTGATTGGCAAAGGTAAAATACAAAATGCTTTACCCTGGAAGTTTTTCTCTGCATCAGCAAGAGGCATTGCAACACCACCTCTTGGTAAAAGTCGAATGTCTCCATTCTTCCAAGTTGTTGTAATAACATCGGGAATAGATTTTTCCTTTACAAAACCAGATTGGTGACTCACTATCCAATCTTGTTGTTTACCTTGAGAATCCTTGACTCTGAGAGATAACTGAACTTTTAATGGAGAAACAGCATTGAGGCCTGTTTGAGATGAACAATCTTGAATCGTTTTTGTCTGATTCCTCAAGTGAGAGAGAAACTGTTTATGTTTAGACATATCTGCTTCACTCATACTTGCTTCAACACAGTATTCTTTGAATATACCATTTCGGCTGACTCTGGCAATAGATATCTTCTTAACATTGTGGAGGAATAGGAGAGAGTCAAACATATCATTCTTGAATTCCTCTAAGAGCTTTTTGACATCGTCTGGGTCAACTTCTTGGCCTTTGATCTTTGACTGTTTTGCCATTTCCTGCGTCCTCAAGGGAAATCTGAACAGTGTTCCTTTTGTGTCAGTTCTGACTATATCTTCCAGATAGCCAGAGAAGCTATCTGCATAAGTGTCTCTTATCCTGTCAAGCTGTGATATTCTCACTCCAGGTTTTCCAGGTTTGCACCCTGGTACATATTGCATATGAGGGTCAAGGGCACATATAGATTTTTCCATCCCAGGGCCAACAGTGATGAAGGAGGGCACATCAGTGAGATGATAAACAGCATTAAACCCAACACCGTACTGCCCAGTCTTTACAGGATCGTCACTCTTACTTCCTACACCTAAGTTCTGAATACCTTCAATGTCATCTTCTGTGAAGAAACTGTCATTGAAGACACACAGTGCTGGACCTTGCAGGGAAGCCCATTCATCACAGAACAATTTTTCTGTTGGCAGATGTCTGAAATCCTTTATGAACATCAGTTCAGTAGCTCCAGCATCATCTGCATTCTGTAGCAGTTCTTTCATCAGTGAAGAATCACATGGGTATCCACTCAGAAGTCCTTTCAGTCTGGTTGTCAATTTTTCACACTGTCCAAATTCAGAGCAGCATGAACTAATGTGATTTTTTAAATCAACTTCTCGTTTTCCTTTGACACCAAACAATTTGGCTACATTTGGATGAATATTTTGGTGAACAAACGTCATTGATTCATCATGAACAACATATTCACAATCATCAATGCAAAGTGATACTGCCTTAGACATTATCCCTTCTGAATTTGGAAGTGAAATATCAAAGTCTTCTGGTCTAAAATCAAATATATCAACATGATCAAGATGTTGAATGTATTGTGCAGCTAACCCAAACCATTTCAATCTGCTTTGAGAAAGGGGTTTTGTACCTTCTTCCTTTGTGATGTTGCCTATAACAGCAAGTATGTCATTCAGTCTAAATCTCTCTCTTACTCCTATGCTCTGCAAAAATGGTTTATAGATATCAAATGCTTTGTCAACTTGATACAAATCTGGTGATAAGTCACACGGAAGAGAAAAAGCAACTTGCTGTGGTTTAAGCAATCTTTTTTCAGCTACTACAATGTCATAATTTTTCAAAATATCACGTATGATACTGAACTTACTTTTATGACACTGCTCATTCAAACATGCATACAGATCTTTGCACATTTTCTCCAGTTCATTGAATGGTGTAGTCCCTGAATTAATGGTCTCAGAAACAAACAGTAATTGTTTGGCTACGTCTTCAAGAACAACATCTTCTTTTCTTTTAACTTCAAGCCAGGACAGAACTTCCACGTCAACATGCATGTTACAGTCAAATGAGTCATCAAGCATTAACTGGGAACAAGCTACCAGACTTGACAATTTTGTATCATGCAGTTCATTTGGACATGCAAACAATGTTTCTGGAATTTCATCTGCTTTCCAACGTAAATGCCAAGATGTAGGATGTTTCAGAATAGGCAAAAAGGGAATACCCTGTAATGTAGATTTTATATCCTCATTAAAATCATCAAAAAGTTTCTTTCCATGCTTGTCCCTGATGACAAGATACCTTAGAATCCTACCACTTCTCTCACGGGCTCTCTTGGCATCTTGTGCAGCTAGTTTTTCCACTGATCTTGCCCGTTCAACAAGAATTTCCAATGGGAGTTTGTCTTGGATCATTCCAAGCTTACAGAGAATCTTTATCACATTCAAATCACAGAATTGAGTTTCCCCAATCTTAAATCCTCTTGGGAAGCATTCATCTTCTTCTGAAAACAAATCTGCACATGGACTGTTTGGGTGAATTACTTCACCTGGCAGTTTCAGAGTGCCTGATGGTTCTGTTGGAATACATCTTGTACTTTTGATCAGGTCTTGAACACTTTCATCCTGACATTTGAGAGCAAATAATACCAAGCTATCTCTCTCTGTTTGACTGTTGGACCAGTAACTGTCATGTATGTTTCGGAAGAAGATTGTCTTAAAAAACTCTGATTCTCTGATAAGTCTGGAACTAACCTTAGATTCTAGCCCAGACAAATAAAACTGTTCAAGAAGGTTTTGTGGAAGATCAATAATTTTCTCATTAGTTCTATTCCAAAAGTTGGCTGCTGCCTTGTAAGCCAATTTTCGATTTTTGCCACAAATAGTTGGCTCAAGAATATATATTCTTTGAAATGACAACCATTCCAGATTACCATTGTCATCATGCAGAAACACATCATGGGCCTCATGTGTTATAAGCTCATAGAAACTTCGTACCATACAGTCCTGCCCCCTTTGCATGGTAGGCCACAAGTCATAATATTGACCAACAGTGGAAGGGTCAGTGATCTCTAATTGTTCCAGACCAGCTACATATGCTCTACAAGTAGCATCTTTAAACAAAGCAGTGTTCCACTCAGCTTCAGAGTTTGTCTTGTCATCTTCTGTTTGTGTACACAGTTGTCTTCTGTCTGATGTCAAGGCAAATGGTGCATTGATATGTACTGGAAAAGGAATGTGCACTGGTAAAGGCAAAAAGCAAAAGAAATGTCCTTCTCTATAGAACCCTTCAGGACATTTGTCCATTTTATATATACATTGTCTTCCATCTTCCAAAGTCAGTGGAATTGCAACAGCTGCTAATGGAAGCAGTCCTTTAAGCTTTCCAGACCGAGCAAACTGCTCAGATTCTCCCTGACCAGTTACCCATGTTATGAGCCATGACACAATGGTCACACCAGCCTTAAGCTTTTGCATTCTCGTCATGTCTGTGTCACATATTTCAAGCTGGACATCACTTTTTTCACTTATTTTCAGGGACAGCCCTGATTGCTTTATCCATTCTTCAGCTGCATATGACAGCACGTTAGGTCCATTAAGAAAGGAATTTGAAGGCGAGAGAACTTTTTGATCTTGGATAGTCTTTCGGACATGAACAAGCAGTTTTGGCTGGCTGGGTTCTCCTCTGGGTGGAATATGGAAGAACTTCACTGACTCCACATTCTGTGTGAAAAGGAGAAGATTTCCACATCCTTCAACAAATTTTCGGAAAAAGTTCTCCATCTCATGCCTTGAGTAGACTAAGTCTTTTATTTCACTTTTATCAGCTTGCTCTTGCGTCCTTAAAGGGAACCTGAAAAGTGTTCCAGGACATATTTTGTCAGCATTCCCACTAAAATTGCAACCAAATATTCCCTCGAATGGTTTAAACTGTCCACTCATTTTCCTCAACATCTTCCCATTTTTCACACTTTTGAGGTTTGCTCTTAATCCAGGTCTCCCTAGGTATGATTTATGAGGATCAAATATCACCACATTGTTTTCACTAATAAAGCTTGGAACATCAGTTAGATTGTAGACAGAATTGAATCCTAAACCAAACTTGCCAACTTTAGTTGTGTCTTCTTCTTTTGTTGCTCCACTAAGCTTCTTTATGTGATCAAAATCGCACTCTTGAAATGTTGCATCATTGTAGGCCCAGAAAGCAGGGCCCTGCAGATCAGCCATATTCTCATTCATAAGAGAGGTTCTAGCATTCAGATTCTGTCTCTCATCATACATAAAACAAACTTCTGTAGCTGCAGCATCATCTGCATTTTGAATCAGCTCCTTCGGGGCAGAAAAACCATCTGTGTATTCATGGAGCAAGTTTTTCAATCTTCGCGTTAATGGTTCAGTCTGCTGATAGTTCATATCAAAGTCTTCAGTGTCACCCATTACACGGTCAGTCAGAGAGCTAACACTTAGCAGTTTTGCAGTAAGCTCTGATACACTGGCATGAACAAAGAATATTTCCTCATCATCGTCATCTGAATCATCAGATGTCTGATCCTGAAGCCAGTCTGCATTGCAGTAGGTGCAGAATTCTGCTGGCAACAAAAGAAGGAAATCATCAGATGCCTGGTGCACTGGCACCAACACATGGTCAGGTCTCTGAGGGTGTTCTTGTAGTTCATTCAGTATTTGAAGAACAAGCTTCAGATCTTGTCGCACAACTGTTGGTTTTTTTAAGTTGGCAATTCTGAATTCATCATGCTTTTCTTTTATTTCTTCCAGGAAAGTGGCCAACATGTCAGGTGTTTGTCTCTGGTGGCAGCCATAGCTACACAGTAATGAACCCCAGCCATGCAACAGAGATGGCAGCTGGTATCTGTAAGGCTTCAGGTCCAGGTCGGCATCAGATCTTTCACAATACACTGACCGGGGAGAGTGGAAACCTTCTTCTATTCCCACCCACACAGATTGTGATGACTCCATCATGTTCTTCTCTGTACTTGATACATCTTGAGAACTCAGGAAGCTGTAAATGTCCTTTAGTAAGTCCATACAAGGATTACATTCTTTACTGTCATAAGATGTCCCAAGATTATGAAGATGTTCCATTACTGAACACACTGGAGGAACTCTATCAAGTCCTAAAATTGCTTCAACAGCAGCTGTTGTTTCTTTTGCAACTGGACTAACAGACCCAATGATAGATGAGTATCTTAAACTGAAAACCTTTCCTGACGATAAGATATTGTGTCCTGATTCTCCTTTCCATGACAGAGACTTGGGATATCCTGATATTCTTTTCTGCATGCATGGGATGCATTGCACATGCTGAAGGTCAGATAGTTCCATTCTGTCTGTGCTCCTTTCCAGGAAAGTGATGAATGCTGTTACTTTACGGCCTGCTTTAGATTCCATTCCCCTGATTACAAGCTCCTCAATTTTCTTTGCTGATGTTCTTACATCACTTTCTGAAACTTCTTTCGCTGTTTTAAGACCAATTGCTTCTAATCCTCTTCTCAGTCTGTCTGTCCGTGTGTGCCTCTCTGCTGGGAATTTGTCCTCTCCAAGAAACAACTCTCTCAGGGATGGATCATTTCGGCTAAACAGATCACAAGCTCTCTGTCCAGACAACTCTCCACTGGATGAAAGGAACCGTATCTCTGAAGCAATTTGCCTGGTCTCATTCACAATATGAAGGTGATTCTCCATGAGAAACTCCATAAAATCTACCATATGACTTTCTGTATATTCTGTTCTGTTATCCTGCATCATTTGAAGGATTCGTTGACTGACATCAAGAAATGGCCTTTCTGTTGCACCGAGTGTCAGGGCCAGGTGTCTCACTGCAGCAGATGAACACTGAATATACCTCTCTGGGTAGGGTACAGGTATTTGTTCATCAGGAGCCAGAGTACATAAGGTTTCCACTGAACAATCACTGTTGTCTGTCGCAGTAAATAGCTGTAACTTCCTCAACACTGCTTTACTTCCCTTGGACAACTGGCGCTGGCAGGTTCTCATGTAGGCCACCAAAGCAGACCTTTCCTGTTTGGAGGATTCGGAGTTGAACAGTTGTACAGCTGTGTTCTTCTGTTTTGTTCCATATACTTTCTCTAATGCTCTTACGACACCAACTGGATTTGAGTACTGAATGATTGTCCCAAGAACATATGAATTTTTCAGCACAAAGTCAGGAACATACTTTAAATGGACAATGCCTAGTTTCTGCAGTGCTGCACCTACATTTGGAGGTAAAGATTCAGAGTGCCTCACTGACTGAGCAATGAAGACATCATCGATGCTGCGGAGTCTTCCTCTTCCAGAAGCATCAATATCTGGCACAATAAGAAAACCACTGAACACAGATTCAACATCAAATCCATGGGCTGTAATATAGGTCCACACTTGCCTGAGCCAGCTGACATCCAAGGATGGGGAAGGGAGTTTAGCATTACCTTCTGGGAAATGCCTCAACAGACATTTCTGGAGCAGGCCAGGGAAGGCAGCAGATGACATCTCGAAAAGGCCTTTCCATCCTAAAAGGAAAGCATGAAAAATCAGTCAAATCAGATCAGTGTCATCACACATAGAGCCTCAAAGTTGAGTGTAGTTTCGCTGATTTCTTCTGGAATATGTGGAAGATCAGACCATGAGACAAGATTTCAAAATATGAACTAATGAACAATCAGTACTAGCAACATGTTTGCAAAATGTAATCTTCCTTGGACTTGTGTCTCCACAGCATACAGAATGCATATGGAGAGAATAACTTATGGGCACCAAAATATTATGTTTGTTTGTTTGTTGTTTAACGCCGCACTCAGCAATATTCCAGCTATATGACGGCGGTCTGTAAATAATCGAGTCTGAAGCAGACAATCCAGTGATAAAAGCAACCTACCGCCAGATGCCCGTTTCATCAGAGCTTGTTGTAAATCTTCAGGAAGGTCCAGTGAAACCAACTGACTTTCCAGCCCTGGGAAGAGTTTGACATCCTCTGGCTGGTCACAGATGAACACAGCAGCAGGTGCTCCGAACGCCACAAAGTTGCCATCAGCCACTGGAAGAAGACACAGACCCTCCAGGTGCTTGTACTGTTCAGATTCCAGGAGATATTTCAACAGCATGAGTTTCTTCTGTCTTGGTAATGTTGTAAAATGGTTGTTCAATCTCAGTGTGTCACAGACATCTTTAGGTGTCACTTTGTGAATGTGTGAGCTGAAATTTTTTTCTAGAGTCCTCATGAGTTTCGAAGGTACTGGGACGATGTATCTCTTGTACAAAGTAAATATTTCAATGATTAATGAATAAGCGTCACTGGCCACATCCACAAGAAAGGCATCCTTCATCTTGATCCCCATCCTCTGGTCACTCGGTGTGAACAGTAAAGGTATATTGTGTAGCTGCTCCAGCAATGTTAAAACAAGCGGCTTCCAATTCACATCAACTTCTTCGACGTCTGGTATCATTCTGTAGATTTGCTGAATGAGGTCATCTGAATTACCATACGTGCTGTTGTACAAAATAAGGCTATTTAGCATTCTGATATACACCTCAGGCAGAACTTCACTCACAAGACACTTGTTCCACTCCATAGCCTTGTCGATGTGAGCCTGATTTTGAAGCTGATCTGCTGTTGGCCACTTGATGTGTCTCCGGTTCTGATTCAAAGCAAAGAAACCATTCACATGAACCTGTAGCCCTGTGGGACTGCGACTCTCCAGGGGGAGTGGGAGGAAACAAAACACATGACCTTTACACTGTTGACCCAGAGGAACAGCCAGACCCACATAGGGGGCGTAGGAAAGAGCTTTGTCACTGCAAAGATCTCTGAACCTTGGACTCATAGTTCCTCCTTTGTAGAAGTTGATGACAATCCATTGCTGTGAGGACTTAGGCCCTGCAACATCCACTGTTTCCACAGTTAAAGTCAACTGACTCTCTACAGATGCTGCTGGTATTCCTCCCTGTGCCTGCTTCACTTTTCTCATGAAATCTTGCTTCTCTGTCCTCACATGCTGGAGACAGTCTTGAGACAGCTGCAGTGAGAACTGGACTTGTATCTTTCCGCTCAGTCTCTGGTACAACTGTATCTTGTCTATTGATTTCAGAAATAAGAGAGTGATGGACGCCTCAAACTTAAACGCTTGGAAAAGATCCATGACCTTCTCCTCTGTGTAAGGTTGTCCGACAGCTTTGAGATTTTGGTTCTGAGAGGGAACCAGAAGATGGTTCCACTGTAATAGCCCTTGTGTACTGTGTCTGATGTGAAGTCAAAGATGCCACTGAAGACATTTAGGATCATCTTCTTGATCTCACCGGGAAGTTCTCTCAGCTTCTTCATGTAGCAGACTCGGTCACTATTCTTCTCCTGAGGGTTGATGAACAACACTGTGTCCCCGCTTATGACACATGGGAAATCTGAAAAGTTATGTGAAAGAAAGTTTAATGATGAAATAATGTTTGTGATGTCACTTGCATGTCAAATGTTTCACAACATAACAACTGAAGATTCAAATATCTGTAAGGAATCTTCCAAAATGTAAATTGCAAAAGTTGTGGTAATATCTTCAAAAATATATTACAAGTGATTCTGTGACATTTGATTGGCTAACGAAGCCATAAATTGTTACAAACCTGTAGAGGTTATGAATTCTCTGATGAAATCCTCCTTGGGGCACTTATTGCATTTTCTTTGCTCAAGAAAATCTACATGACATAGTTGTAACCATTTTCCTTAATAAAACATGTTACCACACAAAAAACTTCGTTTTTGTATGATATACGACCACCCTTATGGTGCCTCACCCTCCACGGCACTCCACGCCAGGGGGAGCAACTCTCACCCAAATCACTTTCCATATGTCTAATGCTGACGGAATGTGGGGAGGTGGGTGGTCGTGCCCCAAGGAGGATTTCATCAGAGAATTCATAACCTCTACAGGTTTGTAAAATTCTCTTTCAGATTATATCCTCCTTGGGGCACTTATTGTATCAAGACAGACTCCTAAAGATAATTTAGGAAGTGGCATCCATCAGCAACAGGCGTAAATAAATACATCGTATTTGATTATTCAACAGAATAAAATATAGAGTTCAATAAATGGAACCAACCTTATCGTGAGGCACCACCGTCGAAAGGCGGGGGCTAGAGACAGGGCGTGGTCGACCATATATTATGATAAAGCCTGTTTTTGCGGCTTGTCAAAAGTTGAGAACTCGAAACACCTCCCAACCCCCCACACTTTTTTGAACAAGTGATATAGGGGCGTAGATCACGATAGACTATAACCCGCGCTGAGCTAGGCCAGAGGGTCACCAACAATCGAAGGAGTGCGTGTGCAAAACACGAGTATTATCGAGTAGTAAGGACTGATATTTATCGACCGCAGATTGAGAATAGGCCTGAACCTTCCGTCTTTTTTGGTGACTAGGAAATAAGTCGAGTAGAAGCCCTCGCTTTCCTGTCCCTCGGGACCCCGTTCGATCGCAGCTTTCATAAGAAGTGCGTCAACCTTGGCACGGAGAAATTCCGCCTTCTCTCGGGTAGCAGGCACTGGAGTGTGCTTTATCCCGGAGAAGGAGGGCGGATGATGTTTCCACCGAGGCATATGGCCATCCCTTAGAGTGGACAGGGTCCAGGGATTGTGATGTAACTGTCTCCCATTCCTTCAGGAATAGAGCCAGTCGGCCGCCTACGGACCCCTGCCTCTCTTGCCCCTCCCGGCACCCTTACCTGAAGGAAGCGGCTGCTTCCAAGCAGGTGTGGACTTCTAACCCGGCGCATCAGCGTAGGAGGAGTTAAGTGGAGAGGTCCGCTTACGGGGTTTAACGCTTGGTACCTCCAACAAGGCCTTAGAGTCTTTGGTGTGTAGGATCAAAACCGCGCCTGAGGTTTTGTTTGGGAAGTGTGCCCGATAGGCCCGACCCCCTTTCCCGAGGCCAAGGGCATACTTCCCAAACAAAACCGAGGGCAAGTTTTGGATCTCACTTATGAACTGATCAAATAATATGATTTAGAAATAATTTTACTAATTGGTATTAACATGACTTCATTGATATTTACTGTTAGAGTTTAACTGCAATACGCGGGGAGTACATCCGCACGGTGCACGTTGGAATGAATTCCACTGAAGAGGATGGACGCAGACAACAACGATATATTTCTGACGCAGTCAGTTTTTAAAGAATCGGCATCCTGTGCTGAAGAAGACAAGGAAAGTGATGACTTTAAATTCCGTTTAGGAGATCCACTCTCCGAGCGTGAAATAACCTTACAAGTTACCGTCAAAAGACTGTGCAAGACGTCCGGTATTGAGGGCATGAAGATAAACCATTCCTTGAGAGCCACGGCAGCCACTCAGTTGTATCAAGGTGACGTTGATGAACAAATGATTTGCGAAATTACCGGTAGGTTGACAAACATTTTAGCCTTGCTGTAATAAGAAATTGTTTTTCAGCAAAAGTCATAACATATCAAAGAAATATTTTTTCCAAAACCAGTAAGATGGTCTTTTATTCATGATATATATGGTAATATTGGTGTTTTTGGAATCTGTAATAGTTTTTAAGTGTATTTGTATGCTGTATGTGTAATACTTTCACTCATCTAAACAATCTGTTTCAGGACATCGGAGCGACGCCGTTCGAAATTACAAGAGAACTTCTGACAACCTAAAGGCAACGGTCTCTGACATACTTAGTATGTAAAAAAAAATGAACTCGCCATCACATGAAGAAGCTGATCCGAAAAGCAGATGACCAAAGACCTGAAGACAAACTAAATCGAACTGTGACGCTCAATTTCAATTTCAACTAATATCAATAAATAGTTGAGCCATGTTCTGTTGTTGTTTTTTCATGCAGAAAGGTAATTCAATACAGAGGGTATTCTTCGGGACAAAAACCAGGCTTTCAGTAGAAAATCTCCCGGGATTTCTTGCAGAAAGCCCGGGGCTTACCCTAGGAATGCCCGGGGCTTACCCTGGGAATGCCCGGGGCTTACTCTGGGAATGCCCGGTAAACTACCAGTAGAGGTTTAGTCAGTAAAAGAAGACCCTGGCGAGACAATAGAGTGACGTCACTAGAGGTTTATAAGGAAGGATACAATTGAGCAGCCTCTCGGACCACCTGCTGAGCCCCAGGGAAGAGGGTGGCACCCATCTTTTACGGCAAAGCAAGGAGGTCTTGGCGTGTTGAAGTCGAGTATTTAGATACCGACATCCACAGCCTGCGCATGACCATACCAGCGCACATCATGTGCGAGGCACAGCTATAAATAGCGTCCCGCACATTATGACTGAACTTCTGTTAGTTGCGCGGCCAACTCCGAAGAGTCGGCCATCCCCTCTCCCGCTAACTCCCTCTGTACAGCCGACAGATACGCTGAGTGTACGGGCATGCATTACGATATTGCTCCTCGAAGCATATGTAAGCAGCCTTCAACTCCGCACCGCACACGGGAAAGGGGGGCAACCGCCGGCCTTTAAAGGGATTTACACATTGTACCCCTGTTGGGAATCGAACCCGGGTCTTCGCCGTGACGAGCGAACACTTTAACCACTTGGCTACCCGACCCCCCCACCCCCCCTGCTTGATTCTGGCATAGGTCCTGGTGTCGAGGTGCTGGGGGTTCAAGGGAACCCACCTGGCTCTGGGCTAGGTATCCACTAGGAAGCCTCGGCCTCGGAAGAGGCGTCTGGCTCCACCAGGGAAAATTGTGCGTCGGTAGTGCACGGGCCTGCGCCCGCCACCCCTCCGACCTCGAGCCGGAGCCGAAGCACAGTCTCGGATCGTCCCCGAGACCAAGTGGTCTGCCTTGGCGGATGCCGGGCATAACACAAGGTTTCGAAGCCGCGTCCGGCGCCGACAGAAAAGTCTGCCAAAGACGGTGCAGGAGAGGGTGCAGTGCTTACTATGGGGACCCTCGAGCCTTCTCCCCCGGCCCCCAGAGAGGGAGTGGGGGAGACAGTCTCAGCAGCTTTTTTACTCTTTTTACACTTTTAGTTGGGGGGGTCTGATATCTACCCCCGCCTTTAAGAGACCTTTAAAGTGGAGCAAGTCAACTTGTCTCTTTTATGGGGCCGAGGGTAAAGGCAATGCATATCGGGCATGACCCATCATTTTAGACAGACCAGACATTTTAGGCAGCGTTCGTGCCAGTCTTTGGGGGGTCTTTGGAGGGGGGGGGGGGGGGGAAGGGAATGATGGTAGCTGTACACAGTTTGAAGGTCTGTAAAAAAGACCGCAATTTCTGAGGTTGGCGGGAAGGGTATTAAAGTGTATCAGTGCGATATAAAGATCGGAAAGATACGTGCATCTAGAAGCAAAGACGTAATGTAGAATGCGATTTGTAACGCGATACTAATAGCCAATGTCGTAGTATAGTTATAACACCAAAGGGGGCGTGTTACGCGCGAAGGTGTAAAAACCCGTAAAAAAGGTAAGTGTAGACCAATGCTGTATGATATAACAAAACCCCAAGCTGTTTTTCCAATGGCCTTGGTGTTACATGTAACTACAATATGGACGCCATTACGGCCATTTGAATTCAACCGTACACGTGGCGTATAATTACAACTCTATTACTTTACAATGCGAGGTATTACGCCTTTGCAATGAAAGAAATGTACCATACATACAGTTTGGTCAGCCATGGTTCTATTCGAACGATAGTTATTCTCTTATTTTGTCTTGTGTGAAAAATCAGCACATCTGTCTCTTACAGATGACATAAGGAAAGTGATTTGGGTAAGAGTTGCTCCCCCTGGCGTGAGGCGCCGTGGAGGGTGAGGCCCCGTAAGGGTGGTCCTATATCATACAAAAACAAAGTTTTTTGTGTGGTAACATGTTTTATTAAGGAAAATAGTTACAACTATGTCATGTAGATTTTCGTGAGCAAGGGAAATGCAATAAGTGCCCCACGGAGGATTTAATCTGAAAGAGAATTGTGTTTATGTTTTCAATAAACGGACAAGAATTAGGTCGCGCACAACAGTCAACTGAAATCAAAAACGGGAACATTAAATTTTGTGAAAGGGAACAAGTTTAATCTGGACACAATGTTCATGTTCATTTACTTGTCAAGAAGCCAATGACTTATCAAGTGACACTCATTTCATGCAAAGAATCTTCAAAAATCTAAATCCTAACATTTGTTTATGTTATCTTTCTGATTCCAACATCTGATCAAATATAACAATCACCAAGGTCTTACCAGTGACATGGAACACAGATTTAAATCCAAGCCCAAACCGTCCAACTTTGAGAGGTTCCTCCTCTTTGACGCTGTCATGTAGCATTTTGATTCCGCGCCAGTCATTCTCCGTAAACAAGGCATCATTGTACACACACAGGGATGGGGCCTGAAACATAGCTCAGTACATTACTAGTGAACAAGGCATCATTGTACACACACAGGGCTGGGGCCTGAAACATAACTCAGTACATTACTAGTGAACAAGGCAGCATTGTACACACACAGGGCTGGGGCCTGAAACATAACTCAGTACATTACTTGTGAACAAGGCAGCATTGTACACACACAGGGCTGGGGCCTGAAACATAACTCCGTACATTACTTGTGAACAAGGCAGCATTGTACACACACAGGGCTGGGGCCTGAAACATAACTCAGTACATTACTTGTGAACAAGGCAGCATTGTACACACACAGGGCTGGGGCCTGAAACATAACTCAGTACATTACTTGTGAACAAGGCAGCATTGTACACACACAGGGCTGGGGCCTGAAACATAACTCAGTACATTACTTGTGAACAAGGCAGCATTGTACACACACAGGGATGGGGCCTGAAACATAACTCAGTACATTACTTGTGAACAAGGCATCATTGTACACACACAGGGCTGGGGCCTGAAACATAGCTCAGTACGTTACTTGTGAACAAGGCAGCATTGTACACACACAGGGCTGGGGCCTGAAACATAGCTCAGTACGTTACTTGTGAACAAGGCATCATTGTACACACACAGGGCTGGGGCCTGAAACTTAGCTAAATACATTACTAGTGAACAAGGCAGCATTGTACACACACAGGGCTGGGGCCTCAAATAGCTCAGTACATTACTAGTGAACAAGGCATCATTGTACACACACAGGGCTGGGGCCTGAAACATAGCTCAGTACATTACTAGTGAACAAGGCATCATTGTACACACACAGGGCTGGGGCCTGAAACATAGCTCAATACATTACTAGTGAACAAGGCAGCATTGTACACACAGGGCTGGGGCCTGAAACATTGTTGAGTACATTACTTGTGAACAAGGCATCATTGTACACACACAGGGATGGGGCCTGAAACATAACTAAGAAGATTACTTGTGAACAAGGCAACATTGTACACACACAGGACTGGGGCCTGAAACATTGTTCAGTACATTACTTGTGAACACGGAATCATTGTACAAACACAGGACTGGGGCCTGAAACATTGTTGAGTACATTACTTGTGAACAAGGCATCATTGTACACACACAGGGCTGGGGCCTGAAACATAACTAAGAAGATTACTTGTGAACAAGGCATCATTGTACACACACAGGACTGGGGCCTGAAACATTGTTCAGTTCCTTACTTGTGAACAGGGAATCATTATAGACACACAGGGCTGGGCCCTGAAACATAGATCAGTACATTACTTGTGAACAAGGCATCATTGTACACACACAGGGCTGGGGCCTGAAACATAGCTCAGTACATTACTTGTGAACAAGGCAGTATTGTACACACACAGGGCTGGGGCCTGAAACATAGATCAGTACATTACTTGTGAACAAGGCATCATTGTACACACACACAGGGAGGGGCCTGAAACATAACTAAGTACATTACTTGTGAACAAGGCAGCATTGTACACACACAGGGCTGGGGCCTGAAACATAACTCAGTACATTATTTGTGAACAAGGCATCATTGTACACACACAGGGCTGGGGCCTGAAACATAGATGAGTACATTACTTGTGAACAAGGCATCATTGTACACACACAGGACTGGGATCTGAAACATAACTCAGTTCATTACTTGTGAACAGGATGTCATTGTTCACACACAGGGCTGGGCCCTGAAACATTGTTCAGTACATTACCTGTGAACAAGGCATTGATGCAATTATTAGTATCTGTCATATTTTACAGCTTTTCATTTCACATCTATGTATGATTTAATAGGAATGTTTTCTTTTGAAACTGAAAACATTTATTCTTCTAATTCTGTAGTTAAATTTCCATCCATTTGGTTTTTAATGGTCACTTGGCGTATGCTCAAAAGCTGGTAAGAGCTACCCTATGGATTTAGTCTGATACTGCATTGACATTCTGTCAAGTAAGTTCACCTGTAATGAGGCTAGGTAACGCTTCTTCTTCAGTAGTCTGGGATCAGGGTCAATATGTCTGACATCATACAGTATTTTCATCTCACTGGCCTTGGCATCTTCAGCATTCTGGATCAACTCCTGGTAAAAATAACAAAGTCACACTCCATATTGATGTTGTAGAGACAGACATCTTTAAGGATAAATGCGTTTTAAAGTTTCAGGTGTGACAAGATTTGATTTTAGTCACATAAAGATGACATGTCATCCTAAAATGTTTACTCATATTGATTATATCATTAGGTTACTGGTCCATAAATGACTCACATTGAGTATCTGTCCATCATCGGGGTACTGGTCCATGACTGACTCACACTGAGTATCTGCCCATCATCTGGGTACTGGTCTATCACAGACTCATCTTGCATATCGGCCCATCACCAGAGTACTTGTCCAGCACTGACTCACCTTCAGTATGTGCCCATCATCTGGGTACTGGTCCAGCACAGACTCACCTTGAGTATCTGTCCACCATCAGGGTACTCGTTCAGCACAGACTCACCTTGAGCATCTGTCCATCATCTGGGTACTGGTCCAGCACAGACTCACCTTGAGTATCTGCCCATCACCAGGGTACTGGTCCAGCACGGACTCACCTTGAGTATCTGCCCGTCATCAGGGTACTGGTCCAGCACAGACTTGAGCTGCTTGATGAGGGTGGGCAGCTCCATGCACATATACCCATCATCATCAGACTCGGAGTCTGAAATATATACAAGTTAGAATAACATATTGACACTGTTGTGCTTTATTTCCAATCAGTCATGTTTTTACAACAAATTCCCAACACTATTTGTCACAAGAGAAATGTTAGATAAATCAAACATCATCATGTTTTTATTTAAATAGTTTCAATCATTGCAACACCCAACCTCTTTTGCATCCAATGGGACATGAATTGGATTGTAAGTATTTGTGGCCATAAGGATGAAAGTACTGATGATCCTGTAGATATCACCATCATTAAACAAATAGAAATGCTTTGTAATTAAATTTCACATTTTGATTTGTTAATAGTCAGTTGTGTACTTCCTTCAAACAATAAATAAATGACGAGATTTAATCTTTGCCACAAACTGCATGACTTAAGAATTAAGCAGATTGGACTGGAAAAACTTTTGAAATCAATTCACCAACCATTCCATTTGCAGACCTATCATTATGATCACTATCACAAGCTTCTTCCTCATGCCAAGGGCTTTTGACTAGACTTGCACAAGTCTCTAAGGCAATTATTATTATTAGTTTGAATCATAAGTTCTAGATTATTAAAATAATAAGAACAAGTTGTCCCTGTCAACATATCTAGACTTGCCTATTTGAGGAGGATAGAATTACTCTGCATTCATGAACTTTTCTTTCAGTACAGCCTTGGAGCAAGGCTAGCTTCTGAGATGCAGTTGTAAATCGGAGAGAGGATGCAGAGCAAGGTGGAAGGATCTGTGTTGTGCCACCTTTGATTAGTATGCCGATTTGCAAATGTAGCGGCGACTGTGATCACATTTAATTGTCCCTTGCCAACCAAACAATTAGCCATTTACAGCATATTTCAATAAATATAAAATTTTGTTCTTTAGATATTTATTCTGTTGTTGTCACTGCGTTCAACATATGAGAATAAAGTATTGGAATAGATAATTGGCCTTGATGAAGCATGTCTTAAAGAAATGCTGAAGAAGAAAGAAATGCATATTTTTTTTATTTCTTCGCACGTTAAATTACCTATTATAATCAAGATACATAGTCTATTATGATAAGGTTATTTACTTAACAAATCTAGTGTTGGGTAAATACATTCCAGAATGTTCTTTTTTTCTTTATATATTTAGGTTGTGGATCATATTCATACGAGATACAGGTTTTACAACGCCAAATCAGAATCAGTCGTTTGACAAGCCATTTTTGTAGAGCCTTCAGTGCAGATTTAATCATCTGGGAGCAGTGATTGGATGATTTTGTGTAAAGTTTTTATGTTTTCTAAATGTACATCCATACAATAATTAACACTGACCATGTTTTTCTATATTTAGTGCTGTCTTTTGTAATGATGACTTATGATGAATGTGACCAGAGATATTTTCAAGCAAGTGACATTTAGAGTGGAACTGGGGGTGGTGTGTTTAGCTTCCTGTACTTGGAAAAGGAGCTGACAAATCTAGTCAATTGTTTTTGTTTTTATTGCTGCTTTAAGGCCAGACTGTGCTCACATGTACGTGTAACAGCTGTTGAAGCCTCTGTTAGTTCAACCAAAAACATAACGTTACTATAGAAGCCTATGAGAAACCTTTGGTTGTGTGTAAGCTATACTAGAATTTCATTTGATCATGGTGGCCATATTGGATTTTTGGGGGCTGAATGTCATAACTTACAACTGTGCCAAAGTTCATAATTTTATCACAAAGTGCACAATTGACCCTCAATCTGTCATGAAACGGCTGCACTAATGTCATTACTTACAACTGTGCCAAGTTTAATACTTTTATCACAAAGTGCACAATTGACCCTCAATCTCTCATGAAACGGCTGCACTAATGTCATTACTTACAACTGTGCCAAGTTTCATACTTTTATCACAAAGTGCACAATTGACCCTCAATCTGTCATGAAACGGCTGCACTAATGTCATTACTTACAACTGTGCCAAGTTTCATACTTTTATCACAAAGTGCACAATTGACCCTCAATCTCTCATGAAACGGCTGCACTAATGTCATTACTTACAACTGTGCCAAGTTTCATACTTTTATCACAAAGTGCACAATTGACCCTCAATCTCTCATGAAACGGCTGCACTAATGTCATTACTTACAACTGTGCCAAGTTTCATACTTTTATCACAAAGTGCACAATTGACCCTCAATCTGTCATGAAACGGCTCCACTAATGTCATTACTTACAACTGTGCCAAGTTTCATACTTTTATCACAAAGTGCACAATTGACCCTCAATCTGTCATGAAACGGCTGCACTAATGTCATTACTTACAACTGTGCCAAGTTTCATACTTTTATCACAAAGTGCACAACTGACCCTCAATCTGTCATGAAACGTATGCACTAATGTCATTACTTACAACTGTGCCAAGTTTCATACTTTTATCACAAAGTGCACAATTGACCCTCAATCTGTCATGAAACGGCTCCACTAATGTCATTACTTACAACTGTGCCAAGTTTCATACTTTTATCACAAAGTGCACAACTGACCCTCAATCTGTCATGAAACGGCTGCACTAATGTCATTACTTACAACTGTGCCAAGTTTCATACTTTTATCACAAAGTGCACAATTGACCCTCAATCTGTCATGAAACGGCTGCACTAATGTCATTACTTACAACTGTGCCAAGTTTAATACTTTTATCACAAAGTGCACAATTGACCCTCAATCTCTCATGAAACGGCTGCACTAATGTCATTACTTACAACTGTGCCAAGTTTCATACTTTTATCACAAAGTGCACAACTGACCCTCAATCTGTCATGAAACGTATGCACTAATGTCATTCCTTACAACTGTGCCAAGTTTCTTCCTTTATCACATAGTGCACAATTGACCCTCAATCTGTCATGAAATGTCTGCACTAATCACAGCACTGCCAGTTAAAATCTGTCAGCCACATATCTCCAAAGGTATGCACATCTTTGCACATTAGTTTCATTGCTGGGCAGATTTCATCTTCATCTTTTCATTTTCATCAGATTTGTCTTTTGTTGACATGTTGTCCCTTGTTTTCATGCCAGCCATTATGCTTGTTGTCATGGGAACTACTGCTAAGGCCAACAAAACTGTACAGCACCGAACATACAAGTCAGGCTTATCGATGCAAAGGTTAAAATAACCTCTTATGAACAATGCTAGTGATCGTCATAAATCTCATGGGTTGCAGTTGATTATGCAATTTATCGCTATTTATTCACAACTGGTGATTATTTCACAGCCACAGTAATTGACAATCACCAACCAACCATTGTGCAACACTTGCCAAACAATAATTGCTTTTAGCATGTAATGGATAGTGATGCATATATACTTAGTGGCATGATTCGATAGACATGCAACTGAGGTCACCTTGCATGTAACAACTTTTAAACTCCACACAGAGATGCAATGCCTGCTTGCTCAATAAACTATTGGCTAAGTTCATTCCCAGTAAGTGTTGATAGGAGTTTCCCCTTGTGTGGGTATTCCTGCAGACAAACATGGATGCAAACCATTTGGCACCGCTCTATTCATATGTGATTTCTAAGGTTAATTCACTGAGCAAAATTACGTCTTAAACAAAATTATTTTAAGAATCACATTAACTGCTAAAGAGATTAATAATACCCTAATATGTGCCTCCATACCATAAATATCATAATCATAAAAAATATGTATTTTGCTCCCCAAAGCCTAGTATAATACCATTGTGATTGCTAATACCATAATCTCTATTTATTTTTTGCAGTCATGTTCTCAACTTTAACTCATGATTTATATAATGGAACATTGTAAACACTTGAAAACACGAGGCCCATAGGCTCTCCTGGATATTTACGCAATCATGACAAAATATACATGCGCATTGTACATGTATACAATACTGCAAATATTTCATAATTTGGACTCTGTCAGCATTTAAAAGGGGTGGATGGCAAATCAGACTGCATGAAAATGTACTTCTTATAATATTTATAAAGATCTGAACCATTTCCATATTATGATCCAGGATCTAAGTTTCCAGAGGCAAGGCTGGACCCCAGGGCGAATCCTATTGGCATAAATGTATTATTCTCTTCATAACAAACAAATGTATACAATGTATCTGTTTATTATAGGGTGGGGATCATATGTTATTGCTATGTTTTTATGTTTTGGGTTCAGCCCCTCCATTTCTCCAATTTGTATCCCCACCACTTGAGAATACTTCCACCCAAATGTGGTTGATATCTATCTCTTAGTTCCAGAGGAGAAGTCGCTTAAAGCAATATAGCCAAATTACCACTATTTATTTGGCCCCGCCCCTCAGCGCCTTGTGGTGTCAGCCCCTCCATTTATACAATTTTGAATCCTCACTACCTAGGGATGCTTCCAGTCAAATTTCATTTATTTCCAATTAGTGGTTCAGAAGAAGAAGTCGTTTGAAAAATTTGTTGACATACAGACAGACAATGGATGGACGATGGACGGACAATGGACGCCGACGGACGTCGTGTTATGGCATAAGCTCACTTTGGTCCTGAGGACCAGGTTAGCTGACAATATGTCTCATGGCTTCTGAGAACAAGGGGCTGGTGTGAAGGCTGTATTTTTAAAAAAATTGCTGCTCTGTTAGCCATATTATATTTTTTTCCAAATGAAATGTCTTCTAATTAAGTAGCCAAAGATATGTAGAACATGAACTGTGAACATCTATTGATAGGTTCAGTAGTAAATTTATGTGAAGAGATGTTAGTTTTCAGACGGAATGACTGATGGACGAACGCTAATCAGAGACACAAGCTCATGCGATGTGAAGGAGAGCTAAATTTGGAGGATATAATTATAAGACATCTGACTAGCAAAGAACAGTCATTCCTAGATTAGAGTCAGTAGCACTGTACAGTACATACACTGGGTCTAATGGGCTCTACTGATGCATCAAACTCAAACACAGGGAAGTATGATGAAAAAAGATTTGTTTGTTTGTTGTTTAACGCTACACTCAGCAATATTAGAGCTATATGATGGCAGTCTGTAAATAATTGAGCCTGGACTAGACAATCCAGTGATCGACATCATGAGCATCAATCCCCGCAGGGGCCCTACAGGAATCCCTCAGGGAATCACCTTCTCTGACCTGCTTCAAAACCTCTAATTTGTCTTGAATAATGCATGCCTGTCGCTTATATTTAGTAGCAGTGGTTGCCTTTATTGAAATTATCAAGACTAACCAACACAGATTTGTGTGAGACCCTTCGTAACAAAGGCTTGGTTGTTGTTTTGGATTCTATTGCAGTATATACACATTTGTGTGAGACCCTTCGTAACAAAGGCTTGGTTGTTGTTTTGGATTCTATTGCAGTATATACACATTTGTGTGAGACCCTTCGTAACAAAGGCTTGGTTGTTGTTTTGGATTCTATTGCAGTATATACAGATTTGTGTGAGACCCTTCGTAACAGAGGCTTGGTTGTTGTTTTGGATTCTATTGCAGTATATACAGATTTGTGTGAGACCCTTCGTAACAGAGGCTTGGTTGTTGTTTTGGATTCTATTGCAGTATATACACATTTGTGTGAGGCCCTTCGTAACAGAGGCTTGGTTGTTGTTTTGGATTCTATTGCAGTATATACAGATTTGTGTGAGACCCTTCGTAACAAAGGCTTGGTTGTTGTTTTGGATTCTATTGCAGTATATACACATTTGTGTGAGGCCCTTCGTAACAGAGGCTTGGTTGTTGTTTTGGATTCTATTGCAGTATATACACATTTGTGTGAGACCCTTCGTAACAAAGGCTTGGTTGTTGTTTTGGATTCTATTGCAGTATATACACATTTGTGTGAGGCCCTTCGTAACAGAGGCTTGGTTGTTGTTTTGGATTCTATTGCAGTATATACAGATTTATGTGTTTCACAACCAAAGCAAACTGCAGAATGGTTATGATCACATGCAGCCGCACATCACAAATGTACTTGTTTTACAATTACTGCGACTGGGAGTAAAATCTCATTAGTTTATTTCTCACTTTTACTGGATGGTCACACATTTTAGGGGAATTGTTGATGAATTTGGGGGTGCCAAGGGTGGTTTGTTCTTTAACGCCGCACTCAGTAATATTCAAGGTAGATGAAGGTGGTCTGTAACTGATCGAGTCTGGACAAAATAATCCAGTGATTGATATCATGAGCATCGATCCACGCAATTTGGGATCGATGACATGCATCAACCAAGTCAGCAAGCATGACCACCCGATACGGTTAGTCGCCTCTTATGACAAGCATAGTCGCCTTTTAAGGGAAGCATGGGTTGCTGAAGACCTTGGGATAGGGCTGGGACGGGTAACTCAGGTAGGGATGGTACTGAGTAGGAGCCGGGTACCCACAGGACTACCCGGACCCGTGGTTAGTCATGTGATATATTGTTTAATGACAAAAAATTATCTAGTACTCCATGGTTACAGTATAATTGACTAATGTTTACATTTCTTTTGACTATGCACACAATCCTTCTGACTTTATATGTATGAATAAAAATAAAACTTCAGTCAACTTCAGTTTATGCATGACGCGTATCTACAGTCAAACTATTCCCTGTCGAACATTTGGACCTATCTCTTGAGACCTACAGCGGGTACCCGGGTAGGGTCGGATAATAGGGGGTTGGGTACCCGGGGAGTAAATCTGGACTTGTCCCAGCCCTACCAAGGGATGCCCTGCACTGCATCCAAGGTGGCCGTACATGGAGGGGCATGTATCGAAAACTCACTGTCGTAGGAATTCACTTGACTGGACTAAACCATTTAGATAGCAGAAGGAATCATGAATGTCTGATTCTGCCAAGTCTATCATGTCACTTGCAGATGTGCACAATATTACCGGTATACCGGTGTAAGGTGCCAAAATCTACCCCCCTTCAGAATATACACCGTGATATGAAATACCAATGAAAACATATCACAATATGTTTGGAAAAAAATGGAATGCTGTGTTTTTTAAAATCATGCATATCTACAACAATGGACAAGTCAAAATGAAATTATGAAATTCTTCAACTGTCATCGAAAAAGTGAAACTTTAACGACTTGTTTCCTATATATAGTGTGACTATTACTTCATCTGTGGCCATAGCAACATCCAACAAAATATGAAATTGTAAAAGAATGAGTGTATTTTATTTTCTATTCAGGTTCATAACCAATTACAGATGAACGAACATGCAGTATTTTGTGGTACGTATCACAATACATAAATCATTATTGCAATAAATTGAGATACCAAACTCAGCACAATCCCCTTCACTAGACACTTGTACTCACAAGTTTTAGCAAAGTCTTCACTGGTATCAACATGCATGAATGCACGCACACACAACATTTATAAAAAAAAATGATGGCCCAGTTAAACGTTGAAAACAAATATATGGGTTTTTCAGATTAAAAACGATGTCTTATTGGTCTGTTTTCAGTCGTACAATGGGTATCTCTCATACCCTCACGTCTAGTCGCACGTTTAAGAGGAAGCCAGAAGCTGGAATGTAAACATTAAACTTGTTTCCGTCCGGTTGCGCACGCACCTCCCTATGACATGTCACAAATCTCGAAGAATAAGCCAACAAGCAGGATTGGACTGGATTACTTCCCTGTGGGGATGGCTGGGTGGGAACGTACTACTGAAAACAGACCAATAAAACATCGTTTTTAATCTGAAAAACCCATGTTTTAGTCTGTTTTCAGTCGTACAAATGGGTAGAATTCAACGGAACACTGGAAGGAGGGTTCCGGAAAGTAATCAGGCAGTGACCACTTGCATGTCGAATGTACTAAGTTCCTCACCCCTGTAGTGACAATAGAACATTCGACCAGATGCACGGACGAGACAAGTTGTTTATCACGAACGCACAGCATGGTTAACGCTCTTAGACACACAACTAATTATCGATGCAACAGGCCAACTGCATGCGTCAGTTGAACTGCGATCGAAGTGTGGTCGACGAATAGTTTAGTTACAGGAGCAACTCGCAGTATACAAGGTAACTAAAACAGCATGTTTAATGCTCTTCGACTCACAACTATTTATCAAAGCGACAGGACAACTGCACACGTCAGTTGAATAGCGATCGAAATGTGGTCGGCGTATAATTTAGTTACAGAACAACTCGTCGTAGTCAAGGTAACTAAAAATAGCATGGTTAATTCTCCTCGACACACAACTAATTATCGATGCGTCAGGACAACTGCACACATCAGTTGCACCCGGATCGAAGTGAGGTCGGCGCATAATTTAGTTACAGAGCAACTCGCAGTATACAAGGCAACTAAAAAATACGAGCAGTACTATAAAGTATGGGAAGACGATGCATACACCAAATAACCATAATAAAAAAAACCACAAGTACTGCACGCAACAAAAAAACATAAGAATGCGTACATTCACCAACAGTTTTTATTGTAACATGTCATATGGCACGAAGTGTCGAGCAAAAACTCCAAAGTGAATAAAACACAAATTCACTGTCTTTTCTGAGAGATCAGTTGTGCCACCACGAGTGGACCAAACTGATTGAGTCCTTCAACACCTTCTGTGGAGATATCTCTAAGATAATGCGAAGCAAACACTGATGTAGATCTCCAAAAGCAGCCCTCCATAATAGCTTGTAGCGAACAATTACTGTGGAGTGCTAATGTTAAAGCGATGGCTCAAACTTCGTGCGGATGAGAGAGGCCGGAGGTGCAAGTCCTTGCGCCTCTTAAGCTCTGAGAATTACCGCTCGCAACCAAAAGGAGAGAGTATTACGTGTAATCTCTTTCTTTGCATTGGTTGAGAGCGGGATGAACAGCCGTCGAAAATGTTGTCGTCGCTGTTCAGAACGCTGCAGGTAAATACGAAGCGCACGAACTGGGCACAGGGTGAGATCAGCGTGATCATGAGGGCCCATAATGGCAGACAAGGAAGGAATGTGGAACATTCTCGGATCTTGGCCAGGAAGTTGATTTTTCGCTAAAAAATCCCATCTGAGACCAAGATGGACGTTGCCATGGTTACGCTGATCGAACGTAATCCGACCGACGTCAATGGCATGTATTTCCGAAACTCTCGTTGCCATAGGAAGGAAGGAGAGACTCCAACCACGGCGACGGCAGGGGAAGGGACCTCACCTCCTCCCCCGCTGGCACTTTCCCCTCTGGGATACTTGGAAAAGGAGACCTGGCGACCTTTCCTGTCGGAATCTCTCTTGCGGGACGGCTGTCGAGGCACGTCCCTACGGAAGGCCCGTTGCACATTCTCGTTTCGGTAACGTCGTCGTGGGGCGTTCGAAACCGGCGGCCGTCTGGACAGGTTGTGTGAAGTCGAAATAATGATGTCACGCTCGGCTTCCCTGGAGTACTTGTCCAGAACGTCGTTGGTACGACCGTCAAACAACTATTGCGATGACCACGGGCCCGTAAGAGTGACCTGTCATGACGATCAGGTAGGTCAGTGCAGTCGATGTAACCATGGCGACGTGCTGTAGTAATCTGGCCCGATACATATCGGGACTGGGCGTGGATGTCCGAGATCCACCGTTGCATACAGGTGAGAACCGATGGCACCGTCCTGTCGTCCTCGTCCTGGGGTTCTTTCTCCTCAAAGTACACTGAGAGGGCCTCTATCGCTGTCGACAGCATAGCAAGCTGTTGTAGTTGGTGACGAACAGCAGTGTCCATGGATTCAAAATGCCTGTCTTCTACAAGAATTTTGGAGGGCGCTGGTTTCTTGAAGAGTAGCCCCCAATCCAAATCCCTAGTCATGGGTGACGAAAACGGCATGCCATAGATCGGGTAACGAGATCGACAAGGCGGCTTGCAGAAGCTCTGCCCAGGCAGAACAGAGGCAAAGTTCTGGTCAATATCGTGAGCCATGGCTCTGAAGACATCGGGAGGAGAAAACTGAAGAGACTGCGGTGTTTCTCCGACCGTAAAGCCTGCACGCGTCTGTTTGTCATCGTCTTGTGATAACTCAGGTAGAAAGTTAGATAGCCAAGCAAACAACTCAATGTCTTTGGGAGGCCTAGGAGGGCTGTCGTCACAATCCATCATCGACGTCGATTGTGGAGGCGTAGATGAAAGAGCTGGTGTACTAGTTGACGGGCCATGGACCCTCGACGTAGTCGTATCCTTCTTGGTTGACGCCGTCGAGGTGAGGACCGACGCCGTGATCTGGGCTATCAAAGCCGGGTTGATATGAAAGTGAGACGAGGTCATCGTTCTGTCACTATCTTCACTATGAAGCTGAACTCCCTGCGAGAAAGTCGCACGACCCCGTGGGGACGAGGGCTACGAACTCTAACTGTAGAAGTACTACGATCCCCATCGTAGTTATCGTCCGAATCATACCTACGACGACCACTATGGCGATGAACGCCCTCGTGTCGCGTACTGTCTCTCGACGAGGCACTCGACCTGTCGTCCCGACTTGAACGGGAACGACTTCTGTGTCCTCTGTCGTCCCGTACGACGTCCCTATCGTCGTTGGTAGAACGAGATACGGACCGACTGGGGACCGTAGTCCCCCCATGGTCCTCGTCACCACCCGGTCTCGTCGTAACTAGGGAGGCTGAGTGACACTCTCGATCAACCGATTGACGAAGAGCAGTCATGCGGGTAGTATCATCAGCAGGCGAGCAGTCACGTGTCTTGTCGAAAACAGAAGTTGACTGAGGCGGGTCTTTATCAACTGATTTCTTTGGTGTGGCCGACTTGCCACCCCCAGGGCCTGATGTGGAGGGTGCAGAGTCCAAGGATCCAACTGATGTCCGTCTCTGCTTGTAGCGCTGGTCAGCGGCCCGCTTCGCCAACGCACAAAGATACAAGCTAAAGTTTATTGAAGACAAGTTCTCACATTCTTTACAACGTTTATCCCACGAACACGTTGAAAACCCGTCCTTAATGATGCAGGAAGGACAATACTTGTGAGGGTCCACTTTAGACAGTTTTCGTTGACACGAAGCACAAATGCCCGACATATTGCCACATGTAGAATCACTGTCAAACAGCGAAACACGCGTTGAACACAACAATGGATTACCAAGGATTACATTCCAGGAGTCTACAGGTAAGACATATGATTATTATTACTTTTTTAGAACAACTGTAGATAAGCGATAAGTACTAGTAGAATACAAACTAGCAGTCTACTGTGAAAGACTTTCTCGAGCGACCAGCTCAGAGGCGCGCTGAGAGATTTGTGACATGTCATAGGGAGGTGCGTGCGCAACCGGACGGAAACAAGTTTAATGTTTACATTCCAGCTTCTGGCTTCCTCTTAAACGTGCGACTAGACATGAGGGTATGAGAGATACCCATTTGTACGACTGAAAACAGACTAAAACATAGATTTTAGACACAAAATATATTGTGAATTTGACATGCCCTGTATCCGAAAAACATTATATAGATCAGCTCCACTTTTCACAGAAAATACTGCGTGTTTTGAAGCAGAATATTAAATAGCGGGTCTCTTACTATGAGTCAACTAAAAACTTTTGATACATAGGTTGCTTTTTGAAATATACACTTCACAATAAATGTTTGGCACATAACCTGTCTAAAACTGCTGTCAGTTTGACTAGACTTCCACCTACCTTGACTCATGGCTAGCCTCCCTGGATGGCTCACCACTGTACTACATCAAAAATGTCACTCCTTGTATCTGAAATTAAAGCAGATAAATAAGATTTGTTTGTTTGTTTGTTGTTTAACACAGCACTCAGCAATATTTCAGCTCTATGACAACGGTCTGAAAGTAATCGAGTCTGGAACAGACAATCCAGTGAGTGACATCATGAGCATCGATCCATGCAATTGGGATATGATGATAAGCATCAACCATGTCAGTGAGCCTGACCACCTGATCGACAAGCATAGTCGCCTTTTACTGCAAGCATGTATTCTACCCTGGATCTTCACGGGCCCCCATATCAACCCGAGACTCCCATATCAGCCTTGAGGGCCGAAGCTCTAAATGATTATATTGCAAAGTTCTGTAACATCAACACAAATTCATATCCGGTGCAACTCTATCACATACGGGCATATGTACCATGTCACACTGACATCTACCATGTCACACTTACATATGTACCATGTCACACTGACATATGTACCATGTTACACTGACATCTACCATGTCACACTTACATATGTACCATGTCACACTGACATACCTACCATGTTACACTGACATATGTACCATGTCACACTGACATATCTACCGTGTCACACTGACATATCTACCGTGTCACACTGACATATCTACCATGTCACACTGACATATCTACCATGTATAACTGACATATCTACCAGGTTACATTGACATGTACCATGTCACACTGACATATCTACCATGTCACAATGCCCAAATCACCCATGCCTCAGGAATTATAGTTATGACTCTATATCATCGCATGCTCTATACTATCGTGGTATCATAATCTACACACACTTCGACCATCTTCCTGAGGCAATGGTACATGCTGTTCCTTACCATGTCTGAAGGACAGATTCCAATCCCAAGGGACAATTTGTTTCTTATCATAAACAACACCTCATGAACAAAAGGGTAACGTTACAATGTCCAGGTGCCCCCAACATGATATCTTACCTGTCTACCGCATCAAACGTGCATCAATTTAATTCACTTCCGTGTCGGGTACATGGGTAGGTGCTTCTTCGCAGCTAGCACTCACAGCGTAGTCACAACAAATCCCGAATCAATACGATATATCACATGACAAGCTCCAAAGTCGAAATTCCGGGAAAAGGAATGGCACTTCCACGAAACAACAGCAAGTCCTTATACGGGTGTTCTTCACGGTAACCATACATGCGCAATACACATGAGTTTATCATTCGCTATTCGGCTTGTCCCGGAATAACACGAGTTGGTCATGAATGATGAGTGTGCAGGCTGTTTAGAAATCTATTTCAGTGCAAGGAGTAGTATAGGTAATGGGGGTTCTGCCGCAACTCCACTGGAGCCAGATTTATATACCTATACTGCTACTACAGAGGGAATATTTTATGCAAAAATGATAATGCTATTCCACGATCGTCATGATTCGTATTAAAAAAAACATCAATTTTAATTAATAATGTATAACATTTACTATAGCCCACGAGGATATTGGAAAGGTATAGGAGCAATACAAAACTTAGCCACCGCGGCTAAGGTATCTAAAGATGTGGCCAAGGATTGGTTAAAGAAACAAGCGATGTGGCAAATATAAACTTTAGAACTCTGTGTATTTTCTTTAGTTTCATACCTAACGATATATATAACTGGAGATTTCTGTAGTGAACTATAATTTTTTGTCTTATCCATCAAATTTGGTACGAGTTTTTCTACGTTAGCTAACTTAGTATTACCCATCAAGGAGTGTTGATATTACGACATCCAATCTTTATTCACCATAATCTTTCGGGAGCTAGCGGATAACTGTTATGGTCTTTGTGCAACGAATTTGGATATTCCAAGTCAACTTCTAGTATGTACCCTTTATTCACATTGATATCATTCACATCGACCCACTCAAAACCACCCGTGGGTTATGGTTGACTCATAGCCCATCCGTACAAATTATTGGCGTCGAGATATAATATGTGCGTATCGGGTTAACTCGGATCATATCCTTCTACAAATTTATAATTAGCCATATACCACCTCTTAATCCTTTCTCAACAAACAAGTGCATATCGTAATCGGTGAGTATAGTAGTTGGTAGCCCTACATCAGGACAGGGAGGCGTGCGCACCTCCAAGAGGGCGGCGCATCCAGTTCCGGGGAGGAGGCCATAAGAAGCGCACGTAAAATCATTCTTTCATATTTTTTTTCTATTTTTAAAAGAAAAGTGGTGGTGGTGGCGCTAGGGAGGTGGATGTGGTGGTAGTGGTGGTGGTGGTGGTGGTGGAGGGAGGGAGGAGGAAGGAGGAGATGGGTTCTATGTTTTGGCTTGAGGGTAGTCAAAGCAATGGATGAAAGCGTTCTTTCGGGAGAGATGGGTGGCCCTGAAAAGTGCCGTTTTGGAGAAGAAGAAGAAGAAGATTTCTCCCTCAACCACATACGTGCTGTGGTGCAAAGGCACGGATGGCCTGCCACCCGTCTCCTAAAAGGACAAGGCGACTATGCTTGTCGTAAGAGGCGACTAACGGGATCGGGTGGTCAGGCTCGCTGACTTGGTTGATGCATGTCATCGATCCCAGTTGCGTGGATCGATGCTCATGATATTAATCACTGGATTGTCTGGTCCAGACTCGATTATTTACAGACCGCCGTCATATAGCTTGAATATTGCTGAGTGCGGCGTAAAACAACAAGCCAACCAACCAACCAATCTGACAGGACACTTACTGGTGTGGCGATTGCGTGTGGAGATGATAGATCACTGAGACGAGCTTATACACAGTCGAAGACCCAGCAACTTTGTTGCTAGGTTGACGTCACATCGGCGAAGGATCTTGCAACAAAATTCCACAAATCATGTCATGATGTGATTGTAAACTTTGAGGTGCAAGGTTTTCGTTCCACAAGGCGATCGTATCGTAGCGCAATGACAGTCGTTCGTCTAAGTTAAAGTAGGTGAGTTGCGATCACCTTAGCGCTACGATCATGTTGTGGAACGGACGCCTGAATTCTAAAGGTGAATCGACAGGCACAGACATGAACGTGATGTAGGTATATGCCTACGTGATGTATTTCGTGTCTCCATGCAAACGTGGTGCCACGCGTGACTACAAACAAACGTTTATCAATATGATTATGTCGTTGTCACTCGTTCATCCACGCCGAGGAGTTGGCACTCGTGTATGTTTTCATGCGTACTGTCACGCGTGTCTTCAAACAGACGTGGTATACTTCGTGTCTTCAAACACACATGGTGTACTACGTGTCTCCATGCAAACGTGATGTACTACGTCTCTCCATGTAAACGTGGTGCCACGCGTGTCTTCAAACAGACGTTTATCAATATGATTATGACGTTGTCACTCGCTCATCCATGCCGAGGAGTTGGCAGTCGTGTATGTTTACATGCGTACTGTCACGCGTGTCTCCATGCAAACGTGATGTACTTCGTGTCTCCATGCAAACGTGATGTACTTCGTGTCTCCATGCACACATGGTGTCACGCGTGTCTCCATGCAAAACGTGGTGCCACGCGTGACTACAAACAGACGTTTATAAATATGATTATGACGTTGTCACTCGCTCATCCACGCTGAGGTGATGGCACTCGTGTATGTTTATATGCGTACTGTCATATGCGTGTCTCCATGCAAACGTGATGTACTTCGTGCCTCCATGCAAACGTAGTGTCACACGTGTCTCCATGCAAACGTGGTGTTTTACTCTAGTCTTCAAACAGACGTTTATATAATATTTATATGGATAAGAATAGAGGTATAGATCGATAGACATGCGTGACGTTGTCACTCGTTCATCCACGCCTAGGTGTTGGCACTCGTGTATGTCTACATGTGTGCTACCATTCGTGTCTCCATGCAAACGTGGTGTCACGCGTGTCTCCATGCAAACGGGGTGTCATGTGTGTCTTCAAACTGACGTTTATAAATATTTTTATTTATAATATTTATATTTATAAGGATAGAGAGAGATCGATAGACATACGTGCTGTTTTACTCGTGTCTCCATGCAAACGTGATGCCACTCGTGTACACATACATACATACATACATACATACATACATACATACATACATACATACATACATACTTAGAGGCGTGGTGTCACTCGTAGGCGATTACCTCCAAGAGGACTGAGGAGGGTGTGGGTTCTTTTGGGTTGTTGTTTGTATTGGCAAAGCAAAGGATGAAAGCCTTCTTTCGGGAGAGATGGGTTGCCCTGAAAAGGGCCGTTGGAAACAAACTGGAAACAAGCTGGACGAGGCTTGTCTCCGTTTTACATTACTTTCCTTGATCTCGATACTAGATAATAATACGGACCATGTACTGTAATACATCTTGATAACGTTTTATAGAAGATGGTATGTCAACTGGTGAATTAATAGCATCCTCTACGTTTGCGACAAACTGTTTTTGCGCATCGAGCACTGTCCCAGTACCAATTATTCCCGTTCGTGTTTGCGATTGTGCACCAAGAATTGCCCATACATAAGTTCTTATTGATTCATTAACTCTTACAACTCCTGGGTTAGTAAAATTATTTTCTGTTTTATCATTAAGAAATTGATTCCAAGCGTCTGTTGTATCGTTCAGTTGCACAAACTTTGTAACAATATAAGGCAAGCCACTCTTAAAACTCATAATATCTTCCCTCCAATCGTTATTAAAAAGTTGCCAGTTGTGATACCAATTATGAGTTTTTAAGAAAATATTATGTAATCTTACATAAAGTTTGCATCTAGCCGACCACCTAAGTGAATCTATACGTCTAATCTGATAGTACACATGAAATAATAAAACAGATTTATTTAGTTCAAATCCTGGGGCATAAAGAGATACACCACATCCTGTTGTGGCACACCATACGGCAAAGTATAACTGGTTTTGTCAAACTTGCATTGGATTGTGGAACCAATCATGCACCATTTTATCGCTAATTGAGGTGACCCTGTATTTTTCAAAGATATCAGGGAATTTAACCAAAAAAATAGCACCAGAGGCACTTACTAAAATCGACTGATTCGTAATGTAAGTTGATTTCATATTTAAGTTATGGTATAGTATCTTTGTATATTTAATATGTATGTTACACTCCCAGGAATAACAAATGGCCAGTCTATTCAACTGCTTCATACTATTGATAACTCGGCTGGTCAACTTGAAGTCGATCTATGCGATGTAATGTATTACCCGCTGTGGACCAATATTACTTACTTACTTACTTTGGAGATTTAACGTGCGCTTTCCGACTGATGCGTATTTCGCACACGGGCCGGCCAAGCCATTTAATGTGTTTACGAAAGGGGCGAAAGTGGACCAATATAAATACTGCGAGACGAAATAATGAGTTTTTTATAAGTGGAGATGTAGAAAATCGCTTTATATCTGATGGGTATTACAGCGTATGCTCACTCAATGATAACATTTTTAAGCCTTTGGGAGTCACACAAAATGAGTCTCACACAAAATGAGTCGAATGGGATGCTTATTTTAAGCCCTGGAGAAGAGGAAGTATTTCTTTGATGGGGCTTAGCAGATACACTTGGATTTGCCAGCGGAGTAGGAGTAATAATAATACCACCCAACAATACATTGCATGGAGTTAAATTGCCCGATTTAGTTCCCTATAAAGAGTTGTGCATCCATCTTGACCAGATCAGTACAACGGATAATATACAACTAGAAAGTCCTTCAACTCTGCTAAGAGCTATTCCAGTCAAAGATGAAAAATATTATAGCGGTAGAAGGAAATCTTTTTCACCATTACAATATAAAAAATTAAAGCGGGGTATTATTTCAGACCTCAAAATTTCTGTATTAGATGTAAAACACCAACCTGTACATATAGGATACTTGAGTGTAACGCTCCATATTATAAATAATGGTTGATTCATCAGGCCCTGGATTGCATAACCTTAAACAATGTAGTACAATTGCGCTTTCCGATCTAGGAGACACAGAAGGATAATCGGTAAACCCGGTAACGATGGCAAGTTATACGCTTTACACTTACAAGATAATGTATACAAGCGGAAAGAAGTTACATTCACAGCTAATCTAGGAGATTTAAGTGATGTCGATGTTAGTAGACTCAATAAAAACACTTCATACAATCTTACTGGCAATGATGATAATAAATGGACTATTGGTCGAAGCAAAAATCGAGTGGCTACTGAATATGGTCATTACCCCATCATATGTGATGATGGGTAAGGGACATAATTTAACTAAGATGATAAATAGTGGGGTCGTACTCGGGGCTTATATCCCATCAAAACGAAAAAGTGTGTTAGTCGCTCCCCTGCCAGAAAACCCAGGTCATATGTTATTGAGTCGTCCAGCATTAAAAAATGTTAGTTTAAATTTGGTTACTGAATTCAATGATATAAAAGATAACTTGAATGCTTTACCTGATCTTTCTACAATTATTATTGAAGTCTTGTTTGGAGATGCACCAGAAGATGCCTTTGAAATATTACCAGGTCTATCAATTAAATGGCTTAAGAAGCACGAGCGTCAACGTTGCAGTATTATTTATATGGGTGTGTCACCCGTTGCAACCTTTGAGGGGGTCCAAATTAATAAAAGTGACAGCATTTCGCTTACTGAGATATTTATGCCACATAATATACATTTAATAAGGCCGATGTATACTCTCAAAACATTGAAGCAAGACCAATTAAAGATTATTATATGATATAATAATATACACTATGTGTTTATATCCCGTGCTCGATAAGGTACCTGAAAAGATGGATACTGTTGATGGATTTCGATTACATCGAATAAGCGACATAAAACATCGAATAGAGAAGGAGAGGGAGTTGAGACTTGGATTGTATAAAACGTAAGGCAGAGCTGTGAATGCTCTCGACAGAGTTGACACTGCACTTGTAACAGCTGGAATGGGACTCGGTGTAGCTGGTGTTGGTTTATTATCAACTATAATCGCCGCGCCTATCGTACTTGGCATGGAAGTAGCGTCCGGAGTCTCAGGACTGGCAGGAATAGCGATAAAATTTATTTCTCGTAAGTTGCAAAAGAAAGCATTAAAACATGATAATATTAGGATACTCACCGAAGCAATGTTGAACAGCATTGAGGATCATATTCCAACAGCACTGGCTGATTGTAAGTCGAAAGATTTCTTCAGATCTCCAATGGCCGCCAACACAATACCCGTCTGTATATATGCAATGCATTGTTTTGCGTCAAAGCTCGCTGACCACAAAGTCTTTTCCTTACATTAGTTTCTTCATCAGAAAAATGTCTCTTTCTACAACTTGTGTTTAGGAATTAGGATGTGCCCTCGGTTTACCTTACAGTTGCTCTGTCTGTTTCTCTGCCTGTGGCTGAACATTGTAAATGTCCGCCATTACAAACTTCACGTAGTCTGAACTATCTTTCAGGCTGTCGATTACGATTTCACCCTCCATCTAGATGAATGTGGCAATAAGAATGCAACTTCGTTTAAATATATCACAAAAGTCAAATATTTCCCATTTGATCTTGTTCTTGTCTTGTATTGCCTTGCAAAAATCTGCATAAAAAATCGAATTTGAAAGAGCACGTGAAAACACTTCTTGTCTAGTTGACGCATCGGATGTATGTGACCACCGCTCTCACATAATCAAATCTGGACCAGGCAAACCGGTAACTGATATTGTAATCAACGGTCCACGCCTTGGAGGTGCGATGGTACCAAATAAACCAAGTTACTGAGGGCCTGAGCACTCCAACCTGTAAGTAGCTGCTTACGACAAGCATGTACTACTTGGGAATCCCTCAGTGTTTGAATGTAAAAATGGTTTCACTATGTTGTTGGTATATATTTAGAAATACTTATATGGCATTTCTCCTTAATTTCATTGTAATATCCGATATAAAATGTGTGTACTGTTTGTTATCTCTGTCAATGAAAGGACAAATTCAGTGATAAATTTCAGTTTTAAAAAATTGTCTTTTGAATCATTGAAATTGCACAGTCAAAATTGCTACTCTTAACTGAAATGTATCTGATTAAGTCATTGTAGAAATTATTTAAAGCCGAAAACCACCTTCGTCTTGTCACTTTTCTTCATCTAGTTTTACATCTTATTAAAAAATTATTAATTTGCAAAAAAAGATGAACAGCTGAGAATGAATTAATTGAATGGCAAAGAATATCTTTCTTACAGAGAGGTTCAATACGTTTTCATCAGGAATACGTGAGCGTTGCTGTAACGCCAACACCAACGCTTTTATAACAAGACGCGGATAGTATAAGAGTTATCGTTCGTCTTTAAAGTAGTTCTCCTGTTCCCATGGCAATATGGAAACCTTCCAGAAGGGCACTAGAATCAGCGATCCCACCCACTCACCCACCGAGACTACTAGCCGCCTCACTCTGAAAGTGTGGGCTCGAGTCCCGGATGTGACTCAACCCCAGAAAGTTCTAGAAATTGCACTTTACTAAGAAAGTGTTATCCCAAATATAACATTTGCTACACTGACAGAGAGTATTATGTAGAGGTAAAATGACTTCCCTTCAGCAACGTGCTTACTTTAACATGATGAAGTGACGACATTGTCACTTGGTATTTTAGGTACATATAACGCTATGTATATCTCTCCTTGAAACATCTAGGAGGTTTTAGATGTTTTGTAGTTATGGTTGCTGACATTGGAGTTATAAACTGATAATAACGTTGGTCTGTCTTGCCCGGCTCGGGGCGACATGAATGCAATATCGTATTCTTTTTATGATTCTTGCCATTTCGTTACAAAAATTAACCACGCTCCGATAACCGGCTCTTCCTGCAGATCTGTAATGCTAGGTCACACAGAGACACCTTGACATATACAACTTGACATTACCGACTTCACCTTAAACCATACAGGTTTCCAGGAAGGACTTAATACATGCAGGCACCCTTGAATGGGAGACTTGAATTGAATTGAATTGGGCTATCGCGAGCTGTATGACAAACATTTCTTGGAACACCAGCCCGGTGTTCGTGGTGCGAATGGGCTTGTTTCGTTATTCGTGTTGTGATCGACTGCCGAGTTGTGTTTGATGAAGTCGTCACGAGCAGACCCGTTATTGTAGGGTAGTGATGGTGAATTGTAATGATGCACGTGCACGGTTGTTTGTTGTTTAACATATATTTACTCCAGCTCTATGACGACAGTTGTAAAAATTAGTCTTCCGCAACCTATGCTTGCCATAATATGCGATTCCCGAGATGGGTGGTCAGGATCGCTTATTGCGTCATATAGCTGAAATATTGCTGAGTGCGGCGTTAAACAACAAACAAAACAAACGGATCGCTTAGTTGTTTGACGCATGTCATCATATCCCAATCACTGGATTGTCTGACCCGGACTCGATAATTCATTACCGCCATCATATTGCTGGAATAATAGTGAGTTGCGGCATTAAACAACAAACAAACAAACATTGTTGAGAGTTGATAATGTCTATGTTGTAAAATGTTGGTTGGATGGACAAGTAGGATAAGGCCGACTAGGAATGATAAACCTATTATGTTTGCTTTAAATACAACGATCTGTGATATTATAAAGAGGTAGTTAGGTAGATACAATACTATTCTGGTATGTACTTTGAATTGTGAAATGTTCAGCTGAATTCAGCGTCGTGCACGTATATGTGGGGCTTTTGTTCGCTTGGATCACATCCATACTTGTTGAAAGGCCTCTGTAACTCGTCACGTGGTAGGCCGCCATAACATGCGCAGATGACAGGCGTTAAAGTCGTTGCTCAAGCTGCAATGCACCAGTGCGCCGATGTGTATTGACAGGTTGGTTCTGGTGAGTATATTTATTATTTGTGATAATGCAGTCATTTGGTTTACATCTGGCGTTGTAGTCTAATACGGAAATGAACACTGCAGTTACAAGAAAACCAGTCGTGACATGCGTTAAAGAGAAAGTATACCCACTCAAGTGTACACCTATGACATTGTACCAGTTTTATCAATACTTTCAATAAAATGTATATTGGTTGGATTTAACCAAGTGTTTTGCCCTTAAATACGAAATAAAGTAAAAACATATCGTCACTATTTATACGAAAACATTAGCTGCATTAGAATGCCATAGGTTTCTAAGTTACGATATGACGTGATATGTTATACCATATGATATGAGCATACGTATAAAACATGTCTAAAGTTAGATATTAAACCAGCTCAACGTGTTTATATTAATACCGCTTCAGCAACAACAAAATTACAAACGTGATTACAAATAGCAATTGGCAATTGGCAAAATAACATATATGTACAAACTTCAGTTTATGAACATGATATCGATGCATCAGAAACCTGTACATTCTTACTGAAGTTTCTGTACTTTACTTGAAGTTTTACAAACAGTATCTTTGAATGTGTGTGTGTCTGCAATGGGTATCATTCTACGTATCGAGATCACAGCCCCCGCATATCTACTCACAACTGACAAGCTGGCATGTATTGAAGTGTGACTTAAGCCACAGTCACACCGGATCGTACGATAAATCGTGATGGTCTGCGACCATCGTGTAACAGCATCAGTAGTCATCTAATAACGCTCAAGGAGTACACATCGTCGAACTTTTAATCGCTATGCCTCCAAAGAAAACAAAGGGCCATGTGAAGAAGACCCAGCCAGAGCCAGAGCCAGAATCTGATGTCTGGGAGATTTTAGTTGAGATTCACAGGGTACCGGCCACGCAAAATGACCCCATCGGCGACACAGGTTGAAGGTGACGACGCAGCAGAGGATGAAACGGCGGCCAAGAGGAACAAGATGCTAGAACTGGAGTAGCAGTAGTGGTGGTGGTGGTGGTGTGTGTGTGTGTGTGTGTGTGTGTGTGTGTGTGTGTGTGTGTGTGTGTGTGTGTGTGCGTGTGCGGGAGTTATAGTTTGGGATATATAGCAATTTAAATGAACCAAATAGCCCCTTCTCTTGGCGGTTGGGGGTGGGGGGGGTGGGGGGGGGGGGGGGGGGTGGGGGGATGGGGAGGGGGGTAATTATTCAATCTAAGATTGGGTGTTTATCCAGGTGTGATGTGGTGAATGCATTACGATCAGGTGCGACGTTTCGGTAGAGTCATGCAAATGCCAAGGCAAATGGATCATACCAAAACGTCGCTATAATAGTACATTAAAGAAGTTGTTGTCCATAAATCGTGTCTACTGTGCCATCGGTCAACTTCAAAGAAACGCCTATCAGACATTACGTTGCAATTTATTGAACTGCGTATCTTGAAATTTCAAGAATTTTCTTTTTCGAAAAGAGGCCATAAAAGTCTTCTGTACATTCATTCTTTTTTAAACACATTTTGAAACGAACTCGCTGTTCAGAACGACCGTTCAGACTCTATCCATGAAAGTATGAGCAAAGTCATGTGAACTAATGACGTATATATGCGTCTTTGTGTGAACATAACAGGCTCGAAAATGTCAAGCCAGAAGCCGTTCAATAAGCAAAAGTCAATATGAAAAGAACATTTCAAACACGTTACACGTCAACAACGTCTGTTGTGCTCTTAACCCTACAATGGTCTTAAGTCTACAATATTCATGAGTGGGCGTGGCTTATATGTGCAAGTGACACTTATTTCGTACGCACTGCTTCTCACCTGAACCCGGAAGTGCATCGTGCTTCTGCCGAGTTGTGACAGCACACAGCGTGCGGTGAGACTGCATTGTTTGCGGTACATCATAACCTGAAGAAACGTTTCTTCTTTATCAGTCTGCAAACTATCATTATGTTATGCAAAGGTATGAGGAAATATCTCAAAATGTTTGTAAAACGTTGGTGTATTTGTAAGCAATTGTGTTTTTTAAGGAATTTAATTCTCAGTATCACCTTTCACTTTGCCATTGTGTCATGGAAAATAAATACTGGGAATTGGGCATTAAAATGGGAATTATTCCTTCTCGTTAGCAGTGTGTCATAACTCCCCTATAGCAACGTATATATCAAGTTCCATATCAACTACTTCTCATGCACTCCCTGTTTCCTTCAGCGTTCTAACTTGTGGTGTGTTTAGATGGGCTAAATATGGACACAATAACTTTCTTAAAAACATATCCAGTATAACATTAAATTCAAAATTTCAAACTCTAATCCAGGCTAATAATGTTCATATTTATTACATTAATTATGGTTAAATGTCAGTGGTTTTCCTTCCCCATCAGATAGTTTGAAAGAGGAAGAGTTATGTGTCACCCACACACAAGATGATTGATCAATATCAGTTTTGTAAATCCATAAAAAAATAAATTGAATTCGTTTTCGTTTTGTTTGCAGGTCTTCCCAGTTGGAACTGGTGTTTATGTTTTGAGGTTCATGTCAGGGTCAGATAAAGTATAATGTTTTTTAATCAATAAACTGGAATTTAGTTTTGCATTTTTGGTATGCATGAGGAGTATTGTATACAGGCTACTAGCCTTGCTCCAAGGCTGTACTGAAAGAAAAGTCCATGGATGTATAGTAATTCTATACTCATAATGGGCAAGTCTAGATGAATCCAATGTCAACATGTTCTTACTCTTTACATGATCTAGAAATTAATATTTAAATCTAATAATTTTTGCCTGAGGGACTGGTGCAAACCTGACATGCTACCCATTGTACAGGTTACGCAAATTAAACAGCACACATGTATCAGTTTGTTTAAAAGACATCATTAGTTTATGTAAGTGTTTCCCCCACATCCCGTGAAAACATAAATAAAGTAAAGTGTGGCAGCAGTGAGGTAGTTTGTTTTAATGCTGCTATGAGCATAATGCCAGTCACATCACTGTAGAGGGCACCAAGTGTACACATTTGCATGTGGGCGGGGTGGTGTCACAAGCTAATGATAGTACCAGTCAGCAGAACCAGTGCCCTACATCTGTGTATATTATTAGTTTTACACTCACAAATATACATTGGCTGTGAAGCACATGTATTACCATGAATAGAACACGTTCTTGACATCAGATTATACATGCGTTTTGTCTGCTGTTAAATTGTGTGTTCAAATCTGAAGAAAGAAGAGAATAATCCTATGTAGGAACTAAATAGTGTCTCTAATAGTGTAATTAGAGATGATTTAAGCTTCACATTGGCTTTTTGTTTGTGACACACGATTGGACATTCATGCAATGATAACTTAATACAAGAATGAAGTGTATATAGCTGAACATAGATAAGCATGTTCAAGGTACATTTGTCATGGGGGACATTTTCTGAGAAGTCAGAATGTAGACATCCATCACCTCCTGGGGTTAGTTGTTGATGTATTCACTTCACAGGGCACATTTCAGCATAGCGTGACAAAAGAAATGAGGTTCATTGAAGATGTTTTATTACAAAAACAACAACCTTTGTATATTATTGATGATAAACCCAAGACACATAAGAAAAAAAAACCATATAAGAAATTGTTAGCTAACAGCAACATATGCATACTACATGATAGTTTATATTTGATATCTTTTCACTCTTGTTTAAAGCTGTATTCGGCCATGTTCCAGCCACGTGTATGTAAATCAAGACCAGACAAATCAGCCATTCCTATTATGAGCAACGATCCACACCATCGGGGTACGATGACACACAATCAATAAAATCATCAAATCTGACAGCCCAATCTATTTAGTCGCCTGTTATGACTAGAATAGAGTGCTGGGGTCCTCCTGTTCTAACCCATATCAATTGCAATGAGGCAGACTAAATGATTATTATGTTAGATATTATTAGTTATGGTCTTTGGTTGCCGTATGCGATGTCATATTCTTTTGTTAACCTAAAATGACACTGTATACAGTAACTAAAGACACCATAACGAATATTATGCCGAAAGGTTTACACTATTTGGTTTCTTTGTCGCACAAGTCATGTCAAAACTTAAAACTCAAAACGTAACACTTACAACCTAAGGCGTTAAGGGTCAAAGGGAGACTACTCTTCAAACCACCGCGGCCAGTTTTAATAGTTTTAAGTTTATATAATCTTTATTGAAGTCACGAACGTGATCCAAAAAACATTAACGTCCTTGCACATCAAAATTAATGATATTAGAACACAAAACAGTGTCGAATAACGAATTTCTGTACCAGAATTTTCATGTGAAAATATGTCCGAAGTCGAAGCTCGCAAATACAGTACAGCACAATCTTCAAAGACACTAAACTACATGTTATATACCTGATGTGCAGATTGTGAGTGAAACATGGTATCATGCAAAGACAGCCACGACAGCGATGCGTTCGTTAGACGTCAACAGCTTTGCGGAAGATAGTGTCACGTGCATAAATAAGCCACGCCCAACTCAGGGCACAAGAAACGACCTCAGTGATTTGTCCAGACAAGTGCAAAGACAGCACAAGTAAAATTCTGAATGTGTTATCAGTATTAGGTATTCAAAGAATATGTACCGAAAAGTTAGAAAAAAAACATTTTAAAAAATCAGAAACAAAATATCAGAAATAATACTTAACATTTTGATTAAAACATTGAACGACAATTAACTTGTCTCAAAGTTGAAAAAAATGTTAAAAGTTAACGATAGATATATAAAAAGCAGTCCTTGTATGCCAAAAGTATGTATTTATCATTTGGCTACTAGCGAACAACGTCTTTCTGATGATGGCATTACGGCCCTTATGATCTCATAATAGATTCGGGGCGGTGTGGTAGTCTAGTGGTTAAAGCGTTCGCTCGTCACGCCGAAGACTCGGGTTCGATTCCCCACATGGGTACAATGTGTCCCCCGCCGTGATATTGCTGGAATATTGCTTAAAGCGGCGTAAAACTATACTCACTCCTAAATAGATTCTGGCCACAGAGCAGGGAAACAATGTGCATACTATCCACTTTCCGTTACCTTATTAGTCGCCATGAACATGCAGATGATCTAGTTCAGGTCGATAGAAAAAGTTTACTTGGGGAACTGCGGGTTATATCGTTGGCCATTGATAGACGGGGGTAAAATTTAAAAAAGATGCCAGAAGTAAGTATCAAAACATTAATAACTTACTTACAGCAGACGAAACATTCCGAGGAAATTGAAATTGTTTACGAAGTGAGCACTTCCTGGTTACAGATTTGCATTAATAGACAGTCGCTGAGTAGGCGTGTCCCGCGTGAATTTCTATCTGTAATCACGTTTGTAATGTTGTTGTTGCTGGAGCGGTATGGTATTAATATAAACACGTTGTGCTGGTTTAATATCTAGCTTTAGACATGTTTTATACGTATGCTGATATCATATGCTATAACATATCACGTCATATCGTAACTTAGAAACCTATGGCATTCTAATGCAGCTAATGTTTTCGTATAAATAGTGACGATATGTTTTTACTTTATTTCGTATTTAAGGGCAAAACACTTGGTTAAATCCAACCAATATACATTTTATTGAAAGTATTGATAAAACTGGTACAATGTCATAGGTGTACACTTGAGTGGGTATACTTTCTCTTTAACGCATGTCACGACTGGTTTTCTTGTAACTGCAGTGTTCATTTCCGTATTAGACTACAACGCCAGATGTAAACCAAATGACTGCATTATCACAAATACTAAATGTACTCACCAGAACCAACCTGTCAATACACATCGGCGCACTGGTGCATTGCAGCTTGAGCAACGACTTTAACGCCTGTCATCTGCGCGTGTTATGGCGGCCTACCACGTGACTAGTTTCAGAGGCCTTTCAACAAGTATGGATGTGATCCAAGCGAACAAAAGCCCCTCATATACGTGCACGACGCTGAATTCAGCTGCACATTTCACAGTTCAAAGTACATACTAGAATAGTATTGTATCTGCCTAACTACCTCTTTATAATATCACAGATCGTGGTATTTAAAGCAAACATAATAGGTTTATCATTCCTAGTCGGCCTTATCCTACTTGTCCATCCAACCAACATTTTACAACATAGACATTATCAACTCTCAACAATGTTTGTTTCTTTGTTTGTTTAACGCCGCAACTCACTAATATTCCAGCAATATGATGGCGGTAATGAATTATCGATTCTGGTTCAGACAATCCAGTGATTTGGATATGATGACATGCGTCAAACAACTAAGCGATCCGTTTCTTTTGTTTGTTGTTTACTGCCGCACTCAGCAATATTTCAGCTATATGACGCAATAAGCGATCCTGACCACCCATCTCGGGAATCGCATATTATGAAAAGCATAGGTTGCGGAAGACTAATTTTTACAACTGTCGTCATAGAGCTGGAGTAAAAATATGTTAAACAACAAACAACCGTGCACGTGCATCATTACAATTCACCATCACTACCCTACAATAACGGGTCTGCTCGTGACGACTTCATCAAACACAACTCGGCAGTCGATCACAACACGAATAACGAAACAAGCCCATTTGCACCACGAACACCGGGCTGGTGTTCCAAGAAATGTTTGTCATACAGCTCGCGATAGCCCAATTCAATTCAATTCAAGTCTCCCATTCAAGGGCGCCTGCATGTATTAAGTCCTTCCTGGAAACCTGTATGGTTTAAGGTGAAGTCGGGAATGTCAAGTTGTATATGTCAAGGTGTCTCTGTGTGACCTAGCATTACAGATCTGCAGGAAGAGCCGGTTATCGGAGCGTGGTTAATTTTTGTAACGAAATGGCAAGAATCATAAAAAGAATACGATATTGCATACATGTCGCCCCGAGCCGGGCAAGACAGACCAACGTTATTATCAGTTTATAACTCCAATGTCAGCAACCATAACTACAAAACATCTAAAACCTCCTAGATTTTTCAAGGAGAGATATACATAGCGTTATATGTACCTAAAATACCCAGTGACAATGTCGTCACTTCATCATGTTAAAGTAAACACGTTGCTGAAGGGAAGTCATTTTACCTCTATATAATATTCTCTGTCAGTGTAGCAAATGTTATATTTGGGATAACACTTTCTTAGTAAAGTGCAATTTCTAGAACTTTCTGGGGTTGAGTCACATCCGGGACTCGAGCCCACACTTTCAGAGTGAGGCGGCTAGTAGTCTCGGTGGGTGAGTGGGTGGGATCGCTGATTCTAGTGCCCCTCTGGAAGGTTTCCATATTGCCATGGGAACACGAGAACTGCTTTAAAGACACTACTTTAAAGACGAATGATAACTCTTATACAACCGCGTCTTGTTATAAAAGCGCTGGTGTTGGCGTTACAGCAACGCTCACGTAGACAAGAAGTGTTTTCGGGTGCTCTGTCAAATTCGATTTTTTATGCGGTTTTTAGCGAGGCAATACAAGACAAGAACAAGATCAAATGGGAAATATTTGAATTTTGTGATATATTTAAACGAAGTTGCATTCTTATTGCCACATTCATCTAGATAGAGGGTGAAATCGTAATCGACAGCCTGAAAGATAGTTCAGACTACGTGAAGTTTGTAATGGCGGACATTTACAATGTTCAGCCACAGGCAAAGAAACAGACAGAGCAACCTCAAGGTTGTAGAAAGAGACATTTTTCTGATGAAGAAACTAATGTAAGGAAAATATTTTGTGGTCAGAGAGCTGTGACGCAAAACAATGGCGTTGCATATATACAGACGGGTATTGTGTTGGCGGCCATTGAAGATCTCAGGAAATCTTTCGACGTCAAGCTGTACACATTAGAGTGAGTGAGTGTGTGAGTTGAGTTTAACGCCGTTTTTAACAGTATTCTTAATGTGAGAGGAAAGCCCGAAGTGATGCAGGTCTCAGACGTTTACCACTTCGGTGAAACCCACGAGCAAGGGCATGGTGCTGACAAACCAAGAAACATAATCGGGGTGAACCGGGATTCGAACCCACAATCATAGGTTTCTGGCGTGCCCAAGGGACGCAAGCCTGCACAGCGAATTGCGGTGCCTTAGACGACTAGGCCACCCGTGCCCCCTACTCATGAGAACAGAGACTCACAACAACACAACGTGGAGAAATCGTGCGAGCAGAGATTGCAACACAGGTCGGCGAGCTCGATCAACGAATGAAAGACGCGGAAAGGCGTGAACAACTGTAAGTGAGCAAGTAACAGATGACACACATTTAATGATCGTGCTCATGAACATTCAAGAAACCAGCGGAGAGAGCATTGCAAAAAGCGATGTCCCATCTTGGGGCGGTATGAAAATGTCCAATGTGACATTCACCAAGGTAGAGAGACGGCAGTCAGCAAATAAGAAGAAACTGGAAATATTTAAGAAAAAGAAAGTACTGAAATCCTCAAAGAATTTCAAGGATTGGTTATTTCAAAAAGCAAAGCTATTGGTGGTCTCCGTTACAAAGCATATACAACTTTATGAATCTGTCGTCCTTCCAGATATTACGTATGGAGCGGCCATGGGGAACCAAAGACTATCGTGTAGTGACCAATTATACCCCGAATAACGCTGTAAACGGAGAGATCGGGTGAACACCTTGTACGGTTAGTAAATGGAGTGCTGCACTCGGCCACTGGAGACGTCTTGTTAACATGGATGAAGGAAGCCTAAACAGGTGTGTTTATATATGGAGTGATAGCCAACAGTCACGCAGCTGTAGAAACTGGAGCTATTGTGTACGAGATTTCTTAAATAAGCATTTTTTCTATGTACCATAGTACCAATATGTTTTAACCACAATCTATTGTGCCTGACGCTTTAAATGCATATTGTACAAGAGTCGTGTGTGAATGGGAGCATAATGTAAAACATTATGAAGGAAAATTACGCACGTATTGAAGGTTTAAAAATGTATATTGTGCAGAATCTCATGTAACCTCAGCCTTACCAAAGTCACATCGTAGTGCACTAACTAAATTCAGGTGCGGAGTTGCCTCTTCAAAACTTGAGACAGGGCGTTATGAAAACCTGCCGTTGGAACAGCGAATATGTGTTGTGATGATGTAGTAAATGAAATACATGTGTTTTTTTAATGCCCGGTGTATGATAATCTCCGCAATTCTCTCGAAAATATTGTTCGAGACGTTTAAGAAGAATGTGATAATCTGTATGATGTAGATAAATTATGCTTTTTATTCTCCACCGTTGCTATTGTTAAACATGTCGCCAAAAACGCTTATTTTATCATGACTTAACGTCGTCGAAACCTTGTTTATAAATCTCAAGTATTACACTATATCTTTTATCTTCTCAACGTTGTATAAATGTCTTTTAAATTGTTTTAGTCTCTCATAATTCCGTAAGGAATGGTGTGTGTACTATTTTATATGTACCTTCATCATTGTTGTCAATAATGCTGTACACTCAGTGAGACAAAAATAAAATATGTCTGTCTGGGTTGCTGACGACCCATTCTACCCCGGATCTTCACAGGTCGCTTCTGTTGTGCAGCGACATCACTGCCACCAGCCTAAAACATGCATTATTTATATGGATGATGTGTCGATGATGTATAAGTTTAACGCCAGTGTGTTTTCTTGCGATATAAAATAGAAGAGGGCATATAATATCGACAGTACGAAGATTGCAGATCTTGGAATTCAACTGCGTGAAGAGGGAGCACGTTTGTGGCTGAGCTACCCCGCTGCCCTAACATTATTTGTAAGCAACGTGGCATTATAATTGCAATCGTGAATACCGATTCATTATTAATCAAATGTGCTCCACTTGAAGGATAATATTCCATTTATCACATTTACTGAATAAAGACATATGTATATACCTCTATAGCAGTGTCACAGTATTCTACATGGGCGTCGTTCATCTCAGTGTCGTCTGCCTGTTCTGTATAAGACGTGTGTTTCGTCGTCGTAGTCCTGAAATCCCATCCAACAACAAACTTTCATATTCCAATATATCGCGGGCAATTTAACACCCGAAACGCAAGGACTTTTATTTCATTTCAAATGCAGCGCTATTTTTCACTGTGCGTTGTTGATAAAAACAGAAACACATTGAGGGTTTAGACTACGTTTCCTGGAATACTCACACCGGTAATTAAGTTTATTGAGTAACTATAACATATTCATACGACATCTGCTAGAAAAAGGTACAGTATTATTTATTACACTTGACTAAAAAAACTGCCAGATCGAAATACCTGGAAGGTCTACAGGTTCCAGGTGTTCAGCGTCCTCCTGCAAGTCCCCCTTCACTGCTCTTGTGTCCGTCACACAGTTCCACATGAATATGGGCCACAACCAGGACCTCTTTCCTCTTTCGTCAGACATACGTAAGGGACCTAAATGGATTACTTAATCAATTATTTTACAAAAACGATAATGTTGTGATTAAGAGCCTATCATCTTCACTTACTCATTTATTAGAATGCAAAAAGCCTAAAGCCATGATTAAAATATGTTTGATCGGAGACATTGTTCTACACATGATATATTCGGTAAACGTGTCTTTCACATTTCGTTTCTTGCGATATTAACGCAAATGCAAAAAGGCATAACCATTTAATGTGTTCATTATTGTTGTTTTTTCACACAACAAATGTTTTGTTTGGTTGTTTGTTGTTTAATGCACTCAGAACTATTCCAATATGATGGCGGTATGTAAATAATCGAGTCTGAACCAGACAATCCTGTGACTGACATCATGAGCACTGATTGGGTACAACCAATGTAGATAAATAACATCTTATATGTAGATTGTACCTACCCGTTCATGTAGAGGGGCAGCAAAGTTTGGCCGTCTGTAATAGAGCTGATACGGGGTGAATGGTTTGGTAGTCTTGTTTAGCCCGTTGTTGTCAGGAGTTGTAAAACTCTGCTAATGGTAAGCCAGGGTAAGTTAGGATATGACCTGACAATTAACCCGGTATGACTAAATATGAGGTCCGCCCAATGGCGCGTATCATTGTGAAGAAAGGGGTAGCGGGTGGTCCGCGACATAGATAACTGCATTTGAGGAGTAAAGTGACAATGAAGGGAATTCATTTGCTGTATACATAACATACTTTTCTTTTTACTCCGGAGAAGACCCTTGAAGATGCGGGGTAGAAAAGGTCTTCAAGAACCCATGCTTGCCATAAAGAGAGACGATTCATGTCATAAGAGGCGAATAGCAGGATTTGGATGTCAGGGTCGCTGACTTGGTTGATGCATGTTATCGTATCCAAATTGCGTTGGTCGATGCTCATGTTGTCAAACACTGGATTGTATGGTCCAGACTCGATTATTAACAAACAGTTGTCATATAGCTGGAATATTGCTGAGTGCGGCGTTAAACAACAAACCAACCCCAGAGGGCAATAACGAATATAGTGTCACGTCATTCATCAAATGATTGTGAAGGTTGAAACCCTAACGTAGTGGTATAGTGATTGTTGACTCAATCACATAATCCTTATTTAATCCCATGTGATTGTTTTATGGGGTTTATGCATACTGTAAGCATAATGTTGAGATAACTGGATAATCATAGCAATGCCTGATTATTTTTACGTGCAGATGTCCACCTGTTCCGACTGGTCAGACCAACTACTGGTAAACCAAGATAAGTTGTACCAACTCACAAAACGAGTTTCAGACAAGTAGACATTGCACAAAATTTGGGCAATAAAACATGCCAAAGCTAGGTAAGCATAGCCAAATCACACATACATGTACGATTACATCGCTCAACTCATCCCTGACTCTGTGGGTGATAGCGACGTCCGTGCAATGTACCGTTTCACATTCTTTATCAACAGCCTCCAAGTCTCCATTGCGAAACTCTCGTCCATTATCGGACTGTAAAATAAGCGGAGCACCAAACATATAGATGAAGTGAAGTAAACCCGCAGCTATTTCCTTTGCTGCAATCGTCTTGGTAGCATTCCCGTTATCGAATCTTTAATAGCAGACCACGGTGTTGCATACGTAGGTGTATCCTTTGTTTAGGGGGCATCTTCTTTAAGTCTATCTGCCAACTTGATTTGGGATAGGTTTTCTTGTTCTCGTAGTTTTGGGGAGTTCCACTGCACTATCGCATTGTTCGCACGAAACGTGAACGTCAAATAAGACATTGATTTTCTCTTTGTCTCTCTGACAACTGGGAACATAGAACAATGGACAGATTCGAAAATAGCGGCAGATTTTCGATGATCAATGTTGTGATTTCTCTGGATTAGTTTTGTCTTTCCTCTTTGGAACAGCATCGTCGGTGCAGGGATTGCATATCGGAACTTTCCTTAAAAACGTTGGTTGTGCCCTTAAACCACTTTCCCCGACGTTTCGTCATGGAAATAATGTATATACATATACATTGTCAGGGTGGCGTATCAATGTTAACCTGTGGCATGGTAACCTCAATGCGCTTGCACTATTATAGGTGTATATTTGCTTGTTTGCTGCACTGCCGCATATGAGTGCGGTTCGACTTACTGCGTCGCTAAATAAGTGCAATAGTCTTGTAAATACCTACTGAATCAATACACCTCACCTTTACACATAAAGTGCATCTCACACATATATCCGTGAGTATACTCGAAATCTGCACTTCGTGTGTGCATACCCTGATTCAATTTGGGATGCACGGGTGCAACACACCTCTTTGCAACACACATGTATACAATTGGCACTTTTATATATGATATACAATGAATTATCAGCGGGAACGTATAACAACACTAACACAAAATCACTTGAATAGGTTTCAACCAAAGTAACACGACTTGAAACGCGCTAAAAATAATTTGTTGAAATATTAACCCCTCCCAGGTGTCAACGGCGCTTGGTTCGCATTACAGGGCAAACACTTGTAGCACGCAAGTATTGTCCCCGACCAAAGAAAACTTTCTATGCCATTGCACTGAAACAGATTTCCAATCCGCCTGCACATAAACTACAGTGTATTGTGCATGTGTGGTTACTGTGAAGAACACCCGTATATCGGCTTGCTGTTGTTTCGTGGAAGTCATTCCTTTTCCTGGAATTACGACTGTGATATGTGGTATTGATTCGGGATTTGTTGTGACTACGCTGTGAGTGCTAGCTGCGGAGAAGCACCTACCCCATGTACCCGGCACCGAAGCGAATTACATTGATGCACCTTTTATGCGGTAGACAGGTAAGATATCATGTTGGGGCACTTGGACATTGTAACGTTACCCTTTTGTTCATAAGGTGTTGTTTATGATAAGAAACAAATTGTTCCTTGGACTGGAATCTGTCCTTCAGACATGGCAAGGAACAGCATGTACCATTAACAATTTAAGGTTTTTTTAAAAATTCAAGATGGTTGAACTAGAATTATCCATAGGTAGAACAAACTGACATATGGGCTCTTGTCTACAACCGCGAAGAGTGATTTTCATGTTTTATTCAAGGATTCCAGTGTCAAGGAATGTGTTCCTATTGTCTTGTAATCAGAAAAATAAATCCAAGATGGCATCTAAACTACTGCTGATAATTAGAGGTTATTATCATGAATATATGGCAGTTTTCATATCATTCTTTAGACCCTTGAAGATCCGGGGTAGAATAGGTCCTTTGCAAACCATGCTTGCCGTAAGAGGAGACTAACGGGATTGGGTGGTCAGGCTCGCTAATACATGTCATCGTATCCCAACTGTGTTGAGCGAGCCTGACCACCAGATCGACAAGCATAGTCGCCTTTTACTGCAAGCATGGGTTGCTGAAGACCTATTCTAACCTGGATCTTCACGGGACCCCATATCAACCTGAGACTCCCATATCAGCCTTGAGGGCCGAAGCTCTAAATGAGTATATTGCAAAGACCAATGACATCAATACAGATTCAGATCTGGTGCAACTGTTACACTGACATATCTACCATGTTACACTGACATGTACCATGTCACACTGACATATCTACCATATTACACTGACATCTACAATGTCACACTGACATATCTACCATGTTACACTGACATATCTACCATGTTACACTGGCATCTACCATGTTACACTGACATATCTACCATGTCACACTGACATCTACCATGTTACACTAACATATCTACCATGTTACACTGACACATCTACCATGTCACACTGACATATCTACCATGTCACACTGACATCTACCATGTTACACTGACATATCTACCATGTCACACTGACATCTACCATGTTACACTGACATATCTACCATGTTACACTGACATCTACCATGTTACACTGACATATCTACCATGTTACACTGACATGTACCATGTGACACTGACATATCTACCATGTGCTATTTGACATGTACCATGTGACACTGACATATCTACCATGTTACACTGACATATACCATGTGACACTGACATATCTACCATGTAACACTGACATATCTACCATGTCACACTGACATATCTACCATGTTACACTGACATGTACCATGTGACACTGACATATCTACCATGTTACACTGACATACCTACCATGTTACACTGACATGTACCATGTCACACTGACATCTACCATGTCATACTGACATATCTACCATGTTACACTGACATATCTACCATGTTACACTGACATCTACCATGTTACACTCACATATCTGCCATGTCACACTGACATCTACCATGTTACACTGACATATCTATCATGTCACACTGACATATCTACCATGTCACAGTGACATATCTACCATGTCACACTGAGATCTACCATGTCACACTGACATGCACCATGTCACATTGACATATGTACCATGTCACACTGACATGCACCATGTCACACTGACATATCTACCATGTCACACTAATAAATCTACCATGTTACACTGACATATCTACCATGTCACACTGACATATCTGCCATGCCACAATGCCATGCCTCAGGAATTATAGTAAGACTCTATATCATCGCAGGCTCTATATTATAGTAGTATCATAATCTACACACACTTTCGACCATCTTTCAGGAGGCAAGGGAGTTAACTGTCTGTAAAAATCCAGTTTCCACCCTTGCCGTACTAGACAGCACTTATTGAGTTATGTTTTGGCTGGACCGTGCATAGTCCAATCAAAAACCTGTGATGATCCGAGGTAGAATAGGTCTCCAGCAACCCATGCTTGCCATAAAAGGCGACTATGCTTGCCATAAAAGGCGACTATGCTTGTTGCAAGGGGCGACTAACATGACTAACGAGATCGGGTAGTCAGACTTATCATCGTATCCCAATTGCATGGATCGATACTCATGATGTCATTCATTGGATTGTCTGGTCCAGACTCGATTAATTTACAGACTGACGTCATATAGCTGGAATAGTGCTGAGTGTGGCGTTAAACAAACAAACAAATCTTATTTATCTGCTTGAATTTCAGATAGAAGGAGTGAAGTTTTTGATGTAGTACAGTGGTGAGCCATCCAAGGAGGCTAGCCATGAGTCAAGGTAGGTGGGAGTCTAGTCAAAATGTCAGCAGTTTTAGACAGGTTATGTGCCAAACATTTATTGTGAAGTGTTTATTTCAAAAAGCATCCTATGTATCAACAGTAAGATACATCGTTTAGCTGACTCATAGTAAGGGACCCGCTATTTGATATTCTGCTTCAAAACACGCAGTATTTTTCTGTGAAAGGTGGAGTTGAACTATTTAATGTTTTTAGGATACAGTGCATGTCAAGTTCAAAATATATTTTGTGTCTAAAATCTCTCTATATTTTTAACCTTTATCTGGACCATCATTTTTTTATAAATATTGTGTGTGTGTGCATTCGTGCATGTAAATACCATTGAAAACTAAGCTAAATCTTGTGAGTACATTCAGGGCATTGTGCTGAATTTAGTATCAATTTATTGCAATAATGATTTATGTATTGTGATATGTACCACAAAATACTGCATGTTCTTTCATTTGTATTTGGTTATGAACCTGAAAAGAAAACCCAACTCATTCTTCATACTCATTCATACAATATCATATTTTGTTGGATGTTGCTATGGCCACAGATGAAGTGATAGTCACATTATATATAGGAAACTGTTCGTGAAAGTTTCACTTTTTCGATGACAGTTGCTAATTTCATAATTTCATAATTTCAATTCGACTTGTCCATTGTTGTAGATATGCATGATTTTGAAAAACGCAACATTCCATTATTTACCAACTGATTGCAATACGTTTTCTTTGGTATTTCATATCATGCTGTAATATTGTGCACATCTGCATGTGACATGATAGACCTGGCAGAATCAGACATTCATGATTCCTTCTGCTATCTAAATGGTTTAGTCCAGTCAAGTGAATTCCTACGACAGTGAGCTTTCGATACATGCCCCTCCATGTACGGCCACCTTGCATGCAGTGCAGGGCATCCCTTGCCACCTAGGTCTTCAGCCACACATGTGGATCTAATTATTATAGGAAAACTTAGTATAAATGTTATATCATGATACTACTGTGAGTTTTCGATACATGCCCCTCCATGTACGGCCACCTTGGATGCAGTGCAGGGCATCCCTTGCCACCTGGGTCTTCAGCAACCCATGCTTGCCGTAAAAGGCGACTAACCGTATCGGGTGGTCATGCTCGCTGACTTGGTTGGTGCTTGTCATCGATCCCAAATTGCGTGGATCGATGCTCATTATATCAATCACTGGAATTATTTAAAGACTGCCATCATATAGCTGTAATATTGCTGAGTGTGGCATTAATCAACAAACAAACAAATCTTATTTCATCATACTTCCCTGTGTTTGAGTTTGATGCATCAGTAGAGCCCATTAGACCCAGTGTATGTACTGTACAGTGCTACTGACTCTTATCTAGGAATGATAGAACTTTGCTGGTCAGATGTTTTATGTCCTCCAAATTTAGCTCTCCTTCACATCGTATGAGCTTGTGTCTCTGATTATCGTTCGTCCGTCATTCTGAAAACTAACATTTACTATTGAACCTATCACAGTTCATGTTCTACATATCTGTGGCTACTTAATTAGAAGACATTTCATTTGGAAAAATATAATATGGCTAACAGGGCAGCTATTTTTTTTAAAATACAGCCTTCAAACCAGCCCCTCGTTCTCAGAAGCCATGAGACATATTGTCAGCTAACCTGGTCCTCAGGACCAAAGTGAACTTATGCCATAACATGACGTCCGTCGGCCGTCCATTGTCCATCCATTGTCCGGCCGTCCGTATGTCAACATTTTTTTCAAACGGCTATATTGCTTTAAGCGACTTCTCCTCTGGAACTGAGATAAAGATATCAACCATATTTGGTTGGGAGCATTCTCCGGTGGTGAGGATTCAAAATTGTACAAATGGTGGGGCTGACCCCCCAAGGGGCCGAGAGGCGGGGCCAAATAGGTGTAATTTGGCTATATTGCTTTAAGCGTCTTCTCTGGAACTAAGAGAAAGATATCAACCATATTTGGTTGGGAGCATTCTCCGGTGGTGAGGATTCAAAATTGTATAAATGGTGGGGCTGACCCCCCACGAGACTGAGGTGCGGGGCCAAATAGGGGTAATTTGGCTATATTGCTTTAAGCGACTTCTCCTCTGGAACTAAGAGAAAGATATCAACCATATTTGGTGGGGAGCATTCTCCGGTGGTGAGGATTCGAAGTTGTATAAATGGAGGGGCTGACCCCCCAAGGGACTGAGGGGCGGGGCCAAAAAGGGGTAATTTGGCTATATTGCTTTAAGCGACTTCTCCTCTGGAACTAAGAGAAAGATATCAACCTCATTTGGGTGGAAGCATTCTCCAGTGGTGGGGATTCAAATTGGAGAAATGGAGGGGCTGAGGGGCGGGGCCAAATAGTGGTAATTTAAGCGTCTTCTCTGGAACTAAGAGATAGATATCAACCACATTTGGGTGGAAGCATTCTCCGGTGGTGGGGATTCAAATTGGAGAAATGGAGGGCCTGAACCCATAACATACAAACATAGCAATAACATATTATCCCCACCCTATAATAAACAGATACATTGTATACATTTGTTTGTTATGAAGAGAATAGTACATTTATGTCAATAGGATTCGCCTTAGGCTCCAGACTTGCCTCTGGAAACTTAGATCCTGGATCATAATATGGAAACGGTTCAGATCTTTATTAATATTATAAGAAGTACGTTTTCATGCAGTCTGATTTGCCACCCACCCCTTTTAAATGCTGACAGAGTCAAAATTACGAAATAGTTGCAGTATTGTATACATGTACAATGCACATGTATATTTTGTCATGATTGCGTAAATATCCAGGTGAGCCTATGGGCCTCGTGTTTTCAAGTGTTCCAATGTTCCATTATATAAGTCACGAGTTAAAGTTGAGAACATGACCGCAAAAAATAAATAGAGATTATGGTATTTCCATACCATAAATACCATATTTTAGCAATCACAATGGTATTATACTAGCCTTTGGGGAGCAAAATACATATTTTTTTATGATTATGATATTTGTGGTATGGAGGCACATTGGGGTATTATTAATCTCTTTAGCAGTTAATGTGATTCTTAAAATACAATGTAATTTTGTTTAAGACGTAATTTTGCTCAGTGAATTAACCTTAGAAATCACATATGAATAGAGTGGTGCCAAATGGTTTGCATCCATGTTTGTCTGCAGGAACACCCACACAAGGGGAAACTCCTATCAACACTTAATGGGAATGAACTTAGCCAATAGTTTATTGAGCAAGCAGACATTGCATCTCTGTGTGGAGTTTAAAAGTTGTTACATGCAAGGTGACCTCAGTTGCATGTCTAACGAATCGTGCTACCAAGTATATATGCATCACTTTCCATTACATGCTAAAAGCAATTATTGTTGCACAATGGTTGGTAATATTGATTGTCAATTACTGTGGCTGTGAAATAATCACGAGTTGTGAATAAATAGCGATAAATTGCATAATCAACTGCAACCCGTCAGCTTTATGACGATCGCTAGCATTGTTCATGAGAGGTTATTTTAACCTTTGCATCGATAAGCCTGACTTGTATGTTTGGTGCTGTACAGTTTTGTTGGCCTTAGCAGTAGTTCCCATGACAACAAGCATAATGGCTGGCATGAAAACAAGGGACAACATGTCAACAAAAGACAAATCTGATGAAAATGAAAAGATGAAGATGAAATCTGCCCAGCAATGAAACTAATGTGCAAAGATGTGCATACCTTTGGAGATATGTGGCTGACAGATTTTAACTGGCTGTGCTGTGATTAGTGCAGACATTTCATGACAGATTGAGGGTCAATTGTGCACTTTGTGATAAAAGTATGAAACTTGGGACAGTTGTAAGGAATGACATTAGTGCAGCCGTTTCATGAGTGAGTGAGTGAGTGAGTATGATTTTACGCCGCTTTTAGCAATATTCCAGCAATATCACGGCGGGGGACACCAGAAATGGGCTTCACACATTGTACCCATTTCGGGAATCGAACCCGGGTCTTCGGCGTGACGAGCGAACTCTTAAACCGCTAGGCTACCCGACCGCCCCTCATGAGAGATTGAGGGTCAATTGTGCACTTTGTGATAAACGTATGAAACTTGGCACAGTTGTAAGTAATGACATTGGTGCAGCCGTTTCATGAAAGATTGAGGGTCAATTGTGCACTTTGTGATAAAAGAATGAAACTTGGCACAGTTGTAAGTAATGACATTCCAAATATTTTTAGTTATTGGGCCACCCCCAAAAATCCAATATGGCCCCCAAATCCAATATGGCTACCATGATGGAATGAAATTCTAGTATAAGTTACGCACAACCAAATGTTTTCTCATAGGCTTCTATAGTAACGTTATATACTCAAGAACAAAAGTTCCTGTGACACCAATATTTTAGTGTATTTTTCAAACAAGTAAAGTTTGGTTTTCATTATTGTAGTACATGTATGGAATCAAGTCACAAAAACGCAACTGCTACAGAAAAGCATGCATTCCATGCAAAAGTTTACTTTTATGCAAGCCCCATGCATTTCACTACCCAAGAATGGGTATAGAAACATGTGCGTTAACGGGTTTCCATATGCATTGTTTAGCATTGTGCTGACAACAACCACTCAGAAAAACAACAAAATTACGCATTTATTCAACATTACGAAATGCCACGCCTGTCCGAAAATGAGCGTCTGCGAGCCATTGGTATGCTTGAAGCAGGATCGAGTCAACGTGATGTTGAAAGACAATTTAACGTCCACAGAAACTCCATTTGGTGTTTATGGCAACGTTGGCAACAGACGAATGCAGTCAGAGACCATCCTCGAAGTGGCAGGCCACGCGTAACCAATAATCGACAAGACAACTGGATTCGAACAACACACCTACGAAATCGATTCCAGCCAGCAACAGTGACTGCAAGAAGCATCCCTGGCCTTCGACGAATATCTTCACAAACCGTATGTCGTCGCCTCAGATGTGCAGGGATTGTCGCCAGAAGACCTGCCAGACGTCCCATTTTGACAGGAAACCACCGTCAAGCACGTCTACAGTGGTGCAGACAATGTCTACGCTGAACGGCCATGCAATGGGGACAAGTTCTATTCAATGACGAAACTCGTTTTCACCTCAGCCACAGCGATGGACGGATTCGAGTGTACCGACGTCGAGGTGAACGTTACATCAATCATTGTGTCATGGAAGAAGATCGGTTCGGGGGCGGCAGCGTTATGGTATGGGGTGGGACTACAGCAAGACAGAGGACCCGTTTGATAGTGGTAGTGGGAAATCTCAATGGACAGCGCTACCGCGACGAGATCATCGGCCTCGTTGTTCTACCGTTTTTGCGTCGTCATGGCCCAGGTATTACCTTTCAACATGACAACGCCTGGCCTCATATTGCTCGACTTGTTCAGGATTCTCTTCAACAAAACGACGTGAATGTCATCTTCTGGACGGCTCGCTCCCCTGATCGCTCACCAATCGAGCACATGTGGGATGAGATGGACCGGCGCCTTCGACGTCAACCACGTGTTCCACAGACACTCCAGGAACTTCGAAACATGCTCCAGCAGATATGGACAGATATCCCACAGGACTTTGTGCGACGCCTGGTCCATTCCATGAGACGAAGATGTGTTGCCTGCATCGCAACCAGAGCCGGACACACATAATATTGATTTATAAATTGACATTGTGGCATGTTCATGTGTTTTTTTTATGAAATCACGCATTTTCTGAAGGTAGTATGGCAAATTAAACCATCTGAACACTTACATGAGTCTTTTATCTGTTGCAAACCGAAATTGTTTCAGATTTGGTTAAAAATTATAACTTTGCATTAAATCTTATTCAATGTCACAGGAACTTTTGTTGTTCAGTATATATTTTTGTTGTTATGGATGTACATTTAAAACACATAAAAATCTTACACACGATCATCCAATCACAGCTGCCAGATGATTCAATCTGCACTGAAGGCTCTACGAAACATGCTTGTCAAACGACTGATTCTGATTTGGCGTTTTAGAACCTGTATCTCGTATGAATATGATCCACAACCTAAATATATATAGAAAAAAATTGGAATGTATTTACCCAACACTTGATTTGTTAAGTAAATAACCTTATCATAATAGACTATGTATCTTGATTATAATAGGTAAATGAAAAAAATATGCATTTCTTTCTTCATCGGCATATCTTTAAGACATGCTTCATCAAGGCCAATTAACTATTTCAATACTGTATTCTCATATGTTGAATACAGTGACAACAGAAATACGTCCGCAGACTAGCCGAATTTTGAGGACCAGAAAAAAGATTCTGTAGAAAGGACTTGGTTTATCCATGGCATACACTTTCATGATAGTACTTTTCAGATCGTGATCTGTCAGAAATATCGCCTGAATGATGGTTACAACTTCTCGAAAGTTTGGCAGTTGCCACGACTACAGCAATTATTGTTGTAAATTATCAATAAAGTTATTATTATTATACTCCAATGTTGTCATTATTAAAAAATAATAATGCATGTTACTACCTCCGATCATAAGTTTTCAATTGAATGTTCAAAGTTTATCGTTCTTCACATGACGAATGTGTTCTTCATAAACTCCACGATCTTTACATGTACCAGTATAATCAACAGATATAATACATTATCAACAAGTGAAATCGCCAACAGCTATTACATACGTTTTGCAAAGTTCATATATTGATAGTGAGTGAGTGAGTATGGTTTTACGCCGCTTTTAGCAATATTCCAGCAACATCACGGCGGGGGACACCTGAAATGGGTATTGATAGTGAACAAGTATCTACCTTTATTGAATGAAGCAAATAAACAACTGTAACGGCGAGTTATTCCGTTCGCTATTTGCAAAAACATGTGATCAGCTGTGATGTCACAAACGGTAGACAAGGAAACGAGCACTGATAATGATGGGACCGATTGGTATTGTTATGTTGTTTACACAAGCACTTTCAAATTTAAAAAAACAAAATTTTATATTTATTGAAATATGCTGTAAATGGCTGATTGTCTGGTTTTGCAAGGTACAATGTGATCACAGTCGCCACTACATTTGCAAAGTGGCATACTAATCAAAGGTGGCACAACACGGATCCTTCCACCTTGCTCTGCATCCCCTCTCAGATTTACAACTGCATCTCAGAAGCTAGCCTTGCTCCAACGCTGTACTGAAAGAAAAGTCGATTAATGCATAGTAATTCTATCCTCCACAAATAGGCAAGTCTAGATATGGGGACATTACTCCAGTCTCCCATAGGGACAGCTTGTTCTTATTATTTACAGAATCTAGAACTTATGATTTAAATTAATAACTATTGCCTTAAAGACTTGTGCAAGTGTACCCAGAAGCTCTTGGCATGGCTAAGAAGCTTGTGGTAGTGTAGTCAACATAGGCTAGCAGCCATGTGTTATTGATATTACACAAACTCTTTCAGTTGGTGTGGAAAGGTCTGTTTGAAATGCAGCTCTTTTGACATGTTGGTACAAAGCAGCTTATGCAAGAGGAACGGAATCAGTTCATACGAGATATACTAGAATTTCATTGCTCCATGGCGGCCATATTGGATTTTTTTAGAAGGACCCACATCCTAAAATATTTGGAATGTCATTACCTACAACTGTGCCAAGTTTCATGTTTTTATCACAAAGTGCACAATTGTTCAAGAAACAGCTGCAATAGATCTTCCAGTCTTCCAGTCCAATCTGCTTAATTCTAAAGTCATGCAGTTTGTGACAAAGATTGCATCTCGGCACTTATTTATTGTTTGAAGGAAGTACATGACTCACTATTAACAAATCAAAATATGAAATTTATTTACAAAGCATTTCTATGTTTTTTTCATTATAATGATATTTGCAGGATCATCAGTACAAAATATCCTTATGGTCACAAATACTTACAATCCACTTCATGTCCCAATAATTAAATTTTCGTTGTGTTCATTGAAATTCCAGCATTCTGATTAGCTGAATTGGTCACGTGTTATTGCATTCATTTCCCAATGAATGTAAAAAATTAAGCCACGCCCACCGAGGCGTACTACTTTTATAACTGCGGAATGTCGGGGAATCCCAATATGACAGTCGGGGGAATTCCCTTGCTCACGTGTATCGTCATGCGCGGGACAATTAGCGACTTTCATGCATATTCATTGTCCAAATTTCCCTTTGAAACCGAAGGCCGAGAATGAATGAAACAGCAAACGTGCAGGCTCGCTCGCCTGTTTTTTCCCCGCTCGCCTCGGTTCAACTTTCATGTCTTTGTATTTCATTTCTAACTAGCATTTTCCAACTGTGTTTTACCATTATCAGGGAAGTAATGTTAGAATTTGGCGGTAACTGACCATGTTATTTGAAACAGCCACCTGCTCCCTGACATATTTCTTCCGGTTCGTTACAGTCTGACTGTTGCAGTTCTTTTCGCCTCTTGCCGTAATTGACAGGTCCAATGAACATTGTTTTGATTCTACTCTCCGTTGATTGGCTACTGACTGTAGGCGTGTCATGTTATGTGCAATCAATTAAACAATCAGCTGATTCATGTCACGCCAAGTATGTATTCCTACACCTGGAATGTTCATCAATCTCGTCATTTTTGTCTGTTTTGATATATGCAACTGTTTTTGGTTAAACTATTATCGATAAAACACGTTTTACGTTCTCGAATTTAATTATAAGCACTGATTGTTTGTTTTTTCCTGTTCATTGAGGTATGAATCGAAAAGCCGATGTGCGAACTTTTGTAAGAATCCGCTACGCGAATTCATACAGTTTGCACATCGGTTTTTCGATTCATACCTTAATGAACCGAAAAAAATACAGTCAATCCTCAATTGGATGCAAAAGAGTTTGGGTGTTGGGATGATTGAAACTATTTGAATAAAAACATAATGATGTTTGATTTATCTAACATTTCTCTTGTGACAAATAGTGTTGGGAATTTGTTGAAAAAACATGACGTATGACTGGAAATAAAGCACAACAGTGTCAACATGTTATTCTAACTTGTATATATTTCAGACTCCGAGTCTGATGATGATGGGTATATGTGCATGGAGCTGCCCACTCTCATCAAGCAGCTCAAGTCCGTGCTGGACCAGTACCATGATGACGGGCAGATACTCAAGGTGAGTCCGGGCTGGACCAGTACCCCGATGATGGGCACATACTCAAGGTGAGTCTGTGCTGGACCAGTACCCTGATGATGGACAAATACTCAAGGTGAGACCGTCCTGGACCAGTACCCTGATGATGGGCAGATACTCAAGGTGAGTCCGGGCTGTACCAGTACCCCGATGATTGGCACATACTCATGACAAGGTGAGTCCGTGCTGGACCAGTACCCAGATGATTGGCAGATACTGAAGGTGAGTCAGTGCTGGACCAGTACCCTGATGATTGGCAGAGACTGAAGGTGAGTCAGTGCTTGACCAGTACCCCGATGATGTACAGATATTCAAGGTGAGTCAGTGATGGACCAGTACCCAGATGATGGGCAGATACTCAAGGTGAGTCAGTGCTGGACCAGTACCCTGATGATGTACGGATACTCAAGGTGAGTCAGTGCTGGACCAGTACCCATATGATGGGCAGATACTAAATGTGAGTCTGTGGTGGACCAGTACCCCGATGATTGGCAGATACTCAAGGTGAGTCAGTCATGGACCAGTACCCTGATGATGGGCAGATACTCAAGGTGAGTCTGTGGTGGACCAGTACCCAGATGATGGACAGATACTCAAGGTGAGTCAGTGATGGACAAGGACTCAGATGATGGGCAGATACTCAATGTGAGTCAGTGCTGGACCAATACCCTGATGATGTACGGATACTCAAGGTGAATCAGTGCTGGACCAGTACCCAGATGATGGGCAGATACTCAAGGTGAGTCTGTGCTGGACCAGTACCCCAATGATGGTGGACAGATACTCAAGGTGAGGCTGTGGTGGACCAGTACCCTGATGATATACAGATACTAAGGGTGAGTCCGTGCTGGACCAGAACCCTGATGATATACAGATACTCAAGGTGAGTCTGTGCTTGACCAGTACCCCGATGATGGGCAGATACTCAAGGTGAGTCTGTGCTGGACCAGAACCCTGATGATATACAGATACTGAAGGTGAGTCCGTGCTGGACCAGTACCCTGATGATGGACAGATACTCAAGGTGAGTCTGTGCTGGACCAGTACCCCGATGATGGGCAGATACTCAAGGTGAGTCTGTGCTGGACCAGTACCCTGATGATGGACAGATACTCAAGGTGAGTCTGTGCTGGACCAGTACCCAGAAGATTGACAGATACTGAAGGTGAGTCTGTGCTATACCAGTAACCAGATGATTGACAGATACTGAAGGTGAGTCAGTGATGGACCAGTACCCAGATGATTGACAGATATTCAAGGTGAGTCCGTGCTGGACCAGTACTCAGATGATTGACAGATACTGAAGGTGAGTCAATGTTGGACCAGTACCCAGATGATTGACAGATACTGAAGGTAAGTCAGTGTTGGACCAATACCCAGATGATTGACAGATATTCAAGGTGAGTCAGTGATGGACCAGTACCCAGATGATGGGCAGATACTCAATGTGAGTCAGTGCTGGACCAGTACCCTGATGATTAACGGATACTCAAGGTGAGTCAGTGCTGAACCAGTACCCAGATGATGGGCAGATACTCAAGGTGAGTTTGTGGTGGACCAGTACCCTGATGATTGACAGATATTCAAGGTGAGTCTGTGATGGACCAGTACCCCGATGATCGGCAGGTACTCAAGGTGAGTCTGTGGTGGACCAGTACCCAGATGATGGACAGATACTCAAGATGAGTCAGTGATGGACAAGGACCCAGATGATGGGCAGATACTCAAGGTGAATCAGTGCTGGACCAATACCCTGATGATGTACGGATACTCAAGGTGAATCAGTGCTGGACCAGTACCCAGATGATGGGCAGATACTCAAGGTGAGTCTGTGCTGGACCAGTACCCCAATGATGGGCAGATACTCAAGGTGAGGCTGTGGTGGACCAGTACCCCGATTATTGGCAGATACTCAAGGTGAGTCTGTGCTGGACCAGTACCCCGATGCGGGGCAGATACTCAAGGTGAGTCTGTGGTGGACCAGTACCCCGATGATTGGCAGATACTCAAGGTGAGTCAGTGCTGGACCAGTACCCTGATGATGTACAGATACTCAAGGAGAGTCTGTGCTGGACCAGTACCCTGATGATATACAGATACTGAAGGTGAGTCAGTGTTGGACCAGTACCCAGATGATTGACAGATACTCAAGGTAAGTCAGTGTTGGACCAATACCCAGATGATTGACAGATATTCAAGGTGAGTCAGTGATGGACCAGTACCCCGATGATTGACAGATATTCAAGGTGAGTCAATGATGGACCAGTACCAAGATGATTGACAGATATTCAAGGTGAGTCAGTTTTGGACCAGTACGCAGATGATTTGCAGATATTCAAGGTGAGTCCATGCTAGGCCAATAACCAGATGATTGACAGATATTCGAGGTGAGTCCGTCCTGGACCAGAACCCAGATGATTGACAGATACTGAAAGTGAGTCAGTGTTGAACTAATACCCAGATGATTGACAGATATTCAAGGTGAGACCGTGCTGGACCAGTACCCAGATGATTGACAGATATTCAAGGTGAGTCAGTGATGGACCCGTACCCAGATGACTGACAGATATTCAAGGTGAGTTAACACTTTAAGATGACATGTCATCTTTATGTGACTAAAATCAAATCTTGTCACACCTAAGACTTTAAAACGCATTTATCCTTAAAGATGTCTGTCTCTACAACATCAATATGGAGTGTGACTTTGTTATTTTTACCAGGAGTTGATCCAGAATGCTGAAGATGCCGAGGCCAGTGAGATGAGAATACTGTATGATGTCAGACATATTGACCCTGATCCCAGACTCCTGAAGAAGAAGCGTTACCTAGCCTCATTACAGGTGAACTTACTTGACAGAATGTCAATGCAGTATCAGACTAAATCCATAGGGTAGCTCTTACCAGCTTTTGAGCATAAGCCTAGTGACCATTAAAAACCAACTGGATGGAAATTTAACTACAGGATGAGAAGAATAAATGTTTTCAGTTTCAAAAGCAAACGTCCCTATTAAATTATACAAAGATGTGAAATGAAAAGCTTTAAAATATGGCAGATACTAATAATTGCTCTGAAATAGATATTTAGTTCTCATGGTTGAATGGTTGAATTGGACAAACTGGCATCAATGCCTTGTTCACAAGTAATGTACTGAACAATGTTTCAGGCCCCTGCCCTGTGTGTGAACAATGATGCCTTGCTCACAAGTAATCATCTTCCCGAGGCAAGAGAGGTAACTGACTATAAAAGTTCAGTTTCCACCCTTGCCGAACTAGGCTGGAATTACTGGGCTCGATCGTAGCGCCACCAGTGGCTATTACCAGATATGTCCCTTCTAAGCCTCTCCTATGGACCAATCAGATTCCACCTCCTGTATCACTTGCTGTTTGCTTCACACAAAATGGTGGCGCCCAGTCAAGACGATCTGATAGATAATCAAGATCTATATTGTGATAAAACGGGTCTTACATCGCGAAATGCATCAAATCACGTGAGCACCTTGATTAAAAACATGAACAGATTTGGAAAAGATCTGCTGACAACGAGTTGGCGGTGCACATGCTTTTCAAATCCTGCAATTGACCGAAATCTGCACGACAGTTTACGAACCGGATTTCGATTTTGGTGCGCGAATTGATTGGACTATGCATAGACTCGTTAGTCCAGCCAAAATGTAACTCAACAATACCAGCCTAGTTTGGCAAGGGTTGAAACTGAACTGTTATAGTCAGTTAACTCTCTTGCCTCGGGAAGATGACAAGTAATGTACTGAGCTATGTTTCAGGCCCCATCCCTGTGTGTGTACAACAATGCCTTCTTCACAAGTAATGTACTGAGCTATGTTTCAGGCCCCAGCCCTGTGTGTGTACAATGATGCCTTGTTCACAAGTAATGTACTGAACTATGTTTCAGGCCCCAGCCCTGTGTGTGTACAATGATGCCTTGTTCACAAGTAATGTACTGAGCTATGTTTCAGGCCCCAGCCCTGTGTGTGTACAACAATGCCTTGTTCACAAGTAATGTACTGAGTTATGTTTCAGGCCCCAGCCCTGTGTGTGTACAACAATGCCTTGTTCACAAGTAATGTACTGAGCTATGTTTCAGGCCCCAGCCCTGTGTCTGTACAATGATGCCTTGTTCACAAGTAATGTACTGAGCTATGTTTCAGGCCCCAGCCCTGTGTGTGTACAATGATGCCTTGTGCACAAGTAATGTACTGAGTTATGTTTCAGGCCCCAGCCCTGTGTGTGTACAACAATGCCTTGTTCACAAGTAATGTACTGAGCTATGTTTCAGGCCCCAGCCCTGTGTGTGTACAATGATGCCTTGTTCACAAGTAATGTACTGAGCTATGTTTCAGGCCCCAGCCCTGTGTGTGTACAATAACGCCTTGTTCACAAGTAATGAACTGAATAATCTTTCAGGCCCCAGCCCTGTGTGTGTACAATGATGCCTTGTTCACAAGTAATGTACTGAACAATGTTTCAGGCCCAAGCCTCGTGTGTCTGCAATGATGCCTTTTTCATAAGTACTGTACTGAGCTATGTTTCAGACCCCAGCCCTGTGTGTTTACATGATGCCTTATTCACAAGTAATGTACTGAACAATGTTTCAGGTCCAAGCCTCGTGTGTCTGCAATGATGCCTTGTTCACAAGTAATGTACTGAGTTATGTTTCAGGCCCCAGCCATGTGTGTGAACAATGATGACTTATTCACAAGTAATGTACTGAACAATGTTTCAGGCCCAAGCCTCGTGTGTCTGCAATGATGCCTTGCTCACAAGTAATGTACTGAGTTATGTTTCAGGCCCCAGCCATGCGTGTTTACATGATGCCTTGTTCACAAGTAATGTACTGAGCTATCATTCAGATGCCAGCCCTGTGTGTGTACAATGCTGCCTTGTTCACAAGTAATGTATTAAGTTATGTTTCAGGCCCCAGCCCTGTGTGTGTACAATGATGCCTTGTTCACAAGTAATGTACTGAGCTATCATTCAGATGCCAGCCCTGTGTGTGTACAATGCTGCCTTGTTCACAAGTAATGTACTGAACAATATTTGAGGCCCCAGTCCTGTGTGTGTACAATGATGCCTTCTTCGCAAGTAATGTACTGAGCTATGTTTCAGGCCACAGCCCTGTGTGTGTACAATGATGCCTTGTTCACAAGTAATGTACTGAGCTAAGTTTCAGGCCCCAGCCCTGTGTGTGTACAATAATGCCTTGTTCACAAGTAATGTACTGAGTTATGTTTCAGGCCCCAGCCCTGTGTGTGTACAATAACGCCTTGTTCACAAGTAATGAACTGAATAATCTTTCAGGCCCCAGCCCTGTGTGTGTACAATGATGCCTTGTTCACAAGTAATGTACTGAACAATGTTTCAGGCCCAAGCCTCGTGTGTCTGCAATGATGCCTTGTTCATAAGTAATGTACTGAGCTATGTTTCAGACCCCAGCCCTGTGTGTTTACATGATGCCTTATTCACAAGTAATGTACTGAACAATGTTTCAGGTCCAAGCCTCGTGTGTCTGCAATGATGCCTTGTTCACAAGTAATGTACTGAATTATCTTTCAGGCCCCAGCCCTGTGTGTGTACAATGATGCCTTGTTCACAAGTAATGTACTGAACTATGTTTCAGGCCCAAGCCTCGTGTGTCTGCAATGAAGCCTTGTTCACAAGTAATGTACTGAGTTATGTTTCAGGCCCCAGCCATGTGTGTTTACATGATGCCTTGTTCACAAGTAATGTACTAAGCTATGTTTCAGGCCCCAGCCCTGTGTGTGTACAATGCTGCCTTGTTCACAAGTAATGTACTGAGCTATGTTTCAGGCCCCAGCCCTGTGTGTGTACATGATGCCTTGTTCACAAGTAATGTACTGAGCTATGTTTCAGGCCCCAGCCCTGTGTGTGAACAATGATTCCTTATTCACAAGTATTGTACTGAACAATGTTTGAGGCCCAAGCCTCGTGTGTCTGCAATGATGCCTTGTTCACAAGTAATGTACTGAGTTATGTTTCAGGCCCCAGCCCTGTGTGTCTGCAATGATGCCTTGTTCACAAGTAATGTACTGAGCTATGTTTCAGACCCCAGCGCTGTGTGTGTACAATAACGCCTTGTTCACAAGTAATGTACTGAGCTATGTTTCAGGCCCCAGCCCTGTGTGTACAACAATGCCTTGTTCACAAGTAATGTACTGAACAATGTTTCAGATCCCAGCCCTGTGTGTGTACAATGCTGCCTTGTTCACAAGTAATGTACTGAGCTATGTTTCAGGCCCCAGCCCTGTGTGTGTACAATGCTGCCTTGTTCACAAGTAATGTACTGAGCTATGTTTCAGGCCCCAGCCCTGTTTGTGAACAATGATGCCTTATTCACAAGTAATGTACTGAACAATGTTTCAGGCCCAAGCCTCGTGTGTCTGCAATGATGCCTTGTTCACAAGTAATGTACTGAGCTATGTTTCAGGCCCAAGCCCTGTGTGTGTACAATGATGCCTCGTTCACAAGTAATGTACTGACCTATGTTTCAGGCCCAATGCCTGTGTGTCTGCAATGATGCCTTGTTCACAAGTAATGTACTGAGTTATGTTTCAGGCCCCAGCCCTGTGTGTGTACATGATGCCTTGTTCACAAGTAATGTACTGAGCTATGTTTCAGACCCCAGCCCTGTGTATGTACAATAACGCCTTGTTCACAAGTAATGTACTGAGCTATGTTTCAGGCCCCAGCCCTGTGTGTACAACAATGCCTTGTTCACAAGTAATGTACTGAACAATGTTTCAGATCCCAGCCCTGTGTGTGTACAATGATGCCTTGTTCACAAGTAATGTACTGAACTATGTTTCAGACCCCAGCCCTGTGTGTGTGCAATGATGTCTTGTTCACAAGTAATGTACTGACCTATGTTTCAGATCCCAGCCCTGTGTGTGTTGAAAGCTGCCTTGTGCTTAAGTAATGTACTGAGCTATGTTTCAGGCCCCAGCCCTATGTGTACAATACTGCCTTGTTCACAAGTAATGTGGGGCGGTCGGGTAGCCTAGTGGTTAAAGCGGTCATGCCGAAGACCCAGGTTCGATTCCCGACATGGGCACAATGTGTGAAGCCCATTTCTTGTGTCCCCTGGCGTGATATTACTGGAATATCGCTATGTTTCAGGCCCCAGCCCTGTGTGTGTACAATGATGCCTTGTTCACGGAGAAGGACTGGCGAGGAATCAAGATGCTACATGACAGCGTCAAGGAGGAGGAACCTCTCAAAGTTGGACGGTTTGGGCTTGGATTTAAATCTGTGTTCCATGTCACTGGTAAGACCTTGGTGATTGTTTTCTTTGATCAGATGTTGGAATGAGAAATATAACATAAACAAATGTTAGGATTTAGATTTTGGAAGGTTCTTTGCATGAAATGAGTGTCACTTTATAAGTCAATGGCTTCTTGACAAGTAAATGAACATGAACAGTATGTCCTGATTAAACGTGTTCGCTTTCACAAAATTTAATGTTTCCTTTTTAGATTTCAGTTGTCTGTTAGTCCTGCGCAACCTCATTCTTGTCCGTTTATTGAAACATAAACACAAACTTATATGGCTGGCCATTCGATCAAAAAATACGAAGTTGCAAAAAAGGACAAAAGTATGCAATAAAGGTCAAATATGACAAATAAAGAACTAAATGTAACTACTAAAGGTCAAAATACAATATTAACAGTCAAATGTTATGAAAAGACGTCATAACAAGAAAAGAAAGAACAATGTGTACGAAAGAACGTCAGTGATCACGAAAGGACGTTTTCAATGAAGAACGTCAGTGAGCACGAAAGGACAATGTGTACATTTATTTTTTGACCGAATGGCCGCCCATAAACTTATAGCTTCATTAGCCAATTAAATGCCACAGAATCACTTGTAATATATTTTTGAAGTTATTACCACAACTGTTGCGGGTTTACATTTTGGAAGATTCCTTACAGATATTTGAATTTTCAGTTGTTATGTAGTGGAACATTTGACATGCAAGTGATATCACAAACATTATTTCATCATTCAACTTTCTTTTACATAACTTTTCAGATTTCCCATGTGTCATAAGCGGGGACACTGTGTTGTTCATCAACCCTCAGGAGAAGAATAGTGACCGAGTCTGCTACATGAAGAAGTTGAGAGAACTTCCCAATGAGATCAAGAAGATGATCCTTAATGTCTTCAGTGGCATCTTTGATTTCACATCAGACACGGTACACAAGGGCTATTACAGTGGAACCATCTTCTGGTTCCCCCTCAGAACCAACATCTCAAAGCTGTCGGACAACCTTTACACAGAGGAGGAAGTCAAGGATCTTTTCCAAGCGTTTAAGTCTGAGGCGTCCATCACTCTCTTATTTCTGAAGTCAATAGAGAAGATACAATTGTACCAGAGACTGGGCGGAAAGATACAAGTCCAGTTCTCACTGCAGCTGTCTCAAGACTGTCTCCAGCATGTGAGGACAGAGAAGCAAGACTTCATGAGAAAAGTGAAGCAGGCACAAGGAGGAATACCAGCATCATCTGTAGAGAGTCAGTTGACTTTAACTGTGGAAACAGTGGATGTTGCAGGGCCTAAGTCCTCACAGCAATGGATTGTCATCAACTTCTACAAAGGAGGAACTATGAGTCCAAGGTTCAGAGATCTTTGCAGTGACAGAGCTCTTTCCTACTCCCCTTATGTGGGTCTGGCTGTTCCTCTGGGTCAGCAGTGTAAAGGTCATGTGTTTTGTTTCCTCCCACTCCCCCTGGAGAGTCGCAGTCCCACAGGGCTGCAGGTTCATGTGAATGGTTTCTTTGCTTTGAATCAGGACAGGAGACACGTCAAGTGGCCAACAGCAGATCAGCTTCAAAATCAGGCTCACACCGACAAGGCTATGGAGTGGAACAAGTGTCTTGTGAGTGAAGTTCTGCCTGAGGTGTATTATAGCATTGTAAATGCTCTTGTTCAATGTTGCAAGGTGCATACTAATTCAATTATCATCATTCAGCAAATCTACAGAATGATACCAGACATTGATGAAGTTGATGTGAATTGGAAGCCGCTTGTTTCAACATTGCTGGAGCATCTACACAACATACCTTTACTGTTCACACCGAGTCACCAGAAGATGGGGATCAAGATGAAGGACGCCTTTCTTGTGGATGTGGCCAATGACGCTTATTCGTTAATCGTTGAAATATTTACTCTGTACAAGAGATACATTGTCCCAGTACCTTCGAAACTCATGAGGACTTTGGAAAAACATTTCAGCTCCCACATTCACAAAGTGACACCTAAAGATGTCTGTGACACACTGAGATTGAACAACCATTTTACAACATTACCAAGACTTAAGAAACTCATGCTGTTGAAATATCTCCTGGAATCTGATCAGTACACGCACCTGAGGGGTCTGTGTCTTCTTCCAGTGGCTGATGGCAACTTTGTGGCGTTTGGAGCACCTGCTGCTGTGTTTATCTGTGACCAGCCAGAGGATGTCAAACTCTTCCCAGGGCTGGAAAGTCAGTTGGTTTCACTGGACCTTCCTGAAGATTTAAAACAAGCTCTGATGAAACGGGCAGCTGGCGGTAGGTTGCTTTTATCTTGATACAACCAATTACAGCAGTAGATGTTTCTAGTTCTCCTGAAACAAAGATTCATGTAGCTTATATCCTGGCATGTTTTCTTTGGTAATCTTTAGATTTTGGTTTTCTTGAATGGAAGGTTGGTGTGTGTTTTTGCCACTTTGCATAATTTGATGTCCATTAATCCATCATTTCATCGTACATTGACAGTTTCACCATCTCAGATATGGCATGACGTGTAGCAAGACAATGGTACAATTATTTGTAAATCCCAATAATAAGACAACATTATTTAAAAAGGAAAGGCAAACATTTAAAATGATCTTGTCAGACCTAACTCATACAACATCCCATACATTGGACTACAATAGTGAACAAGATATAGATGCATATTCATGAGGTCCAAGTCAAAATGATTAGGATACATGTTTCAAGTGGAAAATCTTGGATCATTCCAGGAAAGGTAGGGATGGGGTTATTGTCATGTTTCCATATAATGCAAACGTCTTTCTAGTTTTCTTATGGCCTGTTATGAAAACACCAAAAAAGATTAATTACTAATTAATTAATAACAAATTAACTGATAACAAACAGTAGTTAAAAACACAACTCACAATATATACTGAACAGCATTGAATACAAACCACCATGAAAATGGATGTATTTTATCTGGGCTTAAGTCACGTGAAAATATATAAGTGAATGAGTAATATACGACGTTATGGACGAAGGATGAAGAAGAACAGCTCGTCAAAAACAAATTCCTAATTTTTTTGTGAGCGAAATCACCAAAACGCAACAAATTGCGTGCACATCATGGAAAACGCGTTTTGTTTCACGGGAAGCATGCAGAATAGGGCTATAAAAGACAGACTTTTAAAAGCCACATCACTTGTTGCTGCAGATGTAAAGGGTACTGACACAAGAAATGCCAAGATTAACAGCAGAGGAACGTGAACGTGCCTTGGGCATGCTTCAAGTTGGTACGTCAAGTAGAGTCGTTGCACAACAGTTTCAATGCCATCATTCAACAGTCCTCAGGCTACTGAGCAGATTCCAGCAGACAAAACCACCAGAGATCGACCACGTCCGGGTCAACGTTGTGTACCTATACCACGTCAGGATCGCCATATTGTTTGACAGCATCTTCGTGATCATACACTTCCGGCTACCAGGACAGCAGCAACCGTACAAGGCCAACGGAATTGATCAGTGCTGACACCGTACGTCCACGTCTCCGCTCAGCAGGGCTACGTGCTCGACGTCCATATGTTGGACCCATACTCACTGATCAACATCGAAATGAACGTCTGCGTTGGGCCAAAAGGCATCGTCATTGGAGATTGCTGCAGTGGCATGGTGTGCTGTTCTCTGATGAGTCCCGTTTTCATTTACGGAATTCTGACGGTCGACTGCGAGTGTGGCGTTGACGTGGAGAACGTTACCACAATGACTGTGTTGTACAGACAGATCGATTGGGGGGGGGGGAGTGTCATGGTGTGGGGCGGCATCAGTCATAACCATCAAACAGAGCTCCATGTTTGTCGTCGAAGAGTTAATGCCCTTTACTACAGGAATAACATATTGGCAAATCACGTCATCCCATTCTTTCATCAGCACCAGGATATGCACACCTTCCAGCAAGATTATGCAAGAGCGCACAAACCACGTGTTTCAACACAGTACCTAGCGATCAATAATGTGCCTCTGCTTCCATGGCCAGCCCTGTCAACCGATCTATCACAAGTTGAACATCTAGGGGATTACCTGGGTTAACGCCTCTCACATCGTCCGCAAGTACAGAACCTGAGTGAACTTGAAGATACACTACGTCGAGTGGAATGCCCCAGAACACTATTCGCAGACTAATTCGATCAATGAGAAGACATTGCATGGCCTGTGTTGCTGTCAATGGCGGACATACCAGATATTGACTTTTCAGTTTAACCCTATGTGTCTTCCTTACACTGTAATTACTGTGTGGTATTCCTGTTTCCTTTGTCGTCTTTCTTAATAATCCGTCTATGTCTGTTCTAATCAAATACGCTCAAGTTGTTTTTGTAATATTTCAAGATTTATTGCTGGTGCGTTTTCAATGCTGTTCAGTATATATATATATATATATGAAAAGAGATATAGATTTCGAACTTATGTTTTCAGAATCTTCATTTTATTTTGATTTATCTCGGCCTTTAACATTTATGCCGCGATATGCCAAGAGAGGCACGGGCCACCGAGCCGTGGATGCCCGTGCCTATAATAAAAACAGAAGATGAGATTGGGTTAAATGGCCGAGGGTGTGCAGGTACCAGTGGGCTACTAAGCTGCTAGTTGTGTATACCAAAATGCTACCGTTGCCATGGCCACTAGAGTGGCCAACGGCGATTCGCAGCTTGCGCTGCTGGCCTGAGACTCCTACCGCTGTCCGGCCCCCATGGTAGCATATTTAAATGCTACCATTGCTTGGCAACTACCACGCTCCCAAAAGCAGCTCTCGCTGCTGGCCTAAGTCAGACTACGGCTGCCCGGCCCCAGGGAGCCGGCCAAAGCAGATCCCACTGCCTGGCCCCATTAGCAAAACCATTGTGTGATTACCGCCGCGGACCCAACTGTCAGCTACTGCTTGACAAGACAACTTCCGCCACCGGGCCCATATACGTGGCAATTGTTTGCCCCAACGTATGTTATTTTACGGTTCCCCGGCTGAAACGTCGGGAAAGACAAGGTTCCCACTGAGAAGCAGGTAACCCCGGAAAGGTTCCTGCTGAAAAGCAGGTAGCCTTAAGCACGAGTATTAATTTGGAAGCAAGTTAATTTGTTACTAGCAGTGTAGCCCACAAGAACCCCGCCACAAAGCACCTTAGTGCTACCCCACACCCACGGCCACGCGACACGCGGTGATAGCATTGTTGCCCAGCTTGCCTATGTACTGAAAAGAAACACTAACCTGTGGAGATAACATCCTTACTGGCGCAAAACAAGCACCAGGGCATGCAATAAATTGTCCGTAAACACACACAGCCCTTTGTCGCTGAGGTGGAAGCCCTCCCAGGCGTACCATGTCTTGTCTGATGCCAGGATCTGGGGATGTGGCACTATTGTACGGCCGAGCTCTTTGACTCGGTTGGCCAGTCGGCGGTTGATATTCTTCCGCATCCCCTCGATCTTTAGTGGATCCCTGGCATCGTGCCAGTAGCGCCTGGGCAGCATTGAGGATACGATGATCTTGGTGTCAGGAAGCTGGAGTTGTATCAGGATTGATGCCACCATGTCAAGGTAGAGTTGGCTGCCCTTGACCGAGCACAGGTCGTTGGAGCCCAGGTGAATGATGAGGGCTCTGGGGCTGCGCCGTGTCGCCTTGACCTGTGCATCTAGAATGGTGTCCAGCTCCTTCCACCTCATCCCCCCTCGTGCCAGCCATAGCATCCTCGGTTGGTTAAGCTTGCCTATGAGGGACTGAAGGGCCCTTTTTGTGACCTTGATGTTACCAGTTGACAGGATGTCTTGGATTTCCATTGTCGCCTCCTTGATCTTGGACTCTGGGATTCTTATCTGCATTGCATTGGTGTCAATTTCCAGCCCTAAGAATGTCAGTTTGGTCGTGGGGCCCACCGTCTTGTCGTGCGCAATAGGGACCCCAAGCTGTTCTAGTGTATACACGCATCCGTTGAGGTTGTCTGAGCAGTGGCTGGTGCCTGCTGTGCCCCCCGTTAGGAAGTCATCCAGGTAATGCATGATCGGAAACGTTGGAAGATGGGATTGCATACACCATTGCAAGAAGGTACTAAACGCTTCAAATATGGCGCAAGATATGGAGCAGCCAAATGGTAAGCATTTATCAAAATAGAACTCACCTTCGAATCTGATGCCTAGCAGCTCGAAATCGGATGGGTGGACTGGTATAATTCTAAAGGCCGACTGAATGTCGAATTTTGCTAGTAGTGCTCCCTTCCCCAGTTGTTGAACCATATGAGTAGCTTCATCAAATCTGGCATACACAACGGAACAGGCATCTCTGTGTCTATGAAGTCGTTTATAGATATACCCCTGGGATAGGATAGATGGTGAATTAGACGGAATTCCTCCGCATGCTTACCCAGATGCTGACCATAGCCTGGCTGCTTCTTGGGCACCAGGCCTATTGGGGATACTTGGAGGTTGTCCAGGGGGGTGTCCTTGAAGGGGCCCGCCATCCTGCCAAGGTCGACTTCCTTTTGTAGTTTTTGTTTCACGTAGCCTGCCGTGTCTTGGTGCGTGGCTGATCGCAAGTTTTCGTGCCAGGCGACCCGTGCTAAAACCTACCCATAAATAATTTGCATCTCTGTAATTGACCCTAGCATATTGGCGTAACCAGGGTGCCATTTCATTGAGATTCATGGGGGAAGGGGCCATTGAATTTACCTGCCTTGACGGCTGGTTTTCTGTTAGGGAAAGGCCAATTGGGCTTGTATTGGGTCGGTTGGACCCCATTCCCTCAAAAGCAGGTCTTAGAGCTGTGGGAATGTTTGCCACACTTACCCCATTTGTGAGTGTACTTACAGTTGACCCTGCTACAGCCAAATATATTATAATCCAAGCATACCTGACTGGCGATGTCCCCCTGTATGCTTGTCATTGCGCCCTGTCCGCCTGATTCTGGTTGTCGTACCGGCTGTGTGACCATGTACTTCAGCCACAACCCGTCGATGTTGTCCCAGCGTCGTGAGGGGTCCCTTGACATTCTGTGTCGAAATTGTTGGTCGTAGATTGATCAGGCCTCCCCCTCGAATCGAAGTGCCGCCGTTCTTATGGTTTCCATGTAGGACAGCAACGCCTGGGTTGTGCGGACCTCGGAGTGCCTACTAACATAGATATACATGAAAATGTGGAAAGCTGAAGTCCAGCTTGCCAGGGACAGGCGCTTTGGTTGCTGCTTTATTGGTTTAAAAATTATCTTACCTGAGGAGTCGTACGCCATGGTAATCGTACCATCCTCGTGACTTCCCTCGGTGTTCGGTAGGATTGTGCCGAGGTCGACAAACTCGCCACGCCAGATTTTTTCCCTCACCTGTTGTTTGACGTGTGCGTCTATTCCAAGCCTTACCTGTTGGTTTGCGCTAACCGGGCCGGGTGCTGAATGTTCCAGCAACTGGAGTATTTTTTCCAGTTGCTCGTTTACCTGGGTAGCCGAGTTGGCAGCCTGCGCTGCATTTAAGAGCTGCGCAGATTGCACGTTAATTGTGTTGCCACCTTCGATATTTCCGTAATTGGAAGACTCACCATCAGCTGTTGCCTCCTGCATAATGTGTACTCCCGGGGTTTGTCTCCTGGTTGTCCTGGCCTGCTTGGCTCCCCTCACAAGCTTTTGGTTGACGGCTGATCTTCTCTTGGGAGGCATCACGAAAGGTCGAGGTGGTGAGTTGGTATTCCACAAGTGTAAAATGTCCCGAGGATGAAGTTCGGGAGTAGAACGAAATAAATGCGATACGGCGACTGCTGAAATAGGTTGTATTCAAAGCGTAATCGGCGAAACGGTCGCGATTGTGTGAATGCGATACAGATAGCGTTGAAATAGATGTTATTCAAAGTGTAATCAGCGAAACGGTCGTGACTGGGTGCAAAGGAAACGTACAAAGCGAAAGCGATTAGATACAGCGAAACGCGTGTGTACTTGAAGAGGGTCGGTGCGCGAATGACGGGCTTTAACAAAGGCGGGATGATATTTATTATAGTATACAATATTACAATGCATATATAGATCTATATTTTAAAATTGTATTCAGCATATTAATTATATTTTATTATATACGCCTAAAAAAAAGAAACGCAAAGCCAGATTTGTGTGAGGTAGGAAAATACATTCATTTAAGAAACCGTACAAGGAATTGAGCCAAAATGTTGTGGAGAGAACACTTTGTAATCTCGATTTTTCTAATTTTTATCAAAATATGACAAATATTATTTTGAAAAAATTATGAAAAAGGATCGGTATCGGTGATCAGTAAGAATTGGAACCTAGGTAAAAAATTGAAGTGTTTATTTGTACGTTTTGACGGAAAATTTGACGAAAAATCAACTCTCTGTCTGTAGAATGAAAATTATCAAAATCCTTATTTCTGAAAAAATTGAATGGTAGATTTTCTTGAAATCATGATTAAAAACCCATGAAGATTATGGAATACTTCACTAATATTTCAATGTAACCAAAAATGTCATGATACACACAAGTGAAAATTTCGATGATACTAATTCGCATAAACTTTAAACACACATAGTTCTTTAATCGGACCAATGTAACTGAGGACTTGCTTAATCCTCCTCTTCATAAACTGATGCATTATTTACAATTTTGTTGACTGTGTGTCCACCATCTTGGTTTTGAAGTCTGCGTCACGGGTTATGATCGGCTATACTACAAAGGGGAAGCTAGCCAAGGACAATAGTAAAATCACAAAAACAGAAACACTGGTAGCTTTCTTACACATTCTAAGTAATGATAACTCTGTAAAAATCAAAACACAATGTCTTCATTCAGATAGTGAATTAGCCAAGATGCTTGGCGTGCCACAGCCGACTGACGAACCCCAGCTCTGGCAATTAGCACGTCTCACATCAGTGAAGGCAATCAGAGCAGACTGCTTATCCTATCTGTATACGTCTTTGGTTTGACCTTTGTACTTAAGCATGTGACCCATGAAGATCTGGGGTAGAATAGGTATTCAGCAACCAAGGCTTGCTGTAAAAAGCGACTATGCTTGTCGAAAGAAGCGACTAACAGGATCAGGTAGTCAGACTGATACATGACATTGTATCCCAATTGCATGGATCGATGCTCATGATGTCAATCACTGGATTGTCTGCCCCAGGCTCGATTATTTACATACCGCCATAAAATAGCTGGAATATTGCTGAATGTGGCATGAAACAACAAACAAATCAAAACAAAAAACTAACATATGATCCTTACACAGTCACAAAGAAGCTAAAACTTGATCCCAAAGATGGCAACTGAAATTGTTCAAAAGATTCAAATACAGTTTTCAATTTTGCAGCCACAACAGCCATATGGAAAAACCTATTTGTTGTTCAGTCATTTTTGTCCACATTTTGGATGAGATACTTTTTACCAGTTTTAGCTAACCTGAACTTAATGTTGTCTGTCATGTTTCGGTTCCATTCTATCCAATTTAATCAATTGTTCAAGGCAATATGTAGTTTAGCTATATGGAATTTTATACCATATTGAACATTTGGACGTTGATAACATTTTGAGGCGACTGTGCTTGTCGTAAGAAGCGAATAACGGGAACGGGTGGTCGGGCTCACCGCTTTGTTGATGCATGTCATAGATCCCAATTGTGTGGAACGATGCTGATGATATCAATCACTGGATTGTCTGCTCCAGACTCAATTATTTACAGACCGTCGTCATATAGCTGGAACATGCTGAGTGCAGCGTTAAACAACAAACAAACAAACATAAGATTTTGGTGCCCATAAGTTATTCTCTCCATATGCATTCAGTTTGCTGTAGAGACACATGTCCAAGGAAGATTACATTTTGCAAACATGTTGCTAGTACTGACTGTTCATTAGTTCATATTTTGAAATCTTGTCTCATGGTCTGATCTTCCACATATTCCAGAAGAAATCAGTGAAACTACACTCAGCTTTGAGGCTCTATGTGTGACAACATTGATCTGATTTGACTGATTTTTAATGCTTTCTTTTTAGGATGGAAAGGCCTTTCCGTGATGTCATATGCTGCCTTCCCTGGCCTGCTCCAGAAATGTCTGTTGAGGCATTTCCCAGAAGGTAATGCTAAACTCCCTTCCCCATCCTTGGATGTCAGCTGGCTCAGGCAAGTGTGGACCTATATTACAGCCCGTGGATTTGATGTTGTATCTGTATTCAGTGGTTTTCCTATTGTGCCAGATATTGATTCTTCCGGCAGAGGAAGACTCCACAGCATCGAGGATGTCTTTATTGCTCAGTCAGTGAGGCACTCTGAATCTTTACCTCCAAATGTAGGTGCAGCGCTGCAGAAACTAGGCATTGTCCATTTAATATATGTTCCTGACTTTGTGCTGAAAAATTCATATGTTCTTGGGACAATCATTCAGTACTCAAATCCAGTTGGTGTTGTAAGAGCATTAGAGAAAGTATACAGGAGGAAACTTATCACAGCTGTACAACTGTTCAACTCCGAATCCTCCAAACAGGAAAAGTCTGCTTTGGTTGCCTACATTAGCACCTGCCAGTTGTCCGAGGGAAGTAAAGCAGTGTTGAGGAAGTTACAGCTATTTACTGCGACAGACAACAGTGATTGTTCAGTGGAAACCTTATGTACTCTGGCTCCTGATGAACAAATACCTGTACCCTACCCAGAGAGGTACATCCAGTGTTCATCTGCTGCAGTGAGACACCTGGCACTGACACTTGGTGCAACAGAAAGGCCATTTCTTGATGTCAGTCGTCGAATCCTTCAAATGATGCAGGATAACAGAACAGAATATACAGAAAGTCATATGGTAGATTTTATGGAGTTTCTCATGGAGAATCACCTTCATATTGTGAATGAGACCAGGCAAATTGCTTCAGAGGTACGGTTCCTTTCATCCAGTGGAGGGTCATCTGGACTGAGAGCTTTTGATCTGTTTAGCCAAGATGACCCATTCCTGAAAGACTTATTCCTGGGAGAAGACAAATTCCCAGCAGATTGGCACACACGAACAGACAGACTGAGAAGAGGATTAGAAGCAATTGGTCTTAAAACAGAGAAAGAAGTTTCAGAAAGTGATGTTAGAACATCAGCAAAGACAATTGAGGAGCTTGTAATCAGGGGAATGGAATCTGAAGCAGGCCGTAAAGTAACAGCATTCATCACTTTCCTGGAAAGGAGCACAGACAGAATGGATACAATCAAACTATCTGACCTTCAGCATGTGCAATGCATCCCATGCATGCAGAAAATAATATCCAGATATCCCAAGTCTCTGTCATGGAAAGGAGAATCAGGACCCAATATCTTATCATCAGGAAAGGTTTTCAGTTCAAGATACTCATCTATCATTGGGTCTGTTAGTCCAGTTGCAAAAGAAACAACAGCTGCTGTTGAAGCAATTTTAGGACTTGATAGAGTTCCTCCAGTGTGTTCAGTAATGGAACATCTTCATAATCTTGGGACATCTTATGACAGTAGAGAATGTAATCCTTGTATGGACTTACTAAAGGACATTTACAGCTTCCTGAGTTCTCAAGATGTATCAAGTACAGAGAAGAACATGATGGAGTCATCACGATCTGTGTGGGTGGGAATAGAAGAAGGTTTCCACTCTCCCCGGTCAGTGTATTGTGAAAGATCTGATGCCGACCTGGAGCTGAAGCCTTACAGATACCAGCTGCCATCTCTGTTGCATGGCTGGGGTTCATTACTATGTAGCTATGGCTGCCACCAGAGACAAACACCTGACATGTTGGCCACTGTCCTGGAAGAAATAAAAGAAAAGCATGATGAATTAAAAAATGCCAACTTAAAGAAACCAACAGTTGTGCGACAAGATCTGAAGCTTGTTCTTCAAATACTGAATGAACTACAAGAACACCCTCAGAGACCTGACCATGTGTTGGTGCCAGTTCACCAAGCATCTGATGATTTCCTTCTCTTGTTGCCAGCAGAATACTGCACCTACTGCAATGCAGACTGGCTGCAGGATCAGATCTCTGTTGGTGCTGAAGAAGGTGAAGAAGAGGAAATATTTTATGTTCATGCTAACATATCAGAGCACACTGCACAACTGTTTGGAGTTTATTCCCTGACTAATCGTGTTATGGATGACACTGAAGACTTTGATATGGAGTATAATCAGTCAGAACCATTAACACGAAGACTGAAAAACTTGCTCCATGAGTACACAGATGGATTTTCTGTCCCAAAGGAGCTGATACAAAATGCAGATGATGCTGGCTCTACAGAAGTCTGCTTTATGTATGATGAGAGACAGAATCTGAATGCTAGAACTTTCCTCATGAATGAGAAGATGGCTGGTTTGCAAGGTCCAGCCCTCTGGGCCTACAATGATGCAAGTTTTACTCAAAGTGACTTTGCCAATTTAAAGAAACTTAGTGGTGCCACTAAAGAAGAAGACACAGCAAAGGTGGGAAAGTTTGGTTTGGGATTCAATTCTGTCTACAATCTAACTGATGTTCCAAGCTTCATAAGTGAAAATACCTTGGTGATATTTGACCCACACAAGTCATACTTAGGGAGAGCTGGACTGAAAGCAAACCTCCAAAGTGTAAAAAATCAGAGGATGTTGAGAAATATGAGTGGACAATTAAAACCATTCGAGGGAATATTTGGTTGTCAGTTCATGAAAAAGAGAAAACTTGACAGTATATGTCATGGAACGCTTTTCAGGTTCCCTTTGAGGACATCGGAACAGGCTGCAGCAAGTGAAATTAAAGACTTGTCCTACTCAAGGCAAGAGATGGAGAACTTTTTCCGAAAATTTGCAGAAGGATGTGGAAATCTTACTCTCTTCACACAGAATGTGTCATCCGTGAAGTTCTTCTATCTACCATGCGATGGAGACCCAAATGAACCAGAACTTCTCATCCATGTGACAAAAGCAATAAGGGACCAAAGAATCTTGTCACCTCCCAATTCCTTTCTTAATGGACCTAACGTGCTGTCACATGCAGCGGAAGAATGGAAAAAGGAAACAGAACTGTGCTTGAAAATAAGTGAAAAAAGTGATGTCCAGCTTGAAATATGTGACACAGACATGACGAGAATGCAAAAGCTAAAGGCTGGTGTAACCATTGTGTCATGGCTCATAACATGGGTAACTGGTCAAGGAGAATCTGAGCAGTTTGCTCGGTCTGGAAAGCTCAAAGGACTGCTTCCATTAGCAGCTGTTGCAATTCCACTGACTTTTGAAGATGGAAGACAATGTATATATAAAATGGACAAATGTCCTGAAGGGTTCTATAGAGAAGGACATTACTTTTGCTTTTTGCCTTTACCAGTGCACATTCCTTTTCCAGTACATATCAATGCACCATTTGCCTTGACATCAGACAGAAGACAACTGTGTACACAAACAGAAGATGACAAGACGAACTCTGAAGCTGAGTGGAACACTGCTTTGTTAAAAGATGCTACTTGTAGAGCATATGTAGCTTGTCTGGAACAATTAGAGATCACTGACCCTTCCACTGTTGGTCAATATTATGACTTGTGGCCTTCCATGCAAAGTGGACTGGACTGTATGGTACGAAGTTTCTATGAGCTTATAACACATGAGGCCCATGATGTGTTTCTGCATGATGACAATGGTAATCTGGAATGGTTGTCATTTCAAAGAATACATATTCTTGAACCTGCCTTTCGTTGGAAAGGTGAAATTGGAACAATTGCCTTCAAGGCAACATCACACTTTTTGAAGTCAGCAAATGAAAAAATGGTTGATCTTCCACAAAAACTTCTTGAACAGTTTTATTTGTCTGGACTGGAGTCAAGTGTTACTTCCAAGCTTATCACAACAGCAGAGTTTTTCAAGACAGTCTTTTTCCCAAACATACATGACAGTTACTGGAACCCAACAGAGAGAAATAGCTTGGTATTGTTTGCCCTAAAATGTGAGAATGAAAGTGTTCAAGACCTGATCAGAACATCAAGATGTATCCCAACAGAACCATCAGGTACTCTGAAAATGCCAGGTGAACTAGTTCATCCAAACATGCAGTGTGCAAGAATGTTTTCTGGAGAAGATGAATGCTTCCCTAGAGGATTTAGGCTTTGGGGAACTGACTTTTGTGACCTGAAGGTGATAGACATTCTAGGGAAGCATGGAATGATCCAAGACAGACTCCCATGGGATCTCCTTGTTGGGCGAGCAATATCAGTAGAGAAACTAGCTGAAAAGGATGCCAAAGCAGCTCACGAGAGAAGTGGTAAGATCCTTGTGTATCTTGGCAACCAGTTCCAGTATGGACAGAAACATATTGCCACCTGTCCAGAGGCTACAAAATCTACATTACAAGACATATCCTTTCTACCTGTTAAACAATGCCCCTCATCATGGCCTATAAAGTGGAAAGCAGATGATATGAAAGGAAAATTATTTGCGTGTCCAAGGGAACTGTATTTGAAGAAAGTGTCAAACTTAGTTGCCTCTTCACAGTTAATATTTGATGACTGTTTTGACAGTTATTTAAGAATGGACATGGAAGTTTTGTCTTTGCTTGGTGTGAAAGGAAAGGAAGATGTTGACCTGGAAATAGCTTCAGAACAATTGTTTCTGGTTTCAAAAGCCATGAATGCATTGACTAAAAATTCATCTTTCTATGAGCTTGAGAAATTGTGCAAAGATATATACACATTCCTGAACTCTAGGTGTGATGAAGATGATGCTCATATCACGACGATACAGCAACTTTTACAACAGGAAGAGACTGTGCTAGCAAGAAAGCAGATGGTTGAACCAAAGCATGCTGCTTTCGAACTGCCAGTTGATTTATCACCTTATTTGCATCAAGTTGATAAAACCATAGTTGGCCATCAACTGCTTTTGCAGAGCATTGGGGTTAAAAATAAGTTTGAAGTATCTGATCTGCTAGATGTTATGCAGAACATATCCAGAGATACAGGTTCACAACAACTTTCAGAGGATCTGTTGATATGGTTTGGGAGAGCTACTCAGCATCTTTTAGAGCTTGACACATCATGTTTTGATCAAGAAGAGTTTGATCTTTCACTTCCAAATTATGAAGGATTTTTGTTAAAAGCAACCTTACTATGCATTGATGATTATGGATTTGTTGATAAAAATGAATCAATGGAATTGGTGCATCCACGTATACACCAAAAGGCAGCCAAGTTGTTAGGTGTGAAGGGAAAGCGAGATGTTCACCTGGAAGGACACATTTCTCATTTTTCCTCAGAATTTGGTCAAAGTGAAAAACTTACAACACGATTAAAACGAATTCTGAGTGGGTACCCATGTGACTCCTCAGTCATGAAAGAACTGCTACAGAATGCTGATGATGCTGGAGCTACTGAACTGATGTTCATAAAGGATTTCAGACATCTGCCAACAGAAAAATTGTTCTGTGATGAATGGGCTTCCCTGCAAGGTCCAGCACTGTGTGTCTTCAATGACAGTTTCTTCACAGAAGATGACCTTGAAGGTATTCAGAACTTAGGTGTAGGAAGTAAGAGTGATGATCCTGTAAAGACTGGGCAGTACGGTGTTGGGTTTAATGCTGTTTATCATCTCACTGATGTGCCCTCCTTCATCACTGTTGGCCCTGGAATGGAAAAATCTATATGTGCCCTTGACCCTCATATGCAATATGTACCAGGGTGCAAATCTGGAAAACCTGGAGTGAGAATATCACAGCTTGACAGGATAAGAGACACTTATGCAGATAGCGTCTCTGGCTATCTGGAAGATAAAGTCAGAACTGACACAAAAGGAACACTGTTCAGATTTCCCTTGAGGACACGGGAAATGGCAAAACAGTCAAAGATCAAAGACAAAAAAGTTGACCCAGATGATGTCAACAAGCTCTTAGAGGAATTCAAGAATGATATGTTTGACACTCTCCTATTCCTCCACAATGTTAAGAAGATATCTATTGCCAGTGTAAACAGCTTTGGTAATTTCAAAGAAGAATACTGGGTTAAAGCAAGTCTGAGTGAAGAAGATATTTCTGAACATAAGGGTTTCCTTTCTCACTTGAGGAAACAGACTGATAAAATAAGAGATCCTTGTGCTGGCATTGGCCTTGATGCTGTTTCTTCTTTGGAAGCTGAATTGTCCCTCAGTGTTGAAGATTCTCAAGGTAGACAGCAAGATTGGATGGTGTTTCACCATTCTGGATTTTCTAAAGAAAAACCTATTCCAGAACCTGTAAATGAAGCCTGGGAAAATGGGGATATTTGTCTTTTACCACGAGGTGGTGTTGCAGTGCCACTTACTACTGAAGGTAAAAGTATGATGGCGATCCAGGGGAAAGCATTTTGTACTCTGCCTCTGCCTATCACTACAGGGCTGCCTGTACATGTCAATGGTCATTTTGCCTTGGATCATGAGGCAAGACGAAACCTTTGGCATGGCAATAATGACTACCGGTCAATCTGGAATCGCCATATAGTTGATGCTATCATAATTCCAGCCTATATTCTGGCTATGCAGTCACTGAAAAAGAGAACTGGAATGTTCAAGGAAAAGTCACTGAGATGTCAATATGAAAGTCTCCATTACTATTATAGTTTCTTTCCAGACAGGACTGAGAAAACAAGTGGAGTTTGGAATGATGTCGTTATTTCATTCTACTCAGATATCTTTTTTAACAAAAGAAAGCTCTTTGGAATTGTGAAACCTGGAAAAGGAATGTTTTCAGATTTCAGCAAGGAAGAAAGTAAAAGCAACAAAGCACAAAAAAAGGAAGATATGAACTGTAAGGTTTTGTGGGTTCCAGCTTCATGCGGTAAAGGATATTTCAATGTACTGGAAAGCCTTTTCCCTCAAAAGAAAACCGAAACTGGTGAAATCTCACAATCTGACACTGACGGAGGAAAAGCATGGACTGTGTTATTTCCACAGATGCATGAATTCAAGCAGGAAAATGACAAAGCATGGCAGCTTACAGAGATTCTAAAAGACTTGAACATGAATGTGATAGATGTTCCATGCAGGATTTATGAAAATGTCAGAGACATTTGCACTGAAGGTGAGAAGAGCCTTGTGACACCAGAAAGTGTCATACAGTTTCTAAAATCACAGACAGTTGACACCAAAGAAAGGTGTAATCTTGGGTCTCTGCCTCTGGAATTAGAATTCACATCTTTGAAGAGTATCAAATCACTAACATTATTGACAAAATTCTGTGAAATGCATCCTGAGTTTGGTTCTGAATTGCAAACTTTGCCACTTGCACTGACTGAATCCCAGCAATTGCATTGTTTTGATGCTACAAAGCCATTGTTTGTGACAAGACGCACACATCTGTTTTATAAAACTCCAGATGTGTTGCTGCACAACAGTCTAACTCATAGGTATAAAAAATACCTCAAAGACTCTGATTGTATAAAAGATCTTGATGTTACTTCATTGGCATGTTTGACTGAAAAAACATTTTCCAAAGATGTTTTGCGAACTGGCAAACCAGTTCTGTGGGAGGACTCCATAGAACATCCAACCAAGGAATGGATCTTTATGTTTTGGGATTACCTGTCTCAGCAAATATGCAATAAAAGGAAAGAACCGACTTTTGACACACAGGAGTTTTTGGCTGAGCTAGATAACTGGTCATTGTTTCCAGCGATAAAGCAAGGGGAGAGCACTCTTTTACTGTATGGAATAAAAAATAGCAAATGTGTAATCTATCATCATCATTCACATAAGCACCAACTGTGTGAAACTGCTTTGCTAAATATGAAAGTTCCAATGCTTGAGACATCATTGTTTCATCCGTTTACTTCTTTCAGCGATATCATTGAAGTAACCTCATCCATTGCTGCAAGTGTGGAGAGACCAGACAGCATATTGAAATTATTATCAGACTTTGATTTCAATGATTGTCCTGATATTACTGCAGATGACAGTTTGGCTGTTTTAGAGTACTTCAGTGTAAACATTGAAAAACTCTGTGAACAACATGGTGAACAGTCTGCACAACAACTTCGGAGACTTCCTATCTTTGAGTCTATGTGTGGACAGCAAGTTGCTATACAAGATGACAGTGAGGTGTTAGCAGTTGAAGACTCTTGTTTCATACCACCTGATGGTTTCAGTGAATTGATCAGAAAATCAGGTGTACTGTTTCTTAAGAAGCGTGTTGCATGTAGAAATATTTATGAAAAACTGAATATAGAGACAAAGACACGAGTGGATTTGTATGCCAATTACATCCTTCCAAACTTTGAATATATGTCAAGTTCCGCCCAGCTTGCACATTTGGAATTCCTTCGTGATACCTTATTGCCCTATTATGAAGAACTGGGTGTACCAGAAGGACTAATAGACAGGCTGAGAGAATTAAGATTCATTGAAACCAATGAAGGCTTACGTCAGTGTGCTAACAATTTTTTCAGTCCTTATGAAGAAGTTTTCAAAGTGATGTGTGACCCATCGGTGTTCCCACCATCACCATTTGATGAACTGACCTGGCAAAGATTCTTAAAATGTGCTGGTTTGAAAACAGATGTTTGCTCTCAACAGTATTTAACCTATGCTAGAGAAGTCGAAGATCTTGGTAGCAAAGGTATTACTGAAGATGTGTGCAAGAAGTCTAAAGTTTTGTGCAATTACTTAAAAGTCCACCATGAAAGATTTCAAGAGCAACTGTCCCAAATTGGAAAGATCAAGTTTGTGTTGCCTCATACTGTAAAGGAAGAGTTAACAGCAATACATCCTCAACTGGATGATGGCAAACATCTAGTTTCCTACTGTGAATCACTAGCCCCTGACAACTGCCACTGTATCTGGACTAGCTGTTCAATGTTCCACAGGGATACATACCCACTTTCATGGAAATCGATGCCTAACACAACACTCTGTTCTGCACTTGGCATCAGAACAACACCTGATCCAAAAGACGTAACAACACATTTGCAAAACATATGCAGGTCTTTTGAAGAACTTCAGAACCAGAATTCTGTAGAAAGATTATCCAAGTTAAGAAGTATTGTTGAAAGAGTCATGATATCAATTTACAAATATTTACAAAAGGCTGGAGTCAGTGATTGGATGAAGCAACAGCTTAAAGACTTTTGCACAATCTACATTCCAGAGAAGAACTGTATGGTTCCAGCTTCAGAAGTTGTAAAAAGAATTCGTTCTAATGAGATTGTGAAAGGATATGTTTATGTAATGCCAGACACATTAAATGACTTTTGGAACGTCCTTCTTGAACTTGGTGCCTCAGAGGAGGCACATGCTAACCTTTATGCATGTGTGCTGGAGAAACTGTACAAACAGACACACATGCAGAAACTGAAAGAAAATGATCTGCTTGCAGCAGAGAAGGCCATTGAGCTCATGTTTACTTTCATGAAAGTGCAAAACAAGACAAATACACCCATGTTAGACTTGCCTACATTGTATCTACCAGATGCTAACTTGACATTAACAGACTCTTGTAAACTGGTCTTTATTGACAATAACTATTTCTCTGGAAGAGTTCAGTCTCTTGATTTGCAGTATTTTCTGGGATTTGAGAAGTTTCCTGATTTGAATAGTGATCCACTTCGTCACATAAACATTCTACCTGTGGGCTATCAGCTGACAATGCTGTCATCTTTAGTCCAAGAAAATGTCACTGATGAGAGCAAATTGAAAGCATGTCCACGTCAATTATCTCAGGAATATATGGAGATCATACATGAGTCAGAATTTGTTAGTGCAGTTATGAGACTGGTCAATCATGAACTGTTACGTCGCAGTCAACATCTGGACCAAACTGAAGCAAAGACAATTGAAGAACAACTGAGGAAGCTAGAAATTCATCAAGTTGAGAACTTACACACAGAACTGAGAGAGAAAGATGGTGTTCAAATACCCCGTAGCGAAGACAAAAAACACAGTATGGAAGAACACTTTAATGCAAAAGTATACCTATTCATTGACAATGACATTGACTCAGATGATTTATGTAGTGCCCTGACATCAACTGTTGATTCTTTGACTTCAAATAGACTAGGAAATTCAAGTCATCACATTAATCATCTATTGAAATACAACCCAGAAACATACCAGGGTCATTTGGATGAAAACGGAATACGGCCATATAATCATGTTTGCAAAATGAGAGAAAACATTGCTTTTCCTATTCCCGGGACATTGATCCAAGAAGATATGCACTGGCTTCTGGACAACAATTTCCATGCCTTTGATGAATGGGAGTATGTTGGACTGGAGGTATATGATCCTGTCATTGACACAGATGCAAAGAAGGGAGATGATGAAGAGGTCAAACCAGAATATATTTATGCACTTGTGAAGAAAATCTTGCCAAAGGAAACTTCATGGATCAGGGGGCAGTATCTGGTCACACTTAAGAATGGCCATCTAGAGACCATACCTGGAACAAAACTGTATAAAATATGGAATAATAATCAGGATAAAAACATTGCAACAGAAGAAATGTCCACTTCTCCCGATGAACTGCTTAAGCTTGAGCATAGAGACCTCAAGACAGTATTAAGGGAAATCAGAGATATTCTGACAGAAACCTGGCGAACATGTACTGACCCGAAGGAGAGAAACAGGGTAAAGAAAAGATTGTATATAACTTGGCATCCGGATAAGAATCTTGGGGAAGAAAATTTTTGTACTGAAGTGTGTCAGAATATTGAGTTATATGTGACAAAACTTGACAAAGGGCAGAGAATCACCGAAGATGGCGATGTTGATGACATGCAATCACATTCATCCTTCTTTGAACATATGAAGAAGAGAAGTTCACATCAAAGGGATCAGTACAAACAATGGAAGCAAGACCAAACATTCGACAATCGTCACCACTCTGCCAGGAATAAAGTTCATCCTCAACCACAGGAAGCAAAACGGTGGCTCAGACAGGCATCATGTGACTTGCGGTCAGCCAGAGACACTCTCCATCTTGGTAGAGATTTTAATTGGGTGTGCTTCAAAGCTCTGAAGGTAAGGTTGTTTGACAATACATGTATACTGAAATTTTGGATATGATCAATGATGTAATTGTAGGTCGCAATGGAAACTTTGGATTATATATCAACTTTGTGTGTTTGTATCACATTCGATGATATACAGTCAGTCTATCACTACAAATGAACACAAAATGTGTATTATTGACACAGAAACTCACTTTGTTTTATATTCGACCCCAATCCCCTTTTCCTTGTTTTACAAACGTTTTTCAACTACACAGAACCAACTTTATGGTTTTATTGTGAGCATTAGTTACTTAGCTTATTCCGTACAAAAATTACACGTATTTATTTGTTGGGGTCATCAGTTTGTTCACTATTGGAATCAAACTGTGTGCTCTTCCAATCACTTTATACGTTAGAATATCATAAATGTACCAAATGAACAGCGTAGAGTTGAACACCAGTGTCTGAAACTCAAATGTTTCAAATGCCATATCAACCTCACAATCCTGTTCAAGCAAACTCTTACTATGTTTATCACTATTTTAACATGGATGTGTCAAATAGCCGGTTGTCTCAACTAGGTCTGGGACGAGTCCAAATTTACTACCCGGGTACCCACACCCCTATTATCCGATCCTACCCGGTACCTGCTGTTGGTGTCAAGAGATAGGTACAAAATGTGTGATTGGGAATAGTTAGACAGTAGCCCTGGCAGAATGTATTCAGATACACATATAAAACTATGTGGCCATACAAACACTCAAGTTCTAGCTTTGTTCAAACATATATAAGGCAGAAGGAACGTGTTCATAGTCATGAAGAAATGCGAACATTAGAGACTTAAAATTGTCGTGTAACCATGTAGTTATATAGTGAATTTTTACCATGAAACAATATAGTAACTAGTGACTAACCACGGGTCCAGTGGGTGGTACCTGGTTCCTACTCAGTACCCACCCGACCCGAGTATCCGAGTTACCTGTCCAAGCCCTAGTCTCAACCTTAGTTTATAGACTCGAGACTTAGAAATAAGTTAAAACTTACTAACTCAAACCTTTTGAAAAACACAACTTAACACAAGTTAGAATATATATCAAGTATATTTACCTAAACGCTCCATGGGGTGAAACACCAAAGATGGAAACCAATGACATCTACACAATTAAAATTAAGTCTCTAACCAATTTATTGTTATGCCTTCTATCAGGAAAGAAATGATGATGGTTAAACATTTGAGACAGTCAGTACCAATGCATAACAGACGATCTTCCTTCATACGCATGATGTACCTTATTCTACGCAATAAGCGCTCAGGGCGCTCTCAAAATTAGAAATAGGGAGCTCTCATTAGAATATTATTTTGGTGAAAAAAAAGAAGCTGAAAGATCTTAAAAAAAAATGTGTTTTTTCTGACAGCCTGAAATGTTTATATACGATAGATATAATTTTCCAGAATTTAATTGCCCATAAGGGTGCATATAACACACGAGTTCGTATTATACACGAATAAATAAGTCTTGTGTACATTGATCAATCGGAAATGGTACAAATTGGGATTGTTCTCTAGCCAATATATCAGCAAATTTTGCCGTGGACATTTATTAGACCGGGGCGCTTATTACGTCGAATACGGTATTTATAGTTTTGCTGGGGATAAGGTGTAGGTGGATGCGTTTACATTGATCAATCGGAAGGGGTAGTAATCGGGATTATTCACTAGCCAATATATAAGCAAATATTGCCATGGGTGCTCATTAGAGCAGGGTGCTTATTACGTCGAAGATGGTATTATCAAATTGTGAAATGTGTGAGATGAATCAGGATAATGTTTAGGGTTTGAAAAAAATATAAATATTATATGAAATTAAATTGAAACACATGAAATTGTTTTTTCTGATATTTCTTTTCTGATGAGAAATACAGTCAATGTTCAGAGAATCCATGTCAGATTCTCTTTGCTCATTCACAAAGTTTTGATTTAAAGATGGGAATCCCTTTCTAAAAGAAACATAAGGCATCACACATACTTACTATTCTATTTTATTTCCTGTTGGTCATCGTGGGACCCCCATTTTTAATGCCTGGGACTCGACAAAAAATGTATTACTGAGAGTCCCAAGGACTTGAAAATATATTGAACTTGGAAAATTATGGAAAGTTTGCAAATCTGTAATTCTAGCTACAGTATTAAATAATATCTATGAGAATATTTGGTGTTAACCATCCTGGGCTCTTTTGATAAAAGGAGTTTGTCACTTCACTCTTAAATGAAACAGATTCAAAATGCACTGCCAGTAATGGTCATCTGCCAATGGTTATTCCACAGGGTCTTAAAGCCAAAATAGTGCTAAAACTAAACCACTCAAAGTCAGTGATGAACAGCAGTGTAGGAGTGGTATGTAATTGCCATGTAACTCTTGTTGAAAAAATTGTATTTTCATCAACGTTTGAACGAACATTGTGCATGGTTTTAATAAACGCTCTCCTTTAACAGTTTTCTGAGCATCCTGATCACTTATAGCAGCGAATTTGGTAGAGTATTTTTCCTCAGAACTAAAAGACCCGTGAAGATCTGGGGTAGAATAGGTCATTCACCCATGCTATGCGACTACCTGGATCGGGTGGTCAGTCTCCCTGAATGTCATCGATCCCAATTTTGTGAATCGATACTCATGATATCAATCACTGGATTTTCTGGTCCAGACTCGATTATTTACTGACCGCCGTCACATAGCTGGAAAATTGCTGAGTGCGGCGTTAAACAAGAAACCAACCAACCAACCAATCAGAATAAATAAGGCTTGGCTGAAAATTTGTGAACATGATATTGACAACAACTTTGTTTTGGTCACAATAATCTGCACTTAACATTGGCCATTGCATGTTGACATAATTGCGGAAAAAGGTTACTAAGCGATACATATCAGAAGAAACTGCTTAACTGGTACCAGACATTGCCAAATGCATTGATACTTTGGTACTGTCAGGTTAAAATGATATTGTGTAGAGTTCAAGCTCAACAAACGTCAGTTTTTATATTTTCCAAGGACATTTACTTTCATCCTTGTCGTTTGGTCCCCGGCCGGTTTGGTCGGCTCGGAGTCAGTATTATGTGTCTGAGTAGAGTATTTATGTTAAACTGCGGCTTGGTATCTCAGTGAGCTGGCAATATAAATCAGCCAGACTAGTACAAGCTGACACACACATGGACACACACACACGTGCATGCATGTAGCTATATAAGTGCAATAATCTTGGATGCAATGTTAAACCCCATTTCCCTCACCTTATCGTTGTCACAGTATTGGTTCCATGTTCCAGGCAGCTGAGAAGGCTGTCACAGCTGTCTGGTACAACAGGAATGCTTACAAGGCAGAGAAACTCCGGAAAACAGGCATCATCAAAGCGGCAGCTGGGTTGGAAAATGTCCGTTTTTCTGACTTAGTGACTCAGCTTCAAAATATAGTTGGCGACTATGACAGAATGCACTTTCCCGATAGGCTTACCTGTCCACTCATCCCAGCTGATGTATACACTGAAGGTACAGCAACACAAGCATGTCAACTCGCAGAAATTGTTCTTATTCTAGCTGAAGAAATGTGAGGTGAGATACTTTTTTTATGCACATGTTTTGTTTGTTTGTTTGTTGTTTAATGCCGCAATATTCCAGCTATATGACAGTGGTCTGTAAATAATCGTGTCTGGACCAGACCATCCAGTGATTGATATCATGAGCATCGATCCATGCAATTGGGATATGAAGACATGCATCAACAAAGTCACAGAGCCTGTATTTAACAGCTGATCCTGGTAGTCGCCTCATACAACAAGCATAGTCGCATAGTATGGGTTGCTGAAGACCTTTTCTTAACTGAATCTTCACAGGTCTTATGCACATGTATGACCACTTATGTCAATACACCATATTATCCTTATTCTTGGACTTTTGTAATTTTCAAGTGCTTCTATGCATGGCCATGATATATGACTCGTATCATGGTTTGTTGCCAATTCACATCTCCAGACAAACATGCCACGTCAGTACCATAAAAGTATTCACTCTTGTCACTCACTCACTTTCTCCACTCACTCGGCTTGGAGTCAGTATACTGTGTCTGAGTGGGGTGTTTATGTTAAACCGTGGCATGGTATCTCAGTTGGCTAGCACAAGAAAACTTTGAACACACCTTGCTGACTTTGTTCATGCATGTCATAATATCCAATTTGCATAGATCGATGTTTGTGATGGATTCCTGGATCATACAGCTGGAATATTGCTGAGTGCAGTTTAAAACGACAAACAAACAATAAGTATTGACTTAGCTATCATATAACCATATTTACTTCTGTTTGTTTGTTGTTTAACGCCGATGTGGGCATTATCCCAGCTATTCGAAGGTGGTCTGTAAATAATCAAGTCAGGACCAGACAATCCAGTGTCTGAAATCATGAGCATCTATCCAAGCGATTGGGATATATCAACCAAGTCAGCGAGTCTGACCACCTGGTCTTGTCAATCATTTCTTACGACAAGCATAGTCGCGAAACATGGCAACCATGGCTTTCTGAAGACCTATTCTACCTCGGGTCTTCATGGGTCAATTTTTACTTCTGACACAAGTTATGTTGAAATAGTGATCCCATCAGTACCCAACTTCTGTTATGTTGAAGTAGTGATCCCATCAGTACCCAACTTCTGTTATGTTGAAGTAGTGATCCCATCAGTACCAACTTCTGTTATGTTGAAGTAGGGATCCCATCAGTACCCAACTTCTGTTATGTTGAAGTAGTGATCCCATCAGTACCCAACTTCTGTTCTGTTGAAGTAGTGATCCCATCAGTACCCAACTTCTGTTATGTGGAAGTAGTGATCCCATCAGCACCAACTTATGTTATGTGGAAGTAGTGATCCCATCAGTACCCAACTTCTGTTATGTTGAAGTAGTGATGCCATCGGTACCAACTTCTGTTATGTTGAAGTAGTGATGCCATCAGTACCAAATTCTGTTATGTTGAAGTAGTGATGCCATCAGTACCAAATTCTGTTATGTTGAAGTAGTGATCCCATCAGTACCCAACTTCTGTCATGTTGAAGTAGTGATCCCATTGTTACCAACATCTGTCATGTTGAAGTAGTGATCCCATCAGTACCCAACTTCTGTTATGTTAAAGTAGTGATCCCATCGGTACCCAACTTCTGTTATGTTGAAGTAGTGATCCCATTAATACCCAACTTCTGTCACATTGAAGTAGTGATCCCATCAGTACCAACATTTGTCATGTTGAAGTAGTGATCCCATCGGTACCCAACTTTTGTTATGTTGCAGTAGGGATCCCATCAGTACCCAACTTCTGTTATTAGGAAGTAGTGATCCCACCTGTACCAACTTCAGTTACATTGAAGTAGTGATCCCATCAGTACCAACTTCTGTTATGTGGAAGTAGTGATGCCATCAGTACCCAACCTCTCTTACGTTGAAGTAGGGATCCCATCAGTACCAACTTCTGTTCTGTTGAAGTAGTGATCCCATTGGTACCAACTTCTGTTATGTGGAAGTAGTGATCCCATTGTTACCAACATCTGTAATGTTGAAGTAGTGATCTATCAGTACCAACTTCTGTTATGTTGAAGTAGTGATCCTATCTGTACCCAACTTCTGTTATGTTGAAGTAATGATCCCATCAGTACCCAACTTCTGTTATGGTCTGTTGATTGAGCTATCTGAAGTCCACGCACATGCGCAGCTTTCCACTTTTCTTGCGCACCAATACAACATTAGATCACCAAGGTGAAAAGGACTGACGGATGATGCCACTTGCAAGAAGTTGTTGGAGATGCTCCTTCACTTCTTGGTACATGGCTGGTGGAATTTGTCTGTGCCTCTGCTTAAAAGGTCCTTCAGTCTCTAGGTCAATCCTATGCTTCACTTCACAAGCCCAATGTCCTTTTCTCCAATAGAAAATACACCTAGAAACTGAAATAGTTTCCGTCCCAAGCCTGAGCTGTTCAGGTGTAACTGCAGTCTCATTGAAATCCATTAAGTCCATGACCTGTTGACCTTCACCTTGAGGAAATGTCTCAGCTGGAAGATCCTCAATGGAGACAACTTGGAGTTCACATAGCAGGGCACGGGTTGGAATAGACACAGTTCTTGTGGTGACATTGGAGACATGAACTGGAACCATGATCTTCTCATCATGATGGAAAATGACAAGTGTAGGGGCAATGTCTAGATCAGATGGGATGGCAGAGTTTTTAGTCGGTTGTACAACAGCACATGTGTCTTTGTAGGCAATAGGCTTGTACAAGTATCCTTGGATAACTCTCTTGGTGTTAGGTGGAATGTGAAACGATTGTGTTCAGCACTTCGAATCTGACCTAAGGAGCAGTTTTGCCGTGCCAGTTCTCTTGTAAGAGCATATTACGGAACGCCATATACCATGGAGTATGAATATCAGCCTTTTGAAGAAATTTGTTTACATACTGTTGCTTACATTCATCCATGTAGCAAGATAAGATATTTGTACCTAACAGCACCGGAACTGTGGTGTTGTAAGGGGTATCAGGGACAACTAACATAAGACAAGGAAGCTTAGCTGAGGTTGCACCTGTACCCTGAACTTCAACTTCTATATACCTGTGGTAAGGTAGATGCTGGCCATCTGCACCCTCTATCTTCAGAATGGCATCTAGTGGCTGTAAATGTGTAGCTGATAGGGACTGAATGTAGAGGCTATGGGAAACTGTTGACACTGTTGACCCAGTATCTATCAGGGCTCTTGTCTCTATACCATTAACAAAAGCTGTTCCTTCATTAGGTTTACCCATCAGCTTGGATACCTGCTGATTACAGTTGGGTGGGCGTCTGTGTTCAAAGCCTACGATTTGCCTCGTCCCATAGGCATCTTCCTGTTTAAAGAAACGCTTGAGTGGTCCAATCTCACTCGACATCCATATTGTAGGTGTCCTGGCTGTTTACATCGGAAACAAATAGGCTCCTGGGTATCTGGATGTCTTGAGGGTTGCTAACCCTGAGGAGTTCCTGTTGTTGTTTGATGCCATCTTCTAACCTGAGTTCCTGTAGGGGGCAGTGACCATTGATGCTCCTGACGTAGGGATTGTGGATGCCAGTACGATTCTGATCCATGTGGTGTAGTAGCTCTCTGGCCGCTGTGTTGGTATTGCCGGGCTGTAGTGTTATCAGCTGGTTGACTATCCCTCTGCTTCTTCAGCTCAGCAACTTCAGTTGATAACTGTTTCAAGATCCCCTTGATCTCCTTCATCTCTGGATCCTTGGCTGCTACAGCGGCCCTATTGGGAGTTACACTCTTCTTCCCTGTTCTGGGTCCTCTCTGCTTCAGGTCAACCTATGCTGTTCGAAGGACTTGTAGAAGATGTTCGTAACTGCTACCCTGGTCAAATATATGTGCTGTGAAATCTCGAAGATCTGGCTTGGATCCTGACCACAGCTGGGTCCTCAACATCTCTCCTCTGCTTTCCTGTGAAATGGATCCCCACATCACGGTATTCCCAAGGATGACGTCATGATTTCAGTTACAGTTGAGGAAAGGATCCTCAAGGTTAATGACAGCAGGCTCGTCCTCACATCTCTGTTTAGGCCATGGCCTCACTGGGGGCTCCAATGTAGCAGGACTGGGTCCGATGCCCACAGACCACAGTCGCTATACGGTGTTCGTCAATGGCCAATATTTATTAGCAGAAATTTAATGTGATTTTAAAGAAAAAACACCCTGAAACAATCAGGTATACAATATAGCACATATAAACAATATACACATATCATAAACACAGATATATACATACAATTCATATGCATACTAGTATGATGAGATACAGTACATAGTATTGTTGTTAATGCACTGGGTAGAATATATTTATGTACATGTTAATAAGAAACGTATTCTGTCTTGATCAAATGCATACACTAGATAATGACATGTAAACGACAACATGTAAATGACTGCTCGGCGACTATGTCACCACAACCTGGGTTGAGACAGAGAAGGAGGCTTGGAACCATTTCAACAGCGACGGCCCTCGCACCAATAACCACCTGGAGGGATAGCATGGACGCTTAAAGAAATTAATCGGCAAAGCCCATCCAAACATCTTTGAGCAGATAAGATTTCTAGGAGCTGAACAGCAGAAGACTGTGATATACAATGCAGAATCGATCAACTGAAGACCAGACTGATCCAGGATGAAGTCAGCATAATTTTCTTTGCTGACTCAGTGTCTCATCTTATCAAATTGCCCATGACTTTTGTGAATCTTATATGTACGTCATCTTGTACATATACATTCAATTTTTTTGTAAATAAATCAATATTCCACCCTTATTGTCTTTTCTTCGTTCGTTTCAAATCCTGTTCCACTTTTTTACTTGCTCAAGTTGTTAAAATAACACTCGATACCCATTGTTTAACTAGATTGGCTGATTAAAATATTCGCAGGACTACGACCTCACTTTTTGCTAGTTTGTTTTCATACGACACAGGGGGTCTTCGTCCTGCGAATGAACCATGTGGAGTGACCACAGTCCTTAGGTGTCCAGCATACAGCATGACTGAGTACCCAATTTGAGTCACACCGTTACATCATATAATCAGCGTTTATATTTGATGATGCACTGAATTTATTTCTAAAACTTACAAGTCTTATTTGACGATCTTTACAGTTTTTTTATTAACACCCTCAGCATCATGTCGCATTTTACTTCACTCATTTGCCATCACAATTTCCATAACCTTGCACTCACACAAATTGATTTGCTGAAATCCCCAAACTTACAGAAAGAACACAATCTTAGAGAGAGAGAGTCTAAATCATAATAGGTGGCACATTTTTGCATATGGTCAGATTAAACATTTGCACACATCTCTATATTTGATGAAGTGTGGGAATAATATACTGTACCAAATTAAAAACTTCACAATCCTAAAATATAACATTTTAACCAGTTATCATTGTTGGCCCTTATTGTGTATTTAAACAGTAATGGCCACGTATTGTCTTCAGATAACACCCGTTTTTGTGCAGATCAAAATCAGGTGCATAGCACTATAGTGGCAAAAGTGTTTTTCACGTGCAACTGGTCACGTGGCCATAATACCGCACGTGTTTTCAGCCATACTTGTTAGCAGTCATTAACAACAACAAAAGAAAAACACAAGAAAACAAAAGTCTTTACGGTCATTTGTCATGCCACGCCTTCCAAATGTGCAATGTGAACATCCGAAGCTGAAGTTGCAAGGACGATGGGTTGTAGTCGACGGACTGTTTATGATTTACAGACACGTCTACAGCAAACGGGTACCACCGCTGATTGCCCTTGGCCAGGTCGACCACGTTTGACGTCACATGCAGAGGATCGTCAGATTGTCTTATGTGACCTCCGTAACCGATTTGTGATGGCTACATCAACCAGAAATAAACTGTTTAGGGAAAGACTGAGTGCGCAAACTGTTAGTAACTATCTGAGATCTGCTCACCTTCAAGCATGTCGGCCATACTGCGGGCCGATTCTGACTCAATTACACAGACGTCAACGTTAATTGTGGGCACAGCGACACTTAGGATGGAATCAAGTCGTCTTCAGCGATGAATCCCGATTTAATCTTCGATTTGCTGATGGTAGGGCGAGGGTGTGGAGGCGCAGTCATGAACGTTACGCCCAGTGTTGTGTACAGGAACTTGACAGATTTCGAGGCGGAAGTGTCATGGTGTGGGGTGCTTTCTGTGGCAATGCACGTTCCAGGCTTCTTGTCATCCGTGGCAACGCTGCTGCTTACCGCGACCAGGTACTGGCACCAGAACGTCTGCCTTTTATGGCAGCACATGGACCCGGTTTTATCTTCCAACATGACAATGCCAGACCCCACACAGCAATTTTGACAAGGAATTTCCTTCAGAATACGGGAGTCAACGTCATGGACTGGCCGTCAAGGTCTCCCGACCTCAATCCCATCGAACACGTCTGGGATGCTCTTGGCAGAAGTCTGCGCCAACCACAGAATTTGCAAGATCTTGGCACCATTTTGCAGCAACAATGGCGTCGTCTTCCCAATCATGTGTTCACAAGCATCACAAGGTCCATAAACGCTACTGAACTTGTGTGCCATCAGATTCTCGTGCTTGGGACTTATGATTTAAACTGTTATTACCAAATGCTTAGAACAAATTATGGTTACCACCGTTAATTAAAATCCTTCTTTGGACATTAATGATTAAAAATTACCTTCTCTGATACATTTGTCCGTTGTATATCATATATGGGATTACTTTTAAAAATGTGAAGTTTTTAATTTGACTCACTATATCTAGCTTAAATTATGGTCGTACAAATTTCAAACAGGCTGTAGAATATTATTTTGTGACATCCAGACAGACATTCTGGCTTGTGGTTTGTAGCCTAACTCAAAATGCATAAAACCATGCATATAACTTACGTATCAATGATACAGCTACAACTTAGTTTAATCTGGGGTCCTTATGACAACTGTTTGAAATATACTTGTCGAAAGGCTGCCAAATATGCACCTATTTAACACAGCTCTTGAAGTAAAAGAGAATTCAAGTCACTATGAATGTACGTTTCAGAGATGTGTAAATATGGTAATTAGTTTTTTTGTATGTTCTAGCATGTGGAATAATCATACATGCTGTGCATATACGGGGATGACCAGTTTCAGATTTATCTTATGTTACATACACATCTAAATTTTGGCTTTAGGTAAATGACAGATTGCCATAATGAAAAAATGTTCTGCATTTATGGTTTGGTAAAAGAACTGGGTTACACTATTTCTTAGTGTGTCAATGTCAGTGACGTAATTAAGTTATTAGTAACATATGGCAAGCAGATATGTTTTGCTGTGCACTGACCACTACCAAAGACCATTGAAGTTTCTCTTGTACCAGCTTAAATGACTGGGCCACCCATGCACTCCTATATGTGTGTGGATATGGGAGTTGACCCGTGAAGATCCGGGGTGGAATAGCCTTTCAGCAACCCATGCTTGCCGTAAAAGGCGACTATGCTTGTCGTAAGAGGCGACTAACAGGATCGGGTGGTAAGGTTCACTGACTTGGTTGATGCATGCCATCGATCCCAATTGCGTGGATCGATGCTCATGATATTAATCACTGGATTGTCTGGTCCAGACTCGATTATTTACAGACCGCCGTCATATAGCTGGAATACTGCTAAGTGTGGCGTTAAATAACAAACCAGCCAACCAGGTATGGGAGTGTTTTCTATAGGATAATAAATCACTGATTAACATTGATCCGAATAGTCCATTTCACAAGTTTGCCTTTGGTTTGAAAAGGTTTGGAACATTATCATACAGATTACAACTAAACCCTGTTTTTTATCACCATCTTACTTTCTTACCATATATTGAATAGTTTAAAGCTAATGTCTAAAGGCACTGGATTTGTTAAAAGTTGTTTCTAATTCCTTGTGGGGGCACGGGTGGCCCAGTCGTCTAGGGCGCCGCGATTCTCTGTGCAATGTTACGTCCCTTGGGCACACCAGAAACCTATGATTGTGGGTTCGAATCCCGGTTGGCCCCGCCTGCTATCTTCTCCTCCCTGGCAATTTCCTAAAGCCACAGGTGGACATGACATTGACCAAGCAAAAGAGATCATAAACAAATCAATTACAGTATCAACAGGAATATAATCAGTTAAGAAGTACATATAGTACTTACAAATCTATGTTTACAGATAGATCCAAGGATGGTGGCGCTGTTGCAGTCTAAACACGAACAATTCTTTTTTTTCAGACTCTCTGTCCTGTCTTCAAGCTATTAATGTAATTCGTGTCAGCATCCAATTTTACTTGATATCATTGAACTACATAATAATCTTGCTACTGGCCAATATGACATTGTCTTTTTTGGGTTACCCAACCATGTTGGAATCGTTAGTTTCACAATGGCAGCACCCCACAAATCTGTAACACCACTTCTAATCCTATTCAGTGATTATTAACATTAGATGTTACATCAAGGATCTAATGCAAAAGAAGTGGAACAACCAAGAGGTATAAATAAATTACTAGTACATGCAACAAAACCAACTATTGGTTACACCCGCTGGGTTGTCAGCTAGATTTAAAGAGGTCATATTACGATGATGTTGTATTGGGTATACTATGATTATGATTATGTATTTTAAGAAAGGGTCCCCTGTCTTGTATTCCTTGTGTTTGGAGATTCACAGTCAACATGGTCAAGCATGTTTTGCTTGACTGTATTCACTTTGCCACCAAAAGGTTTCAGCCTTAAAGGAACTTTTTAATAATATTAATTAATGTAATTATTGTATTTTTTAAGAAATAAAATTGATCAATAAATTTGTATGTACATAGGTAATTGTTTCATAAATTTGTAGTATGATAATAGGCAGAGTTTGTAAGTTGCTCTACAGCCCTGTTTATATTGTATGGTTATGTATAGTAATATTGTTTTAAAAAATAAGTCTGTGATGGTCTAGTCATTTTGTCCTTCTTTTTTTATATAGTTTAAATGTATAACTTTTTATTGTCATGATATAGCTGGCAATGTGACTTTAAGAATTTCACTCAATCATCACATGTAAGAACATACTGGAATTTCAGCAATTTTCAAGAGTGTGTGAGTGTTTTACATCACTTTTTAGCAGTATTCCACCAATATCATGATGGGGCACTCCAGAAATGGGCTTCATACATTGTACTAGTGCGCTGAATCAATCCAGGGCCTGCAAAATGATGACCAAATGCTTTAAACACGAGGCTTACCCCCACCCCCCATTTTTCATGAATGCTTGTCAGCAGTTAGAGTTAGAGTTTATACTTTACTCCTAATGACTGAAATAACGCCAATATGGTGTAACCCTAACACACATACAATGTACCTAGCCATTTATCATTTGCACTCTGTATAAGCATACACAAATTTGGGGGAGTAAAACCCAATTATATCAATTTCTGACTACCACTGAAATCATGAATGGAATGTGTTAATTCACACAGATGTGGTAGTTACAAGTGAGTAAGTGAATATGGTTTTATGCCGCTTTTAGCAATATTCCAGCAATATCACAGCGGGGGACACCAGAAATGGGCTTCACACATTGTACCCATTTCGGGAATCGAACCCAGGTTTTCGGCGTGATGAGCACATGCTTTAACCACTAGGCTACCTGACCACCCCTAGTAAAAGTAATTATGATTGTTCCTAATATTGCATATCTGACAAAAACAAACATGAGTTGAACCTTTTCAGTTATGACCCATATAATTCAAATCTACATTTTGCAATGACACTAGCAAGCTTTTTACAGTCCAGTATTCATGTTCCAGGCTGCCGAGAAAGCTGTCATATCAGTCTGGTACAACAGAAATGCTGACAAGGCTGACACATTGCGAGGTAAAAACCTCTTCCACACAGAGGCAGGACTAAACAATTCCTGTTTGTCTGAGCTGGTATCAGAGCTTCAAAACCTTGTTGGTGACTTCAACAAAATGCACTGACCAGATAAACTGAGTTGTCCAAAGATTCCTGCTGAATTATACACTGAGAGAACTGCAGGGAAAGCTTGTGAAATTGCAGAAAGTATTCTTGATCTGGTGAAAGAGTTGCTGGGTGAAATGCAGTGGTGAGGTGAATTGTTGTGATGTTTCTTATGCACCTGTAAATCTTTACATCAAGGCCTGTGAAACATGTTGAGCATGTCACAGTTTGAAACCTGTTGTTTAACAGTTTCACTGTAAATATATTTCTTTCAAAAGTTATGTTTCTTAAGTACAATTGCAAAATGCCTACCAGGACACTTATTATGTGTGTAAATATTAAGATCAGATGATGTAGCTTTAGAATAATATCTAGTATCAGTACTTTGTAGTCTTTATGAACAATTTAGTCTCACAATGTTGTTCTGAAGGTTATTGTTACCTATGATACGTATTGAACAAAACGTGTTTATCTTCATTGAAAACCTTTTCATTAAGAATAAGTACATTACTTGCACGATAGTGAAGACTGGAATAACGGGGGAGGGGGGGGGGGGGGGGTGTAATTTTACTTGCATGTAAATTTTTTTAAGTTTACTGCTCAATTTCCATGTCCCCTGCTACAGCAGTGTACAACTGGAACAAATATACCCAGCTGTCAAGGCAACAGCTATTTTACAAATTTCTGTCCAGTGAAACAGCATTGCATGATGTATATCATTTTTGCCTTTAGAGATATGACTAAACTGTGTGTGCAAGTATAACTTAATGAAACATGATATATATTTGTTTGTGTGATCTAAAAAAAGTTAACTTAATTAATTATGTCATGGATATATATTTGGATATGTATAAATTGAAACTCATATGAATTTTAATGCCTTAAAAGATTATATCTGAAACAAAATATACTTTGCATGTAAAAATATCACGAGCAGTGGAACAGATACCATAGATTGATCATGTGAATTCCATCAGATTGTGATATGGCAACTTGAAAGTTTGAACAGTGTAAGTTGTGATGTGACAAGCAAATGACATCACATGAAACATTATGACATCATGATATCCGGACATACCCGCCAAATATGTGTGTGTGTATTTTTACAAGAATGCAGCTGCTCACACCCTTTTTAGTGAAATTATCACTACCAAATCATGAGTCTTCAATATTGTACATTTGAATTTAAATTTCAACTTAATTCCACACAGTAATTGTCTAGGTTTAACTATAAAAAAGTTAAAATTTATCTGCATGACAGATGTCAATGATGGAATCTTTAAATATGTGAATTATTGAAATAGGGCAAATATTTAGATTTAGCAGTGTGTACATATTTCAAGATTTGTAGATGTGTCTTGTATATAAAATTAGAGAGGAATAAGAATGTGTACACATTTCTGGATGTACACATTTCTTGTGTTTAAAAATAGAGAGGAACTGTACAAAATTCTTCTTGTAGGTGGAAATAAATTTGTAAAGTACAGCATATGTATTAATAAAGATATGAACATGACTAAATATTCCAGAATGTGTACATATTTCCATATTTTCAAATATTTAATCTTTTGTGTAGAAATAGATGTGATAATAATATTCGAAAAATGTATTATGTGTGTAAATTTAAATTTTAATTGAATTAAACATTTATCCATATATACATATTTCAGGATGTGAAAACAATCATCTTGTAGATTGAAACAGAAATTATTAACCATTTGTGTATAATTCAGGATTTGTTATATACATCATGTATATCATGAATATTCATGTGTATTATGAATAAAATATGAACTTGATTAAACAATAACATGTGTATGTATTCTAGGATTTGCAATTACCTTTATTGTATCTTGTGTATAAAAATAGAGAGGAATGGATTTAAACATTTAACTATGTGTATGTATTTCAGGATTTGAAAAACGTGACCTGTGTATAGATATAAAGATCAATTGCATTCAACAGGTGTACATAATTCAGGATTTAAAAATGTAAAGATAGTAATTGAAATAACACATTCCTAAAAATGTAAATATTGATTTATTAAACATTTCTTGTGTATAGAAATAGTTACGAATTAAATTAAACATTTAACGATTTATACATATTTCAGAATCTAAAAAAATCTAAAAACAATCTTGTGTATTAAAATAGATAAGACTTGAATTAAAATTCATTTATTTGTACATATTTCATGTTTTCCAAAAAAATTGTTAGAAATCGAAACGGTCAACAATTTGTATTTAGGATTTGTCAAATATATAATGTCTATTGATGAAGCTATGAACTTGATTAAACAATCAAACGTGTACATATTTCAGGCAAGGCAAATATTGTATTTTGTGTATAGAATAAGACAGTAATTGAATTAAGTATTTACAATATGTACATAATTCAGAATATTTAAAAATGTAAAGGTAGGAAGAGAAAAAAACATTTCAACATTTGTATATATTTTAGGATTTATTTAATGCATAAAATATATTGATAAAGCTATGAACTTGATTAAACATGCAAACGTGTACATATTTCAGGCCAGGCATATATTGTATTTTGTGTATAGAATAAGATTGTAATTGAATTAAGTATTTACAATGTGTACATAACTCAGGTTTAGAAAATGTAAAGATGAGAATAGAAATAAACATTTAACCATTTGTATATATTTTAGGATTTGTTAAATGCATAATGTGTATTGATAAAGCTATGAACTTGATTAAACATGCAAACGTGTACATATTTCAGGCCAGGCATATATTGTATTTTGTGTATAGAATAAGATTGTAATTGAATTAAGTATTTACAATGTGTACATAACTCAGGTTTAGAAAATGTAAAGATGAGAATAGAAATAAACATTTAACCATTTGTATATATTTTAGGATTTGTTAAATGCATAATGTGTATTGATAAAGCTATGAACTTGATTAAACATGCAAACGTGTACATATTTCAGGCCAGGCATATATTGTATTTTGTGTATAGAATAAGATTGTAATTGAATTAAGTATTTACAATGTGTACATAACTCAGGTTTAGAAAATGTAAAGATGAGAATAGAAATAAACATTTAACCATTTGTTTATATTTCAAGATTTGTTCAATACATAATGTGTATTGATAAAGCTATGAACTTGATTAAACATGCAAACGTGTACATATTTCAGGCAAGGCAAATATTGTATTTTGTGTATAGAATAAGATTGTAATTGAATTAAGTATTTACAATGTGTGCATAATTCAGGATTAGAAAATGTAAAGATGATAATTGAAATAAACATTTGTATATATTTTAGGATTTGTTAAATACATAATGTGTTTTGTTAAAGCTATGAACTAAATTAAACATTCAAATGTGTACATATTTCAGGCAAGGCAAATATTGTATTTTGTGTATAGAATAAGACAGTAATTGAATTAAGTATTTACAATGTGTACATAATTCAGAATTTTTAAAAATGTAAAGGTAGGAAGTGAAAAAAACATTTCAACATTTGTATATATTTTAGGATTTATTTAATGCATAAAATATATTGATAAAGCTATAAACTTGATCAAACATGCAAACATGTACATATTTCAGGCAAGGCAAATATTGTATTTTGTGTATAGAATAAGATTGTAATTGAATTAAGTATTTACAATGTGTACATAATTCAGAATTTTTAAAAATGTAAAGGTAGGAAAAGAAATAACCATTTGTATGTATTTTAGGATTTGTTAAATACATCATGAGTATTGGTAAAGCTATGAACTTTATTAAACATTCAAATGTGTACATATTTTAGTCTATGCATATATTGTATTTTGTTTATAGAATAAGGTTGTAATTGAAATAAGTATTTACAATGTGTACATAATTCAGGATTAGAAAATGAAAAGATGAGAATTGAAATAAACATTTGTATATATTTTAGGATTTGTTAAATGCATCATGTGTATTGATAAAGCTATGAATTTGATTAAACATTCAAATGTGTACATATTTCAGGCCACACAAATATTGTATTTTGTGTATAGAATAAGATTGTAATTGAATTAAGTATTTACAATGTGTACATAATTCTGTATTTTGAAAATGTAAAGGTAGGAAGAGAAAAAAACATTTCAACATTTGTATATATTTTAGGATTTATTTAATGCATAAAATATATTGATAAAGCTATGAACTTGATTAGACATTCAAATGTGTACATATTTCAGGCAAGGCAAATATTGTATTTTTTGTATAGAATAAGATTTAATTGAATTAAGTATTTACAATGTGTACATAATTCAGAATTTTTAAAAATGTAAAGGTAGGAAGAGAAAAAACATTTCAACATTTGTATATATTTTAGGATTTATTTAAAGCATAAAATATATTGATAAAGCTATGAACTTGATTAAACATTCAAATGTGTACATATTTCAGGCCACACAAATATTGTATTTTGTGTATAGAATAATATTGTAATTGAATTAAGTATTTACAATGTGTACATAATTCAGAATTTTTTAAAATGTAAAGGTAGGAAGAGAAAAAACATTTCAACATTTGTATATATTTTAGGATTTATTTAAAGCATAAAATATATTGATAAAGCTATGAACTTGATTAAACATTCAAATGTGTACATATTTCAGGCTATGCATATATTGTAATTTTTTTATAGAATAAGATTGTAATTGAATTAAGTATTTACAATGTGTACATAATTCTGTATTTTGAAAATGTAAAGGTAGGAAGAGAAAAAAACATTTCAACATTTGTAGATATTTTAGGATTTATTTAATACATAAAATATATTGATAAAGCTATGAACTTGATTAAACATTCAAATGTGTACATATTTCAGGCCACACAAATATTGTATTTTGTGTATAGAATAATATTGTAATTGAATTAAGTATTTACAATGTGTACATAATTCAGAATTTTTAAAAATGTAAAGGTAGGAAGAGAAAAAACATTTCAACATTTGTATATATTTTAGGATTTATTTAAAGCATAAAATATATTGATAAAGCTATGAACTTGATTAAACATTCAAATGTGTACATATTTCAGGCCACACAAATATTGTATTTTGTGTATAGAATAATATTGTAATTGAATTAAGTATTTACAATGTGTACATAATTCAGAATTTTTTAAAATGTAAAGGTAGGAAGAGAAAAAACATTTCAACATTTGTATATATTTTAGGATTTATTTAAAGCATAAAATATATTGATAAAGCTATGAACTTGATTAAACATTCAAATGTGTACATATTTCAGGCTATGCATATATTGTAATTTTTTTATAGAATAAGATTGTAATTGAATTAAGTATTTACAATGTGTACATAATTCTGTATTTTGAAAATGTAAAGGTAGGAAGAGAAAAAAACATTTCAACATTTGTAGATATTTTAGGATTTATTTAATACATAAAATATATTGATAAAGCTATGAACTTGATTAAACATTCAAATGTGTACATATTTCAGGCCACACAAATATTGTATTTTGTGTATAGAATAATATTGTAATTGAATTAAGTATTTACAATGTGTACATAATTCTGTATTTTGAAAATGTAAAGGTAGGAAGAGAAAAAAACATTTCAACATTTGTATATATTTTAGGATTTATTTAATGCATAAATTTATTGATAAAGCTATGAACTTGATTAAACATTCAAATGTGTACATATTTCAGGCAAGGCAAATATTGTATTTTTTGTATAGAATAAGATTGTAATTGAATTAAGTATTTACAATGTGTACATAATTCTGAATTTGGAAAATGTAAAGGTAGGAAGAGAAAAAAACATTTCAACATTTGTATATATTTTAGGATTTATTTAATGCATAAAATATATTGATAAAGCTATGAACTTGATTAAACATTCAAATGTGTACATATTTCAGGCCACACAAATATTGTATTTTGTGTATAGAATAATATTGTAATTGAATTAAGTATTTACAATGTGTACATAATTCTGTATTTTGAAAATGTAAAGGTAGGAAGAGAAAAAAACATTTCAACATTTGTATATATTTTAGGATTTATTTAATGCATAAATTTATTGATAAAGCTATGAACTTGATTAAACATTCAAATGTGTACATATTTCAGGCAAGGCAAATATTGTATTTTTTGTATAGAATAAGATTGTAATTGAATTAAGTATTTACAATGTGTACATAATTCAGAATTTTTTTAAATGTAAAGGTAGGAAGAGAAAAAAAACATTTCAACATTTGTATATATTTTAGGATTTATTTAATGCATAAAATATATTGATAAAGCTATGAACTTGATTAAACATTCAAATGTGTACATATTTCAGGCCAGGCAAATATTGTATTTTTGTATAGAATAAGATTAAATTGAATTAAGTATTTACAATGTGTACATAATTCAGAATTTTTTTAAATGTAAAGGTAGGAAGAGAAAAAACATTTCAACATTTGTATATATTTTAGGATTTATTTAAAGCATAAAATATATTGATAAAGCTATGAACTTGATTAAACATTCAAATGTGTACATATTTCAGGCTATGCATATATTGTAATTTTTTTATAGAATAAGATTGTAATTGAATTAAGTATTTACAATGTGTACATAATTCTGTATTTTGAAAATGTAAAGGTAGGAAGAGAAAAAAACATTTCAACATTTGTATATATTTTAGGATTTATTTAATGCATAAAATATATTGATAAAGCTATGAACTTGATTAAACAGTCAAATGTGTACATATTTCAGGCAAGGCAAATATTGTATTTTTGTATAGAATAAGATTGTAATTGAATTAAGTATTTACAATGTGTACATAATTCAGAATTTTTTAAAATGTAAAGGTAGGAAGAGAAAAAAAACATTTCAACATTTGTATATATTTTAGGATTTGTGTAATGCATAAAATATATTGATAAAGCTATGAACTTGATTAAACATTCAAATGTGTACATATTTCAGGCTATGCATATATTGGTTTTTTTGTATAGAATAAGATTGTAATTGAATTAAGTATTTACAATGTGTAGAGATTTCAAAAATGTAAAGATGAAAATTGAAATAAACATTTAACCATTTGTATATATTTCAGGATTTGTTAAATGTATAATGTGTATTGATAAAGCTATGAACTTGATTAAACATTCAAACGTGTACATATTTCAGGCCAGGCAAATATTGTATTTTGTGTATAGAATACGATTGTAATTGAAATAAGTATTTACAATGTGTACATAATTCTGTATTTTGAAAATGTAAAGGTAGGAAGAGAAAAAAACATTTCAACATTTGTATATATTTTAGGATTTATTTAATGCATAAATTTATTGATAAAGCTATGAACTTGATTAAACATTCAAATGTGTACATATTTCAGGCAAGGCAAATATTGTATTTTTTGTATAGAATAAGATTGTAATTGAATTAAGTATTTACAATGTGTACATAATTCTGTATTTTGAAAATGTAAAGGTAGGAAGAGAAAAAAAACATTTCAACATTTGTATATATTTTAGGATTTATTTAATGCATAAAATATATTGATAAAGCTATAAACTTGATCAAACATGCAAACATGTACATATTTCAGGCAAGGCAAATATTGTATTTTGTGTATAGAATAAGATTGTAATTGAATTAAGTATTTACAATGTGTACATAATTCAGAATTTTTAAAAATGTAAAGGTAGGAAAAGAAATAACCATTTGTATGTATTTTAGGATTTGTTAAATACATCATGAGTATTGGTAAAGCTATGAACTTTATTAAACATTCAAATGTGTACATATTTTAGTCTATGCATATATTGTATTTTGTTTATAGAATAAGGTTGTAATTGAAATAAGTATTTACAATGTGTACATAATTCAGGATTAGAAAATGAAAAGATGAGAATTGAAATAAACATTTGTATATATTTTAGGATTTGTTAAATGCATCATGTGTATTGATAAAGCTATGAATTTGATTAAACATTCAAATGTGTACATATTTCAGGCCACACAAATATTGTATTTTGTGTATAGAATAAGATTGTAATTGAATTAAGTATTTACAATGTGTACATAATTCTGTATTTTGAAAATGTAAAGGTAGGAAGAGAAAAAAACATTTCAACATTTGTATATATTTTAGGATTTATTTAATGCATAAAATATATTGATAAAGCTATGAACTTGATTAGACATTCAAATGTGTACATATTTCAGGCAAGGCAAATATTGTATTTTTTGTATAGAATAAGATTTAATTGAATTAAGTATTTACAATGTGTACATAATTCAGAATTTTTAAAAATGTAAAGGTAGGAAGAGAAAAAACATTTCAACATTTGTATATATTTTAGGATTTATTTAAAGCATAAAATATATTGATAAAGCTATGAACTTGATTAAACATTCAAATGTGTACATATTTCAGGCCACACAAATATTGTATTTTGTGTATAGAATAATATTGTAATTGAATTAAGTATTTACAATGTGTACATAATTCAGAATTTTTTAAAATGTAAAGGTAGGAAGAGAAAAAACATTTCAACATTTGTATATATTTTAGGATTTATTTAAAGCATAAAATATATTGATAAAGCTATGAACTTGATTAAACATTCAAATGTGTACATATTTCAGGCTATGCATATATTGTAATTTTTTTATAGAATAAGATTGTAATTGAATTAAGTATTTACAATGTGAACATAATTCTGTATTTTGAAAATGTAAAGGTAGGAAGAGAAAAAAACATTTCAACATTTGTAGATATTTTAGGATTTATTTAATACATAAAATATATTGATAAAGCTATGAACTTGATTAAACATTCAAATGTGTACATATTTCAGGCCACACAAATATTGTATTTTGTGTATAGAATAATATTGTAATTGAATTAAGTATTTACAATGTGTACATAATTCAGAATTTTTAAAAATGTAAAGGTAGGAAGAGAAAAAACATTTCAACATTTGTATATATTTTAGGATTTATTTAAAGCATAAAATATATTGATAAAGCTATGAACTTGATTAAACATTCAAATGTGTACATATTTCAGGCCACACAAATATTGTATTTTGTGTATAGAATAATATTGTAATTGAATTAAGTATTTACAATGTGTACATAATTCAGAATTTTTTAAAATGTAAAGGTAGGAAGAGAAAAAACATTTCAACATTTGTATATATTTTAGGATTTATTTAAAGCATAAAATATATTGATAAAGCTATGAACTTGATTAAACATTCAAATGTGTACATATTTCAGGCTATGCATATATTGTAATTTTTTTATAGAATAAGATTGTAATTGAATTAAGTATTTACAATGTGTACATAATTCTGTATTTTGAAAATGTAAAGGTAGGAAGAGAAAAAAACATTTCAACATTTGTAGATATTTTAGGATTTATTTAATACATAAAATATATTGATAAAGCTATGAACTTGATTAAACATTCAAATGTGTACATATTTCAGGCCACACAAATATTGTATTTTGTGTATAGAATAATATTGTAATTGAATTAAGTATTTACAATGTGTACATAATTCTGTATTTTGAAAATGTAAAGGTAGGAAGAGAAAAAAACATTTCAACATTTGTATATATTTTAGGATTTATTTAATGCATAAATTTATTGATAAAGCTATGAACTTGATTAAACATTCAAATGTGTACATATTTCAGGCAAGGCAAATATTGTATTTTTTGTATAGAATAAGATTGTAATTGAATTAAGTATTTACAATGTGTACATAATTCTGAATTTGGAAAATGTAAAGGTAGGAAGAGAAAAAAACATTTCAACATTTGTATATATTTTAGGATTTATTTAATGCATAAAATATATTGATAAAGCTATGAACTTGATTAAACATTCAAATGTGTACATATTTCAGGCCACACAAATATTGTATTTTGTGTATAGAATAATATTGTAATTGAATTAAGTATTTACAATGTGTACATAATTCTGTATTTTGAAAATGTAAAGGTAGGAAGAGAAAAAAACATTTCAACATTTGTATATATTTTAGGATTTATTTAATGCATAAATTTATTGATAAAGCTATGAACTTGATTAAACATTCAAATGTGTACATATTTCAGGCAAGGCAAATATTGTATTTTTTGTATAGAATAATATTGTAATTGAATTAAGTATTTACAATGTGTACATAATTCAGAATTTTTTTAAATGTAAAGGTAGGAAGAGAAAAAAAACATTTCAACATTTGTATATATTTTAGGATTTATTTAATGCATAAAATATATTGATAAAGCTATGAACTTGATTAAACATTCAAATGTGTACATATTTCAGGCCAGGCAAATATTGTATTTTTGTATAGAATAAGATTAAATTGAATTAAGTATTTACAATGTGTACATAATTCAGAATTTTTTAAAATGTAAAGGTAGGAAGAGAAAAAACATTTCAACATTTGTATATATTTTAGGATTTATTTAAAGCATAAAATATATTGATAAAGCTATGAACTTGATTAAACATTCAAATGTGTACATATTTCAGGCTATGCATATATTGTAATTTTTTTATAGAATAAGATTGTAATTGAATTAAGTATTTACAATGTGTACATAATTCTGTATTTTGAAAATGTAAAGGTAGGAAGAGAAAAAAACATTTCAACATTTGTATATATTTTAGGATTTATTTAATGCATAAAATATATTGATAAAGCTATGAACTTGATTAAACAGTCAAATGTGTACATATTTCAGGCAAGGCAAATATTGTATTTTTGTATAGAATAAGATTGTAATTGAATTAAGTATTTACAATGTGTACATAATTCAGAATTTTTTAAAATGTAAAGGTAGGAAGAGAAAAAAAACATTTCAACATTTGTATATATTTTAGGATTTGTGTAATGCATAAAATATATTGATAAAGCTATGAACTTGATTAAACATTCAAATGTGTACATATTTCAGGCTATGCATATATTGGTTTTTTTGTATAGAATAAGATTGTATTTGAATTAAGTATTTACAATGTGTAGAGATTTCAAAAATGTAAAGATGAAAATTGAAATAAACATTTAACCATTTGTATATATTTCAGGATTTGTTAAATGTATAATGTGTATTGATAAAGCTATGAACTTGATTAAACATTCAAACGTGTACATATTTCAGGCCAGGCAAATATTGTATTTTGTGTATAGAATACGATTGTAATTGAAATAAGTATTTACAATGTGTACATAATTCTGTATTTTGAAAATGTAAAGGTAGGAAGAGAAAAAAAACATTTCAACATTTGTATATATTTTAGGATTTATTTAATGCATAAATTTATTGATAAAGCTATGAACTTGATTAAACATTCAAATGTGTACATATTTCAGGCCAGGCAAATATTGTATTTTTGTATAGAATAAGATTAAATTGAATTAAGTATTTACAATGTGTACATAATTCAGAATTTTTTAAAATGTAAAGGTAGGAAGAGAAAAAACATTTCAACATTTGTATATATTTTAGGATTTATTTAAAGCATAAAATATATTGATAAAGCTATGAACTTGATTAAACATTCAAATGTGTACATATTTCAGGCTATGCATATATTGTAATTTTTTTATAGAATAAGATTGTAATTGAATTAAGTATTTACAATGTGTACATAATTCTGTATTTTGAAAATGTAAAGGTAGGAAGAGAAAAAAACATTTCAACATTTGTATATATTTTAGGATTTATTTAATGCATAAAATATATTGATAAAGCTATGAACTTGATTAAACAGTCAAATGTGTACATATTTCAGGCAAGGCAAATATTGTATTTTTGTATAGAATGAGATTGTAATTGAATTAAGTATTTACAATGTGTACATAATTCAGAATTTTTTAAAATGTAAAGGTAGGAAGAGAAAAAAAACATTTCAACATTTGTATATATTTTAGGATTTGTGTAATGCATAAAATATATTGATAAAGCTATGAACTTGATTAAACATTCAAATGTGTACATATTTCAGGCTATGCATATATTGGTTTTTTTGTATAGAATAAGATTGTAATTGAATTAAGTATTTACAATGTGTAGAGATTTCAAAAATGTAAAGATGAAAATTGAAATAAACATTTAACCATTTGTATATATTTCAGGATTTGTTAAATGTATAATGTGTATTGATAAAGCTATGAACTTGATTAAACATTCAAACGTGTACATATTTCAGGCCAGGCAAATATTGTATTTTGTGTATAGAATACGATTGTAATTGAAATAAGTATTTACAATGTGTACATAATTCAGAATTTTTGAAAATGTAAAGGTAGGAAGAGAAATAAACATTTAACTATTTGTATATATTTTAGGATTTGTTAAATACATAGTGTGTATTGGTACAGCTATGAACTTGATTAAACATTCAAATGTGTACACATTTCAGGCTATGCATATATTGTATTTTGTGTATAGAATAAGATTGTAATTGAAATACGTATTAACAATGTGTACATAACTCAGGTTTAGAAAATGAAAAGATGAGAATTGAAATAAACATTTAACCATTTGTATATATTTCAGGATTTGTTATAAAGCTATGAACTTGATTAAACATTCAAACGAACAAATTTCAGGCTAAGCAAATATTGTATTTTGTGTATAGAATAAGATTGTAATTGAAATAAGTATTTACAATGTGTACATAATTCAGGATTAGAAAATGTAAAGATGGGAATTGAAATAAACATTTTAACCATTTGTATATATTTTAGGATTTGTTAAATACCCGGTACATAAAGTGTATTGATAAAGCTATGAACTTAATTAAACATTCAAACGTGTACATATTTCAGGCAACGCAAATATTGTATTTTGTGTATAGAATAAGATTGTAATTGAATTAAGTATTTACAATGTGTACATAATTCAGAATATTTAAAAATGTAAAGGTAGGAAGAGAAATAAACATTTAACCATTTGTATATATTTTAGGATTTGTTAAATGCATAAAATATATTGATAAGGCTATAAACTTGATTAAACATGCAAACGTGTACATATTTCAGGCTATGCATATATTTTATTTTTTGTATAGAATAAGATTGTTATTGAAATAAGTATTTACAATGTGTACATAATTCAGGATTAGAAAATGTAAAGATTGGAATTCAAATAAACATTTAACCATTTGTATATATTTTAGCATTTAAGTACATCATGCATGTTGATTTTTATACGTATATTGATGTATCTTGCCTGTAAATATAAAGAGGAATTTAATTAAACATTCTTATATGTGTACAGTATGTGTAGTTGAGGATTTGCAAACATATTGTGTATAGATATAGATAAGAACTAAATTAAACATTCAACAAATCAATTTGTCTTGTGTAGAAAAAATCCCCAGTAAGACTTGAACTGAAATTCAACATCAGAAAATGTGTAAATATTAAAGGATGTGAAAACAATCATCTTGTAGATTGAAACAGGAACAATTAACCAATTGATATATTTCAGGATTTATTAAATACATAATGTGTAAATAAATCTTCTTGTAGAAGGAAATAAAACTATTTAAATTTCAGGATTTGTAAAGTACATCATGTGTATTGATAAAGATATGAACATGATTAAATATTTTAAAATGTAAACATATTTCAAGATTTGCGTATTTGATCTTGTGTTGTGAAATAGATGTGATGATAATAATTGAAATAAAAATTTACAATGTTTATGTATTTCAGGATTTGAAAAATTGTATCGTGTGTAAATATAAAGAGGAATTGAATGAAACATTTATCATATTATTATTATTACATATATATTTCAGGATGTGGAACAACCATCCTGTAGATTGAAACAAACAATTAACCAATTATGTATATTTCAGGATTTGTGAAATAAACCATGCATTTTAGGAATAATCATATGTACAGGGTATTATGAATAAATATTGAACCTTATTAAACATCATAAAATGTTTACGTATTTCAGGATTTGAAATATAGAGGAACTGAATTAACATTTAACAATGTGCATGTATTTCAGGCTTTGAAAAACGTGTCTTGTGTATAAAAATAGAGAGGAATTGCTTTAAGCATTTAACAATGTGTACATAATTCAGAATTTAAAAATGTAAAGATAGGATTTGAAGTTTAGACATTGTTAAAATTGTAAATATTTGTTGATTTATTTGACTTATCCGCTGCATAGAAACACAAAGGAATTGAATTAAATATGTAACAATTTATACGTATTTTCAACATTTGAAAAATGTGAAAACAATCTTGTGTCTTAAAAATAGAAAACACTTGAATTACATTTCAACAATGTGAACATATTTCATGTTTTCAAAAAAATCATCTTGTAGTTTAGAAATGGAAACATTTAACAATTTTTGTATTTTAGGATTTGTTAAATACATCAAATGTGTACTGATAAAGCTATGAACTTGATTAAACTTTACAACATGCAAATATTTCAGGAAATGCAAATTATTGTATTTTGTGTATAGAAAAATGTTTGAATTGAAATAAATATATACAATGTGTATGTATTTGAGGATATGAAACATGTGACATGCATGTAAATAATTAGAGGAATTGAATTAAACATTCCTTTAAACTATATCTTGTGTATAAAAATTGCAAATATTTATTTATCTATGTAGATTTATTGTCTCCTGTGTAGAGGAACTGAACATGGGTGGCTCAGTCGTCTAAGGCTCCGCGATTCCCTATGCAGAGTTGCGTCCCTTGGGCATGCCAGAAACCTATGATTGTGGGTTCAAATCCCAGTTCGCTCCGATTATGTTTCTTGGTTTATCAGCACCATACCCGTGCTCGTGGGTTTAACCAAAGTGGGAAACGCCTAAGACCTGCATCACTTCAGTCTTTCCTCCCACATTAAGCTATTTTTTCTATGATTTTTTCAAACCCTAACGTCCGTCCGAAAACTTAGTCCGCGCGATTTGTCTTAAACTATTCAGTGGATTCATCTCAAACGTAGTACATATAATCTGTGTCATATGAAGGGGTGCAGTCCAAAGAAACAAATTTGTTTTTATTCATTTTTCCATTTTTTATGAATTTTTCAAACCCTAACCAGGGTTTCCCCTGATGCAGGATTCTTGTGTATATGACTCTCAATTAAGGAAATACGTCCAGAAATAAATGACTGCGTCATGACTGACGCAATTTCAAAATATCTATGTTGTTGTTTACCAGCTTTGGAATGATATTACAACTACTCACCTGAACTTAATTTATAAACATTTTCCGAAGACGATATATGCAAACGTCTTAAAATGTATGTCTAGTTTTTAATTAATCGTCGTTTTTAGAAGTAACATAACTTCCGCATAACACTACTGCCACGGGCTAATTTGCATAGCCTGTCACATGACCAGACTTTTCTCTCGTTTTAAAACAAACGCTAAAATCAGAACAGCCGGGGGCTCTACATATTGTTTTGCATAATTATATAGATATGCTACTAAAACTGTGCAACTGTGAGGTACGAGACAAAATATATTTATTCATCAAAGTGATCGTAACTCTCACACTCTGTGTGGCTTTGATGAAAGCATGTGATGTAAACAAAGGAAAACTCCGCAAATGGACAAAGTTTTTCACGTTTCGGCATATTTTCTCTCTAAAAGTTAACCATGACATATGTTTATCTAGATGTTTAGACTCGTAAAAAATGAAACAAAAGAAAATATTATCATTGTTGCGGTAAATAATTTGATTTGGGGCGGTCACGGTATATGGTTAAGCGGAACCAATGGAACGGGGTAAACGGAAGTTGTAAGTAACAGAGGGACACATGTTTTTGCCGAAATTTAGGTAAATATTATTGAATGAAATTTTAAATAGAATTAATAAAATAGATGACAAACATAAGGACAGATATACAGAGGACACATTTTTATTACCAGATAGTGTAACAACAGGATTAACTTGCGTAATTCAATTCGGATTTGTTATGCTATTTCCGATGACGGATCATGACAGCCTGAAACGAGACTGAAGAAAAGTCTGTGTGTATTATACACGAGAGATATTTTTTTCAGGATTTAATTGCCCATAGTTAGGGGTGCGTATTATACACGAGTGTGTATTATACACGAATAAATATGGTATATATGAATTGTAAAGCTTTGAGCGTGTTTGTTGTTGCTAATAAACTGTAGAAAATATTACGAGTGTTTACAATTCTTCAGTTCAACTTCACTGTTGATAGATAATACAAGATAACTAGATAAAAGATGTAAATGAGTTAGTGGTATTAAATTATAATCTTACATAAATTTGTATTTTAATATCCATCCATTATTAAAATTTATGTCTCACAGTTGAGACTGATGTTATTTATTCATCCTGTATTAGTGTCACTGTAAATTGTTTCATGAGCTGTGAAGTAATTAAAGTTTGTGGAAAAATAAAACCAACAAACTTTGTTTTTCATTCATATATCCTTTATTATTCTGCAGAACAATCAGCTGAGAACAATAATTAGCACCTAACTTAAACTAAAGACATATAATACTTAAAAGATACTTAACTTTAAGTGTAACATTAACAGTAAACACTTTAAATTTCATTAATCATACAATAAAACAGTTGACTCTCAAAAACTATTTTTAACTCCCAAAAATTCATAGGCTTAGTCAAGGTGACTCTCAGATATTGGAGTCTAGGGGGAACCCTGCCTTACCCTATCCTAGCTATTTAATTTGTAACTACTGACACACTAGGCGGGTCAGGGGTATTAGTTAGCCACGCTCACTTTTGCACTTGTTTATTGTGAGCTTAATATATATCAATGAAGTTGATTTAATTAAGTCAATCAGCTCCAACCACATGTACATATTAAAGTAGTTGCATATTAAAGTATTTGTATTATATGTAAAGCTTTTTAAACATATATGAATATTATTTGTAACGTTAAAAGAGTGAAGTATCTGCATGAAGTTGCAGAACCAGCAGCAGTGAGTAGGTTGCAGGGCTCAGTCCTGCCACACATGCAAACACAGGTTATAACCACATGGTGTCTCCTTACTTCCATTCATCCTGCAGCAAATACACACTCATCCCTGGTAGAATTGAAACCTTCTGCACCAAATAGGCAGCTTGGGTTGTATTGTCAGGCAGTGTAATATGTTATTCTCACAGGAATCTATACTTTTCTTGATTAATTATTGAAAACGTCCATACCAGTGGAATTTTTATTGTTGACAGATTTACATGTAGGTCTTGTAAAACTCTGTTCTAGGTGATAATAATTAGAGCTGGAAAAGAAGAGTACCAGTGTACTACTGTTTAGACTTAATGTAAAGAAAATATTGCGGGATGCATAGTTTATTATCATTTTGACATTCCATCTTGTGGTTGATTATTTTTTTGGTGTGATAATAAGACAGTTAGACAATGTAGTATCAATCACATCCTGATTTCCTAGTGTATTATACATGTATTATTTTGGGAAGTAATGTAACATCTCAGTCTCCTATTCCTACCTCTAACACAGCACAGAATTTCTCTCAATCATGAGCTTGATATCAACAACCAAAATATTCGGCATACATCTGATTCCGTCCGAGGGAGCCCTCGATATATTTTAATCAAATAGGGAGACTTACAATGGAAACAATGGACTAAATGATTTCACAAGTATTCAGAAAGATTATCAAATTTATGTGACGGGCAACAAAAACAGTGGAGTACTGGAGAATGCTCGTAAAAATATTCATGCTACAAGGTTTTTTTCTGTAACAAAAATGACATTGTTGCAAGGTTCGTAGGCTCATGGTCTTTGTTAAAAAATATCTGGCTCATGGTTTTGACACTTTACCTGAATGTCTCATAATAGCATCTGCCCACCCCCCGGATTTCGAATGGTCGGTCACTAATTTGAAGGGTACATTAAGCATCGTGTCCTTCCAACTCAAATCGAAGCTAAGGTGGCGAATGGGTCCAGGGTATGTATCATATTAGAATGTGAATATAATGCACTTGATATACTGATAAGGACAGGGTTCATTTCGAGATTAACAAAACAAAAAATTGAAATCCATTGTGAATCTTGTCATTGTTGTCATGTATTCTCACTTACACACTCAGTGTCATTGGGTTTATTGTGGGATACCATGCATGAACATCAGCATCTTGATGTAGGTCACAATAGCTTCATGTCTTTGGAGTTGATTTTGTGTTTTTTTAATAACTAATCACTGAATTAATATTTTGAAGATGATCACATTGTTGCCCGGTAAACAAAAGGTCATTTTGACTATTATGGTCAGATTTCACACTTGGTCCAAAGATCCTACTGAGCTTATGGCATGGTGTGTCGCCCGCCTCTCTGTATATTGTATATTAACTTTCAGAAATTGTTTTTTCCAAAATGCAGCAATACTGCACGTGGATGTTTTGTTACCATTGCAATGTTCTTTAAAGACTTTAAATTCATAAAGAATATTCCATTGGAATCATACATCCTTCATAAGATGGCCACCCTTTCTTTACATGATGAATAGGTGGCTACATTTTTCACTTCATATAACATTCAGCCCAGTTGGATGTATCTGATGGGCAACGGTGCCTTGGCGCATTTTGTTACAGCTAGATTCATACATGTATTGTAAAGTAATTCATTCTAACTCTTACTTTAAGTGTATTGTGTTTGATTTTTCTTTCTGTAGCCTATTGTTCATTAAAAGTTTATAAACTTGCTTTTATCTTTGTTATTTGTCTTCTCAATATTGTTATATGATCACATTGCACTAAGGGGAGGTAGGGTAGCGTAACAGTTGCAGGGTTCGCCTGGCTGGGTTTCATTTCCCATATGTCCATTTTTCAATCGGGAGTACACTGATTCCGTGACGTTATTGATTGGGTGTCCTCGATAGGATAGAATGTTGCTCATAATATCAATCAACAGGGTTGTCTTGTCCACCCTTGTATGTTTACATGTTGCTATGTGCGGCATTAAACATCAAACAGCTTTCTAAGAAATGAGTGCCTTTTTCGCAATTTTAGCTTTATTCAGTTATAGTGAGCGATGCCCAAGGATGGGCTACATACATTGTTTCCATGGAGGGTATGCTTAGTAGGCATTAACCACAAGGCCATGTTGGTATTTTGGGGAGAATAAGTTGGGGGAGAAGGGTGGGGTCAGAATGTTTGACCTGGTTGATTGTGTGGCATGGATTGGAAATGATATCAAACACTGGTTTGCCAAGATACTGACTATAATGTCATTGACCTCATGTATGCTGAACTCTGTACTATTCTGTACCTTTTCCGATGAAAGATGATATGCAAAATTTAACCTCATTCAATATGAATGCAGCTTGGAAAACCTGTCAAGCACAAAGTTACTTCTTTTGGTAACAAGTGTGTGTTTGAGGCAAATGACACATATCCTTGGTAAGAGAAGTAATTACACATTACAAACATGTGAACAAAATGGAGTCATTTTCAGTTGTTTTCAGTTGTGTGAATGTGGCAGGCCCTACTTGCATGTTGCTTCTCATTTGCATTTTATGTTGATCATAGATGGTACAACCTGCCAGCAATACCAAACAAACAAACGGCCTCCGTGGTCTAGAGGTAGATCGTCCACCAGGAGAGCAGAAGGTGCGGAGTTCGATCCCCGGCCGCGTCATACCAAAAGACGTTAAAAGATGGCACTTGTTGTTACCCTGTCTGGCGCTCGGCAGACTGGTCGGCTCACAGTCAGTATAATGTGTCTGAGTGGGGTATTCATGTTAAACTGCGGCATTGTATCTCAGTGGGCTAGCACTGTGAATCAGCATCTGTAAAAGTACAAGCAGCGACATGCACACACACACACACACACACACACACACACACACAAACACACACACAAACACACAAACACACACACAAACACACACGTGCATGCACGTCGATATATAAGTGCGACGTTCAACCCATTTTCACCTTCCTTCACTGAACAATCCAATGCAAGGTTCCATTCTACGCTAGAATCGCGATATTTTTGTATAAACTACGAATACTACCACTCACTCACTACCAAACACGATTGTCCAGTGTATTCTATTGCCCTTTTATTGTGGTAACTACCCTTGAACATGGAACACATCGTCCCCATAGCTTTTCTTAGGAAGTGGGGCGGTCGGGTAGCCTAGTGGTTAAAGCGTTCGCTCGTCACGCCGAAGACCCGGGTTCGATTTCCGACATGGGTACAATGTGTGAAGGCCATTTCTGGTGTCCACCGCCGTGATATTGCTGGAATATTGCTAAAAGCGGCGTGAAACCATACTCACTCACTTAGGAAGTGATGTCATAAATCATACTTTTCTAAATGTTTGAAACGTCACCTTTGATTTTGCTATTGTAACAATTAACAATTAACTATCTGTGACAAGCTTTTCATGATTATCATCCTGTTTGGGTACAATAACCCACCAGCTGCCCTCGGCCCCATTCGATACAAATTATTTTAAAGGGTGATATAGCTATTTAGTTGTCTGTTAATGTAACTATTTTGGATTACTTTTTCCTAAATAAATATAATTTAAACCACATTACCTCCTGCCGATATGTGTGACCCAGTCATTGTCAAATATCCATGTCATACAAACCCCAGATGTTACAGACATTCCAGACCTGTATTTAGTATTCTGTAACAACAGATAATGTAACACAATATACAAAGTTAAACGGACAGCAACAGTTTGAAGATAACCGTTAAATGGAACAGCGCTATGGATTATGCCAGGCCCCACCAGGCTAGAAGAACCTCCTGTTTATCACCCGAAGGGGAAAATAAATGATTGAACTGATGTATCTCAAAATGATCTGTGTTTTTTCGGTAGGTTTCTTGGAGACAAAAAAACACAATAAAATCTTGAATCAATAGCTGTATTTAATTACATATCTACGTAATACTCCTACAATTACATGGTTTAATATTTTGTGGATTTATTATGCAGACGCGAGGAAGACTTTGTATTACACCTATTTGTGTTATGTGGAGATGGACCTGTATGGGGACTTCAATGAAAGAGAGGCTTTTTTGTGGTGGTGTTTGCAGCTGCTCTCGTTCCTACCTTTGTCTTATTTACAAAATATTTTCGTTGTTGAATGAACAATTTCTGATTCTGGTTCAGGTACCAGTTCTGGTGTCTGAGACCCGACAATCTCTACATTTGGTTTGGGGTGTATCACGAAGTTGGCACAGCTGTTTTTTCCAATGAAGCGGATGGGATGGGTTGAATACACTTGACCCATGTCAGATCAGTCTGGCAGGGGGCGGTCGGGTAGCCTTGTGGTTAAAGCGTTCGCTCGGCACTTTGAAGACCTGGGTTCAATTCCCGACATGGGTACAATGTGTGAAGCCCGTTTCTGGTGTCCCCCGCCGTGATAATGCTGGAATATTGCTAAAAGCGGCGTAAAACCTTACTCACTCACTCACTCAGTCTGGCAGACAATATAGGCAGTTGTGACGGAGTCAGAGAGTGGGATTTTCCCCCTAGCCTAAATTCCCCCTGGAAAAGGGGCTATATAGCCTAATTTCCCCCGTGGAAAAATGACTACATAGCCATATTTCCGCTTTAGAGTCAGATTTCCCCCCTTAACACAAGGGGGAAGTATGGCTATATAGCAGAATTTCCCCTATATCCCTCAGATTTTTCAATGCAGTATTAATAAAGATAACCTACTGCACCATTTAACAAACATTGATCAAACAGCAATGGCAAAAGCAAACTTCTTGCATACCATATTTGACAGAGAAATTTGAGTGAAACGTGTCTTATTTGAAAACAAGCTTTTAGGAATCCTGTAGAACAAGTTTAGTGTTGGAAACATAGACGATTCCGACTTACCACTTGTTATTCATGCCAGAGAACTTATTTATGAATTGTTGCTGGATACTAGTAAATACTTCACGTCAGTGATTTTCTACAATGCAGTGATTAATGGTGTGTTGGAATCATATATCTTCCACTGAAACACGAGTTGAAAAACTTGCGGCGATCAGAAGTGATCTTGTTCAGGCATGCCTCTGTCCACAAACAGTAAATGGGTACCAAGGAGTTAATGTGGTAATGGTAATGTGAATGGGTAATCTTCTAGCGCCTGACAGGCAGCTTTGGTTGCATATTTCACATGTAGCTTTAAAGTTCTGGAATACAAAATATACGGACCTCTGATCGGGGCAAGAAACGCCATGAGCACGCAGATATATGCGCTATATACGCTGTAAATATACTTTATAATATACTTGGCAGTGAGAGACTGAGGATTCTCGATGACAGAAAAGTGATATGTCACTGCAACCATGATAAGGAGAACGACTGCCGTTCAAGTTTACAGTGCAGACCTGATAGAAATCAACTAGCAAAGTGTGTTTCAACTAGCAACGTGACGTATTGTTACTGAAGACAGTTGGAAGATTTTAGATTCGCTGATTTACCTCAAATACACAACAACAAAATAAAAAAACAACAACAACACTTACCCTACTAAATAAATATATAATAAATAAAACATTTCATTTCGTCAGTGACAAAAGGCTGATCTGACCTGTCGAGTGACAGATCCGCCATATCTCACTGTCGAAATGAACTATCCTCTCTTTATTAAAATTAAGAATGTATGGCGCATAATAGAAAGTTAAAATGAAACGTTTTGTTTGGCCAAGAACAATTTCAAAATACCAACATTTTGCGCAACATATTATATGCACAGGGCATGACATGACCAGCTGATTGATAGAATCAGGCCCATTCTATCACACGTCTAGATACAATTAGGGTAGAAGTGGTGTGTTATTCTAAGGAACACTGTTGCCGGTGTCAGGAAATATATTCGCCCCCAGAATAAAATCTCCCCCCGGCGAATTTATACCGGTACAGTTCCGCCCCTCTCGAAATAAACTCTCCCCCAACCTACGAAGTAAAATCTCCCCCCAAAAAAATTTCCTCCTCTCCCTCCCCCCACCCCCACACCCCACCCACACACACACACACACACACACACACACACACACACAAACTTCGGTCGTTTTATAAATACTTGCCATGCAGTTCAATAGTTAATAGTTGAGGGCATTGCCTAAAAGTCGGGCGGACAAAAGTGTTATTGGCTAATTACTTAATTATCGGCGATCATACCTACATATTATTGATGCAACATACACATATGACATTACTGAACAATCACCAACCACAAACGTGCACCATAATTAAGTAATTCGGAGTAAATCACTTGAAAACCAGAAAGTGGAGCTGTGTGTAAGCGTCGCTATCTAGGTAACATGTAAAAGATCAATCGTTAAACGAAATACGATTTGAAACGTATCAAATACTTCAAGCTATCGTGATACAAATTTCCATCTGTCGGCGTAGCGAACGTACTATATCTAAGTAAATACCACTTAATAATGTCACTGTTCATCGTATTTAAAGCAGACGCGTTGGTTAAAGTAGACATCTTCTCCCCATACTCTCAACAGTCTCATAAGTGTTCGATCCGAGTTGGCCCGGGCTGTCAAAATTAACTTAAACCTCACAGATGTAACATGAAATGGATTCACACCTATAGATTAGTATTTTATCTACCTATATACCACTTTATAGTGTCTCAGATCGCGGATTTAAAGAAAACAAGGTGCTCAAAGTGAAGCCCTTTTCCCTCTACATTCTCAACATAGTCTCTATCAGAAGTGTTTGGCTTGTGTTGGGTCCGACTTGGCCCGGGCTGTCAAAATCAACTTAAACATCACAGATGTAACACAAAATGTGTTTACATCTATAAACAAGTATTATGTCTACCTAAATACCACTTTATAGTGTCTCAGATCGCGGTATTTAAAGAAAACAAGGAGCTGAAAGTGAAGCTCCTGTGCGTAATCGGTTAAATTATACGGTATACATTGTAGACAGACAGGCAATAACTTATTAATGTCTCACTTCTATACATACATAAAACAGCTTTGTACAAATAAACAATGATAGAATGTACAGAACCATTCAATAGAATTATGAGAGATTATTAACAGAATATCCCCCTGATAAGTATATGATACATTGTTGAATTAACATTAGATAAGGTTGAGAATTAAGTGTGTGTTTTTTTAATACATCTTAGACTGGTGAGTCGTCTGCTCGATGATAACCAGCCTACTCATATTTTTACCCTTTTCCCCATTGTTGGAAAGTGTGTCGTCTGCTACTCCAGCTGGAGCCATCTGGTAACAATCAATCACAAGCTGTCAATATACAATACATTATAATGCATCAAGATGTTTCCATGTAAAGATTAAGTATTTCTAAGCAACTTAAATTTGCTTAGAAATATTTAATCTTTACATGAAAACTGTCATCTTGATGTATTATTCTGTTTTGTATATTGACAGCTGGCGATTGAGTATGAGGTTATTCTGTATCATTTTTACTGTTTTAATAGTTTGTAATATGTTGTGGTCATCAGTTATGCAAATCAGTTTCGGTGTATCTTTTTAACAAGGTGTTTTTCATTAAGATTCACGGCCAGCCCTATTGTAACAATCATATGTACGCTTTGCTTTGACGATACCGGTTGATGTTGTTCAATACAGGCTGGCGGTGGGTGTTTTAGAATCTATTCTACATGCTAATCATTTCGGGAAGATGATACACATCTCTCTATATTTTGGGTTACTTTGCTAACATAATTTCCTATTATCATTCTTAGTTTTACTTTTTCTCTTTTGCGAGAGGGACTAAATATTTTTTTAATGTTTTAAATATCCTCTAATCAGCTGTTTTACAAATGAAATACGAAATGCAAATGACACTATTCTATTGTTTAGGACGTCACGATAGGCAACATATAACACAAGGTTATCGGGAGACCCCTTTCAGTATAGGGACTTGAACTTACAATGTTAACCTCTTCAAGTTGACGTCTCTCTCTGTCTCTGTCTCTGTCTCTGTCTCTGTCTCCCTCTCTCTCTCTCTCTCTCTCTCTCTCTCTCTCTCTGAATTCAGCCCAATGCACGTATATGTGGGGCTTGGATCACAGACATACTTGTTGAAATGCCTCTGTAACTAGTCACGTGGTAGGCTGTCATAAAATGCGCTGAGGACAGGCGTTTATAGTCGTTGCTCAAGCTGCATTGCACCAGTGCGCCCAGGTGAATTGACAGGTTGGTTCTGGTGAGTATATTTAGTACTTGTGATAATGCAGTCAGTTGGTATATATCTGGCGTTGTAGTCTAAAACAAATATGAATATATAGTCATGAATTTATCTGTATTAAGTGCATCTCTTTGCTATTAAGAGGCCTGGATTTCTACGTTTGACTAATTTCCGGTTGATAATCATATGGAATTACAGTAAAAACATCTGTATTTTGAATGTAAATGCGACGTTTAAATTTATAAAAAACGACACGTGTGTTTTTTGGTCTTAACGCCAGGCAACGCCGGGTCCGTGACTGGGTGTTTACCCTGAGTACGATTTTTGTACTCAACTGATAACACAAACAAATATTCGATGTCAGTCGCATGACATGTTCGCCATTTTACAATACAGTCCAGTCTAACACACGTCTGATGGTGTAAACGTATTGTAACGCACGGGCGGATACAGAGGGGGGGGGGGGGGGGGGGGGGGGGGTAATATTTATTTCTGTATAAATTACCACCAAAGACTATAAATAGATCTTAGTTGTGCAAAAAGTTGTGAAATTATCATTTTTAGTCTACAACTCCTTGTACTGACTGATAACATATAGCAAAACCCTTAAACATGGCAAACTTCTATTAGTCCTTAAAATACCTAAACTATTGGGCAGTTTGGCAAGGACTACAGGACTCGTGCCAATTTCTATCGCTGCATCGGTAAAACCATCTTCTGATATTTTAATGTTTTCACATTTGGAATTAACATTCATTTAACATTGCTGTTTTGACCTTGCTCCTACATTCTCTCAAATGCATTCTTGTCTCTGTAAATATAATCGACAAAAACGTTTCCATAATCATAAGAAGTTATTGCTAAAATTTATCATTAAAAGGAGTAATTTATAAACCTATTTTTGGATAAAAATACCGATCAGACTATTCGAAAACGTCTGTTGTGCCACCTACAATGGTCTTAAAGGGGCACTGATCTAACGCAATTCCCCGGGACTGGTTGTTGCCTTTGTTATTGTTTATTCCCAGTGAGTACCCGGATGTATAGCAGAAATCTAGACTAGTTCGCGACCTCTGCTGGGCAATTCGTAAGCGCATTAGTCACTTTTATGGGTAGTAATAAGGGCGTATGGTCACATTGATCAACAAAATGAAATACAGTTTTCGAGATAATAAGGAAATGTAGGTATCTTTGTGGGTAGCATCGGTGATGGTGACGAAGTTTTGATTAGTCACTTGCTTGGTAATTTTGCGATTTTCATTTACACTATTTTGACTTGCAACACAAAGTAAATATTTCACCAGAGCATTTCCTTTTTTATAGTGTGTATATATTTTTTACTGTCAAAATGTGTTACAATTTCAAATTTATTAAACGTCTAAATATTCAGTTATTTTACAAAGTGACTGAAAAACATTTCCATCTGTATTATTATGATAACGAATTCCAAACATTTGGATGTTTAATGTCATCACCAAGAGACTGAAAATGTTACGTTGAAAAGTTCATTTCTATGTTGTTTGGCTTCCAATCATACATAATAATCTGTTGTGATGTGTGTAGGCTCTTTTGATCGTCTTAATCAATCTGGACAGATTTGTTAGTCAAAATGACTGAAATATTTACACATTTTATAAATTGACTGAGAGAATTACATTTTACAAATTGACGGTAATATATACACGCTTACAAAGGAAAAGACCTGTGAAAACAACGCCTATCGCGCATTGAAGAATTTCCCAACCAAGACGAAGGGAAACAAGAACGAATCGGTTCAAATGAAGGAAAACCAAATGCAAATACTATAATTAGAACCTACCAAATGTATGTGTATAAATTTTAGGCAGCTTCCTTGTTCGAGGAATGTATCCGTGAATATCCACACAAAGGAACAATATCCCACTCGTCTGCAGCTGTACAAAGAAACTTATTCGATGTTACGTGTCTCTGTAACAATCAAATATTTTAAAAGATCTATATCGTTTCGGGATATTATAACCCGTGTTCGTTTCTCAACTGATCACTTGTATTGTTTCAGGTGTTTCACATAGGTATCAAGTCTCAAGGGTCGGCTGAGAAAGCCCACGTGACAACTATTTTCATAACGTCCACGGTTCCTAAAAAATCCATTGAGTGATAGATAACAATGATCAATCAATCAACGTATTATTAGTTAACCCTTTGAACAAAGTATGTTGTTTTTACATCGGCACTTCACGCCATGATATTAGTGTATTCCCTTTGTTTTAGTAAACCTAGACATGTAAACACTCACTTTTGACATATCCACTGTGCAAGATAACAGTGATTAATCAATCAACGTATTTTCTGTTAATCCTTTGATGACTACGAACGATCCGTTGATTTTCCAAAAAAAGTAAATCAACTGATCATTCATCTCTTGCTGGTCTGCCACGTGCATATTACATAACACACATTTCACCTCACTTCAAACCTGGATTTAGATTGAATAATTACCCCAGACACAATAAAAGCCAAATGGGAACCTTTTTCAGGTAATCTAAGTGGTGCTACCACTAATTGTACCTGTAATAAATTCCTTAACTGAGCCTCAAGTGAATGACGACAAATACACAAGTGTAGGGTTATACGAGAAAACTTGGATGACAACAAGGGAGTAGTAATCGTATTATCGACGCAATCCGAAATCCGAAAATGCTTTCACTGCATGGATACTTTTTTAGTATTAAGCTATAACCATCTGGGGTATTTCCAAATGACGACATCCGATGAGCTCCGCCGTTCTTTTTGTCTGTTTGTTTAGGTTGAAGAAATTAATTAACATGCGCCTTTTGTTGAAATCTTTATAGATCACAGTTAACCAATCAGTGTTTATGCAAAAATGCGTAAAACAAATATTGCCTCCAGCCTCCGAGTTTATTTAGCTGTCCTTGCAGACGGTAGCCCAGTCTCTGGTCAGGCTCAGTTGCGTTGTGTATCATCCGGGTACTCACAGGGGAAAAAACAATAACAAAGGCAACAACCAGTCGGGGAATTGCGTTAGATCAGTGCCCCTTTAAGTCTACAATATTCATGAGTGGGCGTGGTTTGTGTATGCACGTGACACTATCTTCCCCAAAGCTGTTGATGTCTAACGAACGCATCGCTGTCTTGGCTGTCTTTGCATGATACCATGTTTCACTCACAATCTGCACATCAGGTATATAACATGTAGTTTAGTGTCTTTGAAGATTGTGCTGTACTGTATTTGCGAGCTTCGACTTCGGACAGATCGAAAGTTACGCGAATTAGACTTTTGAGTCAATATTTCTAATTTTAAGAGATTTTTGACTATATTATTACTCATATCCCCTCGACCAGAAATGGGAGAACACCTATAAACTCGACAAATAATGTAATCTCAAGATTTTCTTTTGCCTGCTGACAGTAAATCCCCTTTCTAACTTGTGAGCAGAATTAGTTAGTCACGTGATATATTGTTTAATAACAAAAAGTATCCAGACCTCTATGGTTACACAACAAGCCACTAATGTTCGCATTTCTTTCTGACTAAGCACCTGTTCCTTCTGACTTTTCATATGGTTGAATAAAGATATAACTTAAGTCAACGGCAGTGTATGCATGACCAGATCGTTTAATACATGTATCTAAATACGTTTTGCAAGTGCTGTGGGAGGGTCGGGTAATAGGGGGGTGGATACCCGGGTAGTAAATTTGGACTCGTCCCAGCCCTAGAATGTATGTACAATTATTTGAGAGAGATGGTTTGATATTTGTGTATGTTGGATTTTGCCATGTAATGACCATTGGAATAATATCATGATGCCACATTTCGTCTATGTCATACACCTCAGTGTTCTGATACTGTCATGGAAGCAGAGTTTTGCCCATGACAGTAGATCATGAAGACTGCACCAACTCGATGCATGTCTACCATAGGAAGCGTGGGAAACTGTTGCTTTCTGCCACAACTCAGAAAGTTGTTGATGTGTAATTTTATATATGCACAGAATGTCGGATGTGTGACATTATGCTGTACATTTTCATATTGTCATGGAAGGTAATACAAATGGTTGTATGAAAGTAACTATTGAACAAGATAATTTAATTGTCATGTAAGAGTGTTTATATTTTTATGACTAATACACAAAGATTAATTACTTGGGAGATTATTCTTCAATGGACTTTTTCAAAATGTTCCTTGGGAATTGGTTTGGTAAAATGTCCATGTCACAAGACAAAAACGTCTGTGGTTACGCTTTCCAAGAAGGGGGTATTCATGCATTTATCAGAATTGTATATGCCTACTTTAAGATGGGTACTTGCTTTGTTTAGGCTTGGGTTAAAATTATTAAAGGTTAAGGTCAGTGTTCCGATATTTCCAAAACACATTTTAATTATTGTATGAGGCATAGTTTTCTCTGTAGACATGAAACTATATATGTACATATGTCTTTACAAGCACTGCCACATTAAATGTTGGTTCTATATATGTCAATGTTGAAGGTGACATTGGAGGTTATTGTGACACATGGTTGTATTAATTGTATTACTTGTGTAATAGCAAGACTGGGTTATATTTGGATAAAGAAATTGCGATGGTTTGGACTCGAAATACATGGTAGTATTTTTAGACATTTTGAGTAAATGAGACTTTTCCTGATTTTGCAAGTATCTTCAAACATTTGCTAGTTACATTGGTTTGCATTCTAGAAACATTTTATTCCCATGAAAATGATGGGTATAATGGTCTTTGTCATATACATGTAACCTCCAGGTATATGTCCATTCAATGTTTAGGAGCCAATGGATATAATTATTCATCTGGCATTTCTTGTGTGTTAGATTATTTTGCTGACTTATTTCAACAGACATACAAAATATTTGTGTCTACCAAATTAAGAGCTTGAATACCACATATTATAATGCTACTTTTCGCAGATGATGTCATTCTAGTGTCAGATACTGTTTTTGGTCTTCAAAGGCAATAAAATATTTTAAGTACATACACGAAAGAATGGAAATTATCAGTAAACTTGGAAAAAACTAAAATTGTGATCTTCAGAAAAGGTGGTCCAATAGCGTCGAAAGAGAGATGGTCATTCGATGGTCAGTTTGTCAATATAGTAGATCACTACTCATATTTAGGAATCTGGTTCTCACACACAATGAATTGGAAAAAATGTGCCCTTGACTTGTCCTTGCGTGCAAAGAAAGCTTTAATAAGTGTAATTTCTATTTCTCATAAAGTGGGATCGATGTCACCTAATATCTTCTTGAAGCTTTTTGATACCCAGATACAACCAATTTTATTGTATGGTTCTGAAGTATGGGGATTTCAACGTTATGACTGTTTAGAGAAGGTTCACTTATTAGCAGGGAATGTTTCTTTGTGTCGGATCTTCTACACCAAATTGCATGGTTTATGGTGAATGTGGTAGATACCCATTATATATTAACTCTCAGATCAGATGTTTAAAATACTGGTTTAAAATTCTTCATATGCATGAACAACGTCTCCCCAAATTAGCTTATAACATGCTTCTACATTTAGATAACATGGGAAAGAATACTTGGACATCGCATATAAGAAATCTTTTATTTTCGCATGGTTTTGGTTTTATATGGCTATGTCGGTCAGTTGGAAATGTCAATATGTTTCTTAATGAATTTCGGAATCGGTCTATAAATATGTTCTACCAAGAATGGCACTCCACTTTATAGGATAGTTCACGTTATGAATATTACAAAACTTTCAAGACTTTACTTCAACCAGAAATATATTTATCAGTACTCACTACGGAAAACTTAAGAAAACAGTTAATTGAATATCGACTTGGTTTGCTAGACCTTTTTGTAAATGAAGGAAGAAAACTGTCCATTGAAAAAATGAAAAGAATTTGTCCATTGTGTAATCTAGACATAGAAAATGAAATTCATTTTGTGTTTGTCTGTCCATTTTACAATGATCTCCGAAAGAAATATATAAAAGATTATTTAATAGCAATGTCACCGATAAACGCCTTTGTAGTTATGCTGACGACAAAGAACGAATCAAATATATTAAATCTTTCTCTTTATATTTGCATGCATTAGCCAAAAGAAATGAATTAATCAAGCAACGTGTATATCCCAATGTGTAACAAATATAATTGTATCAACATGCGTAACTCTTTCTTGTATATGGTCCGGTAGCCTTTTGTACAATAAACTTCTTTGACTTTGACATATTATTTTACTATGCCCCAAAGTGAGATTGACCAATCAGAGAGCAGAACTACTAACCCCATATGAGCCGTCAGTAAAAATCCAAGATGGTTGTTACTGACCTAATATGAGACTGTATACCGTCAGTAACAGCCATTTTTGATTTTCCAACACTCACCTTACATATTTCACATGAAAATTCTGGTACAGAAATTCGTTATTCGACACTGTTTTGTGTTTTAATATCATTAATTTTGATGTGCAAGGACGTTAATGTTTTTTGGATCACGTTCGTGACTTTAATAAAGATTATATAAACTTAAAACTATCAACAAGGTTTGGCCTCGGAGGTTTGAAGAGTAGTCTCCCTTTGACCCTTAACGCCTTAGGTTGTAAGTGTTACGTTTTGAGTTTTAAGTTTTGACATGACTTGTGCGACAAAGAAACCAAATAGTGTAAACTTTTCGGCATAATATTCGTTATGGTGTCTTTAGTCACTGTATACAGTGTCATTTTAGGTTAACAAAAGAATATGACATCGCATACGGCAACCAAAGACCATAACTAATAATATCTAACATAATAATCATTTAGTCTGCCTCATTGCAATCAATATGGGTTAGAACAGGAGGACCCCAGCACTCTATTCTAGTCATAACAAGCGACTAAATATATTGGGCTGTCAGATTTGATGATTTCATTGATTGTGTGTCATCGTACCCCGATGGTGTGGATCGTTGCTCATAATAGGAATGGCTGATTTGTCTGGTCTTGATTTACATACAGGTGGCTGGAACATGGCCGAATACAGCTTTAAACAAGAGTGAAAAGATATCAAATATAAACTATCATGTAGTATGCATATGTTGCTGTTAGCTAACAATTTCTTATATGGTTTTTTTTCTTATGTGCCTTGGGTTTATCATCAATAATATACAAAGGTTGTTGTTTTTGTAATAAAACATCTTCAATGAACATCATTTCTTTTGTCACGCTATGCTGAAATGTGCCCTGTGAAGTGAATACATCAACAACTAACCCCAGGAGGTGATGGATGTCTACATTCTGACTTCTTAGAAAATGTCCACCTTGACAAATGTACCTTGAACATGCTTATCTATGTTCAGCTATATACACTTCATTCTTGTATTAAGTTATCATTGCATGAATGTCCAATCGTGTGTCACAAACAAAAAGCCAATGTGAAGCTTACATCATCTCTAATTACACAAACATTATTTAGTTCCTACATAGGAGTATTCTCTTCTTTCTTCAGATTTGAACACACAATTTAACAGCAGACAAAAGGCATGTATAATCTGATGTCAAGAACGTGTTCTATTCATGGTAATACATGTGCTTCACAGCCAATGTATATATGTGAGTGTAAAACTAATAATATACACAGGTGTAGGGCACTGGTCCTGCTGACTGGTACTATCATTAGCTTGTGAGATCACCCCGCCCTCATGCCAATGTGTATACTCGGTGCCCTCTACCGTGACGTGACTGGCATTATGCTCACAGCAGCATTAAAACAAACTACCTCACTGCTGCCACACTTTACTTTATTTATGTTTTCCCATAATGATGTCTTATAAACAAACTGATACATTTGTACTGTTTAATTTGCCTAACCTGTACAATGGGTAACCTGTTAGATTTGCACCAGTCCCTCAGGCAAAAATTATTAGATTTAAATATTAATTTCGAGATCATGTAAAGAGTAAGAACATGTTGACATTGGATTCATCTAGACTTGCCCACAATGAGTATAGAATTACTATACATCCATGGACTTTTCTTTCAGTACAGCCTTGGAGCAAGGCTAGTAGTAGACTATAGCCTGTATACAATACTTCTCATGCATACCAAAAATGCAAAAAACTAAATTCCAGTTTATCGATTAAAAAACATTATACTTTATCTGACCCTGACATGAACACCAAAACATAAACACCAATTCCAACTGGGAAGATCTGCAAACAAAACGAAAACGAATTCAATTTATTTTTTTATGGATTTACAAAACTGATATTGATCAATCATCTTGTGTGTGGGTGACACATAACTTTCTCCTCTTTCAAACTATCTGATGGGGAAGGAAAACTACTGACATTTAACCATAATTAATGTAATAAATATGAACATTATTAGCCTGCATTAGAGTTTGAAATTTTGAATTTAATGTTATACTGCATATGTTTTTAAGAAAGTTATTGTGTCCATATTTAGCCCATCTAAACACACCACAAGTTAAAACGCTGAAGGAAACAGGGAGTGCATGAGAAGTAGTTGATATGGAACTTGATATATACGTTGCTATAGGGGAGTTATGGCATACTGCCAACGAGAAGGAATAATTCCTATTTTAATGCCCAATTCCCAGTATTTATTTTGCAAGACACAATGGCAAAGTGAAAGGTGATGCTGAGAATTAAATTCCTTAAAAAACACAATTGCTTACAAATACACCAACGTTTTACAAACATTTTGAGATATTTCCTCATACTTTTGCATAAAATAATGATAGTTTGCAGATTGATAAAGAAGGAACGTTTCTTCAGGTTAGGTTGTACCGCAAAAAATGCAGTCTCACCGCACGCTGTGTGCTGTCACAACTCGGCAGAAGCACGATACACTTCCGGGTTCAGGTGAGAAGCAGTGCGTACGAAATAAGTGTCACGTGCACATATAAGCCACGCCCACTCATGAATATTGTAGACTTAAGACCATTGTAGGGTTAGGAGCACAGTTCATCTCAGTGTCGTCTGTCTGTTCTGTATAAGACGTGTGTTTCGTCGTCGTAGTCCTGAAATCCCAACTAACAACAAACTTTCATATTCCAATATATCGCGGGCAATTTAACACCCGAAACGCAAGGACTTTTATTTCATTTCAAATGCAGCGATATTTTTCACTGTGCGTTGTTGATAAACACACAAACACATTGAGGGTTAGGACTACGTTTCCTGGAATACTCACACGGGTAAGTTTATTGAGTAACTATAACATATTCATACGACATCTGCTAGAAAAAGTACAATATTATATATTACACTTGACAAACGAAACTGCCAGATCGAAACACCTGGAAGGTCTACAGGTTCCGGGTGTTCTGCGTCCTCCTGCAAGTTCCCCTTCACTGCTCTTGTGTCCGTCACACAGTTCCACATGAATATGGGCCACAACCAGGACCTCTTTCCTCTTTCGTCAGACATACGTAAGGGACCTAAATGGATTACTTAATCAATTATTTTACAAAAACGATAATATTGTGATTAAGAGCCTATCATCTTCACTTACTAATTTATTAAAATGCAAAAAGCCTAAAGTCATGATTAAGATATGTTTGATCGGAGACATTGTTCTACACATGCTATATTCGGTAAACATGTCTTTCACATTTCGTTTCTTGCGATATTAACGCAAATGCAAAAAGGCATAACCATTTTATGTGTTCATTATTGTTGTTTTTTCACACAACAAATGTTTTGTTTGGTTGTTTGTTGTTTAATGCACTCAGAACTATTCCAATATGATGGCGGTATGTAAATAATCGAGTCTGAACCAGACAATCCTGTGACTGACATCATGAGCACTGATTGGGTACAACCAATGTAGATAAATAACGTCTTATATGTAGATTGTACCTACCCGTTCATCTAGAGGGGCAGCAAAGTTTGGCCGTCTGTAATTGAGGTGATACGGGGTGAATGGTTTGGTAGTCTTGTTCAGCCCGTTGTTGCCAGGAGTTGTAAATCTCTTCTGATGGTAAGCCAGGGTAAGTTAGGATATCACCTGACAATTAACCCGGTATGACTAAATATGGGGTCCGCCCAAAGGCGCGTATCATTGTGAAGAAAAGGGTAGCGGGTGGTCCGCGACTAGGAGTACCCGAGGTACCCTGAGACTGTGAAAACGGCGACAGCAAGTTTGCATAGATAACTGCATTTGAAGAGTATCGTGACAATGAAGGGAATTCCTTTGCTGTAAACATAATATACTTTTCTTTTTACTCCGGAGAAGACCCTTGAAGATGCGGGGTAGAAAAGGTCTTCAGGAACCCACGCTTGCCATAAAGAGAGACGATTCATGTCATAAGAGGCGAATAGCAGGATTTGGATGTCAGGGTCGCTATGCGTGGGTCGATGCTCATGTTGTCAAACACTGGATTGTATGGTCCAGACTCGATTATTAACAAACAGTTGTCATATAGCTGGAATATTGCTGAGTGCGGCGTTAAACAACAAACCAACCCCAGAGAGCAATAACGAATATAGTGTCACGGCATTCATCAAATGATTGTGAAGGTTGAAACCCTAACGTAGTGATAAGTGATTGTTGACTCAATCACATAATCCTTATTTAATCCAATGTGATTGTTTTATGGGGTTTATGCATACTGTAAGCATAATGTTGAGATAACTGGATAATCATAGCAATGCCTGATTATTTTTACGTGCAGATGTCCACCTGTTCCGACTGGTCAGACCAACTACTGGTAAGCCAGGATAAGTTGTACCAACTCACAAAACGAGTTTCAGACAAGTAGGCATTGCACAAAATTTGGGCAATAAAACATGCCAAAGCTAGGTAAGCATAGCCAAATCACACATACATGTACGATTACATCGCTCAACTCATCCCTGACTCTGTGGGCGATAGCGACGTCCGTGCAATGTACCGTTTCCCATTCTTTATCAACAGCCTCCAAGTCTCCATTGCGAAACTCTCGTCCATTATCGGACTGTAAAATAAGCGGAGCACCAAAAATATAGATGAAGTGAAGTAAACCCGCAGCTATTTCCTTTGCAGCAATCGTCTTGGTAGCTTTCCCGTTATCGAATCTTTAATAGCAGACCACGATGTTGCATACGTACATGTAGGTGTATCCTTTGTTTAGGGGGCATCTTCTTTAAGGGGATTGCCTAAAAGTCGGGCCGGGCCGGGCCAAGACGGGCCAAAGTGTTACTGGCTAATTACTTCATTATCGGCGATCATACCTACATATAATTGATGAAACATACACACATGACATTAATGAACAATCACCAAACAAAAAAGTGCACCATAAATAAGTAATTCGGAGAAAATCGCTTGAAAACCAGAAAGTGGAGCTGTGTGTAAGCGTCGCTGATCTTGGTAACATGTAAAAGAGCAATCGTTAAACGAAATAAGATTTGAAACGTATCAAATACCTCCAGCTATCGTGATACAAATTTCCATCTGTCGGCATAGCGTTTATATTTATAGGAACGTACTATATATAAGTAAATACTATTTTATAATGTCACTGATCGTCGTATTTAAAGCAGACACGTTGGTTAAAGTAGACCTCTTCTCCCTATACTCTCAACAGTCACACAAGTGTTCGGTCCGACTTGGCCCGGGCTGTCAAAATCAACTTAAACCTCACAGATGTATCATCAAATGGATCCACATCTTTCGATTAGTATTATATCTACCTAAATACCACTTTATAGTGTCTCAGATCGCTGTACTTAAAGAAAACAAGGGGCTCAAAGTGAAGCCTTTTTCCCTCTACATTCTCAACATAGTCTCTATCAGAAGTGTTTTGCTTGTGTTGGGTCCGACTTGGCCCGGGCCGTCAAAATCAACTTTAAACACACCGATGTATCTTCAAATGTGTTTACATCTATAGATTAGTGTTATATCTACCTATATACCACTTGATAATGTCATGGCACATCGTATTTAAAGAAAACAAGGGGCTCAAAGTGAAGCATTTTTACTGTATTTTCTTAAGAAAATCCAAGTCAGAAGTGTTCGGTCCGACTTGGTCCGGGCTGTCAAAATCAACTTAAACCTCACCGATGTATCATCAAATGGATCCACATCTTTCGATTAGTATTATATCTACCAAAATACCACTTTTTAGTGTCTCAGATCGCTGTACTTAAAGAAAACAAGGGGCTCCAAGTGAAGCCCTTTTCCCTCTACATTCTCAACATAGTCTCTATCAGAAGTGTTTTGCTTGTGTTGGGTCCGACTTGGCCCGGCCTGTCAAAATCAACTTTAAACACACAGATGTATCTTCAAATGTGTTTACATGTATAGATTAGTGTTATATCTACCTATATACCACTTGATAATGTCATGTCACGGTACATCGTATTTAAAGAAAACAAGGGGCTGAAAGTGAAGCATTTTTACTGTATTTTCTTAAGAAAATCCAAGTCAGAAGTGTTCTGTCCGACTTGGCCCGGGCTGTCAAAATCAACTTAAACCTCACAGATGTATCATCAAATGGATCCACATCTTTCGATTAGTATTATATCTACCTAAATACCACTTTATAGTGTCTCAGATCGCTGTACTTAAAGAAAACAAGGGGCTCAAAGTGAAGCCCTTTTCCCTCTACATTCTCAACATAGTCTCTATCAGAAGTGTTTTGCTTGTGTTGGGTCCGACTTGGCCCGGGCCGTCAAAATCAACTTTAAACACACCGATGTTTCTTCAAATGTGTTTACATCTATAGATTAGTGTTATATCTACCTATATATCACTTGATAATGTCACGGTACATCGTATTTAAAGAAAACAAGGGGCTGAAAGTGAAGCATTTTTACTGTATTTTCTTAAGAAAATCCAAGTCAGAAGTGTTCGGTCCGACTTGGCCCGGGCTGTCAAAATCAACTTAAACCTCACAGATGTATCATCAAATGGATCCACATCTTTCGATTAGTATTATATCTACCAAAATACCACTTTATAGTGTCTCAGATCGCTGTACTTAAAGAAAACAAGGGGTTCAAAGTGAAGCCCTTTTCCCTCTACATTCTCAACATAGCCTCTATCAGAAGTGTTTTGCTTGTGTTGGGTCCGACTTGGCCCGGGCCGTCAAAATCAACTTTAAACACACAGATGTATCATCAATGTAGAGGGAAAAGGGCTTCACTTTGAGCACCAAGTTTTCTTTACATACCGCGATCTGAGACACTATAAAGTGGTATATAGGCAGATATAATATTATTTTCTCTTGGAACATCTATAAGATGTACAGCTACATGTATTTACCAAAAGAAAGAATCTACCTGTTTACTTCATTAAATAAACATTCACTCATTGAACATCTCCAACAGTTTTGTCCATGTTGAGATCCACTGAAATGGTTAGTTCACTTGTTACATTTATATAGAACAGAACGATATTTCTGATTAAATATGATTGTGGATACATTTACCTTGGCTATATTTTAAAATTCAACAATAGCTTGCGTGTGGTTTGTTTGGAAGCATAAAATCAACTATTGTTTGTAAAAACCATTTGTGTGTGTTAATATATATGTTTTTTAAAGGAAGAGGTGTTTGAATAAATAATTATTTGTGTGTTCACAAACCCCTATCATGTAATTATATTTTCCTGAATAACATGTTGTTTGCATGGAAAATAAATGTCCCTGTTCACCTATGTAGAAAGTCAATAAGCGAAATAAAACTGAGTAACAGACTGTGTATTATAGATCCATAGAAATACGATTGCATAGACGATCAATTCAGAATACAACAGATGTAAGGTGTGGCTAATTGAAATGAATCTCGATGACTAATTGAAATGTATTTCGCAGGTAATAATCAATAAACATTGTGACAGAAAAACAAGTGAAGGATTGAGTTGAATTTTAGTTTTGCGAAAAAGGTAGATGGTTTCTGTGGAAGAAACTAAGTTTGACAATGTTGCAAATGATCACTTTCTTTGACTTCATTACGGATTCCTCAACCTGTATCGAGGAGAATTGTTTACAGTTAAGTAAAATTCTAATTAAGATTTCTTAAAGCTGTCACGGTGGCAAATTCAAACTTCGATATCATGGTACACAGTTCTATTGTAAAGTCAGATTGGGAGTTCGAGATGGCGCTATGTATTTTTATCTCGAATTTGAAATAAGCTGTTAAATTTATATGTTTTGTTTGTTTGTTTTTTTGTTTAACGCCACACTCAGCAATATGCCAGCTATATGAGGGAGGTCATGCAAATAATCAAGTCTGGACCTGACAATCCAGTGATTGACATCACGAGCATCAATCCACACAAATGGGATAAGATGACATGCATCCAATCAACCAAGTCAGCGAGCCTGACAACCAACTCGATCCCGTTAGTCGCCTCTAACGACAACCATAGTCACCTTTTAATACAAGCATTGGTTGCTGACGATCTGTTCTAACCCTGATCTTCACAGGTCCAAATCTATATGTATTTTTATGGTGAGGCGGTCGTGGTCGGAGAATAGGTTCGAGAGTTCGGTATACACATTCGTGGTCAATATCTCTCATGTTGTGGATGATAGGGATTTTGTCATGTTTTGAAGGAATGTCATCACTGTCATGCTTTTGATGGTACACAAAACGTAAGCTTTACCTCGAACATGCTAGTTCCGGTCACAAAATATATGCTTTATCTTTTACTGATTTTTGTATTAATAACATTACAACGTTTCTCAAGGTTACAGACTCCAAGGATTCATTAAAGTGCATATTAAGCACCTAAAATTGACAACTAACACCCTGATCGCAAAACTCCTAACGATTTTTACTAAAAATAGATACGAAAACTTTTGCTGAACCGGAGATTTGAATGACTGACAAATCCGTACTTTCTTGTGTTCTCATACATAAAACAGCAGTGTAAACATGATCTAACATGGCTTAATGTGGAATGTGTCTAGGATTGTAAACTGTCCATATTATTCCAAATTGTATGCATACACATGTGTCATGTCTTTATTTGGTTTTGTGTCTCTACCCGCAAACATATGTGGCAAGATACACCTTCCAGGATAGTGGACAATGTGGACACTGACGAAAATTTCTACAACATGTCCAAACATTCCCAAACAGGCAGAATCATATGCTTTCTGAAAGTCAATCCAGCACACCGTTGTTGTCGTTGTCGTTTTTGTCGTCTACGTCATCATTATCCTTCAAGGACAGTGGACGGTATGGACACTGGAATATTTCGAATATTTGGAAATGTGTGCAATTTAATTAATATAAACACTATTTTAAGCGTCAGGAAACGGGATTTTTCATTTTTGTCATGAATGGCGAGTATAACAACTTGGGAAGCTAGCTTGACATTTCGTTAGTACGGTCCTCATACTGTCTTTGCCTTGTTTCTCCCGAATCTCATTAGTTTCAAAAGAAACAGATAAATCGGTCATACAATGCTTTCATTAGATTTATCAAAAAGGACCATATCAGGTTTGTTCGCTTGGATACGTCTGACTCTGTATGTGGGCGTATTCCAAAGAATTTTATATGTAATTATCCTTTCCCACGACGCCCTCTGCATATTCTGGGTCGTACCATTGATGGTCTCGGAGTCAAAACCACACATTACGGTAACAAGAGGATCGAACCATGCCAAAGATACTGTGTTTGTGTCAAGCTGGACATCAACTTTGACACAAAACCACACATTGACGTTTTCGAGTGGCAAGTGACTGGTTCTGGGTCGATTTGATATGGCACTTCGCTTGATTGACACTCATTTCTGTACCGTCCAGCACCATCAACAAAATAAACATTAACATTGATATTCAGTACTGCATCAATGGGTCGTTTAGGAAAATCCAATGAATGACTTGTTTTCAGTCTTGACATTCTTCACAAGAGGATTTTCAGATAAATAAATATGTGCAATAGTGCACGATTAAATTCAATCATGAAAGGCCTCCTTGTTAATCACACCATAGACGTTAAAATATGGTAATGATCCTCATCATAAACAACTATCATCATCATTATCATTATAATGTTTATGTTCCCGTCACAGTACATCGTATTTAAAGAAAACAAGGTATAGATATAAACACATTTGAAGATACATCGGTGTGTTTAAAGTTGATTTTGACGGCCCGGGCCAAGTCGGACCCAACACAAGCAAAATACTTCTGATAGAGACTATGTTGAGAATGTAGAGGGAAAAGGGCTTCACTTTGAGCCCCTTGTTTTCTTTAAATACAGCGAACTGAGACACTATAAAGTGGTATTTAGGTAGATATAATACTAATCGAAAGATGTGGATCCATTTGATGATACATCTGTGAGGTTTAAGTTGATTGTGACAGCCCGGGCCAAGTCGGACCGGACACTTCTGACTTGGATTTTCTTAAGAAAATACAGTAAAAATGCTTCACTTTGAGCCCCTTGTTTTCTATAAATACGATGTACCGTGACATTATAAAGTGGTATATAGGTAGATATAACACTAATCTATAAATGTAAACACATTTGAAGAAACATGTGTATGTTTAAAGTTGATTTTGACGGCCCGGGCCAAGTCGGACCCAACACAAGCAAAATACTTCTGATAGAGACTATGTTGAGAATGTAGAGGGAAAAGGGCTTCACTTGGAGCCCCTTGTTTTCTTTAAATACAGCGAACTGAGACACTATAAAGTGGTATATAGGTAGATATAATGCTAGTCTATAGATTTAAAGACATTTGATGATACATTTGTTTGTTTAAAGTTGATTTTGACGGCCCGGGCCAAGTCGGACCCAACACAAGTAAAACACTTCTGATAGAGACTATGTTGAGAATGTAGAGGGAAAAGGGCTTCACTTGGAGCCCCTTGTTTTCTTTAAATACAGCGAACTGAGACACTATAAGGTGGTATATAGGTAGATATAATGCTAGTCTATAGATTTAAAGACATTTGATGATACATTTGTTTGTTTAAAGTTGATTTTGACAGCCCGGGCCAAGTCGGACCCAACACAAGTAAAACATGTACACTTCTGATAAAGACTATGTTGAGAATGTGGAGTGAAAAAGGCTTCACTTTGATCTCTGTGTTTTCTTAAACTACTGAAATATGAAAGAAGAAAGTGGTATATAATTAAATGTAATACTAGTCTTTAGATATAAAGAATGTTAGGAACTTTAGAAGTGCTTGGACAGTTATTAACACGTGTCGTGTCAGTCCTTTGACATTCGCGAATATCCACTTCCAGGAAACATCCTGTTTTGGTTTTACACGAATTAGTAAAGGTTAATTACCGTAACACGTTAATTAATGAAAGAAGAGTAGTCAAAACACTGTCGTTTCCTGCCCAGGACATCATACCCCTACACGCTAAGGTCGGTGAGAAGCATTCTAATCAAAGAATACACACAACCAAAACACTGACTTTTCTACGAGACTCACGGTATGTAGTCATAATCATCAGTTTATTACATTGTTGAAGGTGCATTTTTATTCAAACTCAATTAAATGAGCAAAACTATACGTTTGTGGACATTTGAGATCTGCCTAGACATGCGCGTTTCGTTTTATTATTCTGCAATCCATTTTTACCATTTTTAGTATTACCCGCTGGCCCGGCCCGGCCCGACTTTTCTTGGCCCGACTTTTAGGCAACCCCTTCTTTAAGTCTATCTGCCAACTTGATTTGGGATAGGTTTTCTTGTTCTCGTAGTTTTGGGGAGTTCCACTGCACTATCGCATTGTTCGCACGAAACGTGAACGTCAAATAAGACATTGATTTTCTCTTTGTCTCTCTGACAACTGGGAACATAGAACAATGGACAGATTCGAAAATAGCGGCAGATTTTCGATGATCAATGTTGTGATTTCTCTGGATTAGTTTTGTCTTTCCTCTTTGGAACAGCATCGTCGGTGCAGGGATTGCATATCGGAACTTTCCTTAAAAACGTTTGTTGTGCCCTTATACCACTTTCCCAGAAGTTTTGTCATGGAAATAATGAATATACATATACATTGTCAGGGCGGCGTATCAATGTTAAACTGTGGCATGGTAACCTCAGTGCGCCTGCACTATTTAATGTGTATATTTGCTTGTTTGCTGCACTGCCGCATATGAGTGCGGCTCGACTTACTCAGTTACTGCGTCGCTAAATACCTACTGAATCAATACACCTCACCTTTACACATAAAGTGCATCTTACACATATATCCCGTGAGTATACTCGAAATCTGCACTTCGTGTGTGCATACCCTGATTCAACTTGGGATGCACGGGTGCATGTACACCTACCCTCTTTGCAACACACATTTATACAATTGGCAGTTTTATATATGATATACAATGTATTATCAGCGTGAAGTATAACAACACTAACACAACATCACTTGAATAGGTTTCAACAAAAGTAACACGACTTGAAACGCGCTAAAAATAATTTGTTGAAATATTATCCCCTCCTTTGAACAAAGGTGTCAACGGCGCTTGGTGCGCATTGCAGCGCAAACAATTGTAGCACGCAAGTATTGTCCCCGACCAAAGAAATCTTCCTATGCCATTGCGTACATTGCACTGAAATAGATTTCCCAACAGCCTGCACATAAACTGATGTGTATTGCGCATGTATGGTTACTGTGAAGAACACCCGTATGTGGACTTGCTGTTGTTTCGTGGAAGTGCCATTCCTTTTCCCGGAATTACGACTTTTGAGCTTGTCATGTGATATATGGTATTGATTCGGGATTTGTTGTGACTACGCTGTGAGTGCTAGCTGCGTAGAAGCACCTACCCGATGTACCCGACACGGAAGTGAATTACATTGATGCACCTTTGATGCGGTAGACAGGTAAGATATCATGTTGGGGGCACTTGGACATTGTAACGTTACCCTTTTGTTCATAAGGTGTTCTGTCCTTCAGACATGGCAAGGAACAGCATGTACCATTAACAATTCAAGGTTTTTTTTAAAATTCAAGATGGTTGAACTAGAATTATCCATAGGTAGAACAAACTGACATATGGGCTCTTGTCTACAACCGCGAAGAGCGATTTTCATGTTTTATTCAAGGATTCCAGTGTCAAGGAATGTGTTCCTATTGTCTTGTAATCAGATAAATAAATCCAAGATGGCATCCAGACTACTGCTGATAATTAGAGGTTATTATCATGAATATATGGCAGTTTTCATATCATACTTTAGACCCTTGAAGATCCGGGGTAGAATAGGTCTTTAACAAACCATGCTTGCCGAAATATATTGCAAAGTTCAGTAACATCAACACAGATTTCTCTCTGGTGCAACTCTATTACATATGGGCATATGTACCATGTCACACTGACATATCTACCATGTTACACTGAGATATCTACCATGTCACACTGACATATCTACCATGTCACACTGACATATCTACCATGTCACAATGCCCAAATCATCAATGCCTCAGGAATTGTAGTATGACTCTATATCATCGCAGGCTCTATATTATAGTGGTATCATAATCTACACACACTTTCGACCATCTTCCTGAGGCAAGGGAGTTAACTGTCTGTAAAAATCCAGTTTCCACCCTTGCCGTACTAGACAGCACTTATTGAGTTATGTTTTGGCTGGACTGACAAGTCCCCACAAAAATCTGTGAAGATCCGATGTAGAATAGGTCTCCAGCAACCCATGCTTGCCATAAAAGGTGACTATGCTTGTTGTAAGAGGCGACTAACATGACTAACGGGATCGGGTAGTCAGACTCGCTGACAAGGTTGATGCTTATCATCGTATCCCAATTGCATGCTCATGATGTTAATCATTGGATTGTCTGGTCCAGACTCGAATAATTTACAGACTGCCGCCATATAGCTGGAATAGTGCTGAGTGTGGCGTTAAACAACAAACAAACAAATCTTATTTATCTGCTTGAATTTCAGATACAAGGAGTGAAGTTTTTGATGTAGCACAGTGGTGAGCCATCCAGGGAGGCTAGCCATGAGTCAAGGTAGGTGGAAGTCTAGTCAAAATGACAGCAGTTTTAGACAGGTTATGTGCCAAACATTTATTGTGAAGTGTATATTTCAAAAAGCATCCTATGTATCAACAGTTAGATACATCGTTTAGCTGACTCATAGAAAGGGACCCGCTATTTGATATTCTGCTTCAAAACACGCAGTATTTTTCTGTGAAAGGCGGAGTTGATCTATTTAATGTGTTTAGGATACAGTGCATGTCAAGTTCACAATATATTTTGTGTCTGAAATCTATAAAGAAAATTAACCTTTATCTGGACCATCATTTTATTATAAATATTGTGTGTGCGTGCATTCGTGCATGTAAATACCAGTGAAAACTAAGCTAAATCTTGTGAGTACAATCAGGGCATTGTGCTGAATTTGTAAAGAAAATTAAAATACTCATTCTTCATACTCATTCATACAATTTCATATTTTGTTGGATGTTGCTATGGCCACAGATGAAGTGATAGTGACATTATATTTAGGAAAATGTTCGTGAAAGTTTCACTTTTTCGATGACAGTTGCTAATTTCATAATTTCAATTCGACTTTGTTGTAGATATGCATGATTTGAAAAACGCAACATTCCATTTTTTACCAAACACATTTCATATCATGGTGTAATATTGTGCACATCTGCAAGTGACAGACCTGGCAGAATCAGACATTCATGATTCCTTCTGCTATCTAAATGGTTTAGTCCAGTCAAGTGAATTCCTACGACAGTGAGCTTTCGATACAATGCCCCTCCATGTACGGCCACCTTGGATGCAGTGCAGGGCATCCCTTGCCACCTGGGTCTTCAGCAACCCATGCTTGCCGTAAAAGGCGACTAACCGTATCGGGTGGTCATGCTCGCTGACTTGGTTGGTGCTTGTCATCGATCTCAAATTGCGTGTATCGATGCTCATGATATCAATCACTGGAATTATTTACAGACTGCCATCATATAGCTGTAATTAATTAAGCTGGCATTAATTAACAAACAAACAAATCTTATTTCATCATACTTCCCTGTGTTTGAGTTTGATGCATCAGTAGAGCCCATTAGACCCAGTGTATGTACTGTACAATGCTACTGATTCTAATCTAGGTGTGATTGAACTTTGCCAGTCAGATGTCTTATACTTATATCCTCCAAATTTAGCTCTCCTTCACATCGCATGAGCTTGTGTCTCTGATTAGCGTTCGTCCATCACACTGCAAACACGAAAACGTAGTTTTTTTTCCGTATATGGTCATTGGACGGAAAAACGACTAAAAATTCATTAAAATTAATTAATTGGTGAGCGTCTAGAAAGTGTGCAGAAAAGGGTCGAGTTTTTCAAGCGTAAAATGGACGGAAAAACGATGTTTTTGCTCCGCCTTGTACAACTGTTAACGGCCAATCAGATGGCGCTGTTCCCCGACGCACGTGACTCCTAAGGCTTCCTTTCGAAAGCTTTAGGTTTCGTATTTCTGGCATGCCTTGCTCTAGTATCTGTCGCGCGCAGTGCAGCGAGATTTGCTGATAAGCCAGTTTTAGGATATGTAACATGTTAATGGAATTCAGGCACGCGCCAAGATGTCAAACCAAACAATGTTACCAAGTTTATTGTGGTAACATATCCCTCGGCTATGAACAGTTACCCCTATCGGAAAATGGGTTGTGTTTCATTTGGTTATAATAATAACTAATTTTTTAATGTGAAGTTTACAAGATATACGGCTAGGACGAGAGGTCGGTCACATAACGTTCTTCACGTGACTGTATTCTTGAAATGGCGTAAACACTGACTACTTCCACATTCCTGGAGAAAACCCTTGGAATTCCCTGGTACGAATTCATACAGAAGCGTGGTTGCATGCCCGTTTAAGGATACCCTCGCTACAACCCATCCCAGAGAAAAAAATTAACAAAAAAAACATCCAAACTATCGTAGTGACAATCTACAGCAATCTATGAATTTACCTAAGTATCTATTTAACACATCTTTACAATCACCTTTCAATGATCGGCCAATTGATCAGTGATGACAAAGGCTTGAAATAGCCACAGGTTAATTAACAACTTCGGAAATATCTCCCGTCACGTTTATCGTGTCGGCCATTTTGACGTATTGTACTTGATGTAAATGTATTACGACGCTCTGTCATTGTATTTGACTTACTGAGGTAATTCTGAAAAAGATCTTCTCATCTAATGAGGATATTATTTAGAATATATTTCTTGTAAACATACTAAAACATGGGGGGGACTATTTTATTCCGGGATGGCCTATTAAAGTTAGCAGTAAGTCAAGGCACCATGCGTGTATATGATCTGTTATTATATGTGTTTAAATTACGGTTTGGGGCGTTAATAAAATACACTGACGCAAGTATATTCTATTCAAATCAATTGGATAATTGAATATGCTTTTTTTTACATATTACATAACAGCACTGCACAACATTTGAACAGTTGCAGTAACACACTACGGTAATCGCATTAAACACCATTTTCAACTCTACAGTATTTCAGTGTTTCAGTTATATCACGGTGTACAGACTGATGTGGGATTAAAATCCGAATTGGTTCAGGCCATCCAACGGGTGTTCGGGAAAAGGTGAGCTTATCCTGCCACACAAGTGGCACCCGTCACAAACACATGCAAGGACAAGTCAATTGTTCACCTGAACAAAGCACGGAAACACACAATGATGCCCGTCCTCACTTTTACCGAGCATGTAAATTATATTGTCCGTCAAAAACATTGACGAGTATAAACAATATGTTCATTCACGTAATACATGTCATACATTTTGACAAAATGTATTGACTCGAAGCATTATTGTTAATCACAACGTATAGACTCGGCATGCAGATGAACTCATCACCCATCCCATTATTGATAATCCTTCTTGAAGAGCTATGAAATCAGAAGCTGCAACACTTTATCTTTTAATTGGCATGTCAGACTTCTATTTCATAACTCAGTTTTATTTGCAGGGATCACTATCGAAGGGACATTGTCGCGTTGTCGCATTGTCGCATTGTCGCATTGACGCCCTTACAAAAACAAGCAAAACGTGTCAAAATTAACAAAAGCGCGACAATTGGCCATTTGTCGCATTGTCGCGTGTTTGCATTGTCGCTCTTTGAATAATCCTTTTCTTTATTTTACAAAAGGGCGACGATGCCGTAACGCGACATTTTCAAGGTCAAAATATGTCTCGTTGTCGCATTGTCGCCCCATCACAAATGTGTATAAAAGGCGTAAAGTTTAGTTAATGTTACAGCACCTAAAAGAACCAAACAACTACAACGTAAACCCCCAACTCTCCCCCAAAACACGCTAAATAGTGTTACTCTCCTTCTAGCTTACATGCTAAAACAAATAAATCCAGATGCTAGCACTAAAGCCCTGCATAAAGTAGCTTTCAAACTCAAACTCACCACCCAAAACTATAAAGACTTCAATACAGGTTACCAACTTATTATCTCAGACATATAAAATAATCCCATAATACAACCAATCTCCAAACACTAAAAACCCAAATAATGGCAGGACTAAATATTTTTCAGTGGAATGCTGGCGGGCTTAACTCGCACAGCCACGAACTAAAAGCAAAATTTAAATTAAACAAAGGACCGCATGTAGCATGCATCCAAGAAACTAAATTCCCAAATAAATCAAAATTTAACTTAGCCAACTATAACATAGTCAGAACAGATCGTCCTAAAACCAAAACCACTAGAGCATCAGGAGGCTTAGCCATACTAATTAGAGAAGACTTAAACTATGAAGAGATCAAAATAAACACCCCAAACCTAGAAACCAACGGTATTCAAATCACCCTAAACAACAACAAAATAAACATCATAAATATCTACCACTGGCATCAACAAAAAATCCAAGCAGAGGATCTAAACATACTTCAACAAATAGGCAAAAAGTCAACAATTTTCCTAGGAGACTTTAATGCCCACCACCCCTCCTGGGGCACGGGGGAAAAAATAGATAATCACGGTAAAATAATCTCTGAATGGATAGAGGCCAACGATTTCGTATTACTTAACAATAACCAACCAACCAGATATGATAAAAGCAATAGAGACATGTCAGCTATCGACCTAAGTATATGTACCTCAGACTTAGCCCAAAGCACTCAGTGGGAAGTTCACGACGCCCCACTAGGAAGTGACCACTTCCCAATAAACATAACCATAGGAAATACTAACGTCCCCGACCAACCCGAAAACTCAGAACCCAAATTTAACTATAACCAGGCTAACTGGGATAAATTCCAAAATATCTGCAAACAAGCCAATCTAAACGAGATAGAACATAATGACCCAGAAACCTTCTGCAAAAACCTAACAGAATACATAATAACCTCAGCTAAAAACTCAATACCCTTTAGAAAAGTAAACAAATCAGGCAAACCCTCAGTACCCTGGTGGAACGAGGAAATAGAACAAACCAGACAAAAACGTAAAAAAGCCTTCAATAAAGCCAAACGCGACCATAACTACGTACCTATAGCCCACAAACTAAACCATGAGGTCCAAAACCTAGTCAAAATAGCCAAAACCAGGGACTGGAAAATTTTTTGCGAGGGATTAAATAACCGTACAGATGCCAGGACGGTCTGGCGCAAAATTCATGCCATTAGAGGCCTAAAAAGACACACAAAAACTCCTTATATAAATAACTCAACCAACCCCAGCGAAAAAGCAAATAACCTAGCTAAACACTTTTCGACCATCAGCAGTAACATAAACTTCAGTGATAAATTCCAAACAAAACCTCAAAACAGAATCCAAACCTACCAAAGAATTAAACGATAACCTAGAAATAAACCAACCCTTCACAATAGAAGAACTAAACTATGTACTCCAAAACAGGAAAAAGGGAACAGCCCCAGGACTAGACCTAACATCCTACCAAATAATCAAAAAACTCCCTCCCAAGCTACTCCAGTCACTACTCAAACTCTATAATCTAATCTACCTAAACGGCCAGGTACCTACCTTTTGGAAACAGGCTCTAGTTATCCCTATCCCTAAACCCGACAAACCTACAAACCAAGCTAACTCTTACAGGCCAATACCTCTGACCTCAAACTTATGTAAAGTAATGGAATCTATGACCAAAAATAGATTACAACACTACCTAACTCTAAACAACACCATAAATACAGACCAAAGCGGGTTCACTCCTGGCCGCTCGACTCTAGACAATCTCGCCCGGTTAGAACAGGAGATCAAAACAGGACAACTCAACAAACACTATACTACAGGCATCTTCTTGGAATTCTCAAAAGCATTCGACATGGTTTGGCACAACGGGCTAATTAAAAAACTTTAAAAAATAGGACTAAAAGGACAAATCGTTAACTACATCCAGGACTTCCTAAATAACCGAAAAATCACAGTGGGTATAGACCAGGTTCTATCGGACCAGTGTCCCCTAGAAAACGACATTCCCCAGGGCAGCATTCTTAGCCCAACACTCTTTAACATAATGATCAATGACCTCTTCGAGGCCCTATTCCCTAAAATTAAAACATCCAAATTCGCAGATGACAGAGCCCTCTGGATCCGCACAAAAGGTATGTCAACTTCCCAAAATCTACTCCAAAAATCCCTAAATGAAATACAGCAATGGGCAGACAAGTGGGGCTTCTCCCTAAACTCCGAAAAAACTACAGGAATAGTCTTCAAACACCGAAAAATGAAACACGCCACCCCAAATCTTAAATTAAACAATAAACCAATTAAGTTCCAAAAACAAACCAAATTCCTAGGGCTAATCTTCGATGAACACCTAACATGGGAGACCCACGTTAAAAACTTAACAACTAAATGCAGCAAAGATCTAAACGCACTAAGATGCCTCACCGGCTCCAACTGGGGGGCCTCCAAAGATACTCTACTCTCTCTCTACACATCACTAATTAGGTCTAAATTAGATTACGGATGTGCGATCTATGATACGCTTAGCAATAAACTAACCAAAAAACTAGACTCAATCCAATACCAAGCTCTTAAAATAGTCACACGTCCCCAACATGGCACCTCTCTCACTTCACTTCAGGCCTTAACAGGAGAAATGCCACTAAACCTACGTAGGCAACACTTAACCCTTAATTTCTGGGCCTCGTCCCAATCAAACCCTCTCATCCAAAACCTCCTAAACGAAAATATCCGCCCTCGTAATCCAGGCTCTAACTAGGAAGCACCCTTTACATACTCCAATATCTCAACGAATTTTCAACTACCTAAACGAAAACCAAATAGATAACCTCCAACAAAACTGCAAACCATCAAATATATTTACCCCAAAACTAAAAATCCCCAAAATAGACACATCTCTGGCAAACTCAATAAACAAACAAACCGATCCAAACATGGCTAAATCCACCACACTAGCTTACATACACGAAAACTGGCCAAATTGGTGCCACATCTACACAGACGGATCTTCCGATCCGATCACAAATCGCACAGGTTTCGGAGTCCACATAGCACGACCAAATAGGAACACACAATCTTATCGACTCCCAAACAACCAATCCATCTTCACTGCAGAGTTAATGGGCATAGCATCCGCCCTCCATAACCAACATGCTAAAAAACATAAAAAAATCCTAATACTCACAGACTCACTAAGTGGACTACAGGCCCTCCAAAATAAAAACACCAAAAACCGCCCTAAACTCATTAACCAAATACTCAAAAGCGCAAATAACAGAGGCAGGCAAACAAATAGCATTTATCTGGATCCCAGCCCACGTAGGAATATATGGAAACGAAAACGTCGATCAAGCCGCCAAAAAATCCCTCAAAATTCCTGAAATAAGCCTTAATCTACCAATATCTAAAGCAGAGATCAAAAGCATTAACAAACGTAAAATCACCCAAAAATGGCATAAGACATACCTAAAAACAAACACACAGATAATCAAAATCCTCAAAAAACCTCTAACCAAACCTAAAATCCTCCATCCATCCAAGAAAATTGATAGAATAATCACCAAACTCCAAACAGGTCACACCAAACTAAACAGTCAACTCCTAAAAATAAAAAAAACACGCAACCGGGAAATGCCCACACTGCCCACACCTGGAAACAATAGAACATGCGCTCTTACACTGCACGCACTACCAAACCCACCGAGCAACACTCCAAACAAATCTAAAACTAGATAAAGCCATAACCCTAGAATCAATCCTAAATCCACATAACAATATAGACAAATTTAAAGCACTAGGCGTATACTTAACTAAAACCAATCTAATGATCCGCATCTAAAAACACTCAACCACACCACATAAACAAACAAACACACACCAACACACTCCCTTAGTACACTACCACACCCCTAGGCATGTATTCCAAATTTCAAAATCTCCAAAACTTATATAAGCAACCACTAAAACCCCCCTCTGGTTGCAACACCTTTATTTTCCCTTCAAAACCACGCTAAATGGCCCGACCGGGCCCGTGTGCGAAATACGCTCCAGTCGGAAAGCGCACGTTAAATCTCCAAACGTAAGTAAGTAAGTAAGTAAGTTAATGTTACAGTTAGGAAGCGGTAACCAAGTTACATCTGTCGTAGAAGTTCAACCTGATACATGTAAGTCTTGAAATGAAAACACAAGTCCGTCCGCAAGTCCATAACGTTATATTGTGTGCTCTTCTCTAAAAGTGCTTAGTGTTCGACTCCAAGTTCCAAACACGTAGTACCTCATCAACAATCCACATACCTCTAGTGCAGTGGTCTTCCGGAAGATCTTACTCTTGACCGCATTAGACAACTGACGTGTGCACGCCTGACCTGTGACCTCGTTGCAACCCTCATGAGGTGTTTGCCGAAGGGAGAGGGGTAGGAAATGTGTGCTCCGCCGTCATATATCACTGGAATACTGCTGAGAGCGGCGTTAAAACAATTTGTTTTCATAATGGAGCGCTGCAGTCATTTAAAATAGAACCGTAAACATATGTAGTACCAACTCACTCACTGTTTCGAATATTCAGCAGAAAATATATTATTAAACAGGTCTTTGGGAAGAGATATCAGATATCAGCAGTCACAGGGATGATAAAGGACCCCTCGCTGATTAGGTTCTTGTTTACTTAAGAGCAGAGTTGGCCATGCTAGATGATATAACCAAAATCCAGGAGCTCCGGCGGGGGGCAATCTGGTCTTGTTAGTGTATGGTATGAGCTGTGGCGTTGACCCAAGAGAATAATGTAAAAAATGAGACCAACTCAAGTCTATAATGATTGGGAAAGTCTAGATTTCCACAGCCCTAGCCTGAAATTAAGAATTGTTCTAGGCTCCATTTTAATTGTATTATGTTCATTTTGTAGACATGGACAAACCAGGAGAGAAATTGATGGAATATTAATACCATATGTTACCACTGATCCAGTTAAATTCATCACACAATAATATAATAGTATTTGACTTTACGGCATTTGATTATTAGGGCATGATCATGTACATGTTCACTGTAGTAATTTACACACCAGTCAACTTGATTATAAATTTTATTATAGTGTAGCGCGGCATCAACGATTACTTTATGATATCCTCACTTATCATCGATGTATTGACATCGAACAATGGACGACGATTCGAAATTCTTATAAATAGCTTCAATAGGGACAGCACCGGTGTCTGTACAATTTTCCTAGTTAAAAATATGTCTCTACAAAATATAATCTGAAGCAGACAAGAACAATATTTTTTTAATGCTTACTTTCATGGATAGAATTGAAGCAATCTAGGCTTGCCAAATCGTTCTAGACTTGAGCTGGATTCCTTTTAAATTTATTCTCTATGGTCTGGGAGACGAACGGGCGTCAGTATCGCATGGAGAACTGGGACATCCTGAATCAGTGTAATCGGATATGTTATTGAGTTTCGGTTTGGGGCTGTTTGCTGAATAGAACAAGGGCTCACGATCAAGGGCACAATGTAGAGATTAAATCATTACCACCTCTCTTTATATCAGATATGTTATTGTGATTTGAAATCTCTTTTGGAGAATTGCGAGTTATGTATACTCTGTATTCTTTCGTCATGGTAGCATATATATTTTCTATGGTGCATTTTGAATTATCCACAAATAATGATAACTACAATGTAAACCTCTCTTTGGAGATATACAATAATACTACTGAAGGGCATATCTGAGAAATGGGACTTATGGACAAATATTTCTTTCTTAAATACTACCCGTTACAGGCATTCTGATTCTGATTCTGAGGCTACTCTCATAAATGTCATGACGCATTTGAGGCCAGGGTTCTTCTATACTCGCATTAATGTGCTGACTTAATATTGCGTTAATTTCATGATTTACAGTATTCATGAAGAACATTTCACGTGGGACCAACAGAGGGAAATATGACTATCGACTATTTTTTTATATTTAGCTGTCTCAAACGATATATTGGTTTGATTTATTGTTATGGTATCCTCAAAATAGGATCCGTTTTTTTCGTTTTTGTTGTTCTTTGTGTAACGCCGCACGTAGCAATATTCCAGTTATATGACGGTTGTCTGTAAATAATCGAGTCTGGACCAGACAATCCATTGATTGATATCACGACCACCGATCCACGCAATTGAGATACAATGACATGCATCAACCAAGTCAGCGAGCCTGACCACCCGATCCCTTTAGTCGCCTCTTATGACAAGCATAGTCGCCTATAAAGGCAAGCATGGGTTGCTGTAAATCTATTCTTAACCGGATCTACAAAGGTCAAGTGGGATTCAACTGATATGTTAAGATGAAAAAAAAACTGAATTATATGTGCTGTTTACATATCAAAGTTTGTCAAATTGTTACAAAATGTTTGGCCACAGCAATTCAAGGCTACGTATTCACAACTTATTGTGGTAGGCACAGTATAACTCATGAGTCTGGACTGAGGGAGGGCCGTATTCCTCCTTGTGGGTCACCTGCTTAGCAATATGGGACGGGAAAACTGCAGGGGTGAGGGCAGTTAAGTTGATGGTACAGACAGATAACAGAGATCATTTTACAAATGTGAAACCTCATTCCACAAAGGAAGAGGCGAAAGCTGAAACTTGGTGAGATTTACAGAACAAAGGCAGTTATTTCTAGTTTCTTACTGACTCTCGAGGATACATTTAATAAAAATTCGTGTGTGCGACACGGCCACCAGTCACTAAATTTGGGTCACAATCTTTTTGTCTTCCTTCATTTGTCATCTGAAATACCATCCCTTCGTGCACTTGTGCTTCCTGCTCAAGTTACCAAACACATCCTGTTTACGTACACATGCAAGATATATATTACGCCGAGGAGAAGTTACGATTATACGTTGATACGTCTAACTGCTGGTCTGGTACGCAATGTCATATTTCTTATCGCCAGGGATCACAGGTGTGATACCATCTCCCTCAAGGAGACGTCTGATTAAACTCTTTGCTTCGTCTAGCCCAAACCGGTAACTGGTACCACTAGCAACGATACAATGGCGTACAAAGACTTACAATGAGTCAAGCATCCGTCACTCGATTTCCATTTTGATTGATTGTTTGATTGTTAGATTGATAGATTGATAGATTGAAAGATTGATACATTGTGAGTGAGTGAGTGAGTGAATGCCTGTTTCACTGGTATGTCCGGATCTGGGTACGGGTCACCGGCTTAGCGTCACCGATCTAGAAATATCTATGAAGGAATAGGTCATCCATGTGGATAGCGTACTCTCGATTAATGTATTCAGGAACCTTTCGTGAACAACATTTATTGAAAATGCTACCGAAGAATCAAACAACTTTAAGATTTGGCTTCTGTGGTGGAATCATTCTAATATTTCACGTAACCGTTAACGTACTTCTTGAATGTTGTCACGCCATTCATTCAGACAGATCTCGAAGATATGTTAACATCTATGCGAGGACAGCGGATTAGATATCGCGAGGCCGGTTCACAATCCGTAAAAGCATGTGATATGCCATGAATAGCCCATTGCATCTACTGTACAAAGACTTTCTTTTGTACATGTTGTCACAGAGCCACAAACTTAGGTCAATGGATCAGATAAAAGCAGGACTGCTGGAATCGGTTGAGGTGAACTCCCGATGACATAAACTCCTACTTGACAACCGCTTTAAGAAAGTGCCGCCATTCATGTACACAGCCCTGTGGATGAATGAACGACCTAGCGAGGCCAGTAGCGCCACCTAGTGAGATATAATGGAAGAAGACCAACCGAGAGTTGAATCTTGACATACTCTGGTGCCATCTGCAGAACCTTGGTTAGCAATGGCACAGTGATTTATGAGAGTTTATGTGAGTCGGATTTTACGCCGCCTTAGCAATATTACAGCAATATCATGGCGGGGGATTCCCACATTGTGCCTATGATATGCAGAGAATCGAACCTGGACTTTCGGCACGAGGAGCGAACGCTTTTACCACTAGGCAACGCCAGCGGCCTTGATCATATGATCAACTCATGTGTTTTCATTTTTCAAATGTTAAAGTTTGCAATTACAGATGATATTTATCACCACTGTAAAATCCAAGGACATCAGCATATCATCACGGACAGGTCAAGGTCGTAGCTAGAGACAGTCACACTTTACTCTGCTCTCCAGAAAATGTACCTTTTCAAGTAAATAGCACAACATGGGCAAGTGCAGACTATACAACAAACAGCATCTGGAACTCAAGACAACAATTCTTCAGTAATATTTTGATGGATAAGGTCAACAACCAAGAAAATGGACAATCATTCCATGGTAGTGCCAACCCAGGGAGCTACAACTGACAAAGATGGCGCCACAAGAGAGAAACCCTACACCATAAACAGGGCCAAGGCACTCAGAGCCAAGATGGATGCCACAGAGAGGGAGGCAGTACAGATCAGAGAAACAGGTGGGGGTCTTTGTTTGGACATGAATACTGGTACCTATGAAATATTCAGACACAATTGTGATGCATTCTTCTCAAATCACCTCAGCGACAGTATTCTCAGTGTTGATAAGAGTGGGGCCAAAATAGAAACAATCTATAAGGTAAACTGTTGTGATGCACAGTATACCATCGACCTCTACCACACAAGCAGTTCTGCTTTGGTCAATGGAAAAGCCACTGACACATTCCGATATACTCACCTACTGCTCATATTATCACAAGATGACACCAGAGAAGGTAATAAGCTATCGATTGCGCTTCAAAAATTTCTTGTGAAGAATCAAACCAAAAATGACAATCCATGCCCAGTTTGCAATATACAAGATGATGAGGATCACCAGATCATGTGTGACACATGTGGAGGATGGTGCCATCAATCCTGTGACAATTTCACAGACGAAGAATATGCCGAGCACGTACAAAACCCAACCCTGAAATTTAAATGTACAATGTGCAACAACAACAATCTGAATATCACCAGCCAGCAAAGTGCACGTGATATCAAGGACACTCCAATATTCCATCGGAAGAAAAAGATCATTAAAGCAAAAGGGAAAACACCATATTTCAGCACGAAAACACTGCGGTCAAACTTTGCGAAATCAGACGCAAGAAACACGTTTGACATCCAAAACTTGCAAACAAAGGTGTATCAAATACAAGAAGTGAATAACTCTTTAGAGTCAAAGCTATCTGTAAGCTCAAATCAATGTTGTGAAACATGCAAAGGCGCCGATGAAACTGTAAGACAACTAAAAGAAGACATGAAAACAATGGGAAACCATATCCAACAACAGAGTAAAGAAATAAATAGACTAAAGGATGTGAATTGTGGGGTGGATAAACTCAGAAGAGAAAACACAGCCCTGCAAGACAGAATATCCCATCTGGAGCGGATTATAACTGACCTCAAAAGTCACATGCTGATGTCACCTGATACTGCAGAAAATGTGCCCCAAGCCACAAGTATCCCTCCTACCACAGCAGCCTCCCCCCCCCCCCCCATACCCATACCCATACCCATACCCATACCCACACCCATACCCACACCCCCAACCCCACCATGTCATGAATCCCCTCCCAAGGCTCAAGCGGTCCCTCTCTTACCCCTGCACCTACGCAACAAGAAGCTGAACAAACAGGGAGACAGTCCCAACCAGCAGGAGGGGAATCTGACCCGGACGACGTGGTCAGCTTCACTATCAAAACTGACCATGAAAATACTCCTTCTCCCAGGAGCAGACAACTGCCTGTTACAGTGCAGCATCTCATTGTGGGTGATTCCTTACTGAAGAACCTGAAGTAGGAGGAAAATCAACAGTGAAGGAAATGCCCATGTTAGGACCTTCTCAGGTGGCACATATGAAGATTTAATATTATTTGTGCAGCAGCAGCAAAGACACCTTGAGACCGAAACAGTGACATGCCTTGTTGGGTCCAATACCTGCGTCTGGAAATGTGATATGCTCCCTCAAGTCGAACGACTGCAACAAGCTTACACAGAGAAGTTCCCAAATGCTAGACTAGCCTTCTGTGGTATCCCTCACAGATTGAATGATCAAGGCCGCAAATACAACAGGAATATTTGGAACCTCAATCACATAGTGGAACAAATGTGTGCTGAAAATAGCTTTGACTTTATACCCCTCGATAGCTACTTCACTGACAAAAATAATTTTGCCAAAACCTATCTTTATACAGACAGTGTGCATCCAAATACATTGGCTCTGCTGTTATGGGCAAATATATGAAGACATTCATATACAAACATGGAAAAAGAATGCATAAACTTGTAAATCTGACTAACTCTCCATCATCTTCGGAGACAGAAAGCAGGAATACTAGTTGCAAAGGGATTTCACATGATGATGTAACAGCTCAAGCTGTGAGCTGCACAGAGACAACAACTCCTAGCATCAGCCATCCAACAAAGACTACTGAACACACCAGATCATCTCCACCTGCTGTGACAAGACATACCTCGATACCAGATGTCAACGAGGATCCACCAATACAATCACAAATAAACCCCCAGACAACTTTTTCACCACCTCCGATGTTCCCTTGGGCACAACCACCACGACCATGGCCCACAATGATTCCGCCCCCACCCCCTGGATACTCACCACCAAGAATATCACCATACTGGATGGGTAATCCCTACGTGAACTCCCTTACCAGTAACATGACTGCGTCACTGTTCTTGTGGAATCCTTGGGGACCTCATTGTGGAGCCTGAGATGTACAGACTTGTTTGTGAAATATTGTCAGCATTTTTGTTCATACATCTTATTGGCATTAATCTCAGTTTGACTATTATTTCAGCAAACATTTGGATGATATATTTGGACTCAGATATCCATATGATATAGTTAGAGTGTATCCACTTATGTTTTTACATCATATATTGCTTACCATAATCTCTATATTGTATTTGCCCAAGTGCCTAGTGATTAGCTATTTCAACGTTACAATCCAAAATGACAAATTCACTAACTTTTGGCTTTTGGAATATACAGGGACTAGCCAACAAGACTAATGTACTTAGTAGTGTAGAATTTCCACATTTCCTAGGCTTAACAGAGTGCTGGATTTGCCAGGACGACATAGAAGATATTAGAAGTAGATTTAACGGTTATAATGTTATAGTTAATCCAAGAACGTGTGGTGTAAATACTAGAAGTAGCATATCTAGAGGTGGCACAGCTCTTATGTACAGGAAAGAGTATCAGTCTGCGATTCAAATTCTAGACAGAACTGATGGGGACATGCTGTGGATAAGAGTCAGTGGCAAGGCACTAAATTGTTCCCATGATATCATCATTGGAGTTATATATATACCTCCAGAAAATTCTAGCATATGGAAAGTGAAATCACAAGACCCCTTTGCTTCTCTTGAACAACATCTAGCTAGTTATGGTCAAATAGGAAAACTAATAGTTGGTGGCGACTTTAACGCAAGAACGGGAACCTTAAGTAATCAAATTACATCAGAGCGAAACAATGGCCATTCTCCCCTACCTTGGCTAACTAACTACCCCTTTCTTCCCTTAAACAGGAATAACACAGACCCTGTGACAAACAAATTTGGACGCAACCTTATTCAAACCTGTCAAAATACTAACACTTGCATCCTAAATGGTAGAATAATTGGTGACTTGTTTGGAAACTATTCATCCTTCCAATATAATGGCTGCAGCACTGTGGACTATATCATAACAAAGTGTGAGGATTTTGGATCTTTGAAAAGTCTAAAAGTACATCCACTTACACATATGTCAGACCACTGCTCTCTGTATGCAACTATGACATTGTCATTAAAACCAAAGCAAGGAAGACTCAGTCTAAAAGACTTTTCAAGTTCATATGGAAGGATGATTCAAAGACTACTTTTAGTAATAATCTGCTTTCGGTAAATTCCAAAATTCTTTCAAACAATTTCCTCATTACTCCGCATGAGAACTCCCAAAGTGGTATTGGTGATGCTACAGCCAACCTCAACAGTATTCTACTATATGCAGCTCAGGGGGCTGTAAGACTTGTCCAAGTAAAACAGATGACAAAGAGAAAAAGTAAATGGTTCAACAAAAATTGTAAAGAATTAAAAGATATAATGCAAGTCGCATGGCAGGACCTAGCAAAGGACCCATATGATAGAAATAGACAACATCAGTTTTATAATGCCCGTAAAAAGTACAAACATTGTAGAAAATGGACAGAGAAGAAATATACGGAGGATTTACTAAACAAACTTGAAACTTTGTCTTCAAGAAAACCACAGGAATACTGGAGGCTTGTCAGGGAACTCACTGACTGAAAATAACGTTGATGAAAAACAAGCTGAGATATCTACTGAGGAGTGGGAAAATCACTTCACTACGCTAAATTGCGACGTACAAGATAGCACAGAATTTCATTGTAATATCTCAGAATCCCTATTAAATCAGGACACAAGAGAAAATAAACAAGAAGATAAACCTGGAATATGTAATTCTCAAATAACAGCCTCAGAACTTTACACTGCTGTGAAGAAATTGAAACGTGGCAAATCTGCTGGCCCAGATTTGATTCTGAATTAAATGATTTGTAATTCTGTTACTTTATTGGCCGACCACTACCTGAAGTTATTTAATATGATTTTGGACAGCGGTATATTCCCATCACAGTGGAAAACATCCTACATTGTTCCAATACACAAGAAGGGGGATGTTGACGATGTTGATAACTACAGAGGGATTGCCCTCGGATGCTGCCTATCTAAATTTGTGCTCGCTATTATCAACTCGCGAATCATATCGCACGTGGAATCATCCAAGTTGTTTGATAAGAGACAGGCTGGCTTTAGAAACGATTTCAGAACATCTGATAACATCTTCATACTACGGACTCTGATTCAGAAATATAAGAAGTCTAAGAAGAAATTGTATGCCTGCTTTGTTGATTTTAGTAAAGCTTTTGACACTGTGTGGAGAAATGGTCTAAGACAAAAGCTACTAAATAACAACATTAATGGGAAAATCTATAATCTACTTGATAATATATACTCTACACTTTATTATGCTGTGAAATCCCAAGAAGGCTCCAGTACCCCAATTTGTTCTAATATTGGTGTCAAGCAAGGATGTGTCTGCAGCCCTACCCTCTTCAGTATCTACGTAAATGACCTACAGGATTACCTCATGTCAGACAATTCTAACAATGCCCCCCTACTGAATGATAAGGCCCTAACCCACTTACTATTTGCTGATGACCTTGTACTATTTTCATGCTCTGCTCGTGGTCTGCAAAACAGACTTAACAGCCTACAGACCTTCACTGAACATTGGAAACTTAAAGTTAACTTATCCAAAACTAAAATAATTGTATTTGGGGGCTCCTCAAAAGAACATAAACTTCAATTTAAATTGGGCCATCAAATCGTTGAGGTAGTGCGAGCATGATATAAGATCAAAAGTTCACTGGAATCAACTCCTCATCTCCCAGCAGACATTCTCATTCGCTTGTATAATGTCTTAATTGTACCCATTGCCTCATATGGAGCTGAGGTATGGGGCTGCAGTCTTCTAAGACCCTCGCATGAAATGTATCATAACTGGTCTAAACAACTATGTAATGAGATCACTATAAAAATAGCAAAGCAGATTCTAGGAGTACCAAAAAAGTCAAGTAATATTGGATGCCTCAGTGAATTAGGAATGTACCCTCTTACTTTACAAATATATATGTCCATGTATAGATATTACCAGCGCCTGAAAGGCTTGGAATATGACGGGCTCTTATTCGATGCGTACCAGGAGGATATTCTCTTCGCCTCACAAAAAATGTCCTGGACATCCTCTATCAAATATATGATGGCACACCTACTTCCCAAGTCCAACAGTGAAAATGCCCCTTGCTCAAAATTCTATGAAGCTCTTCAAACAAAATTTAGAAATATATTTCTCATTGAAAGTGACCAAGTAAACACTGATAACCCCCACAAACTTAGGCATCTAGGACTTATTAAATATAAATTTGAACTTAAGAAGTATGTTTCAGCTGTAAAATGTAAAGATCATAGATTAGCTTTAACCAAATTAAGACTCAGTTGCCATAATCTGGAGATTGAAAGAGGCCGATACACTAACACGCCTGTCGACCAGAGAATATGTAAATTATGTAACCTAAATAAGATAGAAGATGAGAAACACTTCCTTTTGAACTGTCCAAATTATCAGAATCAAAGGCAGATACTTCTTCGAACACTAGACTTACAAAACTGCCAAAATGATAATAGAATCTTAGCAAATATCCTGAACCCCTGTCCTGAAAGAGCAAAATATGTTTTACAAATTATCTCCGACATGTTTATTAAAAGAACCTCACTTATAGACAACATCTAGATATGACCTTATGGTTATTATGTCCTATTTATACAGTATCAGCATCATTAAAGTACACGCTGCCAGCCACCTCATGATATATATATATATATATATATATATATATATATATATATATATATGTTTATACACTATGAATGAAATAATATGTAATATTTATATATATCTATAATTTACATTATGTATATCTACCTTTCATGTTGATAGTTATATTTATTCCATATGTAGATAGCTTGTACCCTGCCCTACGAGGGTGTTCTGTACAATATAAAAATTCTTGATTCACCATCACCACCATCATCATCATCATCATCACCATCATCATCGCCGTCACCATCATTATCATCACCACCACCATCAGCATCAGCATCGCCACCGGTATCGTTATCACAGGTATATACGGTACTCCCCTTAAAGATTAACGAAGGGCATCTATTTGATCAGGGGTTAGTTAAATTTCTATAACAGCTGGGGGTCAGTATATCCAGTTTCGGTCTGTGCAGAAAAATACCAAGTCGGTCAGCTGTGAACACGGTTCTTCAGCATCGGACATCAGCTGTCCTTGACACGCACATTTCAGCGCATTTGAAGCTACTGAGAATGCCCCCTGCAGAGTTCCACGAACATTCTGTGGTAGCGCTCGCGGCGGTGTTGACCAGAGGCTATCAGCAGTATTGCCTGTCCAGGTTATTTAGGTCCGCTGTGTGTGTGTGCGTGCGCGCGTGTGTGTGTGTGTGGGGGGGGGGGGGGGGGGGGGGGGTGAGAACGGGGGATAGATGATGGATTTAACAACAAGTAAGGTCATCTTGAGCGGGACGGTTTTCGTAGGCAATAGATGGATTAGCATATGAACTATGATTCTCTTAAAGTAGAAAAAGATCCACGATGTTCGACCTGGTGGAAGTATGAAATCAAACCGCACAGCATTGGTCTTTGATTGACTGTGGCGTCAAAACAAACTCATTCATGTACTTGATCTGAATGTTCATCTTAATTGTTATGGATAGTCACGGAGCCGTGATCCAGAGAACAGGGTGTCATTAGATAAAAATGAAGTAATAATAGGATTACCAGAAAAACGGGGTATAACACCCAAGCCAATAACCTCCCCTCAGGAACACCAGAGTAAGTCAGTACAAGATTGAAAACTGCCCCATAAGTATATTTGACAGGCTAGTCGGGTATTGTTACTTGTATATGTGAAAACAAAGTTATCAAAATTAATAATTAGCAAAACTGATGAAAGTCACCAATAAACGTGTATAAGTGTTATATCGTCACTGCAAAAATAATGAGTGTTGTCTTTAGTATTAACATTCAAATACGTGATATCTGTATTAGCGATATTGTTTACGTTCCACCTGTGAGTAAGCGTTAGCCTTACTATCTCGTAGTATAAATGTTGCAAGAAATTGTATTTCTGATGACATCACGATACAGTTTTTTACGATGCATCACGTCCTGCACCAGCGCTTGATAACAGCCTTGTGTTTTGGGTGTTTCAGTAGTTTAAATTGCTGTTCTTGATGTTGTTGAATGAACTTTGATACTATGAACAATATAAGGTTATATGAGAGTATGACTTTAGAATGGTAACATGCGTTAATGTATATCTGATATAAATATATATATACAATAGGATGACATAAATAGAACAATGAGTAGTACGTCCAGATTAGTGTATAGGCAACATTTAAAAGTAGATGAAAGAACACAATCGTCCGGAATACAATGTATAATTTTAGTGCACTTCCATGGGACTATATAGCATACAATAAGCTTTCGGGGTCGGTTTGGGTCGGTTTGGGTGGCAGCTTATATATCCATAGAGTAGGTTCTTCTCGGAATCTCCCATATAACTGGGGCTCCTCTTCAATGTAAATGGAGTTACTTGTTTCTTTCAAAACTATACAGTTTTAGAGACTAAGCATTAGTCTGAATAGATATCACCAGTTTGGAATTTGAAACTAATCTGTTTACAGTAACAGAACACTGTTTAAGTGTCATGTACAAATGAGAAAGTGGAATCCCGTCATTTAGGCGGACGAACCTTAAAACTATTAGTAAACATTAAAATAAGCAATATCGGGAAAATGTATATGCATATACTATCTGGCAATAAACACCAAGATCACCTTCTACAAAAATAAGTTTTTAAAAGACGGTTGATATTCTTTTGCGTATTTGACGATTATATAACTTTCGAAAGTATAAATCCTTTTCCTATACTCCGACGTTCCTGAGCCTTGCGCTTTCCTAATTATTTTGACTAAAATTATTACCGTTATCATTGTATTTGTTAATGGGAAATACGCGCCGATCAAGTACGTGCCATAAATTAAAGCGACATTGTACGATTCCGAACTCATCACGAGACTGTGTTTATGAATCACTGTCAAATAGTGGTGACATATGGTGGAAACAATACGCGAAATCGCGCATGCACAGAACGGAAAATTTGGACAAGGCATTAAGCAATCCGCATGCGCAAAACAATTGATTTCAGTACTTCCGCTAAGCGCTTCGAGTACAGCGTCAAACTCGGGCATGTAATCTAACACGCGAGAACTGACCAATGAAATCTGAGAAATAGGAATACCGGTAGACGCTGTTGCTTGATTGACAATGTCAATCAAGAAAGGGAGGAGCTGGATGATATCGTTCTCTCCCAGTAAATTCCGATGTCAAATAACGACGTTATTTGGACGGAAAAACGATGGTTTGAAAGCGTCTAAATAACGTCGTTTTTCCGTCCAATGACCATATACGGAAAAAAAACGACATTTTCGTGTTTGCAGTGGATCAGTCATTCCGTCTGAAAACTAACATCTCTTCACATAAATTTACTACTGAACCTATCAATAGATGTTCACAGTTCATGTTCTACATATCTTTGGCTACATATTAATTAGAAGACATTTCATTTTGAAAAATATAATATGGCTAAGAAAGCAGCTATTTTTAAAAAAATACAGCCTTCACACCAGCCCCTTGTTCTCAGAAGCCATGAGACATATTGTCAGCTAACCTGGTCCTCAGGACCAACGTGAGCTTATGCCATAACATGACGTCCGTCGGCCGTCCATTGTCCGTCCGTCGTCCATCCATTGTCCGTCCGTCCGTATGTCAACATTTTTTTCAAACGACTTCTTCTTTTGAACCACTAATTGGAAATAAATGAAATTTGAGGTCAAATAGGGGTAATTTGGCTATATTGCTTTAAGCGTCTTCTCTGGAACTAAGAGAAAGATATCAACCATATTTGGTTGGGAGCATTCTCCGTTGGTGAGGATTCAAAATTGTATAAATGGAGGGCTGACCCCCCAAGGGACTGAGGGGCGGGGCCAAATAGGGGTAATTTGGCTATATTGCTTTAAGCGACTTCTCCTCTAGAGCTAAGAGATAGATATCAACCACATTTGGGTTGAAGCATTCTCCAGTGGTGGGGATTCAAATTGGAGAAATGGAGGGTCTGAACCCAGAACATACAAACATAACAATAACATATTATCCCCACCCTATAATAAACAAATACATTGTATACATTTGTTTGTTATGAAGAGAATAATACATTTATGCCAATAGGATTCGCCCTGGGGTCCAGCCTTGCCGCTGGAAACTTAGATCCTGGATCATAATATGGAAACGGTTCAGATCTTTATAAATATTATAAGAAGTACATTTTCATGCAGTCTGATTTGCCATCCACCCCTTTTAAATGCTGACAGAGTCAAAATTACGAAATATTTGCAGTATTATATACATGTACAATGCAAATGCATATTTTGTCATGATTGCATAAATATCCAGGTGAGCCTATGGGCCTCGTGTTTTCAAGTGTTTACAATGTTCCATTATATAAGTCACGAGTTAAAGTTGAGAACATGACCGCAAAAAATAAAGAGAGGATTATGGTATTTCCATACCATAAATACCATATATCAGCAATCACAATTGTATTATACTAGCCTTTGGGGAGCAAAAGACATATTTTTTATGATTATGATATTTATGGTATGGAGGCACATTGGGGTATAATTAATCTCTTTAGCAGTTAATGTGATTCTTAAAATAAGTTTGTTTAAGACATAATTTTGCTCAGTGAATTAACCTTAGAAATCACATATGAATAGAGCGGTGCCAAATGGTTTGCATCCATGTTTGTCTGCAGGAACACCCACACAAGGGGAAACTCCTATCAACACTTACTGGGAATGAACTTAGCCAATAGTTTATTGAGCAAGCATACATTGCATCTCTATGTGGAGTTTAAAAGTTGTTACATGCAATGTGACCTCAGTTGCATGTCTATCTAATCATGCACTGGCGACATATGGATGTGTTCAGCGCCAATATAATATACACTGCATTCTTGTGCATAATAATGAAAATTAATGAATCGAAAAAATATATATGTATATTAGTTCCCATTTGTAACCATTTTAGCCACTTGAATTACAAGAAAAACAAAATAAAAAATGTATATAAAATAAAAGTGCTTTCGTAAACTAGTGCTTGCTATAAAATGCGCCGCTGCAGGCTATATACTCGGACCCCATGGTACCGCGGCATTCATCGTATCGCGGCATTTGTGATTTCTGATAGTTCACGCGGGACACGCCTCTTAGCGGCTGTCTATTAATGCAAATCGGTAACCAGGAAGTGCTCACTTCGTAAACAATTTCAATTTCCTCGGAATGTTCCGTCTGCTATAAGTAAGGAGTTATTAATCCGTCAATATATATTTCTGGCATCTGTTGTAATATTGCCTTACCCCCATCTATCAATGGCCAACGATATAACCCGCAGTTCCCCAAGTAAACTTTCTCGATCGACCTGAACTAGATCTTCTGCATATTCATGGCGACTAATGAGGTAACGGAAGTTACGTAGTCCGCACATTTTTTCCCGCTCTGTGCCCAGAATCTATCGGGAGATCATAAGGGCCATAATGCCAAACTTAGAAATACGTTCTTCACTAGAAGTCAAAAGATAAATACATACTTTGGGCATACTAGGAGTGCTTTATATATATTTATTGTTGACTTTTAACATTTTTCCATTTTGTGACAAATTATTGTCATCCAATTTTTTTTTAAACAATCTTAAAATATCATTTCTGATATTTTGTTGTTGACTTACAAAAATATTTTTCTCTTACTTTTCGGTAGAAATGCATTGAATACCTATTGCTGAAAACACATTTAGAATTTTACTTGTGCTGTCTTTGCACTTGTCTGGACAAATCACTGATGTCTGGCATGATCATACCAAGTGGTTGGTAGAATTATGTCCTCTTTTTGTCCAATTCGGACCTCCATACACAACTTTTCTCTGTACCGCGATACGATGGAGTTCTCACCCTTGTCAAACAGAGCGCGAGGCCCGGCTTTTACTCGGAGCTACTAATGTGAATAATGAACTTTTATCAGTAAAATATGCATTGTTTGATAAAATGAATGATATCTGATACAGAGAACACGAATAATCATAAAGGTTAGTGAGTGCATTTTGTTCTGTTTAGCGTACATGACAAGTACCGCGATACCCCGAGGTTGCAGGCTATTTAGTAAACAAATATTCAAAACTCTCAACACCGCTGGGCGTATTCAAAGACCTGGCATGTAGAGATGATAGATCACTGGGAGGAGCTTATGCACACTCGCTGACCCGTGATGACACAGGACATTGTTTCGCTGGTGAGACTTGCCAAAAATACTACAAATTACGTAATAGGATACTGTCACGTGTTTGAAAGGCTTGTGGTACTGTATTCTAAAGGTAATTATTTGTAGTGATTGGTGCTTCCACACTCGTATATTGGGTTACATCGGATTGGCCACCCGATGTTACTCGTATGTTTCCGGGTGTGATCGAGGCACGTGATCAACTTACCCGCCAAATCTGACAGGTGACAATCGACAGATTGAGACTAGACAGCCAACTGAACGGACAGAACTCACAGAAGCTTATACGTTCTCGATCTCCCCTTCATCAAGCTTACGCTGTAAGGTAAGCACCTTTCCCTATCACTAGGCTTTCACAACAATGGCGCTGTGAACAGGATTAAGCCTATTTGTGATATTGGTGACAAAAGTAAATATGTCACACGACCATGGGAAAGGACTGATGAATGGGTCACGTGATGTCCTTATATAGAGCAAAACTCGCAGTATGGAGCGTTTTGAGCTTTTTCATTGGCTATTAGAGTAATACCCCAATGCTCTTTAGTTTTTATATTTATCACTTTTCGGCCGTAAAAACATACTCGTAATGTTAAATGCACAGTAATATCAAAGGGTGTTGATGTATCCACTATCCATGTGTTTTGATCATGTCAACCGCTGGAAGCTGCATGCTTTTCACCCGGCGTATTACGTGTAAATTTCATGGTGTTGATTGCAGTGTTGCTTGTACCTAGCTGTCAATCACTGTCACTGGGTGCATGGTAACGCTGTAACAACTCCCATGGCTTTGCGTGTTTTGTTTTTAATATAAATTCTGTCAGCATATTTATATATGTGTAGTGTTATCATCATTTATCCACTTATACTTTTATTATATGTATATAAATTATGTATTCACATTAATGCACATTAAATAGTGGGTAAGTATTCTGCAGGTCTTTCCATTAATGCAAGGGTTTGCAGGTATGTTTTCACTGTGCATTATTGTTTATACAAGGTTTTAGGATGACACTGGGGTTATATTTATGTATATTAGGTTTTTCAATTATTTTTACAAGGTGTTAGGTTGACACTTCTGCGCTCACTCCTCTTGATAAGACTGACTGACAGCTGTCAACTGTCACCTAGACCTGGTGTGTTTATTCCATTTGTTTATTATTTATATCCATTTGGTAAGTGTGGTAGCTTTTGCAATTGTTAAGAATATTTATTTATTTGTCATTTTTATGGTCATGTTTATGCCATGCATGAAATGTGATTGTGTTATATTAGCATAGGTCAAACGTTAGATGGTGCAAGTATTTCACCCTAGTATGGCCGGGTTTCATTTCAGTTTGAGACACCCGCTGACCGTACAGATTATTTTGGGGTATGCCATCTGCTTTGTTCACTGCTGGTACAGTTCAGTTATCTTGCCTGCAGTGTTGTGTTTTCATCTGTAAGTCTGGGAGTGTTAGGTAAGGGTAGCTAATGCTTAGCAGCTGAGTAGTCGGTCCTCCGGGGGACGATATCGTTCACTTGGTTCTGGTTTGTGAAGCCTGTAAGTCCGGTTGCTGACAATATGCGTCCACTTTTATGCTCTGTCCTTCATACGAACGGCATCATTCTACTGGTCAGCAGTCAGTATATTCGGCAACGTGGAGCATTCTTCACGATCAACTGGCGCTCTATCCTTCTTCAGACGATGGGCTTCGCAGTCGGCTGCCAGTGCCTCACCCTATTAGCAACATGTAGCACAATGTTGTTTGGGTTGGTATCAGTTCTCTACTGGTGGGGGGTAGGGTTGATGGTATATCTTGGGTTTTCTCTGCCGCCATGGTCTCTCTAGCCCAGGTGTAATCCGCCATGCAGGTTGCAACTTCCATTCATCTATCCTTTGACATGTACTTGATTTGTCATATCCATAATATTGACATGTCTTTACTTACGTTAGTTTAATGTTATACAGCTACCATGTAGGTACCGAAAGGTCAGCTTCGTCTTACCTTAGGTTGTAGTACAAGAGCAAGAATACTTTAGGGAAGGCCCGGACACTTTTGTTCCTTTCCCAATTGTATTTGTTCCAAACATTGGGTTTTTATAACTTGTACTTTCTAATTAATTATTTAAGACGGGTTTTTGGATTATTTCAGATAATCCAATCATGCCGCCAGTTTATATCAATCTGTGCTCTGAGGAAGAACTCAGGCTTATTCCGGGAATAGGGATGAAACTGGCCCGGAAGATTCTTCAGCTCAGAGAAACCTTAGGTGTACTGACGGAGGAGGATTTTCGTAATCTCCCCTCTATCAGAAACCCTGAACAGGCTCTAAGCACCATCTCCTTTGCCACTGGTACTCAAACTGCAGGCTCTTGGTCTCCCGGGATGGTGAGGCAACCTGCTTCCAGTCAAGCTGCACCATCCAAAACCAAGACATCTAAATCCGCATTTGGACAATTTACTCCAGCTACGGAAAGTACCTCGAGTAGGTTGTCGCAAGCTAAAATGTTCCATCAAGCAGTTCCTAGCCCTGATGTGGATGCTATCAACTCAAACCTAAAACAACTGGAACAAGCGGAGATCAACTTGCAGGCCAGGCGTAGAGGACTTACTCCACCGAGTCAGAGTGCTCTCTATGACCGGTGGCAGGCGGCCTCTCACGATCTAAGCAGGGAGATGGAGGTTTTCTCTGAGGTTCTTGTCAACCTGGAAGCCAGTAGCCCTAAGGATCCTGGATCCAGCCATCTTGCTAAGGCACCCATGCCTAACCCTCATTCTGAGGTACAGGGTACGGAAGTGTTACGGCGGAGTTCTAGGACAAAGCCCAATACTGAGGAGATTGACCCTCGGGTCCTCCAAGGTGCTGAGGGGAATGTCCACCAGAGACAAGCTCTAACCCCTGGGCATAGGGAACGGAAGAGGACAGGCCAAACTAAATCTATGGCCCCTCAACCAATCCTAAGTAACTCGGCCCAGGGGAATGATACACGTGAAACCCCATCCACCCAACGGGCCACTCCATCCAGGTCTCATTATCCCAGGCCTGCTCAAGATGACAGTCCGGGAGAGAAGGCATTGCAGTACAGGGGATACCTAGACTCAGAGGAGGAGGATCCACGTCTGCTCAAGCAGAATGGGGGGTGTCCCCATTTGGCCTCCAACCTCAAGCACCCCTGTTGGGCCTAGAGAGGACATAAGGCAGAACGATGGGACAGAACATGGTTTGTCCACATATGCTGAGGGGTACCCTAGGGTTAATCATGCCCAAAGGGATTACCCAGAATATGTGGATACGTATGGCCATTCATTTGGTAGCCGTCAATGTTCCCGTCCTCGTTGGTCCCTGATGTATGAAGAACAAGACCCTAAGGATTATCATTCTGTACGGGATCCTAACCAATGCCGGGTGGATGCTACACATCCTGGGACCCGCATACAAGCCAAGTACGGGGAACTCCAGCCACTATGGGATCAATCTGGATTTTATAAAGAAGATCTGGCACATGCCCACAGAGATAGGCAAAGGATGTGTAAAGACAGGACAGAAAGAATCAGGAGGGCTCCTCACCATCAACCAGTCGCCTGGAGAGAGCCATTAGGTAACTCTTCGGATAGCGACTCAGATGAGGTACGTCCACAGCTGATTCAGAGGAGACGTAAAGCAGTTGTTGAAAAACCAACAGCTCCACTACCACGGATGTTATCATATGATGGTAGTGCAAGATGGTCCTCCTTCTATATGAAATTTCAACGCTTCGCCCGATCTCAGGCCTGGAATGAGGAGGAGAAACTTGACAAGCTGTGTTACTGCCTTGCAGGGAAAGCAGCCGACTTCTTCGCCTTATTGCTAGAGAGAGATGAATTCATCTCCTTCCAAGGAATGGTAAAGAAACTCGAAAGGCGGTTTGGGAAACGGTCTCCAGCTGAGACTGCCCAACTGCAGTTTCCGAACCTTCGTCAGGGCTCAGACGAGTCATTGGAAGAATGGGCGGAGCGTGTACTCCAAGTAGCGATGGCTGCCTTTACAGATTTACCCGAGGACTTTGTGGAACAACAAGTGGTGCGGAGATTCTGCAAAGGATGCGCAAACAAAGAAGCTGCCCACTATGTTTCCAACCTGGGACTTAGAACACTGGAAGCAGCTATGGACGCAGTCCAAAAGTACTTCCAGAATACCCAGGCAGTCTATGGTAGACCAGTCATTCGACGGGATGTTAGGCAATCGCACTTGGCCAATGAGTCTGAGGAAGAATACATGGTTGCCCAAATGACACCTCGTTCAAATTATACCCCTTCACAGGATAAGCGGCAAACTCCATCACAACCTGTAAGGTCAAGTGTGGTGGAACGTTTGACCCGCCTGGAAGCTCGGGTTGAGGAGATGTCAGAAGATATCAAAAAGCTGATGGCTATCGTGAGTCGACGATTTAGAAGCCCCTCATCATCACCAACTAGATCGGGGGAGTGCTTCAAATGTGGGAAAACAGGTCATTTCCGAAGGGATTGTCCAAACAATTACAATGAAGGTGGATATGGAGAGAAGAAAGTCACGTTCAGTGCTCATGAAAAGCAGGGGAGGGAAAGCAAAGCCAGACAAGACCCAAAGGAGGCTTTAAACACTTCCGGATCGAGCACAGAGGCCTAACCTCGATCCAAACTGAAGAAGGCCACCCCCCTAAACTTCCTTTGTCACCACCCCCTCCATTGTCGCCACCCCCTGGACATTATCCATCTCTGACCTCCCACACTCAGCCTACAGCTCTCGGGTCAACCAGTACTTCAGATGATGACAATATGTCAATTCCAGAAATCACAGTTAGGCAATTAAAAAGTGGATCCATGTTTCTGGTACCAGTCCAAATCCAAGACCAGCACACAACTGCAGTGGTGGATACGGCGGCTGAGGTTACCATTATTTCGGACACTTTTTACAAAACACTTTCACAGAAGCCTGAGAAGAAGCAGGACATCAAGTTGAGAACTGCCGGCAGGGACTTACATATGTCCTCATTTGTAACACAACCACTCCAGTTACAATTAGGGTCCAAAACCTATTCGATTCCTGTAGTAGTGGGCCCAATCCAAGATGATGTTCTTCTGGGACTGGACTTTTTAGTTCCCCAAGGGGCACATCTTGACTTGACTCAACAGTTACTACAGATTGGATCGGATACCAATGAAATGACTCTATGCCATTCTCAAAAGGTACCGCAAGTATCCAGAATCTCGGTATGGAAGAAGACCATCATTCCGCCGAATTTGGTACGGCAACTTGAATGTCCTATACCAAAGGAACTCTCAGATTTCATTATAGAGCCACGCCTAACAAGTAATGATCTTCTGATGCCCAGGACTTACCAAACTGGAGGAAGTGTACCTATTGTGTGCCTTGTCAATCCTTCGGATCATCAAGTGGTGCTACAGCCTCGTCAAGTCTTAGGGGTTGCCATGGAAATAAATCATGTCGAATCCCCCTTGGAACAATCTGCGGCTGTTAGAAGTGGTGATCAACCCAACATCCCTGCTCATCTGACAAGTCTGTTTGAAAGGTCATCAAAGCTACTGCAAGGTCAGGATGTGCATCAACTGGCACAACTACTCACAGACTATCAAGATGTGTTTGCCAAAGATGACTTGGATTTGGGGAACTTTACTGAACTTGAACATTCCATTGATACTGGAAACGCTAAACCGATTAAACAGCGTATGCGAAGAACACCACTTGGATTCGAGAAGGAGGAAGAGACACATCTCAAGAAAATGTTAGATGCCGGAGTCATTCAACCTTCTGTATCAGAATGGGCTGCACCCCCTGTGTTAATACGCAAACACGATAACACAGTACGTTGGTGCATCGATTATCGCGGTCTGAATGATATCACGAAAAAAGACGTATTTCCGTTGCCCCTGGTGGAAGATTGTCTTGATACGCCCGCCGGTAATCTCTGGTACTCTAAGCTGGATGCAAACTCAGCTTATTGGCAAGTGAAAATCTCTCCAAAGGATCGCGAAAAAACTGCTTTCATCACCAAGTATGGTCTATTCGAACATATTCGAATGGGATTTGGACTCTGTAATGCTCCAGCAACATATTCACGGGTAATGAACCTCGTGTTGAGAGGATTAACCTGGGATATTGCACTGGCATTCTTGGATGATATTTTGGTGATGGGTGCCAATATGGAAGACCATCTGACTAATCTCCGATCCATCTTCGAGAGATTCCGAAGTTATCAACTCAAATTGAAACCTCGCAAATGTGAACTGTTTCAGCAGAGGGTTGAGTTTCTCGGTCGCGTAGTTAGCCAAGATGGCCTTGAGGCCAACAACGATGGCCTCAAAGTGGTACTTACCTGGCCCCACCCCACCTGTACCAAGGATGTTGAAAGGTTCCTTGGCTTTGCCAACTACCACAGGATGTTTATCAGGGACTATGCTTCTATGGCAGTCCCGTTGTATCGAATAACGGGTAAGAAGGCATTCCAATGGAAAGATGAGCAGGAGCAATCTTTCTCGTCCTTGCGGCATGCTCTAACCCATACACCTGTGTTGGCATTACCTACCAAGGAGGACCCCTTCATCCTGGATACAGATGCTTCGGATGAAGCCATAGGAGCAGAACTGATCCAAGTTCAGAATGGAGAGGAGAGAGTAGTTTGTTTTGGCAGTTTTGGCCTGACCGCCGAGCAGAAACGATACTGCACAACCAGAAAAGAACTATTGGCAGTAATCAGATTTACAAGGCAGTTTCGACACTATCTGCTGGGACGGCGTTTTATTGTTAGGACTGATCACAGCAGTCTGCAATGGCTGTTAAACTTCCGGAATCCAAATGGCCAATTGGCCAGGTGGCTGGAAGAATTGAGCCAATATGACTTCATGGTGAAACATCGCCCAGGAAAACTGCATGCCAATGCGGACGGTCTATCACGTATTCCACAAGGAGGCCACTGCCACAACTACAAACCAGAAGTAATGTTGAAAAGTTTGCCATGTGGAGGATGCAAATATTGCACTCGGGCTCATGAAAATTGGAGTAGGTTCTTCAGGGATGTGGATGACACCATTCCTCTGGCCCATGTTGGGCGGGATTGCCTCTCCGATGATGACTCACCTGATGATTGTGGCCTGCCGGTCTCCTGTCTTGAAATACAATCCATTGGGGATTCGGGTTTCCAAATGAACACCACCCCAGTGGCCGTAAGTCTTGTTGTGACTGATGACGGGCAGAAAGAACACTTTGGGTATTCATCCGAGGAAATATGCAATCAGCAGAGATCTGATCCAGACTTAACCATTATAATTGATTGGATTCAAACTGCTGAGGAGCCGAGTGAATCAAGTCTCTTCTTGGCCAGTCCCGCAGCTAAACACTATTGGTTGAACCGAACTCTATTTCGGATTGACAAGCAGGGATTGTTACGTGTTGATCCTCTCATAAAAGAAAAGACAACACGAGGCATGGCATCCCTGGTGGTCCCGAAATCATTACAGCAAGAAGTGCTAAGGTTGAATCATGATGTCATGGCTGCGGCACATCTGGGAATGGAAAAAACAATCTATAGAGTTAAAACCCGTTTCTACTGGCATGGCATGGTACAAGATATCAAGTTGTATGTCAGCACATGTTCAACATGTAGCCGAAACAAAGGACCTGTACGACATGCCCAGTCACCAGTGATCAACTTTCATGCAGGGGCACCCATGGAAAGAGTTCATATTGATTTCATTGGCCCCTTGCCCAAAAGCAAGTTGGGTAATCAATACATCTTGATGATGGTTGACCAATTCACCAAATGGGTGGAGTGCATAGCTTTGCCTACCCAAACGGCTGAGGTGACAGCCAAAGCTGCCATAGATGGTTTTTTCTCTAGATTTGGTTGCCCTTTCCAAGTATTTACAGATCAAGGAAGAAACTTCGAGAGCAAATTGTTCACTGAACTTTGCATCCTACTACAGATACATAAAACCAGGACAACCCCATATCGTCCCTCTGCTAATGGACAAGTGGAGCGATTTAATCGCACCCTCCTGCAAGCCATTCGCTGCCACATAGATGCAAATCAGTCCAGGTGGGATGAAGTTTTACCACAACTGGCAGGAGCATTGAGGTCTGCAGTTAATCGGCAAACGGGATATACCGCCAACATGCTGATGCTTGGTAGGGAAATCAATCAACCTGCAGAGCTAGTCTTCAGCGCCACGCAGGAGGAATCTCCATCCTTGAACCCTGACACATATGTGCATCAGCTAGCCTCAGCTCTTGGTGAGGTACATCGCCTTGCCCGTAATAAATTGCAAACTACCCAGCTCCAAATGAAGAGGGATTACGATTTGAGGATTTTGTCCCGAAAGTTTGAAGAGGGAGAGATGGTGTATATACTGGACACTGCCTCCATACAAGGAAAGTGCAAGAAGTTGTCTCCATCCTGGAAAGGACCCGGGATAATCACTACCAGGATTTCCAATACACTATATGAAGTCTGGACAAGGAAGACAACATCAGTACATCACCATGATCGCCTCAAGCCTTGTCGAGATCGCGTAATTCCAAGTTGGATCCAGAGGTTATCTAAGACAAAGAGTACTTCTGATACTCAAGAGGATCTCAACTTGGAGTGGCTCTTCAAGAAGCAAACAAATTATTGTATCTGTAATAAACCCGATGATGGACGATTAATGATAGGCTGTGACCGATGTGACCAATGGTTTCATGGAGCCTGCGTTGGAATCACCAAGAGAACAGCAAACACTCTGGATGAATACATCTGTCCTCACTGCACCACAGGAAAGGACAGAGTATCCTAGAGGGAAAACTCTAATGTTTCAGAAAAATGGTATTCCAAAGACGAGGACGCTCCAGCGAACGCCATGGAGCCAGGAACAGGGATGCATCTACTTCCTACTGGGCTGGAGACATGTTATCTACGTCTTCGGGCTCCCAGACCAGCCTAGGAGCTCCCACATCTCCCGGAAGAAGGTCCCCTGCCCCTCATCATGAACGATCAATGTCAGATCAACCAGAGGTATCCCTGGGACATGTACCAGACCTATCCCCAACATCCAAGGATGGTAGATATCAGCTCCGGGCCGCGCCCTCCAGGAAACGAAGCCCTGAGGATCACATCAAATCCTCCAGGAAGCGAGCCTGTCAGAGCCCGGATAGACGGCAGGTGGCCTCTGTCGTCTATCTTCCTGTTGCCAGCTATGAGCCAAAAGTCCAACCACGCCCGTCTTACCGACTATCACGCAGGCAATCACCCCGTCGTCAGGTGTCTGTATATTACAACACTGCAAGACACAGGCAGCACTCTTCCCCTGTAAGACGAGCCTCTCCCAGAAAGGAACGGCGCTCTTCACCCCGGCGACATGGCTCTCCAAGACGGGAACGACGACCTTCGCCACATAGACCTATCCCAAGACGGAAAGTTCCAAGGCAGGAACGACATGTCTCCCCAAGACGGGATCGACGCCTTATGTCAAGGAGGCAAGCCCCAGAGCCAAGGCACCAGGCTTCTCCCTCACGACAAGTCAGGTCAATCAACCAAGGGCTGAGCGTCTCTGTCATTAACAAGGCCGCCCCGAAAATAGCAGCTCGATTCCAGAGTAGTCATCCCCACGGAATGGGATCGAGCTGCCCAATAAGGACGTGCGGTAAAAGAACCAGGACGCTGCGCCACCATGCCTACGGAGCTCACCTCCCCTCCTGTTTCCGTGACTCCGTACCAGCGTCACAAGAAACGGCAGTTGACATGATATCGGCCATAGAAGACCTTGCCCGGCAGATCTTGGAAGCAGGAGCTACCTGGACGGAATTACACCAGTTCGTCCTAAGGAATAGCCTTGTTCCCAAAGACACACCCCTAAGAGGAAGCTGCTACGGGCATATTAAAGAGTTGTGTAACATCAAAGGATGGCCGCTACCATTGGATTCTGTCAACCTGTCGCCAGATAGCCCTGCCTGTCTAATACATTGGAGGATCTTGGTAGCCCTTCTGGATGTCACCTCGGATGGAGTCCGAAACCATTTCAGGAACTTCGGGAACCCTCTGCCACTGCCAGGACCATCGCCATCTGTGCAAGCCACTCAAACAGCAGAGCTTCCCGGACCGTCCACTCGGCCAACTCCATCCTCAGCGCCGCCGAATCCAGAGAGACTTCCCAGGGGTTTTGACACCCATTTCCACTCCGATAGGATGCGCAGCAGGCTCCATCTGGACGCTGCCACACCCCTGGAAGAGGTCCTGGACAAGGCCGGCCAGCCAAAAGAGGTAACCATCAACCTTCAGAAGGCGCTACAGATCTTTTGCGACCCACCAACCTGGCCCCAACAACCAATTTTCCATCAGTTTTGGAAGACAGCTGTCGGTTTCCACCCAAAGAATGTGCAGGCCATGGACCCCGACCAACTCTACAAGTTAAGGCACCTGCTATCATCCCAGGATGTAATCGCCTTCGGGGAAATTGGCCTGGACTTCACTGTGGGAAACTGGGAACGGCAAGGGCAAGTCCTAGGGCAGCTCTTCAAGCTGGCACCATCAACCAAGCCAATCATCCTCCACCTCAGGGGCACAACCGCAGACACTTACCAACAGGCTCCACTACAGGAATGCCTACAAATTGCCAAGGCTGCTGGAGTACCGTCCACCCAGAGATTCCATCTCCATTGTTTCTCTGGGTCATTTAAAGAAGTGGCACTGTGGACCAAGCACTTCCCTGAGACGTGGTTTGGATACACCGGGATGGTTGCCAGCTTTGACGACCAACAACTATCAGCGTTGCGGTTCCTTAACGCCAAGCGCTTCCTTTTGGAGACTGATGCCCCATATCTGTGGCCTCGCCCAGGTCGCCGAGGAGTTAACAGCCCAAGACTACTGGGTGAAGTTGCAGCTATGGTGGCCGCTGCCCGACAGAGTACCACCGCCAACATCCTGGAGCGTGCTTATGTCAACGCAAGGCAGCTCTACAGAGTATAATTATTCACGCCAGCTGAATGGGATTTCTGAATCTGACTTGGTCAGGACTGGAACTGAGTCCACCGATCCGGTCTAGATTCTAGGATTCTCATAGAAACATTGTCCTAATCTGACTTGGTCAGGACTGGAACTGAGTCCACCGATCCGGTCTAGATTCTAGGATTCTCATAGAAACATTGTCCTAATCTGACTTGGTCAGGACTGGAACTGAGTCCACCGATCCGGTCTACATTCTAGGATTCTCATAGAAACATTGTCCTAATCTGACTTGGTCAGGACTGGAACTGAGTCCACCGATCCGGTCTAGATTCTAGGATTCTCATAGCAGCTTTGTCGTCTATTTAAGTTACGTGAACCAACTCGGTTGCCACCAAACAATCTGGTTGGGGATTTTCTTATTTAAGGCGTATAACTAATCTTAACCATGAGTTACGCGAACTGTCTCGGTTGATAGCACAAAACTGCTGCCCAACCCTGCAGGGATTTTCTCATGTTTTGGCAAGGTCACCTGTTAGATCCTCCATGTCCTGAGACCACAAGGGGGGGCAAGTCCAGAAAAGAGGGAGGAATGTAGTGATTGGTGCTTCCACACTCGTATATTGGGTTACATTGGATTGGCCACCCGATGTTACTCGTATGTTTCCGGGTGTGATCGAGGCACGTGATCAACTTACCCGCCAAATCTGACAGGTGACAATCGACAGATTGAGACTAGACAGCCAACTGAACGGACAGAACTCACAGAAGCTTATACGTTCTCGATCTCCCCTTCATCAAGCTTACGCTGTAAGGTAAGCACCTTTCCCTATCACTAGGCTTTCACAACATATTGTTTGTCAAGTGTTGCCCAATGGTTGGTAATATTGATTGTCAATTACTGTGGCTGTGAAATAATCACCAGTTGTGAATAAATAGCGATAAATTGCATAATCAACTGCAACCCATGAGATGTATGACAATCACTAGCATTGTTCATAAGAGGTTATTTTAACCTTTGCATTGATAAGCCTGACTTGTATGTTCGGTGCTGTATAGTTTTGTTGGCCTTAGCAGTAGTTCCCATGACAACAAGCATAATGGCTGGCATGAAAACAAGGGACAACATGTCAGCAAAAGACAAATCTGACGAAAATGAAAAGATGGAGATGAAACTGATATGCAAAGATGTGCATACCTTTGGAGATATGTGGCTGACAGATTTTAACTGGCAGTGCTGTGATTAGTGCAGACATTTCATGACAGATTGAGGGTCAGTTGTGCACTTTGTGATAAAAGTATGAAACTTGGCACAGTTGTAAGTAATGACATACAAAATATTTTTAGAAAGGGGGCCAGCCCCCTAAAATCCAATATGGCCACCACGATCGAATGAAATTCTAGTATAGGTAACACACAACCAAAAGTTTTTCATAGGCTTCTATAGTAACGTTATGTTTTTGGTTAACCTAACAGAGGCTTCAACAGCTATTACACGTACATGTGAGCACAGTCTGGTCTTAAAGCAGCAATAAAAACAAAAACAGCTTTGTCAGCTCCTTTTGCAAGTACAGGAAGTTAAACACACCACCCCCAGTTCCACACTAAATGTCACTTGCTTGAAAATATCTCTGGTCACATTTATCATAAGTCATCATGTTACAAAAGACAGCACTAAATATAGAAAAACATGGTCAGTGTTAATTACTGTATGGATGTGCATTTAGAAAATAAAAACTTTACACAAAATCATCCAATCACTGCTGCCAGATGATTCAATCTGCACTGAAGTCTCTACAAAAATGGCTTGTCGAACAACTGATTCTGATTTGATGTAGTAGAACCTGTATCTCGCATGAATATGATCCACAACCTAAATATATAAAGAAAAAAAGAACATTCTGGAATGTATTTAACCAACACTAGATAACACTAAGTAAATAACCTTATCATAGTAGACTATGTATCTTGATTATAATAGGTAATCTAACGTGTGAAGAAATTTAAAAAATATGCATTTCTTTCTTCTTCAGCATTTCTTTAAGACATGCTTCACCAAGGCCAATTATCTATTCCAATACTTTATTCTCATATGTTGAACACAGTGACAACAGAATATTTAAAGAACAAATTTTATATTTATTGAAATATGGCTAATTGTTTGGTTGGCAAGGGACAATTAAATGTGATCACAGTCGCCACTACATTTGCAAAGTGGCATACTAATCAAAGGTGGCACAACACAGATCCTTCCACCTTGCTCTGCATCCTCTCTCAGATTTACAACTGCATCTCACAAGCTAGCCTTGCTCCAAGGCTGTACTGAAAGAAAAGTCGATGAATGCATAGTAATTCCATCCTCCTCAAATAGGCAAATATAGATGTACTCCAGTCTCCCATAGGGACAACTTGTTCTTATTATTTTAATAATCTAGAACTTATGATTCAAACTAATAATTATTGCCCTAGAGACTTGTGCAAGTCTACTCAGAAGCCCTTGGGATGACGAAGAAGCTTGTGGTTGTGATCATAATGATAAGTCTGCAAATGGAATGGTTGGTGAATTGATTTCAAAAGTTTTTCCAGTCCAACCTGCTTCATTCTTAAGTCATGCAGTTTGTGACAAAGATTAAATCTTGTCATTTATTTATTTTTTGAAGGAAGTACACAACTGACTATTAACAAATCAAAATGTGAAATTTAATTTCAAAGCATTTCTATTTGTTTAATGATGGTGATATCTACAGGATCATCAGTACTTTCATCCTTATGGCCACAAATACTTACAATCCAATTCATGTCCCATTGGATGCAAAAGAGGTTGGGTGTTGCAATGATTGAAACTATTTAAATAAAAACATGATGATGCTTGATTTATCTAACATTTCTCTTGTGACAAATAGTGTTGGGAATTTGTTGTAAAAACATGACTTATGACTGGAAATAAAGCACAACAGTGTCAATATGTTATTCTAACTTGTATATATTTCAGACTCCGAGTCTGATGATGATGGGTATATGTGCATGGAGCTGCCCACCCTCATCAAGCAGCTCAAGTCCGTGCTGGAGCAGTACCCTGATGATGGGCAGATACTCAAGGTGAGTCTGTGCTGGACCAGTACCCTGATGATGGGCAGATACTCAAGGTGAGTCTGTGCTGGACCAGTACCCAGATGATGGGCAGATACCCAAGGTGAGTCCATGCTGGACCAGTACCCTGATGATGGGCAGATACTCAAGATGAGTCCATGCTGGACCAGTACCCAGATGATGTACAGATACTCAAGGTGAGTCCATGCTGGACCAGTACACTGATGATGGACAGATACTGAACGTGAGTCCATGCTGGACCAGTACCCCGATGATGGGCAGATACTCAAGATGAGTCTGTGCTGGACCAGTACCCAGATGATGTACAGATACTGAAGGTGAGTCCATGCTGGACCAGTACCCTGATGATGGGCAGATACTCAAGGTGAGTCTGTGCTTGACCAGTACCCTGATGATGGACAGATACTCAAGGTGAGTCTGTGCTGGACCAGTACACTGATGATGGGCACATACTCAAGTGAGTCCATGCTGGACCAGTACCCTGATGATGGGCAGATACTCAAGGTGAGTCTGTGCTTGACCAGTACCCTGATGATGGGCAGATACTGAAGGTGAGTCTGTGCTGGACCAGTACCCCGATGATGGGCAGATACTCAAGGTGAGTCCATGCTGGACCAGTACCCCGATGATGGGCAGATACTCAAGGTGAGTCTGTGCTGGACCAGTACCCTGATGAGTGGCCGATACTCAAGGTGAGTCCATGCTGGACCAGTACCCCGATGATGGGCAGATACTCAAGATGAGTCCGTGCTGGACCAGTACCCTGATGATGTACAGATAATCAAGGTGAGTCCATGCTGGACCAGTACCCTGATGATGGACAGATACTCAAGGTGAGTCTGTGCTGGACCAGTACCCAGATGATGTACAGATACTGAAGGTGAGTCCATGCTGGACCAGTACCCTGATGATGGACAGATACTCAAGGTGAGTCTGTGCTGGACCAGTACGCTGATGATGGACAGATACTCAAGGTGAGTCTGTGCTGGACCAGTATCCACATGATGTACATATACTCAAGGTGAGTCTGTGGTGGACCAGTACCCAGATGATGGACAGATGCTCAAGGTGAGTCCATGCTGGACCAGTACCCCGATGATGGGCCGATACTCAAGGTGAGTCTGTGCTGGACCAGTACCCTGATGATGGACAGATACTCAAGGTGAGTCTCTGCTGGACCAGTACCATGATGAGTGGCAGATGCTCAAGGTGAGTCTGTGCAGGACCAGTACCCTGATGGTGGGCAGATACTCAAGGTGAGTCTGTGCGGGACCAGTACCCAGATGATGGGCATATACTGAAGGTGAGTCTGTGCTGGATCAGTACCCAGATGGGCAGATACTGAAGGTGAGTCTGTGCTGGACAAGTATCCAGATGATGGGCAGATACTGAAGGTGAGTCAGTGCTGGATCAGTACCCTGATGATGGGCAGATACTCAAGGTGAGTCTGTGCTGGACCAGTACCCTGATGATGGACAGATACTCAAGGTGAGTCTGTGGTGGACCAGTACCCAGATGATGGGCAGATACTCAAGATGAGTCTGTGCTGGACCAGTACCCAGATGATGTACAGATGCTCAAGGTGAGTCCATGCTGGACCAGTACCCTGATGATGGACAGATACTCAAGGTGAGTCCATGCTGGACCAGTACCCAGATGATGGGCAGATACTCAAGGTGAGTGAGTCCATGCTGGACCAGTACCCAGATGATGTACAGATACTCAAGGTGAGTCCATGCTGGACCAGTACCCTGATGATGGACAGATGCTTAAGGTTAGTCTGTGCTTGACCAGTACCCTGATGATGGGCAGATATTCAAGGTGAGTGAGTGATGGACCAGTACCCCGATGATGGACAGATATTCAATATGAGTTAACACTTTAAGATGACATGTCATCTTCATGTGACTAAAATCAAATCTTGTCACACCTAAGACTTTAAAACGCATTTATCCTTAAAGATGTCTGTCTCTACAACATCAATATGGAGTGTGACTTTGTTATTTTTACCAGGAGTTGATCCAGAATGCTGAAGATGCCGAGGCCAGTGAGATGAGAATACTGTATGATGTCAGACATATTGACCCTGATTCCAGACTACTGAAGAAGAAGCGTTACCTAGCCTCATTACAGGTGAACTTACTTGACAGAATGTCAGTGCAGTATCAGACTAAATCCATAGGGTAGCTCTTACCAGCTTTTGAGAATACGCCTATTGGCCATTAAAAACCAAATGGATGGAAATTTAACTACAGGATTAGAAGAATAAATGTTTTCGGTTTCAAAAGAAAACATTCCTATTAAATTATACATGGATGTTAAATGAAAAGCTTTAAAATATGACAGATACTAATAACTGCTCTGAAATAGATATTAAGTTCTCATGGTTGAATGACCCCTGACCCTAGACAAACTGCCATCAATGCCTTGTTCACAAGTAATGTACTGAACAATGTTTCAGGCCCAGCCGTGTGTGTGTACAATGCTGCCTTGTTCACAAGTAATTAACTGAGCTATGTTTCAGGTTCAGCCCTGTGTTTCTACAATGCTGCCTTGTTCACAAGTAATGTACTGAATTATGTTTCAGGCCCAAGCCCTGTATGTGTACAATGCTGCCTTGTTCACAAGTGATGTACTGAGCTATTTTTCAGGCCCCAACCGTGTGTGTGTACAATGCTGCCTTTTCACAAGTAATATGCTGAGCTATGTTTCAGGTTCAGCCCTGTGTTTGTACAATGGTGCCTTGTTCACAAGTAATGTACTAAAGTATGTTTCAGATCCCAGCCCTCTGTGTGTACAATGCTGCCTTGTTCACAAGTAATGAACTGAGCTATCTTTCAGGTTCAGCCGTGTGTGTGTACAATGCTGCCTTGTTCACAAGTAATGAACTGGGTTATATTTCAGGTTCAGCCCTCTGTGTGTACAATGATGCCTTGTTCACAAGTAATGTGCTGACCTATGTTTCAGGTTCAGCCCTGTGTGTGTACAATAACGCCTTGTTCACAAGTAATGTACTGAAGAATGTTTCAGATCCCAGCCCTCTGTGTGTACAATGATGCCTTGTTCACAAGTAATGAACTCAGCTATGTTTTAGGCCCCAGCCCTGTGTGTGTACAATGCTGCCTTGTTCACAAGTAATGTACTGAGCTATGTTTCAGATCCCAGCCCTGTGTTTGTACAATGCTGCCTTGTTCACAAGTAATGAACTGACCTATGTTTCAGGTTCAGCCCTGTTTTTCTACAATGCTCCCTTGTTCACATGTAATGTACTGAGCTATGTTACAGATCCCAGCCCTGTGTGTGTACAATGATGCCTTGTTCACAAGTAATGTACTGACCTATGTTTCAGGCCCCACCCCTGTGTGTCTACAATGATGCCTTGTTCACATGTAATGTACTGAGCTATGTTTCAGGCCCCACCCCTGTGTGTCTACAATGGTGCCTTGTTCACAAGTAATGAACTGAGTTATGTTTCAGGTTCAGCCCTGTGTGTGTACAATGCTGCCTTGTTCACAAGTAATGTACTGAAGAATGTTTCAGATCCCAGCCCTGAGTGTGTACAATGCTGCCTTGTTCACAAGTAATGGACTGAGCTATGTTTCAGGTTCAGCCCTGTGTGTGTACAATGCTGCCTTGTTCACAAGTAATGTACTGATTTATGTTTCAGATCCCAGCCCTGTGTGTGTACAATGCTGCCTTGTTCACAAGTAATGTACTGAAGAATGTTTCAGATCCCAGCCCTCTGTGTGTACAATGCTGCCTTGTTCACAAGTAATGTACTGAGCTATGTTTTAGGCCCCAGCCCTGTGTGTCTACAATGCTGCCTTGTTCACAAGTAATGAACTGACCTATGTTTCAGGTTCAGCCCTGTGTGTGTACAATGCTGCATTGTTCACAAGTAATGTACTGAAGAATGTTTCAGATCCCAGCCCTCTGTGTGTACAATGCTGCCTTGTTCACAAGTAATGTACTGAGCTATGTTTTAGGCCCCAGCCCTGTGTGTTTACAATGCTGCCTTGTTCACAAGTAATGAACTCAGCTATGTTTTAGGCCCCAGCCCTGTGTGTGTACAATGCTGCCTTGTTCACAAGTAATGAACTGACCTATGTTTCAGGTTCAGCCCTGTTTTTCTACAATGCTGGCTTGTTCACAAGTAATGTACTGAGCTATGTTTCAGATCCCAGCCCTGTTTCTCTACAATGATGCCTTGTTCACATGTAATGTACTGAGCTATGTTTCAGGCCCCACCCCTGTGTGTCTACAATGGTGCCTTGTTCACAAGTAATGTACTGAGTTATGTTTCAGGTTCAGCCCTGTGTGTGTACAATGCTGCCTTGTTCACAAGTAATGTACTGAGCTATGTTTCAGGTTCAGCCCTGTGTGTGTACAATGCTGCCTTGTTCACAAGTCATGTACTGAAGAATGTTTCAGATCCCAGCCCTGAGTGTGTACAATGCTGCCTTGTTCACAAGTAATGTACTGAGCTATGTTTCAGATCCCAGCCCTGTGTGTGTACAATGCTGCATTGTTCACAAGTAATGTACTGAAGAATGTTTCAGATCCCAGCCCTGAGTGTGTACAATGCTGCCTTGTTCACAAGTAATGTAGTGAACTGTGTTTCACGCCCCAGCCCTGTGTGTGTACAATGGTGCCTTGTTCACAAGTAATGTACTGAGCTATGTTTCAGATCCCAGCCCTGTGTTTGTACAATGCTGCCTTCTCCACAAGTAATGAACTGACCTATGTTTCAGGTTCAGCCCTGTTTTTCTACAATGCTGCCTTGTTCACAAGTAATGTACTGAGCTATGTTTCAGATCCCAGCCCTGTGTGTGTACAATGATGCCTTGTTCACATGTAAAATACTGAGCTATGTTTCAGGCCCCACCCCTGTGTGTCTACAATGGTGCCTTGTTCACAAGTAATGTACTGAAGAATGTTTCAGATCCCAGCCCTGAGTGTGTACAATGCTGCCTTGTTCACAAGTAATGTACTGAGCTATGTTTCAGGTTCAGCCCTGTGTGTGTACAATGCTGCCTTGTTCACAAGTAATGTACTGAGCTATGTTTCAGATCCCAGCCCTGTGTGTCTACAATGCTCCCTTGTTCACAAGTAATGTAGTGAACTGTGTTTCAGGCCCCAGCCCTGTGTGTGTACAATGGTGCCTTGTTCACAAGTAATGTACTGATTTATGTTTCAGGCCCCAGCCCTGTGTGTCTACAATGATGCCTTGTTCACAAGTGATGTACTAAGCTATGTTTCAGATCCCAGCCCTGTGTGTGTACAATGCTGCCTTGTTCACAAGTAATGTATTGAGCTATGTTTCAGATCCCAGCCCTCTGTGTGTACAATGCTGCCTTGTTCACAAGTAATGTACTGAGTTATATTTCAGGTTCAGCCCTGTGTGTGTACAATGCTGCCTTGTTCACAAGTGATGTACTGAGCTCTGTTTCAGGCCCCAGCCCTGTGTGTCTACAATGGTGCTTTGTTCACAAGTAATGTACTGAGTTATGTTTGAGATCCCAGCCCTGTGTGTGTACAATGCTGCCTTGTTCACAAGTAATGGACTGAACTATGTTTCAGGTTCAGCCCTGTGTGTCTACAATGCTGCCTTGTTCACAAATAATGTACTGAGCTATGTTTCAGCTTCAGCCTTGTGTGTGTACAATGATGCCTCGTTCACAAGTAATGTACTGAGCTATGTTTCAGCCCCCAGCCCTGTGTGTGTACAATGCTGCCTTGTTCACAAGTGATGTACTGAGCTATGTTTCAGGCCCCTCCCTGTGTGTGTACAATGCTGCCTTGTTCACAAGTAATGTACTGAGTTATGTTTCAGGCCCAGCCCTTTGTGTGTACAATGCTGCCTTGTTTACAAGTAATGTACTGAATTATCTTTCAGGCTTCAGCCCTGTGTGTGTACAATGCTGCCTTGTTCACAATTAATGTACTGAGCTATGTTTCAGGCCCCAGCCCTGTGTGTGTGTAATGATGCCTTGTTCACAAGTAATGTACTAAGTTATGTTTCAGCCCCCAGCCCTGTGTGTGTACAATGATGCCTTGTTCACAAGTAATGTACTGAGCTATGTTTCAGCCCCCAGCCCTGTGTGTGTACAATGCTGCCTTGTCCACAAGTAATGTACTGAGCTATGTATCAGATCCCAACCCCGTGTGTACAATGCTGCCTTGTTCACAAGTAATGTGGGGCCTAGTGGTTAAAGCGTTCGCTCGTCATGCCGAAGACCCGGGTTCGATTCCCGACATGGGCACAATGTGTGAAGCCCATTTCTGGTGTCCCCTGGCGTGATATTACTGGAATATTGCTATGTTTCAGGCCCCAGCCCTGTGTGTGTACAATGATGCCTTGTTTACGGAGAAGGACTGGCGCGGAATCAAGATGCTACATGACAGCGTCAAAGAAGAGGAACCTCTCAAAGTTGGACGGTTTGGGCTTGGATTTAAATCTGTGTTCCATGTCACTGGTAAGACCTTGGTGATTGTTTTCTTTGATCAGATGTTGGAATGAGAAAGATAACATAAACAAATGTTAGGATTTAGATTTTGGAAGGTTCTTTGCATGAAATGAGTGTCACTTGATAAGTCATTGGCTTCTTGACAAGTAAATGAACATGAACACTATGTCCTGATTAAACTTGTTCGCTTTCACACAGTTTAATGTTTCCTTTTTAGATTTCAGTTGTCTGTTAGTCGTGCGCAACCTCATTCTTGTCCGTTTATTGAAACATAAACACAAACTTATATGGCTGGCCATTCGGTCAAAAAATACAAAGTTGCAAAAAGGACAAAAGTACGCAATTAAGGTCAAATATGACAAATAAAGCACTAAATGTAACTACTAAAGATCAAAATACAATATTAATAGTCAAATGTTATGAAAAGACGTCTTAACAAGAAAAGAAAGAACAATCTGTACGAAAGAACGTCAGTGATCACGAAAGGACGTTTTCAATGAAGAACATCAGTGAGCACGAAAGGACGTTTTCAATAAAGAACGTCAGTGAGCACGAAAGGACAATGTGTAGCCTGCAACCTCGGGGTATCGCGGTATTTGTCATGTACACTAAACGGAACAAAATGCACTCACTAACCGTTATGATTATTCGTGCTCTCTGTATCAGATATCATTTATTTTATCAAAAAATGCATATTTTACTGATAAAAGTTAATTATTTACTTTAGTAGCTCCAAGTAAAAGCCGGGCCTCGCGCTCTGTTTGACAAGGGAGAGAACTCCATCGTATCGCGGTACAGAGAAAAGTTGTGTATGGAGGTCCGAATTGGACAAAAAGAGGACATAATTCTACCAACCACTTGGTATGATCATGCCAGACATCAGTGATTTGTCCAAACAAGTGCAAAGACAGCACAAGTAAAATTCTAAATGTGTTTTCAGCAATAGGTATTCAATGCATTTTTACCGAAAAGTAAGAGAAAAATATTGTTATAAGTCAGCAACAAATATCAGAAATGATATTTTAAGATTGTCTAAAAAGATTTGCATGACAATAATTTGTCACAAAATGGAAAAATGTTAAAAGTCAACAATAAATATATAAAAAGCACTTCTAGTATGCCCAAAGTATGTATTTATCTATTGATTACTAGTGAAGAACGTATTTCTAAGTTTGGCATTATGGCCCTTATGATCTCCCAATAGATTCTGGGCACAGAGCGGAAAAAAATGTGCGGACTACGTAACTTCCGTTACCTCATTAGTCGCCATGAATATGCAGATGATCTAGTTCAGGTCGATAGAGAAAGTTTACTTGGGGAACTGCGGGTTATATCGTTGGCCATTGATAGATGGGGGTAAGGCAATATTACAACAGATGCCAGAAATGTGTATCAACGGATTAATAACTCCTTACTTACAGCAGATGGAACATTCCGTGGAAATTGAAATTGTTTACGAAGTAACACTTCCTGGTTACCGATTTGCATTAATAGACAGCCGATAAGAGGCGTGTGCCGCGTGAACTATCGGAAATCACAAATGCCGCGATACGATGAATGCCGCGGTACCATGGGGTCCGAGTATACATTTATTTTTTGACCGAATGGCCGCCCATAAACTTATAGCTTCGTTAGCCAATCGAATGCCACAGAATCACTTGTAATATATTTTTGAAGTTATTACCACAACTGTTGCCATTTACATTTTGGAAGATTCCTTACAGATATTTGAATTTTCAGTTGTTATGTTGTGGAACATTTGCCATGCAAGTGATATCACAAACATTATTTCATCATTCAACTTTCTTTTACATAACTTTTCAGATTTCCCATGTGTCATAAGCGGGGACACTGTGTTGTTCATCAACCCTCAGGAGAAGAATAGTGACCGAGTCTGCTACATGAAGAAGTTGAGAGAACTTCCCAATGAGATCAAGAAGATGATCCTTAATGTCTTCAGTGGCATCTTTGATTTCACATCAGACACGGTACACAAGGGCTATTACAGTGGAACCATCTTCTGGTTCCCCCTCAGAACCAACATCTCAAAGCTGTCGGACAACCTTTACACAGAGGAGAAAGTCAAGGATCTTTTCCAAGCGTTTAAGTCTGAGGCGTCCATCACTCTCTTATTTCTGAAGTCAATAGAGAAGATACAATTGTACCAGACACTGAGAAGAAAGATACAAGTCCAGTTCTCACTGCAGCTGTCTCAAGACTGTCTCCAGCATGTGAGGATGGAGAAGCGAGACTTCATGAGAAAAGTGAAGCAGGCACAGGGGGGAATACCAGCAGCATCTGTAGAGAGTCAGTTGACTTTAACTGTGGAAACAGGCGATGTTGCAGGGCCTAAGTCCTCACAGCAATGGATTGTCATCAACTTCTACAAAGGAGGAACTATGAGTCCAAGGTTCAGAGATCTTTGCAGTGACAAAGCTCTTTCCTACGCCCCTTATGTCGGTCTGGCTGTTCCTCTGGGTCAGCAGTGTAAAGGTCATGTGTTTTGTTTCCTCCCACTCCCCCTGGAGAGTCGCAGTCCCACAGGGCTGCAGGTTCATGTGAATGGTTTCTTTGCTTTGAATCAGAACCGGAGACATGTCAAGTGGCCAACAGCAGATCAGCTTCAAAATCAGGCTCACACCGACAAGGCTATGGAGTGGAACAAGTGTCTTGTGAGTGAAGTTCTGCCCGAGGTGTATTATAGCATTGTAAATGCTCTTGTTCAATGTTGCAAGGTGCATACTAATTCAATTATCATCATTCAGCAAATCTACAGAATGATACCAGACATTGATGATGTTGATGTGAATTGGAAGCCGCTTGTTTCAACATTGCTGAAGCAGCTACACAACATACCTTTACTGTTCACACCAAGTGACCAGAGGATGGGAATCAAGATGAAGGATGCCTTTCTTGTGGATGTGGCCAGTGACGCTTATTCGTTAATCATTGAAATATTTACTCTTTACAAGAGATACATCGTCCCAGTACCTTCAAAACTCATGAGAACTTTAGAAAAACATTTCAGCTCCCACATTCACGAAGTGACACCTAAAGATGTCTGTGACACACTGAGATTGAACAGCCATTTTACAAGATTACCAAGACAGAAGAAACTCATGCTGTTGAAATATCTCCTGGAATCTGATCAGTACAAGCACCTGAGGGGTCTGTGTCTTCTTCCAGTGGCTGATGGCAACTTTGTGGCGTTTGGAGCACCTGCTGCTGTGTTCATCTGTGACCAGCCAGAGGATGTCAAACTCTTCCCAGGGCTGGAAAGTCAGTTGGTTTCACTGGACCTTCCTGAAGATTTACAACAAGTTCTGATGAAACGGGCAGGTGGCGGTAGGTTGCTTTTATCTTGATACAACCAATTACAGCAGTAGATGTTTCTAGTTCTCCTGAAAGAAAGATTCATGTAGCTTAAATCCTGGCATGTTTTCTTTGGTAATCTTTAGATTTTGGTTTTCTTGAATGGAAGGTTGGTGTGTGTTTTTTTCCACTTTGCATAATTTGATGTCTATTAATCCATCATTTCATCGTACATTGACGGTTTCATCATCTCAGATATGGCATGACGCGTGGCAAGACAATGGTACAATTATTTGTAAATTCTAATAATAAGACAACATTATTTAAAAAGGAAATGCGAACATTTAAAATGATCTTGTCAGACCTAACTCATACAACATCCCATACATAGGACTACAATAGTGACCAGGATATAGATACACATTCATGAGGTCCAAGTCCAAATGATTAGGATACATGTTTCAAGTGGAAAATGTTGGATCATTGCAGGAAAGGTAGGGATGGGGCTATTGTCGTGTTTCCATATAATGCAAACGTGTTTCTAGTTTTCTTATGGCCTGTTATGAAAACACCAACAACAAAAATTACTAATTAATTAATAACTAATTAACTGATAACAAACAGTAGTTAAAACACAACTCACAATATATACTGAACAGCATTGAAAACGCACCACCATGAAAATGGATGTATTTTTATCTGGGCTTAAGTCACATGAAAATATATATAAGTGAATGAGTAATATACGACGTCATGGACGAAGGATGAAGAAGAACTGCTCGTTAAAAACACATTCCTAATTTTTTTGTGATCGAAATCGCCAAAACGCAACAAATTGCGTCCACATCATGGAAAACACGTTTTGTTTCACGGGAAGCATGCAGAATAGGGCTATAAAAGACAGACTTTTAAAAGCCACATCACTTGTTGCTGCAGATGTAAAGGGTACTGACACAAGAAATGCAAAGATTAACAGCAGAGGAACGTGAAGGTGCCTTGGACATGCTTCAAGTTGGTACGTCAAGTAGAGTCGTTGCAGAACAGTTTTAATGCCATCATTCAACAGTCCTCAGGCTACTGAGCAGATTCCAGCAGACAAGAACCACCAGAGATCGACCACGTCCGGGTCAACGTCGTGTACCTACACCACGTCAGTATCGCCATATTGTTTGTCGGCATCTTCGTGATCGTACACTTCCGGCTACCAGGACAGCAGCAACCATACAAGGCCGACGGAATTTATCAGTGCTGACACCGTACGTCGACGTCTCCGCTCAGCAGGGCTACGTGCTCGACGTCCATATGTTGGACCCATACTCACTGATCGACATTGAAATGAACGTCTGCGTTTGGCCAAAAGGCATCGTCATTGGAGATTGTGGCAGTGGCATGGTGTGCTGTTCTCTGATGAGTCCCGTTTTCATTTACGGAATGCTGACGGTCGACTGCGAGTGTGGCGTCGACGTGGAGAACGTTACCACAATGACTGCGTTGTACAGACAGATTGATTGGGGTGGGGTGGGGGGGTGTAGTGTCATGGTGTGGGGCGGCATCAGTCATAACCATCAAACAGAGCTCAATGTTTGTCGTGGAAGAGTTAATGCCCTTTACTACAGGAATAACATATTGGCAAATCATGTCATCCCACTCTTTCATCAGCACCAGGATATGGACACCTTCCAGCAAGATAATGCAAGAGCGCACACAGCACGTGTTTCAACACAGTACCTAGCGATCAATAATGTGCCTCTGCTTCCATGGCCAGCCCTGTCAACCGATCTATCGCCAATTGAACATCTATGGGATTACCTGGGTTAACGCCTCTCACATCGTCCGCAAGTACAGAACCTGAGAGAACTTGAAGATACACTACGTCAAGAGTGGAATGCCCCAGAACACTATTCGCAGACTAATTCGATCAATGAGAAGACATTGCATGGCCTGTGTTGCTGTCAATGGTGGACATACCAGATATTGACTTTTCAGTTTAACCCTATGTGTCTTCCTTACACTGTAATTACTGTGTGGTATTCCTGTTTCCTTTGTCGTCTTTCTTAATAATCCGTCTATGTCTGTTCTAATCAAATACGGTCATTGCTCAAGTTGTTTTTGTAATATTTCAAGATTTATTCCTGGTGCGTTTTCAGTGCTGTTCAGTATATATATATATGAAAAGAGATATAGATTTCGAACTTAAGTTTTCAGAATATTCATTTTATTTTGATTTATCTCGGCCTTTACCATTTATCCCGCAATATGCCAAGAGAGGCACGGGCCACCGAGCCGTGGATGCCCGTGCCTATAATAAAAACAGAAGATGAGATTGGGTTAAATGGCATGCAATAAATTGTCCGTAAACACACACAGTCCTTTGTCACTGAGGTGGGGGCTTCCCAGGCGTACCATGTCCTGTCTGATGCCAGGATCTGGGGATGTGGCACTATTGTACCGCCGAGCTCTTTGACTCGGTTGGCCAGTCGGCGGTTGATATTCTTCCGCATCCCCTCGATCTTTAGTGGATCCCTGGCATCGTGCCAGTAGCGCCTGGGCAGCATCGAGGATACGATGATCTTGGTGTCAGGAAGCTGGAGTTGTATCCGAAAGATTGATGCCACCATGTCAAGGTAGAGTTGGCTGCCCTTGACCGAGCACAGATCGTTGGAGCCCAGGTGAAAGATGAGGGCTCTGGGGCTGCGCCGTGTCGCCTTGACCTGTGCATCCAGAATGGTGTCCAGCTCCTTCCACCTCATCCCCCCTCGTGCCAGCCATAGCATCCTCGGTTGGTTCAGACTGGTGCCGTTCAGGAGCAAGTACTGACGTGCCCTGGCCATGTAGCGGGATCCCACCATCCAAACTGTAAACAATAAGAAGTGTAGTAAGTACCATGAAAGACTATTTGAATTAATTGTGCAGCATTAAATTTGTGGGTAAGCATATGAAAGCATTGTAGCAATCTGATTTCCACCTGCCGTATTGTTGTATGAGGTGTTCCGGCACCCCGTTCATGGCTGCTGATGTGGCTGCCCCAATGCGGAAGGAGTGTGAAGAATAGCAAGCCGTGTTTATGTTGCTGTGTGCTAAGGCCTTTTTTAGGAGTGCCTGGAATTGGTACCTTATAACGGGGGAATGGTCGAAATGAACGAATGCATGTTGTCGGCCGGAGGGGCGAGCCTCCAGGTAGTGTTGATGGCGACTACCGGACATAGCGGATTACCTGGTATAGATGACATTGTAACTGTTGTCCCCATCCTGTACTGATCAGACTTTGGGTGTGGTAGATGGATTGAAAGCTGCTGGGGGTTGCCCGAGAAGCTTAAATTCTGGATGGCGCCTCCTTTTTTTGAGGGTCCAGTTTGTACCAGCTCGCTAATCCTAAAGAAACTGAAGAAGGCTGTGCATTAGACTGCCTTGAACAGTCTGGCTTCATATGCTGATGAGCATACATGTGGCAGATTGTTGGTTACTACCTGCAGCAGATCTGCAGTGATCGGTTTTCTGGTGTCTGGTCGGCCCGCTGATTTGTGTAAGCCTGTTAAAATCTTGCCCACCAGGAAATGGTTTGTACAGTCGGAATTTATGCTGTGAAGACAGCTTAGTAAGTCTTGACTGTGTTAGGGGAGTGGCGAGTGACTGACAGATAAGCAATAAAGTTTACAACCTGATCCAGCGGGACTGGCCACACCTCTTGTAGCTGGTGTGTGGACCGGAACTGATGCAAGGCATTGATGCCAGTTTGGTAAGTGGCCCATGTATTTGTAGACAGAGATTGTTGTAGGAGTCTGCTGGCTTCCTGCCTCAGATCGGCCATATGTTGCACGGGATAGGTGTGGGGTTCTGGTCCGTGGCTGGTGCTTGCCGCGGCTGGAGCATCGGCAATAGTGTTAGCAGTGGAACATACATACTTTGCCTTAAACATGATATTATATCGGAGGAACTGCAGGATTAGGCGACGGAGTAGGTTCATCACTCTGGGGGCCTTGGTAGACTGTTTGTTGATTATTGCTTGGTTGTCGCAGTAAAAGAGGACCTTTTTGTTTGCGAGTTGCTTGCCCCAAAGTTGGATGGCCAGTGTGATGGGGAACAACTCCAGGAGCGTCAAGTCCCGTGTAGTTCCATCCGTCACCCACTGGGTTGGCCATGCGCCGTTAAACCATTTGCCCTGCATGTAGGCCCCAAAGCCGGCACCACCCGCTGCGTCTGAAAACAGCTGGAGGAAATCGCTGTCTACCCATAGTTGGTCCTGAAATGCCATTATAACTCATAAGAAATATTAACCACCTTTGTAGGTCTTCCTTGACCCAGCTGGTAATCCTAATGTGGTGAAATGGTTTCTGAGCTTTGCTAAACAGATCGATTAGCCTTTGACTGAATGCCCTTGCCATTGGTATAGCCCTGCACATAAAGTTAAGCTTGCCTATGAGGGACTGAAGGGCCCTTTTTGTGACCTTGATGTTACCAGTTGACAGGATGTCTTGGATTTCCATTGTCGCCTCCTTGATCTTGGACTCTGGGATTCTGATCTGCATTGCATTGGTGTCAATTTCCAGCCCTAAGAATGTCAGTTTGGTCGAGGGGCCTACCGTCTTGTCGTGCGCAATAGGGACCCCAAGCTGTTCTAGTGTATTCACGCATCCATTGAGGTTGTCTGAGCAGTGGCTAGTGCCTGCTGTGCCCCCCGTTAGGAAGTCATCCAGGTAATGCATGATCGGACACGTTGGAAGATGCGATTGCATGCACCATTGCAAGAAGGTACTAAACGTTTCAAATATGTTGCAAGATATGGAGCAGCCAAATGGTAAGCATTTATCAAAATAGAACTCACCTTCGAATCTGATGCCTAGCAGCTCGAAATCGGATGGGTGGACTGGTATAATTCTAAAGGCCGACTGAATGTCGAATTTTGCTAGTAGTGCTCCCTTCCCCAGTTGTTGAACCATATGAGTAGCTTCATCAAATCTGGCATACACAACGGAATAGGCCTCTGTGTCTATGAAGTCGTTTATAGATTTACCCCTGGGATAGGATAGATGGTGAATTAGACGGAACTCCTCCGCATGCTTACCCAGATGCTGACCATAGCCTGGCTGCTTCTTGGGCAACAGGCCTATTGGGGATACTGGAGGTTGTCTAGGGGGGTGGCCTTGAAGGGGCCTGCCATCCTGCCAAGGTCGACTTCCTTTTGTAGTTTTTGTTTCACGTAGCCTGCCGTGTCTTGGTGCGTGGCTGATCGCAAGTTTCGTGCCAGGCGAACTCGAGCTTAAAGCCAAAGCTAAAACCTACCCATAAATAATTTGCATCTCTGTAATTGACCCTAGCATATTGGCCTAACCAGGGTGCCATTTCATTGAGATCCACAGGGGAAGGGGCCATTGAATTTACCTGCCTTGACGGCTGGTTTTCTGTTAGGGAAAGGCTGATTGGGCTTGTATGGGGTCGGTTGGACCCCATTCCCTCGAAAGCAGGTCTTAGAGCTGTGGGAATGTTTACCACACTTACCCCATTTGTGAGTGTACTTACAGTTGACCCTGCTACAGCCAAACTTATTGAAATCCCAGCATACCTGACTGGTGATGTCCCCCTGTATGCGTGTCATTGCGCCCCGTCCGCCTGATTCTGGTTGTCGAACCGGCTGCGTGACCATGTACTTCAGCCACAACTCGATGTTGTCCCAGCGTCGTGAGGGGTCCCTTGACATTCTGTGTCGAAATTGTTGGTCGTAGATTGACCAGGCCTCCCCCTCGAATCAAAGTGCCGCCGTTCTTATGGTTTCCATGTAGGACAGCAACCCCTGGGTCGTGCGGACCTCGGAGTGCCTACTAACATAGATATACATGAAAATGTGGAAAGCTGAAGTCCAGCTTGCCAGGGACAGGCGCTTTGGTTGCTGCTTTATTGGTTTAAAAATTATATTACCTGGTAATCGTACCATCCTCGTGACTTCCCTCGGTGTTTGGTAGGAATGTGCCGAGGTCGACAAACACGCCACGCCAGATTTTTTCCCTCACCTGTTGTTTGACGTGTGCGTCTATTCCATCCGCACGGAAAGATAGGGAATCCCCGTATCCTGCATTCTGATTGGCTGGCCAAGCCGCGTCACCATCGGCCTCGTTGTGAGCATCGGGGATTCTCCCTATGTTGGGCGAAATGGCGGGAGAACTAAAACCAAGCCTTACCTGTTGGTTTGCGCTAACCGGCCGGGCACTGAATGTTCCAACTTCCAGCAACTGGAGTATTTTTTCCAGCTGTTCGTTTACCTGGGTAGCCGAGTTGGCAGCCTGCGCGGCATTTACGAGCTGCGCCGATTGCACTTTAATTGTGTTGCCACCTTCGATATTTCCGTAATTGGAAGACTCACCATCAGCTGTTGCCTCCTGTACAATGTGTACTCCCGGGGTTTGTCTTCTGGTTGTCCTGGCCTGCTTGGCTCCCCTCACAAGCTTGTGGTTGACGGCTGCTCTTCTCTTGGGAGACATCACGAAAGGTCGAGGTGGTGAGTTGGTATTCCACAAGTGTAAAATGTCCCGAGGATGAAGTTCGGGCGTAGAACGAAATAAATGCGATACGGCGAGTGTTGAAATAGATGTTATTCCAAGCGTAATCAGCGAAACGGTCGTGACTGGGTGCAAAGGAAACGTACAAAGCGAAAGCGATTAGATACAGCGAAACGCGTGTGTACTTGAAGAGGGTCGGTGCGCGATTGACGGGCTTTAAAAACAAAGGCGGGATGATGCTTGCACGGGCTTATTCCCCGGGCACGGTGCAGAGTGGTGACCCGGGGTTGATTGGGTTACGGACGTAATTAGCCAATGGTTTGGATACGCGCGATAAAGTCATTTAGTAGTTAGTACTAAATGTAATTATATTTTTACCAAACTATTACAGATGTATAACATTTATAACATTGCGAAAATTTTATGATCTCCTACAACAATCTTAGTATGTATTATAGTATACAATATTACAACACACATATAGATCTATATTTTAAAATTGTATTCAGCATATTAATTATATTTTATTATAAACGCCTAAACAAAAGAAACGCAAAGCCAGATTTGTGTGAGGTAGGAAAAAAACATTCATTTAAGAAACCGTACAAGGAATTGAGCCAAAATGTTGTGGAGAGAACACTTTGTAATCTCGATTTTTCTAATTTTTATCAAAATATGACAAATATTATTTTGAAAAAAATATGAAAAAGGATCGGTATCGGTGGTATTGGTGATCAGTAAGAATTGGAACCTAGGTAAAAAAAATGAAGTGTTTATTTGTACGTTTTGACGGAAAAATTGACATGAACCAAAATCAACTCTCTGTCAGTAGAATGAAAATTATTAAAATCCTTATTTCTGAAAAAAATTGGTTTGGTAGATTTTCTTGAAATCGTGATTAAAAACCCATGAAGATTATGGAATACTTCACTAATAATTCAATGTAACCAAAAATGTCATGATATACACAGGTGAAAATTTCAATGATACTAATTCGCATAAACTTTAAACACACATAGTTTTTTTAATCGGACCAATGTAACTGAGGACTTGCTTAATCCTCCTCTTCATAAACTGATGCATAAATAGGACATTATTTACAATTTTGTTGACTGTGTCCACCATCTTGGTTTTGAAGTCTGCGTCACGAGTTATGATCGGCTATACTACAAAGGAGAAGCTAGCCAAGAACAATAGTAAAATCACAAGAACAAGACACTGGTAGCTTTCTTACACATTCTAAGTAATGATAACTCAAAACACAATGTCTTCACTCAGATAGTGAATTAGCCAAGATGTTTGGCGTGCCACAGCCGACTGACGAACCACGGCTCTGGCAATCAGCACGTCTCACATCCGTGAAGGCAATCAGAGCAGACTGCTTATTCTATCTGTATACATCTTTGTTTTGACCTTTGTACTTAAGCATGTGACCCATGAAGATCTGGGGCAGAATAGGTATCCAGCTACACAGGCTTGCTGTAAAAAGCGACTATGCTTGTCGAAAGAAGCGACTAACCGGAGCAGGTGGTCAGGCTCATACATGACATTGTATACCAATTGCATTGATCGATGCTCATGATGTCAATCACTGGATTGTCTGCCCCAGACTCGATTATTTACATACCGCTATCAAATATCTGGAATATTGCTGAATGTGGCGTGAAACAACAAACAAATCAAAACGAAAAACTAACGCATGCTGAAACTTGATCCCACCAAAGATGGCAACTGAAATTGTTCAAAAGATTCAAATACAGTTTTCAATTTTGCAACCACACAGCCATATTGAAAAACCTATTTATTATTCAGTCGTTTTTGTCCACCTTTTATGAGATACTTTTTACCAGTTTTAGCTAACCTGAACTGAATGTTGTCTGTCATGTTTCGTTTCCATTCCATCCAATTTAATCAGTAGTTCAAGGCAATATGTAATTGAGCTATACGAAATTTTATGCCATATTGAACATTTGGACGTTGGACGACTGTGCTTGTCAGAAGAAGCGACTAACGGGAACGGGTGGTCGGGCTCACTGCTTGGTTGATGCATGTCATAGATCCCAATTGTGTGGAACGATGCTCATGATATCAATCACTTGATTGTCTGGTCCAGACTCGATTATTTAAAGACTGCCGTCATAAAGCTGGAATATTGCTGAGTGCGGCGTTAAACAACAATCAAACAAACATAACATTTTGGTGCCCATAAGATATTCTCTCCATATGCATTCTGTTTGCTGTAGAGACACAAGTCCAATGAAGATTACATTTTGCAAACATGTTGCTAGTACTGATTGTTCATTAGTTCATATTTTGAAATCTTGTTTCATGGTCTGATCTTCCACATATTCCAGAAGAAATCAGTGAAACTACACTCAGCTTTGAGGCTCTATGTGTGATGACACTGATCTGATTTGACTGATTTTTAATGCTTTCCTTTTAGGATGGAAAGGCCTTTCCGTGATGTCACCTGCTGCCTTCCCTGGCATGCTCCAGAAATGTCTGTTGAGGCATTTTCCAGAAGGTAATGCTAAACTCCCTTCCCCATCCTTGGATGTCAGCTGGCTCAGGCAAGTGTGGACCTATATTACAGCCCATGGATTTGATGTTGAATCTGTGTTCAGTGGTTTTCTCATTGTGCCGGATATTGATGCTTTCGACAGAGGAAGACTCCACCGCATCGATGATGTCTTTATTGCTCAGTCAGTGAGGCACTCTGAATCTTTACCTCCAAATGTAGGTGCAGCGCTGCAGAAACTAGGCATTGTCCATTTAATGTATGTTCCTGACTTTGTGCTGAAAAATTCTCATACACTTGGGACAATCATTCAGTACTCAAATCCAGTTGGTGTTGTAAGAGCATTAGAGAAAGTATACAGGAACCTTAGCACAGCTGTACAACTGTTCAACTCCGAATCCTCCAAACAGGAAAGGTCTGCTTTGGTGGCCTACATGAGCACCTGCCAGCGCCAGTTGTCCGAGGGAAGTAAAGCAGTGTTGAGGAAGTTACAGCTATTTACTGCGACAGACAACAGTGATTGTTCAGTGGAAACCTTATGTACTCTGGCTCCTGATGAACAAATACCTGTACCCTACCCAGAGAGGTACATCCAGTGTTCATCTGCTGCAGTGAGACACCTGGCCATGACACTTGGTGCAACAGAAAGGCCATTTGTTGATGTCAGTCAACAAATCCTTCAAATGATGCTGCACAACAAAAGAAAATATACAGAAAGTCATATGGTAGATTTTATGGAGTTTCTCATGGAGAATCACCTTCGTATTGTGAATGAGACCAGGCAAATTGCTTCAGAGGTACGGTTCCTTTCATCCAGTGGAGGGTTGTCTGGACAGAGAGCTTGTGATCTGTTTAGCAGAAATGATCCATCTCTGAGAGAGTTGTTTCTTGGAGAGGACAAATTCCCAGCAGACAGGCACACACGAACAGACAGACTGAGAAGAGGATTAGAAGCAATTGGTCTTAAAACAGAGAAAGAAGTTTCAGAAAGTGATGTTAGAACATCAGCAAAGACAATTGAGGAGCTTGTAATCAGGGGAATGGAATCTGAAGCAGGCCGTAAAGTAACAGCTTTCATCACTTTCCTGGAAAGGAGCACAGACAGAATGGATACACTCAAACTATTTGACCTTCAGCATGTGCAATGCATCCCGTGCATGCAGAAAAAAATATCCAGATATCCCAAGTCTCTGTCATGGAAAGGAGAATCAGGACCCAAAATCTTATCATCAGGAAAGGTTTTCAGTTCAAGATACTCATCTGTCATTGGGTCTGTTAGTCCAGTTGCAAAAGAAACAACAACTGCTGTTGAAGCAATTTTAGGACTTGATAGAGTTCCTCAAGTGTGTTCAGTACTGGAACATCTTCATAATCTTGGGACATCTTATGACTGTAGAGAATGTAATCCTTGTATGGACTTACTAAAGGACATTTACAGCTTCCTGAGTTCTCAAGATGTATCAAGTACAGAGAAGAACATGATGGAGTCATCACAATCTGTGTGGGTGGGAATAGAAGAAGGTTTCCACTCTCCCCGGTCAGTGTATTGTGAAAGATCTGATGCCGACCTGGACCTGAAGCCTTACAGATACCAGCTGCCATCTCTGTTGCATGGCTGGGGTTCATTACTGTGTAGCTGTGGCTGCCACCAGAGACAAACACCTGACATGTTAGCAACTGTCCTGGAAGAAATAAAAGAAAAGCATGATGAATTCAAAATTGCCAACTTAAAGAAACCAACAGTTGTGCGACAAGATCTGAAGCTTGTTCTTCAGATACTGAATGAACTACAAGAACACCCTCAGAGACCTGATCATGTGTTGGTGCCAGTGCACCAGGCATCTGATGATTTCCTTCTCTTGTTGCCAGCAGAATACTGCACCTACTGCAATGCAGACTGGCTGCAGGATCAAATCTCTGTTGGTGCTGAAGAAGGTGAAGAACAGGAAATATTTTATGTTCATGCTAACATATCAGAGCACACTGCACAACAGTTTGGAGTTTATTCCCTGACTGATCGTGTTATGGATGACACTGAAGACTTTGATATGGAGTATCATCAGTCAGAGCCATTGACACGAAGACTGAAAAACTTGCTCCATGAGTACACAGATGGATTTTCTGTCCCAAAGGAGCTGATACAAAATGCAGATGATGCTGGTGCTACAGAAGTCTGCTTTATGTATGATGAGAGACAGAATCTGAATGCTAGAACTTTCCTCATGAATGAGAACATGGCTGGTTTGCAAGGTCCAGCCCTCTGGGCCTACAATGATGCAAGTTTTACTCAAAGTGACTTTGCCAATTTAAAGAAACTTAGTGGTGCCACTAAAGAAGAAGACACAGCAAAGGTGGGAAAGTTTGGTTTGGGATTCAATTCTGTCTACAATCTAACTGATGTTCCAAGCTTCATAAGTGAAAATACCTTGGTGATATTTGACCCGCACAAGTCATACTTAGGGAGACCTGGACTGAAAGCAAACCTCCAAAGTGTTAAAAATCAGAAGATGTTGAGAAATATGAGTGGACAATTAAAACCATTCGAGGGAATATTTGGTTGTCAGTTCATGAAAAAGAGAGAACGTGACAGTACATGTCATGGAACGCTTTTCAGGTTCCCTTTGAGGACACCGGAACAGGCTGCAGCAAGTAAAATTAAAGACTTGTCCTATTCGAGGCATGAGATGGAGAACTTTTTCCGAAAATTTGCAGAAGGATGTGGAAATCTTACCCTCTTCACACAGAATGTGTCATCCGTGAAGTTCTTCTATCTACCACACAATGGAGACCCAAATGAACCAGAACTTCTCATCCATGTGGCAAAAGAAATAAGGGACCAAAGAATCCTGTCACCTCCCAATTCCTTTCTTAATGGACCTAACGTGCTGTCACATGCAGCGGAAGAATGGAAAAAGCAAACAGGGCTGTGCCTGAAAATAAGTGAAAAAAGTGATGTACAGCTTGAAATATGTGACACAGACATGACTAGAATGCAAAAGCTAAAGGCTGGTGTGACCATTGTGTCATGGCTCATAACATGGGTAACTGGTCAGGGAGAATCTGAGCAATTTGCTCGGTCTGGAAAGCTTAAAGGGCTGCTTCCATTAGCAGCTGTTGCAATTCCACTGACTTTGGAAGATGGAAGACAATGTATATATAAAATGGACAAATGTCCTGAAGGGTTCTATAGAGAAGGACATTACTTTTGCTTTTTGCCTTTACCAGTGCACATTCCTTTTCCAGTACATATCAATGCACCATTTGCCTTGACATCAGACAGAAGACAACTGTGTACACAAACAGAAGATGACAAGACAAACTCTGAAGCTGAGTGGAACACTGCTTTGTTTAAAGATGCTACTTGTAGAGCATATGTAGCTGGTCTGGAACAATTAGAGATCACTGACCCTTCCACTGTTGGTCAATATTATGACTTGTGGCCTACCATGCAAAGTGGGCAGGACTGTATGGTACGAAGTTTCTATGAGCTTATAACACATGAGGCCCATGATGTGTTTCTGCATGATGACAATGGTGACCTGGAATGGTTGTCATTTCAAAGAACACGTATTCTTGAACCCAACTTTCGCTGGAATGGTGATATAGGAACAATGGCTCTTAAAGCTACAACTCACTTTACACGTACAAGCAATAAAACAGTTCTTGATCTTCCACAAAACCTTCTCAGGCAGTTCTATTCTTCAGGGCTTGGGAAAGAAGTTAATTCGGTACTTATCACAACATCAGAGTTTTACAAGACAATTTTCTTCCCAAACATTCATGACAGTTACTGGTCACCTACAGAGAGAGATATCTTGGTTTTGTTTGCCCTGAAATATCAGGATGAAAGCATCCATGATCTGATCAGAAGTACAAGATGTATTCCAACAGAGCCATTCGGTATTCTGAAAATGCCCTGGGAGTTAATTCATCCAAAGGGTCAATGTGCAGGTTTGTTTTCAGAGAAAGATCAGTGCTTTCCAAAAGGATTTCAACATGGTGATAATGAGTTCTGCGAAAGGCAAGTATTGGAAACTCTCTGTTGTCATGGGATGATCAAGGACAATCTTCCATGGGAACGCCTAGTGGAGAGGGCACAATCTGTAAAAATATTAGCTGAACAGGATAGCACGAACGCACATGAGAGAGGTGGTCAGATCCTTACGTATCTTGGTGGAAGCTTGATTTATCAGTTTCAAAAACGGTTTCATACTTGTCCTGTGAACATTAGATCTACATTGCAAAATACACCCTTTCTATCAGTTCTGAAGCGCACCCCTAAATGGCCTTTAGAGTGGAAAGCAGATGGAGAACAACCATTTGCTTGTACAAAGGAACTGTATGATGATAAACTTACATCCTTTGTAGCCTGTTCACAATTACTTCTTGATCATCGTTTTGACAAATACTTTCAAAAGGACATGGAACTTCTTTCCTGGCTTGGTGTTAAAAACAAGGAAGATGTTGACCTTGAAGTAGTGGCAAGGCAGTTGTTGTATGTTTCCAGAGCCATTAATACATTGACCATGGACTCATCATCATTTGTTGATTTGGCAAGAATATGCCAAGATATATACTGGTTTATGAACTGTAGGTGTGAAAAGGATGCAACACATGTACAGGAAATACATCAACTTTTGGCAAATGAAGAGACTGTTCTAAAAGGAAAACAGATGTTAAGGCCCAAACAAGTTGCTTTTCATCTGCCAGCTGATTTATCACCCTATTTGTATGAAGCAGATAAAGCCAATAACAGCTGCAAACTACTTTTTCAGTCCATGGGGGTGAGAGACAGATTTCAAGTGACAGATGTAAATGAAATTATGCAGGACATCACAAGAGAAGTAGGGACCAACACACTTTCTGCAGAGCAGCTTAAATGGTTTGGAAGAGCTTCTCAATATATTTTAGAGATTGATGCATCTTATTCTGTTTCAGAAGACTTTGATATTTCACTTCCAGATGCTGAAGGAAAAATGACCAAGGCAACATCACTTTGTATTGATGATTATGGACATGTTATTTCAAAACAATCAATGCGATTTGTGCACCCATATATTCATCCAAAGGTAGCCAAACTTTTAGGTGCAGTGGGAAAACGACATGTTGATCTCAGACCGCATATTTCTCATTTCTCTGAATTTGGTCAAAGTGAAAAATTGACAACCCGACTGAAACGTCTTCTGAGTGGATACCCATGTGATTCTTCACTGATGAAAGAACTGCTGCAGAATGCAGATGATGCTGGAGCAACAGAACTGATGTTCATAAAGGATTTCAGACATCTACCAACAGAAAAATTGATGTGCGATGAATGGGCTTCACTGCAAGGCCCAGCTCTATGTGTCTACAATGATAGTTTCTTTACAGAAGGTGACATTGAAGGTATTCAGAACTTAGGTGTTGGAAGTAAGAGTGACGATCCTGTAAAGACTGGGCAGTACGGTGTTGGGTTTAATGCTGTTTATCATCTCACTGATGTTCCCTCTTTCATCAATGTTGGTCCTGGGATGGACAAAGCCATATATATCCTTGACCCACATATGAAGTATGTACCTGTGGAAAATCCTACAAAACACGGAACACAGATATCAGAGCTTGATGACTTGAGAGAAAGCTATAAAGATATGTTTTCTGGCTATCTTGAAGACATTGTCAAAATTAACAAACAGGGAACACTGTTTCGGTTTCCTTTGAGAACAAAAGAAATGGCTTCTCAATCAAAGATAAAAACATGTGAAATTACAAAACATTGTGTTACAGTTTTGTTAAAGAAATTTCAGATTGATTTGTTTGACTGTCTACTATTCTTACACAATCTCAAAAAGGTATCTATTGCCAGCATTACAGAAAAAGATGGACTCGATGTAGAATATTGTATTAAAGCAACTGTGAGTGATAAAGATAAAAATGCACATCAGGGATTTATATCTCACTTGAAGAATCAGAGTGAAAAGATTAAAGATCCTGCAGCTGGTATTGGACTTGAAGACGTTTCTCCCTTGGAAACTGAATTAATGCTAAGTGTTAATGATTCTCAAGGTAGACAACAGGATTGGATTGTGTTTCATCATTCTGGATTTTCTAAAAAAACACCCATTCCAGAACCTCTCATATCAGCTTGGGAGGATGGGGACATTTGTCTTTTACCACGAGGCGGTGTTGCAGTGCCACTGACAACTGATGGGAAAGGTATGAAAGATTTCCAGGGTAAAGCATTTTGTATTCTGCCTTTACCAATCACCACGGGACTACCAGTGCATGTCAATGGCCACTTTGCATTGGATCATGAAGCAAGAAGACATCTTTGGCATGGGAATGAAGATTACAGATCAGTTTGGAATCGGCATATCATTGATGCCATCATAACTCCAGCCTATATTTTGGCTATGCATTCAATGAAGAAAAGAATTGGATTAACACAGGAAAACTCAAAAAGGTGCATTTATGAATCTCTGAACAACTATTACAGTTTCTTTCCTGACAAGAGCAGCACAAATCATAAAGTATGGCATGATGTAGTTGTTTCCTTTTACTTAGATTTAGTAAACAACAACACAAGATTATTTGGGGTAGTGAAACCAGGAGAAGGACTGTTTGCAAATGTCAGCAGAACAGAAGTGGGAGATATGAGGTGTAAAGTAATATGGGTACCAGCTACTTGTCTGAAAGGTTTCCCTGGCTTTTTCAACATCTTAGAAAAAACCCAAAAGACATTCTCACAATCAGATGAGAAAGGACAAGGTCATGTGTCTGTATTGTTCCCACAAATCAAAGAGGACTTCAAACAGGAAAATGCAATAGCATGGCACTTAACAGAGATTCTTAAAGACTTGAACATGCATGTCATAGATGTTCCATTTAGAATATTTGACAATACAAAAGCTGTTCACAAAGAGTTGCATTATGTGACACCAGAAAATGTGATACATTTTCTAAAATCGCATACTTCTGAAACTAAAGACAGCTGCACTCTCAGCTCATTGCCATTGAACTTACAGCATACAGCTTTAAAGAATATCAAGTCCCTGAAATTACTGATAAGATTCTGCAGCAAGCATAAAGCATTTTGTGCTGAAATGGAGTCTTTGCCTCTTGCACTGACCAAATCCCTTAAACTGAACAAGTTTCATGCAGAAAGTCCCTTGATTGCCACAAGGTATACAGATCTCCTTACAGGCACACCTGATCTGGTGATGCATGAGGATATAGTTGACTTGTATGAAAAGCATGTTGATGACACGCCATGTTTGAAGAAACTTGACATAAGTTCATTGGCATGTTTGATAGGGAAAACTCTGAAAGCTGACATTTTTCACACTGGTAGTAACGTTATTTGGCAGGAATTACCTGAATATCCATCAAAACAATGGGTAGTGAGATTTTGGGAATACTGTTTTACACAAGTACCTGAAAGAAAAGAGCAGAATTTTGACATTCACAAGTTTTTGACTGAGCTGCAAGGTTGGTCACTGTTTCCTTCTAACAGGCAACAGGACGGTATTCTTACTCTGTATCCAATCAAGGACAGTAGAAGTGTCATCGACATGAAGTTTGTTTTAAAGGAAGATCATAAAACAGCTTTGAAGAAATTGGAAATTCCAATCCTTGACAGATCAGTGTTTCAACGTTGTTCAGGTGGTCTTGAATTAACTTCACACATTGCCGCTAGCTGGCAGAATCCTGGCACAATAATGACGTTGCTATCAAACATACCTTTCAGCGCTTATCAAACTGTAACTAGCATTGAATGTCAAGCTTTATTGGAGTACTGTAGCACTAATCTTGACCAAATCAATGGTGAACTAGGATTTGAGACAGCACAAATGCTGTTCAGAAGAATTTGTCTTTTTGAGTCAATGTGTGGAAAGCTGGTTGCTTTACAAAACTGCCCTAAAGTAGTAGCAATTCAGTACCACTGGCAGGTTTACTTTGATGATGGTTTTCGAGAATTGACTGAGGCTTCCGATACAGTTTGTCTTAAGAAACATGAATCTTGTCTTAAGATTTTTGACTATCTGAACATTAAGACACAGAACCGTGAGGAATTGTATGTCAGTTTAATTCTTCCATACTTCCAATGTTTTCCACTTCCTGCAAAGCAATTGCACCTGAGATACATTCGTAACTATCTGTTGCATAATAAGCTATTGATAGTTGAGTTGAAGAAACTGCAATTCATTGAAGCCATTGATGGAACACTATGTTGTGCAAGTCATTTTTACAGTAACTATAATAAGGTTTTCAAAGAGATGCTAAACCCATCTGATTTCCCACCACCACCGTATGATACAAAGGAGTGGCAAAAATTCCTGGAGTGTGCTGGTATGAAAAAAAATATGACAGAAGAACTGTTTTTGAAATTTATCAAAAAAGTTGAACATATTGGGTCCAAGGGTATTGGTGAAAATGTTGAAAGAAAGTCAGAGATTTTGACAAAAGCTCTTGCTGATAATCATCAACATTTTGGGAGACCAGCACTGTCACAGATTGGAAAGGTTAAATTTCTGTTACCTCATGTTGTCAGTGGTACAGACTTGGGAAAGTATTTAACTGATATATGTCCTCAACGAGATGGTGGTCAACATCTTGTGTCCTACTCAGAATCACTGGCCCCACGTCAACGCAACTGTGTTTGGACAAGCTGTCACATGTTTCAGGAGTTTGCAGATCCACGTAACTGGCAGAGTAGTAACACCACTGAAGTTTTGTACTCTTCTCTTGGCATTCAAATGGACCCAGACTCACGACTAGTTGCAATGCACATGGACAATGTATGCTTATCTCTTCTTACACTGCAAAACCAGAACAATGAGAAGTTATCAAAATGGGATAAAATTGTCCAGTTGATCATGGCTTCAATCTACAAATATTTAATGCGCGTTGGAGTTAGGGATTGGATGAAACTGCAGTTGAAAAATGTTTGCACAATCTATGTACCTGCTGAAAAATGTATGGTTCCAGCTGAAGAAGTTGTGAAAGTCATTCACCCACATGAAGTTGTGAAAGGATATCTGTGGGCACTACCAGATGAATTGGCACAATTCCACACAGTCTTTCTTGGACTTGGTGCCTCAGAGTATGTGCACGCAAACTTATATGCTTGTGTGTTAGATAAACTATACAAAAAGGCTGATGGACAAAAGCTGCATGACAATGAACTATCTGTGGCACAAAAGGCTATCAGTCTGATGTTCAGTTATATACACAAGGAGAAAGAAGAAAATAACTGCACCCTAGAGGTACCTTCATTGTATCTGCCTGACAAGAACTTGATATTAAGAGAGTCAAGACAACTTGTGTTTAATGATAGTTGTCCAATCTATGAAAGGATCCAATCACTGGATTTGCACTACTTTCTTGGATTCAAAATGTTGAACTTAGATCATTTCAACAGAGATCCACTAACCAATTTAACTGCATTGCCAGAACAATATCAGCTGAAATTGTTGACATCTTTAGTGGTTGAAGACATTGCTGCAGAAAGTAAGTCAAGAGCCATTAGTGGTGATGTTGCCCAAAAGTACATGAATGTTCTAAAAAGACCACAATTTGTAAGGGCAGTCGTTAGACTTGTCAATCATGAAACATACTTACTGAAAAAAGAAAGTGTGGACACATCTGAAGCGGAAAGCATAGAAGAAAAACTTGCGAGATTAGAAATCCTAGAGGTGGAGAACATGCAAACAGAACTATGGATGGATGGAAATGTGGTTCAAGGGAGTCAAAACAAATGCATGTATTACCAGGATAATAGAAAAGGTTCCAGTACTTGGTTTGTCTATATATACATTGACAATGACATCCATGGAAGTGATTTATATAGTGGTCTAGTATCAACGGTTGATTGTCTTACCTCAGGCAAATTAAGGACATCCAGTCTTCACCTCCATCATTTGCTGGATTCAACACCAGAAACATATGAAAGTTACTTAGATCGGAAAGGAATAAGACCTTATAATTATGATTGCAAAGCTGAGGCAGAGAAAGAACAGAATGCATTTTCACCACCTGGATCATTCATTCCAGAAGATATGTACTGGCTTCTGGACAACAGTTTCAATGTATTTGATAAAGGGGAGTATGTTGGACTGGAGGTTTTTGATCCCCTCATGGACACAGAATCACAGGTTGGTGGGGTAAAAAATTCCATCCCTGTATACATTTATGCCATAGTGAAGAAAGTTGTTATAAAGGACTCCTTATCAATCAGAGGCAAGTATCTTGTGGATGTGGGGGAGAGCCAAAAAAAGGAAATATCTGGAACAATGCTGTACAAAATTCTAAGAAGAAATTCTAAAGTAAATGAACCCAGTCTTCAGCCTGAGCATGACGATATAAATTTGGTTTTAAAGAGAATCCGAGACATTTTGAAAGATGCATGGGCAAACTGTGCACATCAGAAAGAGAGAAACAGGATCAGGAAAAGGTTGTACTTCTCTTGGCATCCAGACAAGAACCCTGGCAGGGAGGCCTTCTGTACTCAAGTATGTCAGCACATTCGGAACTATGTTATTAAACTTGAAGCTGGACAGAGTATTGATTGTGACGATGACATAAGCACTTCAGAGTATGCAGCTCGTCAACCTTTCTTTGAACACATGAACAGAAGATGTTCAAAGGAAAGGGCTCAGTATGAACAGTATCAACAAAAGAATGAAGAAGAAAGAAACTGCCATCACTCTGCGAGAGATCATTCCCATTCTCAACCACAGGAAGCAAGACGATGGCTTGGACAGGCAATGTGTGACTTAAGGTCAGCCAGAGACACACTTCAGCTGCATAGAGATTTTAACTGGGTGTGCTTCAAAGCTCACATGGTAAGTTTTATATTTTATACTCACACGCAAAAGAAACGCAAGTCAAGTATCCAGTATACATGTTATTTATTTTCAACTGTAAAGACAAGAAATACTAATAAGGCAAGATTGACAAAAAATGGACTGAAGACAGTTTAATGGATTATAAGGCAGATGACATAATTGTTTTTTTCAAATGTTAAGGGCTTACACAGTTTCGGGTCAATACCCAAAATGTCAGTCAATACCTGGTGTGACCACCATTAGCAGTGATCACTGCCACACATCTCCTGTACATTAGGTGGATCAGACGATTTGTGAAGGCCCTAGGGGTCCTCCTGTACACATCCATAGCAGCTGTGCGTAGCTCATCGGCAGTTGTAGGGACTGGGCGAACATTGTGCAGACGCCTTCGAACCTCATCCCACAAGTGTTCGATGGGGTTCAATTCAGGGCTGAGGGCTGGCCACGGTAGAACACGGATGTTATGTTGTTGCAGAAAGGCCATGGTAGCTCTGGCAACATGGGGACGAGCGTTGTCCTGCTGACAAATGTGTTGTTGATGTTGTGCAAAAAATGGAACAATGTGGGGTCTGATCACTTGGTCGATATACCGGTAGCTGAGCAGTGACACCGTGTCCCCGACCTCGACCAACATTCAGAAAGCACATGGGTCTAACTCCCTGCCCATATCATGACGCTAGGTCCACCCCATGGATCCCTTTCCACAACGTTTCTGTCAGCGAAACGATCACCTTGACGCCGCCAAATTCTGATTCTTCCGTCTGCATGGGAGACAAAAAAGCGACTTTCATCAGAGAAGATGACACGCCTCCTCTCACGATGACGCCAATTGTGATGACCCTGTGCCCACTGAAGTCGTGCTTGTCGATGCTGTGGTTGGAGAACAGAACGACATGCTGGTGGGCGACATCTGAAGTTGTTGGAACGGAGACGTCGGATCACAGTGTCCCAGCTAATGTGTATCGATTATGTGTTCCTATGGTCTGTCAAGCCCTTTCACTTGCAGTTAGGAACGGATGTCACTGGTGTTGACAGGTAATCTGCCGATCTTGTCGAGGTGTGGTGAGCCTAGGACGACCGCTCCGAGGAAGTTCATCTGTGGTCTGTGTAGCATTGTATCGATGCAGGAGACGGTAAATTGTGGTTATGTTAACGTTAAAATGACGGGCAACATCTTGGACAGACTCTCCAGCTTCCAAACGTCCAATAGTCTGGTTTCTCTGAATTTGAGTTAGGCGTGGCATTGTTGACTAAGGAGTGGTAGGTCCAAGAATAGGCCACAGTTTTAGTTCGTGCATTTCGATTTCGCGAGAAATGGGTGCATGATACCCACATATTCATTGAAATGGTGCGTTTTGGCGATTCGTTTTTTATGTTGCATTTTTATTTGGGGCTTCCAAAATGCAGCCAATTAAAAATATTAATAACACCATCAGGCTTCACTACATGCTAAAACTTGTATCAATTTATGGTTCCGTGTTTGTTACCTATTTGCTTAAAACCACTTGCGTTTCTTTTGCATGTGAGTATATATGACCAGTTTCAGATTTATCTTATGTTACATACACATCTAAATTTTGGCTTTAGGTAAATGACAGATTGCCATAACGAAAAAATGTTTCACATTTATTTCAATGGTTTGGTAAAAGAACTGGGTCTACACTATCTCTTAGTGTGTCAGTGTCCGTGACGTAATTAAGTAATTAGTAACATATGGCAAGGAGATATGTTTTGCTGTGCACTGACCACTACCAAAGACCATTGAAGTTTCTCTTGTACCAGCTCAAATGACTGGGCCACCCATGCACCCCTATAGGTGTGTGGATATGGGAGTTGACCCTTGAAGATCGGAGATAGAATAGCTCTTCAGCAACCCATGCTCGCCGTAAAAGGCGACTATGCTTGTTGTAAGAGGCGACAAACGGGATCGGGTGGTCAGGCTCACTGACTTGGTTGATGCATGTCATCGATCCCAATTGCGTGGATCGATGCTTATGATATGAATCACTGGATTGTCTGGTCCATTATTACAGACCGCCGTCATATAGCTGGAATATTGCTAAGTGCGGTGTTAAACAACAAACCAGCCAACCAGGTATGGGAGTGTTTTCTATAGGATGAAACATCACTGAATAACATTGATCCGAAAAGTCCATTTCACAAGTTTGCCTTTGGTTTGAAAAGGTTTGGAACATTTCTATACAGATTACAACTAAACCCTGATCATAATAGTTTTTTATCATCATCTTACTTTCTTACCACATATTAAATATTTTAAAGCTAATGTCTGAAGGCACTGGATTTGTTAAAAGTTGTTTCTAATTCCATGTGGGGGCATGGATGGCCCAGTCGTTTGGGGCGCCGCGATTCTCTGTGCAGTTACGTCCCTTGGGCACACCCTAAACCTATGATTGTGGGTTCGAATCCCTGTTGGCCCCGATTATGTTTCTAGGTTTGTCAACACCATGCCCATGCTCGTGAGTTTCACCGAAGTGTTAAATGTCTGAGACCTGCATCACTTTGGGCTTTCCTCCAACATTAAGCTGACACACCGCAATATAACTGGAATACTGTTAAAAGTGGCGTTAAACCCAACTCACTCCCCCTTCTAATTCCATGTTGGGTGATGATCAGTCGATCACCCTTCACTTGTATAGATCACTTTACCGTTCTAATCTTGATCATTGATGGTTGTACATGTAAAATCAAACTTAAATTACCTAATCCAATACATCATAAAGGTCTAAAGCTATGTCTCGGAGCTTTCAGAACATCTCCTGTTGACAATCTGTATGTTGAGGCCATTTAACCATCTCTTAAACAACGCCTCATCAAACTCTTTTTACAGTCCATCACAAAGTTATATTCTAACCCTGTCTAACCCTGCATTCAACTGTGTGCTTCATCCCCTTAATGAAGATCTTCACAATAAGAAGTCATTTCTTATTCCACCTCTTGGAAAAAGAATGAAACCTTTAATTTCTGCTGATAATATTGAACTTAATAACATTTCTCCTTTCCGCCTGCCATCTTCTCCTCCCTGGCAATTTCCTAAAGCCACAGGTGGACCTGACATTGACCAAGCAAAAGAGATCATAAACAAATCAGTTACAGTATCAGCAGGAATATAATCAGTTAAGAAGTAAAAATAGTACTTACAAATCTATGTTTACAGATAGATCTAAGGATGGTGACGCTGTTGCAGTCTAAACACGACCAATTCATTATTTTTTCAGACTCTCTGTCCTGTCTTCAGGTTATTAATGTAATTCGTGTCAGCATCCAATTTTACTTATATCATTGAACTACATAATAATCTTGCTACTGGCCAATGTGACATTGTCTTTTTTTGGTTACCCAACCATGTTGGAATTGTTAGTAACACAATGGCTGATGCTGCACCCCACAAATCTGTAACACCACTTCTAATCCCATTCAGTGATTATTAACCTGTCATTAGATGTTACATCAAGGATCTAATGCAAAAGAAGTGGAACAACCAAGAGGTATAATTAAATTACAAGTACATGCAACAAAACCAACTGTTGGTTACACCTACTTGGTTGTCAGTCAGATATGAAGAGGTCATATTATGATGATGTTGTATTGGGTATACTATGATTATGATTATGTATTTTAAGAGAGGGTCCCCTGTCTTGTATCCTTTGTGATTGGAGATTCACAGTCAACATGGTCAAGCATGTTTTGCTTGAGTGTATTCACTTTGCCACCAAAAGGTTTCAGCCTTAAAGGAACTTTTTAATAATAATAATTAATTTAATTATTGTATTTTAAGAAAAAGAATTGATTATTAAATTTGTATGTACATAGGTAATTGTTTCACAAATTTGTAGTATGATAATAGGCAGAGTTTGTAAGTTGCTCTACAGCCCTTTTTATATTGTATGGTTATGTACAGTGATATTGGTTTTTTTGCTACAAGCTAGGTTTAAAACCCAATTATATCAATTTCTGACTACCACTGAAGTCACGAATGGAATGTGTTAATTCACACAGATGTGGTAGTTACAAGTGAGTAAGTGAATATGGTTTTATGCCGCTTTTAGCAATATTCCAGCAACATCACAGCGGGGAACACCAGAAATGGGCTTCACACATTGTACCCATTTCGGGAATCGAACCCAGGTTTTCGGCGTGACGAGCATATGCTTTAACCACTAGGCTACCTGACCACCCCTAGTAAAAGTAATTATGATTGTTCCTAATATTGCATATCTGACAAAAACAAACATGAGTTGAACCTTTTCAGTTATGACCCATATAATTCAAATCTACATTTTGCAATGACACTAGCAAGCTTTTTACAGTCCAGTATTCATGTTCCAGGCTGCCGAGAAAGCTGTCATATCAGTCTGGTACAACAGAAATGCTGACAAGGCTGACACATTGCGAGGTAAAAACCTCTTCCACACAGAGGCAGGACTAAACAATTCCTGTTTGTCTGAGCTGGTATCAGAGCTTCAAAACCTTGTTGGTGACTTCAACCAAATGCACTACCCAGATAAACTGAGTTGTCCAAAGATTCCTGCTGAATTATACACTGAGAGAACTGCAGGGAAAGCTTGTGAAATTGCAGAAAGTATTCTTGATCTGGTGAAAGAGTTGCTGGGTGAAATGCAGTGGTGAGGTGAATTGTTGTGATGTTTCTTATGCACCTGTAAATCTTTACATCAAGGCCTGTGAAACATGTTGAACATGTCACAGTTTGAAACCTGTTGTTTAACAGTTTCACTGTAAATATATTTCTTTCAAAAGTTATGTTTCTTAAGTACAATTGCAAAATGCCTACCAGGACACTTATTATGTGTGTAAATATTAAGATCAGATGATGTAGCTTTAGAATAATATCTAGTATCAGTACTTTGTAATCTTTATGAACAATTTAGTCTCACAATGTTGTTCTGAAGGTTATTGTTACCTATGATACGTATTGAACAAAATGTGTTTATCTTCATTGAAAGCCTTTTCATTAAGAATAAGTACATTACTTGCACGATAGTGAAGACTGGAATAACGGGGGGGGGGGGGTTGGGGGGGGGGGGCGGTAATTTTACTTGCATGTAAATTTTTTTAAGTTTATTGCACAATTTCCATGTCCCCTGCTACAGCAGTGTACAACTGGGACAAATATACCCAGCTGTCAAGGCAACAGCTATTTTACAAATTTCTGTCCAGTGAAACAGCATTGCATGATGTATATCATTATTGCCTTTAGAGATATGACTAAACTGTGTGTGCAAGTATAACTTAATGAAACATGATATATATTTGTTTGTGTGATCTAAAAAAAGTTAACTTAATTAATTATGTCATGGATATATATTTGGATATGTATAAATTGAAACTCATATGAATTTTAATACCTTAAAAGATTATATCTGAAACAAAATATACTTTGCATGTAAAAATATCACGAGCAGTGGAACAGATACCATAGATTGATCATGTGAATGCCATTTTATTGTGATATGGCAACTTGAAAGTTTGAACAGTGTAAGTTGTAATGTGACAAGCAAATGACATCACATGAAACATTATGACATCATGATATCCGGACATACCCGCCAAATAATGTGTGTGTGAATTTTTACAAGAATGCAGCTGCTCACACCCTTTTTAGTGAAATTATCACTACCAAATCATGAGTCTTGAATATTGTACATTTGAATTTACATACAACTTAATTCCATACAGTAATTGTCTAGGTTTAACTATAAAAAAGTTAAAATTTATCTGCATGACAGATGTCAATGATGGAATCTTTAAATATGTGAATTATTGAAATATGGCAAATATTTAGATTAAACAGTGTGTACATATTTCAAGATTTGTAGATGTGTCTTGTATATAAAATTAGAGAGGAATAACAATGTGTACACATTTCTGGATGTACACATTTCTTGTGTTTAAAAATAGAGAGGAACTGTACAAAATTCTTCTTGTAGGTGGAAATAAATTTGTAAAGTACAGCATATTTATTAATAAAGATATGAACATGACTAAATATTCCAGAATGTGTACATATTTCCATATTTGCAAATATTTAATCTTTTGTGTAGAAATAGATGTGATAATAATATTTGAAAAATGTATTATGTGTGTAAATTTAAATTTTAATTGAATTAAACATTTATCTATATGTACATATTTCAGGATGTGAAAACAATCATCTTGTAGATTGAAACAGAAATTATTAACCATTTGTGTATAATTCAGGATTTGTTATATACATCATGTATATCATGAATATTCATGTGTATTATAAATAAAATATGAACTTGATTAAACAATAACATGTGTATGTATTCTAGGATTTGCAATTACGTTTATTGTATCTTGTGTATAAAAATAGAGAGGAATGGATTTAAACATTTAACTATGTGTATGTATTTCAGGATTTGAAAAAACGTGACCTGTGTATAGATATAAAGATCAATTGCATTCAACAGTGTGTACATAATTCAGGATTTAAAAATGTAAAGATAGTAATTGAAATAACACATTCCTAAAAATGTAAATATTGATTTATTAAACATTTCTTGTGTATAGAAATAGTTACGAATTAAATTAAACATTTAACGATTTATACATATTTCAGAATCTAAAAAAATCTAAAAGGAATCTTGTGTATTAAAATAGATAAGACTTGAATTAAAATTCATTTATTTGTACATATTTCATGTTTTCAAAAAAAATTGTTAGAAATCGAAACGGTCAACAATTTGTATTTAGGATTTGTCAAATATATAATGTCTATTGATGAAGCCATGAACTTGATTAAACAATCAAACGTGTACATATTTCAGGCAAGGAAAATATTGTATTTTGTGTATAGAATAAGACAGTAATTGAATTAAGTATTTACAATATGTACATAATTAAGAATATTTAAAAATGTAAAGGTAGGAAGAGAAAAAAACATTTGTATATATTTTAGGATTTGTTAAATGCATAATGTGTATTGATAAAGCTATGAACTTGATTAAACACGCAAACGTGTACATATTTCAGGCAAGGCATATATTGTATTTTGTGTATAGAATAAGATTGTAATTGAATTAAGTATTTACAATGTGTACATAACTCAGGTTTAGAAAATGTAAAGATGAGAATAGAAATAAACATTTAACCATTTGTTTATATTTCAGGATTTGTTAAATACATAATGTGTATTGATAAAGCTATGAACTTGATTAAACATTCAAATGTGTACATATTTCAGGCGAGGCAAATAATGTATTTTGTGTATAGAATAAGACAGTAATTGAATTAAGTATTTACAATGTGTACATAATTCAGAGTTTTTAAAAATGTAAAGGTAGGAAGAGAAAAAAACATTTCAACATTTGTATATATATTAGGATTTATTTAATGCATAAAATATATTGATAAAGCTATAAACTTGATCAAACATGCTAACATGTACATATTTCAGGCAAGGCAAATATTGTATTTTGTGTATAGAATAAGATTTAATTGAATTAAGTATTTACAATGTGTACATAATTCAGAATTTTTTTAAATGTAAAGGTAGGAAGAGAAAAAAAAACATTTCAACATTTGTATATATTTTAGGATTTATTTAATGCATAAAATATATTGATAAAGCTATCAACTTGATTAAACATTCAAATGTGTACATATTTCAGGCAAGGCAAATATTGTATTTTTGTATAGAATAAGATTTAATTGAATTAAGTATTTACAATGTGTACATAATTCAGAATTTTTTTAAATGTAAAGGTAGGAAGAGAAAAAAACATTTCAACATTTGTATATATTTTAGGATTTATTTAAAGCATAAACTATATTGATAAAGCTATGAACTTGATTAAACATTCAAATGTGTACATATTTCAGGCTATGCATATATTGTAATTTTTTTATAGAATAAGATTGTAATTGAATTAAGTATTTACAATGTGTACATAATTCTGTATTTTGAAAATGTAAAGGTAGGAAGAGAAAAAAAACATTTCAACATTTGTATATATTTTAGGATTTATTTAATGCATAAAATATATTGATAAAGCTATGAACTTGATTAAACATTCAAATGTGTACATATTTCAGGCTATGCATATGTTGTTTTTTTTGTATAGAATAAGATTGTAATTGAATTAAGTATTTACAATGTGTAGAGATTTCAAAAATGTAAAGATGAAAATTGAAATAAACATTTAACCATTTGTATATATTTTAGGATTTGTTCAATACATAATGTGTATTGGTACAGCTATTAACTTGATTAAACATTCAAATGTGTACATATTTCAGGCTATGCATATATTGTATTTTGTGTATAGAATAAGATTGTAATTGAAATACGTATTTACAATGTGTACATAACTCAGGTTTAGAAAATGAAAAGATGAGAATTGAAATAAACATTTAACCATTTGTATATATTTCAGGATTTGTTAAATGCATAATGTGTATTGATAAAGCTATGAACTTGATTAAACATTCAAACGAACAAATTTCAGGCTAAGCAAATATTGTATTTTGTATATAGAATAAGATTGTAATTGAAATAAGTATTTACAATGTGTACATAATTCAGGATTAGAAAATGTAAAGATGGGAATTGAAATAAACATTTTAACCATTTGTATATATTTTAGGATTTGTTAAATACCCGGTACATAAAGTGTATTGATAAAGCTATGAACTTAATTAAACATTCAAATTTGTACATATTTCAGGCAACGCAAATATTGTATTTTATGTATAGAATAAGATTGTAATTGAATTAAGTATTTACAATGTGTACATAATTCAGAATATTTAAAAATGTAAAGGTAGGAAGAGAAATAAACATTTAACCATTTGTATATATTTTAGGATTTGTTAAATGCATAAAATATATTGATAAGGCTATAAACTTGATTGAACATGTAAACGTGTACATATTTCAGGCTGTGCATATGTTTTATTTTTTGTATAGAATAAGATTGTTATTGAAATAAGTATTTACAATGTGTACATAATTCAGGATTAGAAAATGTAAAGATGGGAATTGAAATAAACATTTAACCATTTGAATATATTTTAGCATTTAAGTATATGATGCATGTTGATTTTTATACGTATATTGATGTATCTTGCCTGTAAATATAAAGAGGAATTTAATTAAACATTCTTATATGTGTACATAGTTGAGGATTTGCAAACATATTGTGTATAGATATAGATAAGAACTGAATTAAACATTCAACAAATCAATTTGTCTTGTGTAGAAAAAATCCCCAGTAAGACTTGAACTGAAATTCAACATCAGAAAATGTGTAAATATTAAAGGATGTGAAAACAATCATCTTGTAGATTGAAACAGGAACAATTAACCAATTGATATATTTCAGGATTTATTAAATACATAATGTGTAAATAAATCTTCTTGTAGAAGGAAATAAAACTATTTAAATTTCAGGATTTGTAAAGTACATCATGTGTATTGATAAAGATATGAACATGATTAAATATTTTAAAATGTATACATATTTCAAGATTTGCGTATTTGATCTTGTGTTGTGAAATAGATGTGATGATAATAATTGAATTAAACATTTACAATGTTTATGTATTTCAGGATTTGAAAAATTGTATCGTGTGTAAATATAAAGAGGAATTGAATGAAACATTTATCATATCATTATTATTACATATATATTTCAGGATGTGGAACAACCATCCTGTAGATTGAAACAAACAATTAACCAATTATGTATATTTCAGGATTTGTGAAATAAACCATGCATTTTAGGAATAATCATATGTACAGGGTATTATGAATAAATATTGAACCTTATTAAACATCATAAAATGTTTACGTATTTCAGGATTTGCCAATATTGTGTCTTGTGTACAGAAATACAGAGGAACTGAATTAACATTTAACAATGTGCATGTATTTCAGGCTTTGAAAAACGTGTCTTGTGTATAAAAATAGAGAGGAATTGCTTTAAGCATTTAACAATGTGTACATAATTCAGAATTTAAAAATGTAAAGATACGATTTGAAGTTTAGACATTGTTAAAATTGTAAATATTTGTTGATTTATTTGACTTATCCGCTGCATAGAAACACAAAGGAATTGAATTAAATATGTAACAATTTATACGTATTTTTAACATTTGAAAAATGTGAAAACAATCTTGTGTCTTAAAAATAGAAAACACTTGAATATCATTTCAACAATGTGTACATATTTCATGTTTTCAAAAAAATCATCTTGTAGTTTAGAAATGGAAACATTTAACAATTTGTGTATTTTAGGATTTGTTAAATACATCAAATGTGTATTGATAGAGCTATGAACTTGATTAAACTTTAAAACATGCAAATATTTCAGGAAATGCAAATATTGTATTTTGTGTATAGAAAAATGTTTGAATTGAAATAAATATATACAATGTGTATGTATTTGAGGATATGAAACATGTGACATGCATGTAAATAATTAGAGGAATTGAATTAAACATTCCTTTAAACTATATCTTGTGTATAAAAATTGCAAATATTTATTGATCTATGTAGATATATTGTCTCCTGTGTAGAGGCACTGAATTAACATCTAATTTATATACATTAAACATTTAAAACGTGTATGTATTTGAGGGTTTGAAAAATGTATCTTGTGTGTTAATATCAAGAGGAATTGAATTAAACATTCCTAAATTTGGACATAGTTGAGTATTTGCAAACATAATATATTGTGTATAACTATAGATAAGAATTGAATTAAACATTCAGCAATTCATACATTTTTCAGAATTTTAAAAACATTGTGTATGCGTTTCAAGAATTGAAGAAGTATATTTTGTGTGTAAATATAGAGGGGAGTAAGCATTTAACATTGTGGACATTTTTCCAGATTTTAGGGGGCATGGGTGGCCCAGTCGTCTAAGGCTCCGCGATTCCGTATGCAGAGTTGCGTCCCTTGAGCATGCCAGAAACCTATGATTGTGGGTTCGAATCCCAGTTCGCTCCGATTATGTTTCTTGGTTTATCGGCACCATACCCGTGCTCGTGGGTTTAACCAAAGTGGGAAACGCCTAAGACCTGCATCACTTCAGTCTTTCCTCCCACATTAAGCTGACACGCCGTGATATAGCTGGAATACGGTTAAAAGCGTAACACCTGTTTTTATTAATTTTCTATTTTTTTAATGAATTTTTCAAACCCTAACGTCCGTCTGAAAACTTTGTCCGCATGATTTGTCTTAAACTATTCAGTGGATTCATTTCAAACTTAGTACATATAATCTGTGTCATATGGAGGGGTGCAGTCAAAAGAAAATTATTTTTTTTATTAATTTTCCATTTTTTCTATGATTTTTTCAAACCCTAACGTCCGTCCGAAAACTTAGTCCGCGCGATTTGTCTTAAACTATTCAGTGGATTCATCTCAAACTTAGTACATATAATCTGTGTCATATGAAGAGGTGCAGTCCAAAGAAACAAATTTGTTTTTATGAATTTTCCATTTTTCTATGAATTTTTCAAACCCTAACCAGGGTTTCCCCTGATGCAGGATTCTTGTGTATATGACTCTCAATTAAGGAAATACGTCCAGAAATAAATGACTGCGTCATGACTGACGCAATTTCAAAATATCTATGTTGTTGTTTACCAGCTTTTGAATGATATTACAACTACTCAGCTTAATTTATAAACATTTTCCGAAGACAATATATGCAAACGTCTTAAAATTTATGTCTAGTTTTTAATTAATCGTCGTTTTTAGAAGTAACATAACTTCCGCATAACACTACTGCCACGGGCTAATTTGCATAGCTTGTCACATGACCAGACTTTTCTCTCGTTTTAAAACAAACGCTAACATCAGAACAGCCGGGGGCTCTACATATTGTTTTGCATAATTATATAGATAAGCTACTAAAACTGTGCAACTGTGAGTTACGAGACAAAATATATTTATTCATCAAAGTGATCGTAACTCTCACACTCTGTGTGGCTTTGATGACAGCATGTGATGTAAACAAAGGAAAACTACGCAAATGGACAAAGATTTTCACGTTTCGGCATATCTTCTCTCTAAAAGTTAACCATAACATATGTTTATCTAGATGTTTAGACTCGTAAAAAATGAAACAAAAGAAAATATTATCATTGTTGCGGTAAATAATATGATTTGGCGCGGTCACGGTATATGGTTAAGCGGAACCAATGGAACGGGGTAAACGGAAGTTGTAAGTAACGGAGGGACACATGTTTTTGCCGAAATTTAGGTAAACATTATTGAATGAAATTTTAAATAGAATTAATAAAATAGATGACAAACATAAGGTCAGATATACAGAGAACACATTTTTATTACCAGATAGTGTAACAACAGGATTAACTTGCGTAATTCAATTCGGATTTGTTATGCTATTTCCGATGACGGGTCATGACAGCCTGAAATGAGACTGAAGAAAAGTCTGTGTGTATTATACACAAGGGTACTTTTTTCAGGATTTAATTGCCCATAGTTAGGGGTGCGTATTATACACGAGTGTGTATTATACACGAATAAATATGGTATATATGAATTGTAAAGCTTTGAGCGTGTTTGTTGTTGCTAATAAACTGTATTCAACCAGAAAATATTACGAGTGTTCACAATTCTTCAGTTCAACTTCACTGTTGATAGATAATACAAGATAACTAGATAAAAGATGTAAATGAGTTAGTGGTATTAAATTATAATCTTACATAAATTTGTATTTTAATATCCATCCATTATTAAAATTTATGTCTCACAGTTGAGACTGAGGTTATTTATTCATCCTGTATTAGTGTCACTGTAAATTGTTTCATGGGCTGTGAAGTAATTAAAGATTGTGGAAAAATAAAACCAACAAACTTTGTTTTTCATTCATATATCCTTTATTATTCTGCAGAACAATCAGCTGAGAACATTAATTAGCATTTGTTAACTTAAACTAAAGACATATAATACTTAAAAGATACTTTACTTTAAGTGTAACATTAACAGTGAACACTTTAAATTTCATTAATCATACAATAAAACAGTTGACTCTCAAAAACTATTTTTAACTCCCCAAAATTCATAGGCTTAGTCAAGGTGACTCTCAGATATTGGAGTCTAGGGGGAACCCTGCCTAACCCTATCCTAGCTATTTAATTTGTAACTACTGACACACTAGGCGGGTCGGGGGTATTAGTTGGCCACGCTCACTTTTGCACTTGTTTATTGTGAGCTTAATATATATCAATGAAGTTGATTTAATTAAGTCAATCAGCTCCAACCACATGTACATATTAAAGTAGTTGCATATTAAAGTATTTGTATTATATTTAAAGCTTTTTAAACATATATGAATGTTATTTGTAACGTTAAAGAGTGAAGTATCTACATGAAGTTGCAGAACCAGCAGCAGTGAGTAGGTTGCAGGGCTCAGTCCTGCCACACATGCAAACACAGGTTATAACCACATGGTGTCTCCTTACTTCCATTCATCCTGCAGCAAATACACACTCATCCCTGGTAGAATTGAAACCTTCTGCACCAAATAGGCAGCTTGGGTTGTATTGTCAGGCAGTGTAATATGTTATTCTCACAGGAATCTATACTTTTCTTGATTAATTATTGAAAACGTCCATACCATTGGAATTTTTATTGTTGACAGATTTACATGTAGGTCTTGTAAAACTCTGTTCTAGGTAATAATAATTAGAGCTGGAAAAGAAGAGTACCAGTGTACTACTGTTTAGACTTAATGTAAAGAAAATATTGCGGGATGCATAGTTTATTATCATTTTGACATTCCATCTTGTGGTTGATTATTTTCTTTGGTGTGATAATAAGACAGTTAGACAATGTAGTATCAATCACATCCTGATTTCCTAGTGTATTATACATGTATTCTTTTGGGAAGTAATGTAACATCTCAGTCTCCTATTCCTACCTCTAACACAGCACAGAATTTCTCTCAATCATGAGCTTGATATCAACAACCAAAATATTCGGCATACATCTGATTCCGTCCGAGGGAGCCCTCGATATATTTTAATCAAATCGGGAGACTTACAATGGAAACAATGGACTAAATGATTTCACAAGTATTCAGAAAGATTATCAAATTTATGTGACGGGCAACAAAAACAGTGGAGTACTGGAGAATGCTCGTAAAAATATTCATGCTACAAGGGTTTTTTCTGTAACAAAAATGACATTGTTGCAAGGTTCGTAGGCTCATGGTCTTTGTTAAAAAACATCTGGCTCATGGTTTTGACACTTTACCTGAATGTCTCATAATAGCATCTGCCCACCCCCCGGATTTCGAATGGTCGGTCACTAATTTGAAGGGAACATTTAGCATCGTGTCCTTCCAACTCAAATCGAAGCTAAGGTGGCGAATGGGTCCAGGGTATGTATCATATTAGAATGTGAATATAATGCACTTGATATACTGATAAGGACAGGGTTCATTTCGAGATTAACAAAACAAAAAATTGAAATCCATTGTGAATCGTGTCATTGTTGTCATGTATTCTCACTTACACACTCAGGGTCATTGGGTTTATTGTGGGATACCATGCATGAACATCAGCATCTTGATGTAGGTCACAATAGCTTCATGTCTTTGGAGTTGATTTTGTGTTTTTTTAATAACTAATCACTGAATTAATATTTTGAAGATGATCACATTGTTGCCCGGTAAACAAAAGGTCATTTTGACTATTATGGTCAGATTTCACACTTGGTCCAAAGATCCTACTGAGCTTATGGCATGGTGTGTCGCCCGCCTCTCTGTATATTGTATATTAACTTTCAGAAATTGTTTTTTCCAAAATGCAGCAATACTGCACATGGATGTTTTGTTACCATTGCAATGTTCTTTAAAGACTTTAAATTCATAAAGAATATTCCATTGGAATCATACAGCCTTCATAAGATGGCCACCCTTTCTTTACATGACGAATAGGTGGCTACATTTTTCACTTCATATAACATTCAGCCCAGTTGGATGTATCTGATGGGCAACGGTGCCTTGGCGCATTTTGTTACAGCTAGATTCATACATGTATTGTAAAGTAATTCATTCTAACTCTTACTTTAAGTGTATTGTGTTTGATTTTTCTTTCTGTAGCCTATTGTTCATTAAAAGTTTATAAACTTGCTTTTATCTTTGTTATTTGTCTTCTCAATATTGTTATATGATCACATTGCACTAAGGGGAGGTAGGGTAGCGTAACAGTTGCAGGGTTCGCCTGGCTGGGTTTCATTTCCCATATGTCCATTTTTCAATCGGGAGTACACTGATTCCATGACGTTACTGATTGGGTGTCCTCGATAGGATAGAATGTTGCTCATAATATCAATCAACAGGGTTGTCTTGTCCACCCTTGTATGTTTACATGTTGCTATGTGCGGCATTAAACATCAAACAGCTTTCTAAGAAATGAGTGCCTTTTACGCAATTTTAGCTTTATTCAGTTATAGTGAGCGATGCCCAAGGATGGGCTACATACATTGTTTCCATGGAGGGTATGCTTAGTAGGCATTAACCACAAGGCCATGTTGGTATTTTGGGGAGAATAAGTTGGGGGAGAAGGGTGGGGTCAGAATGTTTGACCTGGTTGATTGTGTGGCATGGATTGGAAATGATATCAAACACTGGTTTGCCAAGATACTGACTATAATGTCATTGACCTCATGTATGCTGAACTCTGTACTATTCTGTACCTTTTCCGATGAAAGATGATATGCAAAATTTAACCTCATTCAATATGAATGCAGCTTTTAAAACCTGTCGAGCACAAAGTTACTTCTTTTGGTAACAAGTGTGTGTTTGAGGCAAATGACACATATCCTTGGTAAGAGAAGTAATTACACATTACAAACATGTGAACAAAATGGAGTCATTTTCAGTTGTTTTCAGTTGTGTGAATGTGGCAGGCCCTACTTGCATGTTGCTTCTCATTTGCATTTTATGTTGATCATAGATGGTACAACCTGCCAGCAATACCAAACAAACAAACCGCCTCCGTGGTCTAGAGGTAGATCGTCCGCCAGGAGAGCAGAAGGTGCGGAGTTCGATCCCCGGCCGCGTCATACCAAAAGACGTTAAAAGATGGCACTTGTTGTTACCCTGCCTGGCGCTCGGCAGACCCTGTTACCCTGTCTGGGGCTAAAACGAGGACTGGTCGGCTCACAGTCAGTATAATGTGTCTGAGTGGGGTATTCATGTTAAACTGCGGCATTGTATCTCAGTGGGCTAGCACTATGAATCAGCATCTGTAAAAGTACAAGCAGCCACATGCACACATACACACACACACACACACACACAAACACACAAACACACACACAAACACACACGTGCATGCACGTCGATATATAAGTGCGACGTTCAACCCATTTTCACCTTCCTTCACTGAACAATCCAATGCAAGGTTCCATTCTACGCTAGAATCGCGATATTTTTGTATAAACTACGAATACTACCACTCACTCACTACCAAACACGATTGTCCAGTGTATTCTATTGCCCTTTTATTGTGGTAACTACCCTTGAACATGGAACACATCGTCCCCATAGCTTTTCTTAGGAAGTGGGGCGGTCGGGTAGCCTAGTGGTTAAAGCGTTCGCTCGTCACGCCGAAGACCCGGGTTCGATTTCCGACATGGGTACAATGTGTGAAGCCCATTTCTGGTGGCCCCCGCCGTGATATTGCTGGAATATTGCTAAAAGCGGCGTGAAACCATACTCACTCACTTAGGAAGTGATGTCATAAATCATACTTTTCTAAATGTTTGAAACGTCACCTTTGATTTTGCTATTGTAACAATTAACAATTAACTATCTGTGACTAGCTTTTCATGATTATCATCCTGTTTGGGTACAATAACCCACCAGCTGCCCTCGGCCCCATTCGATACAAATTATTTTAAAGGGTGATATAGCTATTTAGTTGTCTGTTAATGTAACTATTTTGGATTACTTTTTCCTAAATAAATATAATTTAAACCTCATTACCTCCTGCCGATATGTGTGACCCAGTCATTGTCAAATATCCATGTCATACAAACCCCAGATGTTACAGACATTCCAGACCTGTATTTAGTATTCTGTAACAACAGATAATGTAACACAATATACAAAGTTAAACGGACAGCAACAGTTTGAAGATAACCGTTAAATGGAACAGCGCTATGGATTATGCCCTGCCCCACCAGGCTAGAAGAACCTCCTGTTTATCACCCGAAGGGGAAAATAAATGATTGAACTGATGTATCTCAAATTGATCTGTGTTTTTTCGGTAGGTTTCTTGGAGACAAAAAAACACAATAAAATCTTGAATCAATAGCTGTATTTAATTACATATCTACGTAATACTCCTACAATTACATGGTTTAATGTTTTGTGGATTTATTATGCAAACGTGAGGAAGACTTTGTATTACACCTATTTGTGTTATGTGGAGATGGACCTGTATGGGGACTTCAATGAAAGAGAGGCTTTTTTGTGGTGGTGTTTGCAGCTGCTCTCGTTCCTACCTTTGTCTTAATTACAAAATATTTTCGTTGTTGAATGAACAATTTCTGATTCTGGTTCAGGTACCAGTTCTGGTGTCTGAGACCCGACAATCTCTACATTTGGTTTGGGGGGTGTCACGAAGTTGGCACAGCTGTTTTTTCCAATGAAGCGGATGGGATGGGTTGAATACACTTGACCCATGTCAGATCAGTCTGGCAGGGGGCGGTCGGGTAGCCTTGTGGTTAAAGCGTTCGCTCGGCACGTTGAAGACCTGGGTTCAATTCCCGACATGGGTACAATGTGTGAAGCCCGTTTCTGGTGTCCCCCGCCGTGATAATGCTGGAATATTGCTAAAAGCGGCGTAAAACCTTACTCACTCACTCACTCAGTCTGGCAGACAATATAGGCAGTTGTGACGGTGTCAGAGAGTGGGATTTTCCCCCTAGCCTAAATTCCCCCTGGAAAAGGGGCTATATAGCCTAATTTCCCCCGTGGAAAAATGACTACATAGCCATATTTCCGCTTTAGAGTCAGATTTCCCCCCTTAACACAAGGGGGAAGTATGGCTATATAGCAGAATTTCCCCTATATCCCTCAGATTTTTCAATGCAGTATTAATAAAGATAACCTACTGCACCATTTAACAAACATTGATCAAACAGCAATGGCAAAAGCAAACTTCTTGCATGCCATATTTGACAGAGAAATTGGAGTGAAACGTGTCTTATTTGAAAACAAGCTTTTAGGAATCCTGTAGAACAAGTTTAGTTTTGAAAACATAGACGATTCCGACTTACCACTTGTTATTCATGCCAGAGAACTTATTTATGAATTGTTGCTGGATACTAGTAAATACTTCACGTCAGTGATTTTCTACAATGCAGTGATTAATGGTGTGTTGGAATCATATATCTTCCACTGAAACACGAGTTGAAAAACTTGCGGCGATCAGAAGTGATCTTGTTCAGGCATGCCTCTGTCCACAAACAGTAAATGGGTACCAAGGAGTTAATGTGGTAATGGTAATGTGAATGGGTAACCTTCTAGCGCCTGACAGGCAGCTTTGGTTGCATATTTCACATGTAGCTGTGAAGTTCTGGAATACAAAATATACGGACCTCTAGATCTGATCGGGGCAAGAAACGCCATGAGCACGCAGATATATGCGCTATATACGCTGTAAATATACTTTATAATATACTTGGCAGTGAGAGACTGAGGATTCTCGATGACAGAAAAGTGATATGTCACTGCAACCATGATAAGGAGAACGACTGCCGTTCAAGTTTACAGTGCAGACCTGATAGAAATCAACTAGCAAAGTGTGTTTCAACTAGCAACGTGACGTATTGTTACTGAAGACAGTTGGAAGATTTTAGATTCGCTGATTTACCTCAAATACACAACAACAAAATAAAAAAACAACAACAACACTTACCCTACTAAATAAATATATAATAAATAAAACATTTCATTTCGTCAGTGACAAAAGGCTGATCTGACCTGTCGAGTGACAGATCCGCCATATCTCACTGTCGAAATGAACTATCCTCTCTTTATTAAAATTAAGAATGTATGGCGCATAATAGAAAGTTAAAATGAAACGTTTTGTTTGGCCAAGAACAATTTCAAAATACCAACATTTTGCGCAACATATTATATGCACAGGGCATGACATGACCAGCTGATTGATAGAATCAGGCCCATTCTATCACACGTCTAGATACAATTAGGGTAGAAGTGGTGTGTTATTCTAAGGAACACTGTTGCCGGTGTCAGGAAATATATTCGCCCCCAGAATAAAATCTCCCCCCGGCGAATTTATACCGGTACAGTTCCGCCCCTCTCGAAATAAACTCTCCCCCCACCTACGAAGTAAAATCTCCCCCCAGAAAATTTCCTCTCCCTCCCTCCCCCCCCCCCCCCCCCCCCCCCCCCCCCACACACACACACACACAAACTTCGGTCGTTTTATAAATACTTGCCATGCAGTTCAATAGTTAATAGTTGAGGGCATTGCCTAAAAGTCGGGCGGACAAAAGTGTTATTGGCTAATTACTTAATTATCGGAGATCATACCTACATATTATTGATGCAACATACACATATGACATTACTGAACAATCACCAACCACAAACGTGCACCATAATTAAGTAAT